>NC_090933.1:727511691-728163134 GCF_040938575.1 Ambystoma mexicanum
TTGTGAAGACATTGTTGATTGTAGAAGTTTTTGGAGAGGCATAGGGCATAATGGGAGACACGTCACTGTGGGAAGACACACAGCTTAACAGGAAGTCGGGAGCCATGTGTCAAAGAAATGAGTCTGATTGGGAATGCATCGTAGCCTTCTGAGAGTCATGGTCGCTAATGGTAGACATGGATCAGTGGGGAATTATATTGGGAAGCGGTTTAGCAGCTATGATGGGATGCAGTGGATGTTGTGTTATGCTGAAGAGCTGGAAATCCCCACTCTCTGCAACGGGGAATTACCACATATGCTTGTACTGAAAAGAGGATCCAGAGAACAGAATTGAAAAGAAATTATATTTTTTTTTTAGAATGATACAAAATTGTTTATGAGATAAATCATGAGTAAATCAAAAATGAGCAACAATTAAATGGAGCTAAAATCACAGTTAATAAAATACACAAAAGGTGACAAAAGCTCATTCACACACATCAATCAAGTAATCTATCCTAATTGAGTCATGCATTAGAAACTCACCATTCATATTTATGCAAAACACTGAACATTTCATTTAATTTCATAGCAACACCATTAAATTACAATATTCCAAAACATGTGTGTTTTTTTTTTTATCTTGGAGTGGATCGTAGTAGTTGTAAAGTGAAACACAATCACATTTCCAAGGCTGCAACAGGACCGACTGGTTTAGACATTTAAGTGTAGTTTCACCACGTCTTCATCAGGGGGCAAGGGACATTCTAGTGTGCTGGGCAGTATCTTCGTCAAAATTAGATGGACCTCTAGAATTACATGCATTCAAAACACCCTTGCATGTTATATTTGGAGATTCTTGCTGCTACTGCATCCTTTAGAATCAGCACAGCGCGCACTGGAGAGTCCACAATGTGACTGACCTGCTCCTCGCTTGTCTTGTTAGAGGATCGCACTGTCGTCCTTAGAATCGGCACAGCCGATACTGGGGAGTCAATAGTGTGATTAACCTGCTCCTTGAACAAATCGCGGAGTACCTCATGGAGTTCTAAATGGAAACCCTTTTGGACTACGGGCTTGATGAAAACTCATGAAGAGGAGAAGCTGGAGGCATAGTGGCAGCGGGAAGACATCTGGGACTGATGAGAGATATGGTGGCTTTATTCGGGATCCATGAGCTAAAAGAGTTCAAGGGAAAAGCTAAAGGGAAGCCATTGTGATATTGGAGGCAATGATCAGAGACGTTTTTATGGGCGGGCAAAGGGGGGTCCCCACAAAGCTGCCTGATCTGAAGAACTAAGATTCCATTGTTCACCAGTCCTAAATAACACACATCAGGATATTTAATGGGGTGCTGCTGAGGGTCTAAACCTTTTGCCTTTCTGTTTTGACAAGTACATTCTGCCTTAATCAATTCATCATGTATTGCTTTCTGTGTTCACTGTGGTATACATAGTTTTTGTGTTCCTTACGGCACAACTCTGTAGCATTATTTCATTCCTGTGAGAATTATGTTGATCATGTGCAATAGGCAAAAGTGAAATGCATATTGATAAATTGAGTGCCACAATGGTTCAGAAGTTAGCTCAGTGTGTGAAGCACCCATTGCAGAGATATGTGTTCATATTCAAAATTAGAATATCATATTCCATCAAGGCTGGCTGAGCCTTTCCTATGTCTGAAGTTTATAAACCTTCCTACCTATGTACTTGGTTTTGCAACACAACGTCTGCTATTATCAGCAATGTACCTGCACCAGATAAGGGTTGCTATAAAAACTAACATATCATCCGTATGGTGAAGGTCTAGAAATTGGTTTGTTCAGATGGGGTTTTGTAAAACCTTGGCAATCACGTCCAATGATGGCATAAACTGTTAGTCCAAGAGGTGAATAAGTATCCAAATTCAAGACTATGGAACAAAAGCGTTCATGCTTGTGTCCTGGATTTGCCAGCAGATGATACAGTGATCCTGGCAAAATCATCTAATATAATGGTTATTAAATGACTGTGCTGTCTTCTGTGAGGTTTGCCTTCTTGCATGCTGCTGGTATCGTTTAGCCCATTACTTGATCTTTCTTCTTATGTATTTGGGTGGAAGGGTTGATAGACAGAAGAGAGCGGACCAGATTTTGTAGGCCTCAGGCAAGCATATTTTAAGGTCTACTTGTTTGAGAAGAAAAACGGTTTGCATTTTGGTAAAAGTGGAAGGGTTTATGCACATTTATGAATGAAAATTTCACAACCCATTGTTTTGGAAATATTTAAAGCTTTAAAATAAAAAAAGACATACCCAGATTAAATGTGTTAGATCACATCGATTGGTATGCTGGTAGTTATATACTTCCCTTGATGATGGAGAGAATGAAGCTATAACCATTCCCATTTTGCATAACACCCTTCTACAATATTTTGTTTAAAAATTGTCATGTTTGTTAATGTGATTTGTGTACTATCCAAGTCCGTTTTTATAAAATGAGATTGTTGTAGTTCATGGTAAGAACTGGAAAAGAAAGTCTTCAAATACAGAAATTGTAGAGTTGGCACAAATCCCAGCTTCACCCGTTGACCAATGTGTGATCCTGGGCATCTCATTTGTTCTTGTATTGCCTAACCTCTCAATATTGCCACTCCCTAAAGCTTTTAAAATTGTCAGCACTTCAGAGTGATTTCCTTTTCGTGGTATGATCTTCATAAACATCATATTCATGGTTTCACTGGCTATAGGGTTGCTTCCATTTTAATAGGGAGCATATTTATGTCGCACACCACAGGCATTTGTTCATTTGATATCTAATAGCGACACTATTTGAAAACCATATCCCACTTCTATTATCAGTCTGTCTGGATAAAGACACCTTTGTAGTAGTTTCTAATCTGCATCCACTATCCATGCTATGGTATGTGTAGCTTTCCTTTCCTTCCAATTGGCCTCCTCTCTCCATGCATGAGCACTTTTGCATTCTGTGAGGTAGCTAATGTGAGTACTCTGTCTATTATGGGTTACATGTACCTTTGGCATATGGTCCTGCATTAATACTACAGGCTGCATATCTTCCTGGATGCTATTGATAGAAATGATCCTGTATGTGCTAGAACAGTAATCTCTTCGTAGACTGCTATGGTTGGTCTTCAAATGCTACTTGTTTATCATTTTGATTAGAGCAAGAATGAAGAGGGTAAGGGGTCTTAAAGGGAGTAAACGTGCTTATTATGCTGTGAGACAGCATGTCAACGTATAGGTTGTGAGCGCAATGGCTGGGGGTGGAGGCCGCGACCAGTATTATTGATCCCTTAATTCATTTGGTTTAGTGGAGGGGGGGCCCCAAAGATGCCCGTGCCCAGGGCCCCAAAAGTGCTTAAGATGGCCCTGGCAAAGAGGACTGATGCATTTTTTAACTGGAGGGGAGCAAAGGAGTCCAAACCAAACAAGGGTTGTTCAGGGTCAGGTAGGGGTTCTTATGTTCCTGAAGTTGGGGGAAATGTAAATTGGATGAATCTAGAGCGGGAGATGCCTGAATGGTACCTTGCATCATACACGTGTGTTGTGTTTTTCTTCAAATACCTGGAAAAATCAAACCTTCAAAGGCAGGTAGTTCCCTTCACACCTGAGAGACAGCACAAGATAAAATGACACAGATTTCACTATAAATTGAACTTCACTTTGAACTGCATAGGTGAAAATGTACTCAAGGCCCAAGAACTGATCGTGATCAAATTCACACGGACAGAAAGGATGCTGAAAGCCTCTTTTATAAATAACAATGTTCTACTTACAGCTGCACATGATGAAAAGGGTGTGCATATTATAACCTTAATACTCTCATTGCGAAAATAAACATGTGAAAATGTTGCTAAGTTCCAATGTAAACTTAGTTTGTATTACTGAAAGATACTGCAAATGTAACTGCACTTGCAAAGCAAACCCTCTTGGCATTTTGTAAGCTCACATATATGTTTCAAATTGACCACCTTCTGTTTTCGGCATTACCCAAGTTGCCCGCGACCGAATTGGCCGCGACTGAATTGGCTGAATTTCTTTGCAGCGTTTTACCAAAAATAAATGCGGGAGTGGGTTTGGGGTAAAGCATAATATAGGGGGATTGCGTGGGTATTTGCAGGGTGTTTCCCCCGCATACATTTTCAGTCAAAACAGCCACACAAAATTCAGCCACGGGCAATTTGATACAAGCAATACGTATGCATCCGTGTTTTCCGCAAGAAGAAATGGAAAAATGACATAGGCCCACATTAGGACCCAGGCGTTAAGGGGTTTACGGCGCCGTAAACGGAGCCGACCCTTAACGCCTGATTCCAAGTTCCCTTTGCGGGATGGTAATTTTAACCCCTGCTTTTTGCAGGCGTTAAAACCCATGCCGCAAAGGGACCTTGGTGCTAATTACGCCCCCGTAATTTACGGTGGCGTAATTAGCGCCTTTCCCCATTCCCATTATGCCCTATGGGGCAAAAATGGGAATGGGGAAGGGTAAAATGGGAAATGGGGATTTACCACCCCACTAACCTTGGAATGGGGCGGTAAATCCGCCAACCACCATGGCGTAAACATAGTTTACGCCATGGTGGTAAGGGTACGACCCAGGCGGTAACTTACCGCTTAGATCGTAATGAGGCCCATAGTGTGGAAATTACAAGGTACTGTTTATTCAGTATATGTTGAACACAAAGGAGAGAAATTACTGTAAGCTATTTATAAGGAATGCCTTGTGCACCATCAGTACAACAGAAGTAAATATGATTTTCATGTGTAGGAAATCATATGAGCACAAACTAATTTCTGTTTAGCACTGCATATATTGTTGATAGGAAGATTTAAAGTCCCATGAGATTAACATGGCCATCTGGAGAGGAACAAACACATTTTCCTTTCATTAAACAAACACATTACGTTTACTATAACAAAGAGCCACCTGTGCAAGGCCTCTGGGCAATCGGCTGCTCTCACCCACATGGGCTAATTTCAAGAGAACATATCCTTTGAAATACACTGAGAAACATTCCAGGTATGCCAAATAGATGATCTCCTATGAAGATATAATCTAAATTATTCTCCTTCTAGGTGCTTGGTAGTGCCAAACCCCAGCGTTAAAAGGGAAATTATTGCCCTGAACTAGGCATCCAATACAACCTGCCATCCTTTGAGCCATGATAGGCTTTGCAAACAAAAAAGGCCTGTCAGCTGATTGAGATTAATCATTATCTGAAGTCAAGCTGAGACAGAAATTTCACATCCACAATTTGAAGACAATGATGCAGCTTAGTATTACTAAAAGACGCTTCAGAACCAAAACACAATTTGCAACATAACTACCTAACGACAGGATGTAGAGTAAAATGGAAAGGTGTTTTGAAGACATAAGATTCTCCTCTATAACGTGATTAAGAAAAAGATATTTGAAGATTTTTTAATATGTTATAAAATTATAAATCAAATTATATTTGATCACATACATTAATAGCCCTGGATTTGTGAGGAGCATGCTTGTGAGGAGAATGGGAGTCTAGAAATCTGTGTTTCATTGATGTGTCATGTTGCTCATATTGTCCAAAGTGTACACCCCCCGACCTTGTCACATGTTCAGAAAATTCGATCGACCTGTTAAAGATACGAGGTATATTCTCTGAACGTGTCTGCCTGTTAAGCAAGCCAATGAAAAGACTCAGCCAATAAAAAAGTGTGAGTTCAGGTACGACACACTGTTACACTTTACAAAAGTAGAAACAGCAGGGATTAAAAAATGAGCCCTGGGATTGGCTGCAGAAAAGGACATATCTGCTCATAATGCATGAGTGTTGATTTTGGATGATATTTGGAGATGAAAGGGGTTTTAGCCATGAAGAAAGCCTGAAGATTTTACTGAGCCAGAACTGCCTTCCTAGAGGAGGGAGAAAGAGAGCAGATGTGACCCAGCTGATCTGAAATGTTCTGGATACTCTTGAGGGTTCTTGGTGGCTCTGTGAATTATAGAACGATTGAAACGTGAGCATGAAAATTCCCCAATGTAATTATTTCTCTGCTTAGTCCCAGGTGTGGGTGGACTTGGAGGGATCACCACTAGAGGGAGATCATTCCAAATAGAATGCCTTAACATTTTAGTGTAAATAATGCAACCATACTTCCTTACTATATTTCAAGCCAAGTGAAATCGACTAATTGGAGAACACCAGCATTTTCCTGTACCTAGAACACAGTGACTCATAATGTATCACTAACAGAATTCGAATAGGATGTGATAGTTTCTTAGTGTGAAAACTATCCTGCTTTCACTGCATCCAATGCTGAGTGATATTAAATTTGAATAGGAAGAAATTAATAGCATTTTTCAGTACCAAAAGCACAGCATTTTGTAAAATAGCTAAATAAATTGAATCCTCTGGTTTTTCAGCGACATAGTCACAAACTGGGGCTATGAACCAATGTGCACACTTCATATCCTGATCGAGAATGTATAAATCAACATCTGTGAAAGTCATAGGTATTCAAAAATGTTATTTGGATAAAAGGGAGTTTAGCATTTCCATTGCCAAAGAAAACAAACACTTCCAAATGAACAGAACCATTTCACCAATGATCTTGTGTTGAAGTGAAAGGACCTCAAATTAAAATTGTCCAAATCATCTAAGAGGCTTGGGGGCATAGTTGTTTTATTGACAGTGGTGAAAATAAAACCTCTTGAAAATCTGTCAATCTTAAAAGAAATTCAGCTTTATGTATATGTTGTGCGGGTTGATAAGCGGCAATGTATTTATGGATTTAGATTGTGTTGTTTAGAAATTAGATTGTCCAATTAGAATTATATATCAGATTGAAAACTATAATTGATTGATTCATGCAATAACTGGATGTGGGCACTGTATCTAAGTAAGATTTTCACAGACAGGGCTATTCTTATTTCGGAAAACCAGCTACCAATATCTTTGTTTTTAATGCTTTTGATTTCCCAGCATAAAGCTTGCGGGCCACCTTTGATTCTCTTTTATTTAAATAAATTTGACTTTTACCTCCAAATACAGGCTATTTCTTGTCCCAGAATTGTGGGTTGGGATTGTATACCAGGGGACGTTAAATTAACAGGTATACCTTGCAATATTTATAATTGAATCCAGAAAAGATCGATTCTTGCCTATCCCTACCTTCCTTGTTACTTCTCCCTCCTCACATTTTCCTTCTCCAAGGAAGCACATATATCTGGATCTTCCCCTTTGAAAGCATATCTCCTCCACTTCACATCCACCCACCATAGTTTTTTAACACAAATGCAAAAGACCCAGAATAGCCAACACCCCACCCTCCACCATAAACCACTCCACTCCAGGTTTTGTTTAGCTTGTAGAAAAAAAATGATTTTAGGGTTAAACACCAAAAGGGATAGGTTGAAGCAATGAGCCTGCAATGCACCAGGGAGGCCTGGGGTGGGGCAATGCAACACAACAGACATGGCTTCCAACATGTACACGGTCATAGGTTAACACGTATTTGAATATTCTTCAAATAACCCATACTTGATATGAAAAGTAGAATTATATAGACAGATTACGGACATTTCTAGAGAAGCAGGGTTATTTCTAGAACTGTTATTGTATAAACATACACACATCCAAGGCAGCTAAAAGAATAGTTGGAAACCCTAGAAATGGTCAATGTATCAATAGAAAGCGAAACATCAACTAAGGCATCGAGAACATTTCTTATTAAGACACCTGAAATCCCTACCAGCTACTGAAGTAGGTGGCAAATGCAATTTTAAATGAAATGGTACCCATTAAGTCTTACCTGGAATGGGAAGTTTTCATCACACATTCTCCACTGTATGTTGTACAGTACAAGACTCTTATGGCTGACAAAAGAGCGATTCAATATGGAAACAAATACCATGCAATCATAGTATAACGGATATACTAAATGAATGAGAGGAAGGTGTCAGAAACCAAACAATGCTTGACAGTGGTGGTGGAGGCAGAATTTGATGCCAGTGAGAGAAAAGGGCTCCTCATGGTGCAACAGAATTTGAAAGGAGCCCCCAGCAACTCCCATATTTCCATAACTGATGTGTGAAACAAATGTTTGGGAAGCATTTAACCCTCTGAGAGATGAGCACATAAACAGGTTCTTGCTAGTACCATGCTCTGTGCGCACCTTTGTACATGAGTAATTGTAAGGTGGCCAAGGTTGCATGTGAGCACAGAAGTAGTGCTCAGGGATTTCACATTGTTTCACATAGTGGGTTTTTTACACAACAAATCTTAGCTATTTTCATAGAAGATCTCTGTGCCTGTGCCTCAGGATGGGAGAGGCCAATGCTGGAACAAAATGGAGGTGTTATCGGCATTAGAAACAAACCTCCTTGAGGAAGCACTAGAAAAATATAAGATGTTTAAAGATTTTTTCCCTTGGAAGGTCTTAACCAGTATTATAGAATGCTAGCAACAAGCATCCATGCTCCGCATGGGTTCCTTAGACAGACATGATAATACTGTCATCAATTGTTAAAAATCAATGATCCTGTATGTTGCTGTCCCAAGTTGCTTATTTCTTGATGTGTTTTGCACGCTGAAGTAAACTGCACTGAGAATGGGCGCATGTGGCTGGTTTACATAGCCTGGAGCAAACATGGAGGGGAGGCGAGAGGTGGCATGCTGCAGCATAGTTGGACGTTCTGTGTGCTCTACCCACCTGTTGCCTCACCCTGGCATGGTGCAAATACCTCAGAAATGGTGCATTTTAGGGCCTTGAAACATGGTTTTCAAGGCCTTTGAGTCTTGTTACTCGCGTCAAGATGCTTAAAATTAGCTTTGTCCAGTCCTTCTACGATCACATTGATGTTTCACCGATTTGAGAAAACAGTCTCATGTGTGCAGAGGCTGTAATCCATGTAGAAGGGTGATGTGTCCAAATTTCATGTAGCCAGTATTGTCTGGAGTGTCCTAAAAACTAACTATGCAAAGTTTGGTTCAGATTTGTGGAAAGGTATGGAATTGTATAAGGAACAACCTAACAGATTTTCTGCTTATATATGCAACTTTGTCACCAGAAGCAGAAAAGGACAGCTTGATACTGAAGCAAGTTGCAAAAAAAAGCCTTTAGGAATATTGATGCAATATCTAGAAACAGAGGGCCTCATTACGAGTTTGGAGGTTGCCATGCTGCTATTAGCGCCATGGCTGCTTCCAAACTCGGGTCCGGGTTCCTTCAATGAGGAATTACTGGGCCGTTCCAACCTTGGAGGTCCGGTAATTCCTCATTGAAGAAACCCATGCCCATTCCCATTTGAGCCCTCAGAGGGCTCAATGGGAATTGGGAGGGAGCTAATAATTAGCTCCCTGGTCCCCTAGCGGGACCCGCAAAGGACGTCTGGTCTGACCAGACATTCTGAGTGGGTCCCACTAGGGAACTTTGTAATAAGGCAGAATGGGTTTACCTGCACCATTACCCGCGCTGTTAAACCCATTCCACCCACCCCCTAATGAGGCCCAGAGTCTTGTCCCCCAAAGAAAGACACTACCAAAAGTCTCCCAAGTATTATCAACAGCTTTACACCTGACAAGTCTGCTAAAGTGATAAAAATTGAATCATCATACATTCTTGGCAAGTAAAGCTGTAGAGGAGCAGGTAGACATGTCACCCCTAGCTCCCGCCCCCTCACCTCATCATACTGGAACAGTAGGAGAAGAGCCTTATGTGGGACACCAGTTGTCATCCCAATACCGCATTGGGTGTATGAGAGAATATATGCACTCAGACAACCATATCAAATGTACCCTCACGCTGAGAGGGTGGAAGGATGTCTGCACACACCATTGCACATCATAGAACTATAAGCGAAATCTGACAAGAGCAGAATGACATCATAGAGGAAAGATACTGAGAGTCACTGAAACAATATGCAAATACTCAAAGAATAAAGATGTAATTGAAGTAACAAGAGAAACATGCAATCGTATATGAGGAAATCATATATGCAAAGAAGATAAAGTAACATGCTGACTAATAAGTGTATATGCGCAGAAAAGCAAGGTAGATGAGACATATACAAGTTTGCTGCAGAGGAAAACATAACATGGCTAGAGTGGCCATGGTGGAAAAATGGACGTCGGACTCGTATTAAAACCAATCAATCTACTTCAGAGAGAGACCAGGGCTACTGAGTCAGGAGACACTGCAAACATAGCTTTGTGTGAGGAATAAAGAGGAGTCTATTGGCCTGGGATCAAGGATGCTCCTTCAAGGAATAATTGCAAGTGACAAGGGGAGTCAAAAAGATAAGCCATGTATGTAAGACATATTTCTCTTAGATTAAGCAAAGTAGAACACATCTGCAAGAGCCAAGTATTAGACAATTAAAGATGCAGAAAACCTATGTAAGATGAAGTGATCAAGTCTCCAGAGACCGTGAAGGGTAATGACACCCAGCTCAATTGAATCAAATAGCAGCAAATAGAAGACTGAGATGGACAAATGTGTGGTCTCCGCCCACGTGATTCAGAAGTTAAAAACAAGGGCTATTAATGAAGCGCAAAAGAAGATAATAGTGTGCCTACACTCCCTTGAATGTCCCAGAACAGAAAACAGGCTTCAAGGTCAACTACAAAGGAGAAGCCTTGGCTTGGGGCCTGACCAATGAGAGACGACAGACTAATTGGAAAAGTGGGGATAGTCTGACGTTACTTGCGGCACCAGAGTTAACTTTGCTTACGTGCTGCTAACGAGCAAGAAGTCCAAGGTTAGGAAAGCAAAGCATGCCAACCAATCAGAGTGACTATGTAGAAACATGTTATACAATGTTACAAAGACCAACCCACTGCCATTTTTCTGCTATATTCAGTAATATACATATTTAGATGTGGTTCAAGGTGTGCCCACCAGATAAGGGGCAACCAATGAAGTTATTAACACTTATACAAACTATAGGTACAAATGTTCCCTTAACCAATTCCTCCCTTCAATAGGTTTTAGTTTGTCACGTAGGATGACATCATAGATGATGCATATCTAGGTAGAAAACCTTTGTATAATCACACTTAGGTGTGAGTGCATGAATTACTGCCTGTTATTCGCCAGATCGCCCTACTTTATTTTATGCTAATAATAAAGTGTACTTTGCCATATTCTTTGAGTCTGTCTGGTTATTTGTGTCCAAGATCATTATTGGTAATTCCATCTAGCACATGAGATGCTTCAAGGTGCTAGAGCACATTTTGGTAGCAGAGGATGGTTTTGATCCACTGACCTAGGCCCAGATCTGGACTCTGTGACTCTCGATTGATTCTACCATTAACTAGAAGACGTTGGAGCTTCCTGTGGAGATCGGCGTGCAAATACACATGTGTGAGAAGAATCAGTTGGAAGGTGCCCCATTGATGAAATTCTTGTCCGGTCCCCGCAGATGCCCCATGGACTAAAGGTGAACTGGTCGATTGGGGAAGAATCGATGCCGAGGGATTCGAGCTGAGCCACAGATGTAAGTAGAACATCAAAGATGGCAAAAATAGGCAGTGGTTATGTATTGTAAATATATTTATAGAAGAAACAGGATTTTTGGGGATGATGAAAGAAGAGAAATAGATACCTTGATTCCTGGTTCCAAGAGGGGTGGAAAGGTATGCACTAAAACTCCAAATAGGGGTATTATTTAAGGATTCTTGAGGCAAGGCAAGGCCAAAAAGAAAAGTGCGTATCAAACTCCAAAATGGGGTAAAAAGTGAGATGAGATACATTTAGTGAAGGTACTAAAGGAAGGCATACGCAGAGTATTTAAAAGTGCACATGTGTATGGGAGTATATATTTGTCAGTATACAACTTTTATTGGGTCCAGATTAGGAGATATAAAACAATAGGTTATCATCACATTTTTTAATCAAGAGAATGACGTCAATCAGGAGGGTAAAAATCAAATTAGATTGATAAATAAAGAACAGACTCTTAAAACCACTAATAAAACACGAACAATGCGTAAAATTGATAGAAAGTGTAAACGAAAGAACAAAAAGAACATCATTGCATAGATTTTTAAAGTGGTTAAAACATTTTATTTTGTGCTAATAAGCAGCGATTAATGGTGCTTGCTCAAATTAATCAGTGTGATTTACCTGATAAAATAAATAAAAGAATAAAAGATTTGGTAAGTATTAACAGTCGAGATCAACTTGTCATCATGGGGGACACACCTCTTCTACACGTATGAAGGATGATGCACACCCAAGATAAGACAGTATCATGCAGAGTGGGGCAGATGCATGACTAATAAAACACTCGGTCATGAAACAAAGGGTAGAGGGCATGGTAAGGGTCTAAAACAATGGCAGATGTCATATTTGTCATTCTTACAGGTGTACCAGGGGAAGACAGCCAACACACACCAGCAGGAGTACAGAACATACCCTAATTGGGAAAAAACTACAATTCCCAGCAACCCCAGGACCTAAGAGGCACAGCCCATGGAGGCTGCAAACTGCATGGGCAACGCGCAAACTTACACGCACGCATGCGCAATGAAAGCTTGTTCGCGCTCAGGGTTTTCACCTGCATGGACGCTTTCTGAGCAGCTCCGGGCAGGCACACTCATTGCGGGGCCACGCCCTCGCCTGCAGCAGTCCTCGCAGGCCCCGCGGATTGAACAGATAAGTGCTTGGAGTAGGAGCGCATGATGCGGCAGTGGGATAAATCCTAACAACATGGAAAAAGGTACCCTAACAGCATGCAACTAGAACTGGGCACCGATGGGAACCACTAACAGTGGTTAACAGCATACCGCTAGCAGTGCATGTGCCATTAAGATTAAAGTGCATAAGGCTGACCAAAGGCACATACTAACTGTCCCCTATTTGACATTGCGCAGGCGCCACACTTCACGCCGGTCCTACGGCAAGACAGCTGATCAGCAGGGAAAGGCTCTGGACTACGCGAGCAAGCAAAGCTAAGTGCTTTAATTTACTGACACTAAAGAAAAGCAGGTATAATGTATATTAATCCATGATCACAGCAAGGCCATGTGTTACAACGTGTGTAGTCATATTTTCCAGGCAACGTGTTACAGCATGTGTAGTTAAGTTTTCCATAGTTTTGGTGGCATCCAGTGTTAGCCACAGCCAATCATAGATCTCTGCTTAGAGGGGTCTTGTTCGCCACTGAATCATTGACAGGACGCTACGGCTCTCACTACCAGTCATGTGGGGCAATCACAGTGTGCAGTCAGTGCTCACGGGGGGGAACTCTGTGAAGGAAGCAACTGAGTGACATAGCCTCATCCTGAATGTATGCATGCGTGTATGGGAGTGATGTGTGCTTGATGACATCCTGGCACACAGCCAGAAAGGAGCTGACTGTCAGAACAAAAGCCAAGGAGCATATCTTTTGCCAAAGCCCCTACCTATCCATAACCTCTCCCTAAACCTCATTCCGGTGATCCTACTACCCTCTTCCTATCCAATCCGTTGACCCCAACCCTCTTTCCCTGTCAGGGTCATGGTGGCCTGTGTTTCTGCTACTGTAGGCACCAAGACCCACAAAGGGTGGAAGGAGTTTGTGCTGCCTCTGCGCTGGACCAACTTCTCCGTGACACACTCATGCCGTGGCCTCAAGAGGGTTTGTTGTCAAAAACAGTATTGCAACCTATGTCAACATATTTGCATGCTACATACAAGGGGAAGAAATTACAGAAAACATTGGCCATTTATGAGTTGTGGAAAATGCATCAGAGTGAGAAAGAAGATCCACCTGAGAAGGAGTGGATGCTTAATCAGTATAAGGAGGAGGATATAACACCTTCGCTCCTCTTTCCACTCCTGAAAAAAACTCCTCTTTCCCCTTCTGAAAACAAGAGCACAAATACAGAGGAACCAGGATTGTATCCTTTAAAGGAATTGAAAGCAGCAGCAGGGTATGTTAATCCAAAATACGAGAGCCCCGATTATAACAGTGATGATAATGCGGAAGAGAGCAAAAGTAGAGAATGCAAATATATGCCAACACGCAATGAAAGTTAACAGCGTGATGAAAGAAAGGACAGACAAATGGAGATAGAGGAAGAAGCGAGGAGACAAAGGGAAGTGAGAGATAAGGCTAAGGGAGTAACAATAGATAGTACAAAACTTATGGATGGGAGGACAGATATGACTTAAGTTAGATATAAGGGCATTGATGAGGTTTGAGAAAGGGAAGAAAGAGAGGAACAAGAAAAGAAAGAAAGAGAACACATAGAGCATACCAAGAAGAGAAGGAAAAATAGAGGAAGCAAAAGAAAGAACAGAGAAGCTACGAGGCAAGGAAAGAAAAGGAGAGACTAGAAGAGGAGAAGTGAGAGGAGATAGAAATATAGAGAAGGCACGTTGCAAAAAAGGTAAGAGGAAGAAGAGAAAAGAGAGCTGGGAAGAAGGGAAGATGAGATGAACAGAAGTAGGGGACTCAAGGATGTTGAGATAGATTATCTATTTCATAGAAGCATAATGCCAATCCAAGCATGAGAACGATTTGAGGAATCGAGAGGGTCACTACAGCCCCACATGGAGCTGCAAGGGAAACCGGGAATGCAGACATGGGCTAACGAGCATGAAGCAGAAAACAGGGAAGAGGTGTGGCCACCTCTTCTACTTCTCTCATCTCTGACTGTCTGTCTGCTATCCAGGAGTGGTGTGCCACCAACGATCTCTGCCTTAATGCCAGTAAGACGGAGATGCTCCTCATTGGCACACCTGCACCCTCCTTTCCTGTCACTCTCTGGCCGGCCTCCCTTGGCCCTCTTCCTGCTCCCACCTTTGGAGCTGAAAACCTCAGGTTCATCCTTGACTCCACACTCTCCTTTTCTACTCACATCTCTGACGTCTCTAAGAAGTCAAACTACCAACTGCACCTCCTCAGAGGTATTCTTCCTTTCCTCTCCTTCCCCCAGAAGCTCACTGCCTGCGTTTACTCTCTGCCCTCTGCAACTCATCCAGAACAGGACTGCGAGACTTGTCCTTGGCCTCAAGCCCAGGGATCATGTCTCTCCAGCACTGAAATCTCTGCATTGGCTCCCAGTGGCTGCAAGGATTAAGTTCAAGACCTTCTGCATTGTCCACAAAGCCTTCTGTGGCCTGGAGCCTCAAAAACTCCAACTCTCTCTTTGTAAATACCTTCCGACTCAAGCTCTTCACTCCTCCACCTCCAACTCCTTCAGGGTCAGTCGCTTCTCCAAGCAATGAGATGGTGGTAGATCTCTTCTTCCGCTGTGCCTCCCTCTGGAACAGTCTCCCTGCCTCTCTGAAACTCGACGAGAGCCATCCCCGGTTCCGGAAACACCTCAAAACCTTCCTCTTTGCTTCTGCCTTCTCTCTTCCTCTCCCCTGCTGATTTCCTGTCTAATACTGCACTGGTCACCTGGCTACCCTTTGATTTCAGACCCAGGTCCCTACCCCTCCAGTTGCACACCTGCACGGCCTCCCGGCAACCCTTGCAGTTGGGTCTGTATCTGTAACCCTACAGTCCCCCTACCTGCACTTTTGCACACCTGTTGTCTGCACTTACTCTTGCACCTGCCAACTGTTGGCCCCACTTCTTGTTATTGTTTTTATCCCATGTACAGCACTGCACCCTCCCCTTTCCCCTGGCACTTGCGCAATCTCAATGTCACTTGGCCTAGTAAGATCGTTGTCTCTGTCCTACCTCTGTTCCCCCCCTTACTTGCCTCTACACACCTTGAAACACTTGTGTATAGGCCAATTACAAATGCCATATCATATCATATTGTTTATATAGGCAAATGAGAGATACAGATGGGAATAAAACCCAAGAGGATGTTGAAGGATCTTTATGGAGGGAAACAGGAGGAATGTCCGGTGATGCATTCACAGATGAGCATAGAGCGCTTTCTTTAAGTAGACTAGATCTTGGTGATGTGGAAAGGGATGAAAGTCACACAAGCTGGGGCATAATGATGTCAGACAAAGAAAGGGAAGAAAACGAGAAAGTGCGAAGAGAGGGCGCATGTGGTTTCTCGAAAGATTCGAGTTAAGATAAAAGGGTAAAATGGTCAGACTTAGAGGACCCTAAAGAAATAACACCAGGAATGACACTATACACTGAGCGACCACAAGCAAGGTTGCACAGTGCAGGGATGTAACCCCGCCTTATATAAGCAGATTAAGGTCACTACCAGGATGGAGACAAATGGGCGAGACTAGCCCCACCTGGAAGACACGAAGCGTAGGTGGGTATGATTATGTATCAGGGTTTTCACAATTCCCATTATTAGAGAAAGGGGGAGAACAACCACAATATATTCTGGGGCCACCAATGTACAAGGATAATTAGAAATGTAAATTACCTAATTTGGCTTCAGGTGCAGGAAAACTGATTTATGAGTTAAAAAGAATCACATCAGCAATGGTGTTAGCTATAGGTGACATAAAAAGGCCTGCTAGCAGCCATCCTAGGGGAGAGGGCTGATGACATTTGGAAGCAAGCAGGATATGGGGGTGTGACTGCACAAAACATGACACACGATGGAACGCCATTTAATAATTGTATAGCAGATGTATGGCGAGTGCTCAGAGTACAATATTCTGATACATCAGATATGGGTACGATCATGACTAGGAAGATGGGCAAGGATGGAGCCTTTATTCAAGATATTCAAGAGAGATGGCATCGTGAGACAAGAGAACCATGGGATAAAACGGTGGCATTATTTTACCACATTTTATGTCAGGGACTGCCCGAGCCAGTGCAAAGGCAGTTGAAGCAACAGTTAGGGATGGAAGCAAAACAATGGCCAGAAATACAATTGACCATCATGCACCATTGCAGATTGTTACAAGAGAAGAATAAGAAGAAAGCCGAGAGTAGAAAGCAGGAGGAGGCAAAGTTAGTCCTGGGAAAACTGTCAAAAATAGCCATAGAGGGAGCAGTTTTTGATGAGTAATAAAGGTGTGGAGACACAAGAGATGCGACCAGTGCAGCAGAGTAATGTAGTATACCCTATGGATCAGAGTGGGTAACATTTCTGGCCAAGTGGATGAGGGAATGGACTCAGGGGAGGGGGACGAGGTGGATTTCAGAACCCTCAGGGAGGAGGAGGATTTAATGGTGGCCAGAATTGTGGGAGGATGGGACATACAGCTAGAACATGTAGAAGCAGAGGGGGCATGCAGCAAAATTGGCAAGCTCCAAGAGTGGGGATGGGCTATGCTCCACAACATAATACAGAATCACAGGAGTGTTATGCCCAAGATCACATGCAGAATCAGGCATGTGCACTGCAACCACAGCAAACACAGCAAGCGCCAGTACAAATGCAATCGCTACAAGGGCAACCCCAGCAAGTGCCTATGCAAGTACAACAGATACAGACGCAGCAAGCACAGACACAACAGGCCATGGTACCACAATGGAATGCAAATGTAGGAATACCGCAAGCACTTGCACCTAAACTAGGGAGTGTCACTGTGGTAGGAGAAAATCCTTTGACAGGTACAGGGATGAATGTATATCCACAATAGGACAGCCCACAGAGCAGCCTGATGTGTTCAGTACTATCAGTGACACCGGACCACCAAGAGGAACCAAAGTTCAAGGTAACGAAAGGAGGCAAGACATTTTCGTTCCTTGTAGACACTGGAACAACTCTTTCCTGTGTCCGGGAGGGAACATACCCAATGCCAGGCATTGCCATGAATGCACAGGGATTTTTTGGGGTGATGAGTTTAATTCCTTTTACAGACAAATTACCAATCTATATAGGAGAACACAACATGCCAATGCCTTTATTATATTCTCGGCAGACACCAGTTAACATATTAGGATGTGACTTGATGACAAAGCTTAACATGACAATATCTTTTTCTGACAAGGGAAGAGTGTGGTCCACTTCAGGGATACATTATACGAATGTGAATCAATTCATAATAGCCTTCACAGGCCAGAAAACATTACAAGGAATCCCCTTAAATCCAGACATATTTTTGTATGGAGTGATGGTTTCATTATCATGGTGACCTAAAGTGGTAGGTAACATATTAAGAATACCTGCAGAGTTTTTGTTAGACCAGAAATACCCATGGATGATGACAGACAGGTTATCCCTTTTGATTTAGAAGCAGCAGTGGTCAGAGAGGAAAGAGTGGTTGTCCATGAGACATATGATGAGGGCACAGGGTGGAGAGCAGTGATAGCTCTCAGTCAAGGATACAGATTTGACAGATGAAGAGCTTTTAGGGATAATTATTCTTATGAATTAGTTTTGTTCATAGGTCTAAGATATTGAATTAAAGTGGATAATAGAGAAATACTGCAGACAATGGCAATGGTAAAAATGAAAGTGTCATTTTTCCATGAAGATTTGGAGAAAGTACCAAATATTTTATGGACCCCCAGTCCTTAGGAGGTGGGCCTATTGAAAGGAGTAGGAGTAGTTAAAATCAAGCTGAAACCAGGAGCAATTTTGCCTCGAGCAAAACAATATCTCATGTTCCGAGAAGTGTATAAAGGTATATTCAAGACCATTTCCACTTTAATGAAGCAAGGAATATTGGTGCCATCTGAGTACCCATGTAATATGGCTGTGTAACCAGTGAGGAAAGGAACTGGGGAGTTGTGGAGATTTATTCAGGATCTTCGCCCCTAAACAATATTGTTGAAGAAGAGTTTCCTTTAGTTCCAAATCCTGCCATAATATCATGTAATATTCCAAAGAAAAGTTACAATATTGTCAAGAAAGGGTCCTGTACATAGGACAGCTAATCTCTCAAGAGGTGAGAAAAGTGACACGTGAAAGAGTAGAAGCAATTGTGAAGACTTCAGAACCTAAAATAGTAAGGGGAAATGGAACAGTTTTTAGACCTATGTAACTATTGTATGGCCTGAGTTTTCAATTAGAGCACATATATTCAACCACTTTTAAAAGAACTTAAAGAAGCACAGGTTGACAAATGTAAGATAACATGGACAAATGAAATGACTAAAGGATTTGAGGGATTAAAAAAGGCAATTAGAACAGCCCCTGTGCTAGGAATTCCAGACTATCATGAAGAACTGTACTTATCTTCTCATTCAAATGGAGAGGTCAAGACAGAGGTTCTCAGATGGAAAACCACATTAGGACATGGACACAAACCATTGGCTTATTACAGTGAGATTTTAGATCCAGCTATGAAAGGGCATTACCCTTGCAAACAGGTTTTAGTGGCTGCTGCTGCATTTGAAATTGAAAGGGCTTCAAGTATTACAATGGGGTGTTTAGTAACATTATTTGTTGAGCATGCATTATTTGCCATTCTAGAGAAACCCAAGAGCACATTCACCACAAAAAAGAGCATCAGGGTACAAGGTAATTATCTCAAACCCTGCGATCAAAATTGTTAGATGCAGAATAGTGAATCCAGCATCATATATCGAGGAACCAGTATGGGTGGATGATTATGTGCATGACTGCACAACGTATACTGAACTTTATAATGACATTCCCTGTGTTAGAGAAAATGCTCTCGGGGGGGGAAGTTCTCTTTATTGATGGTTCTTCAAAAATTTACCAAACCACTGGTGAAAGGCATTCTGGCTCAGCAGAAGTAAAGCCGAACTGATAACATAAATTTGAAGTAGTTACAAGCGCGAGATTGCCTTTGCATTGCTCAGCACAGGCTGCAGAATTAGTGATATGAGCATGAGGAAGTGGCGGTGTACTCTGACTCCGCCTTTGTGATGTCAATTGTGTATGCAGGTTTGTCATGCTGGAAAAGGGGGCTTCCACCCCGCAGACAGCACTCCAATGCAGCCCTATTGGATAGGCTTATTGAGGCATTAAGAGACCCATTAACTATCGCAGTCATAAAATGCACAAGGCATACTCAAAGAACAGATGTAATTTCTTGCGGAAAGGAAGCCGCAGACTTAGAAGCCAAAAAGGCAGCATATTCCCCAAACATTTATGATTTTGAAGTAAGAAATGTTAAGCAAATGACAGGATGATGCATGTTGGTAAAGGATGGGTTTAACATGCTGTCTATTGTTCAGTTAATTGAAATACAAGGTTGCGCTTCAAAGGAGGAGCAATATTTATGAAGAAAACAGGAGTGTTTATTATCCCCCACTGAGGCAATCTGGAGGCAGGATAGCACTGGAAAACCAGTTATGCTTCTAGCATCATTGAGGGTATACGCATGAACGCAAGGTAGATGAAACATATAGAAACTGGCTGGAGAGGAAACCATAACATGGCAAGGGTGGCCATGATGGAAAGATGGACATCGGAATCGTATTAAAACCAATCAAGCTACCTCGGAGATCGACCAGGACTGCACTGAATAAAGAGGAGTCTCTTTACCAGGGATCAAGGATGCTACTTCAAGGAATAATTGCAAGGCACAAGGGGAGACAAATGGATAAACCCTGTACGTAAGACATATTTCTCTTAGATTAAGCAAAGGAGAAAACATCTGTAAGAGCCACGTATTAGACAATTAAAGATGCAGAAAGGCTATGTAAGCTGGAGTGAGCATGTCTCCAGATGCTATCAAGGGTAATGACACTTAGTTCAATTGAATCAAATAGAGAAGCCCGGCGTAGAGACAAGGGCGACGCAATCTACTGTTTCGAGACTGTGGAGCTGAATTGGGCTACTCTTGAAAGAGTGAGGCGAGCCCTGATTTGCTGCTGATTTGCTGCTCCCAATCAGCATTATAACGAAGTACACATCAAGAACAAGAGTTCTGGAATAGGGCCGTGTCCCTTTAATTGAACTCCTTTGTTTTTTTTTGTTTTTTTCTGCCACAGAAGACGTGTCACGTGACTCATCACATGGGCAGGAAGTACACACAAAAACAAGAACACGCCGCCCTTGCAGCGAGAAGCCTGGCGTGGAGACAAGGGCGGCACAATCTACTGTTTCAAGACTGTTTGGAGCTGGGTGGAGCTCGGAGGAAAGTCATGCTAATGACCCAGGAAGGCACAGGACCTGGAATTACTGGCAGTACTGGGATACAACCCATAAGGCGGATAACAGCACATACCGGACCGCCCTGCCAACAACACGGTAAGAGAGCACAATAATTAACACATAAGCTTGGGCAGACCAATTTTAAGTGCCAGTGGTAAAATAGAAGTACCAGGAGACTAGTACCCTATCTAGATCTGTGCCTGCAATAAAAACTGGTGCAGCACTTGATTCACGGTGATCACATATTTAGAAACATCAAAAAAGGAGAAATGAAACTGCGCAGTAAAGACCTTCAGGATGACATCAGGTGTCCAGAATGGGACGGATCATACTCAGAGGAGCTACAAATACAAAATCTAGACTCACCAACAAAAAATTCTCCTACCATAAGCCTGCCCCCAGCCAATACAATCACGGCGCAGGTGCATTCTGGGTCCTTGGGTCATTCGTCATCTAACAGTACACCATCTGATATTGTACACTCGTGGAAGTGAGGACTGGAATATACTACTACCACAAAAAAAATACAAAGGAAAATTGACAAACATTTTGGTGAAAAAACAAAGCCAAAGCTCAAATGTTATCCATAGAAAGAGCAGATAATGAAGAAAATGATTCCTCATCCAGAACAGATCCTCCTCCCTTAGCCGCCTCACAAAGAATCTCTCTAACTGAAAGTGAAGTAGTGGAAGCCATCATAGAGAAGGCACCTGGAGCGGGAGCGTCCACACAAGTACAACATTCCAAAGAAAGAACAATTGGCAAAACCTCAGAAGTAGTCCAGGATTGGAAGCAAACAACAGAAGAGGAGGTCCCAAAAGAAGCGAGCGCTGCTGCACTCACAGCCCTAAACTTTGTACTAAACTCACTGGTTACAGTTTTCGAGCAATTGAAACTGGAAGCTCAATTACAAGCTGGAACTCTGCTGAAAATGACCAGAGATATAACTAGTTTAGACTCAACAATAGTGGGGCTGACCTCACCAATTAACACAGTTGTCACACCATCACTGAGAGAGTTGAGAGTAGAGCTCGCAAAACAAGGTCTAGATATATCAGCCTTAGAAAGGTCTCTTGTAAAGAATAAAGAGGAAGAAGGCAAGCAAAAGTGTCTACTCCAAGAAATATTATTTCTACTTAAAGCTGAGAAGACAACAGCGACCGGGATCCCGGAAAATCCGTGAGAGGGGTGGAGATCAAAATGAACCACTTTGACGACACCCCCCTCTCAGAGTCTGTTTTGGAGGAATTCAGAAGGCTCACACATGTCGTGGAGGAAGATGAAGACGGAGCAACTGAGCCCCAAATTGATAATGAAGAGGCTCTGCCAAACAACCAGACTGTATGCTCACCGGAGTGGATAGTAACTGGTAAACAACTTTCAAAGGGAAGAAGAAAAGCCAAAAAAATAGAAGCAAAAAATAAAATGAGCACAATGGCATTTCGAGTTACCCTTTCAAAAACATCAAAAAAAATACCTAGCAGCCAAGCAAAAAAGGGGAAACATCAAACACGACGAATACACAAAAAACAAAGAAAGGCCTATCTCAACTCAGGAAGATCCCCAAGAAATCGAACCTAATGTCAAAAGTTTGGACATAACTACTGGAAGAGTGAAAAGACCCAGGAAAAAAAATGGAACATCGCAGAGGGAAGACGAGGAGAAAGGAAAAACAGGAAAAGAGGAAGTAACTTTGGGGACTAATAAGGGAGTTCCATCAAACACAAAGAAAAACAGTGCAAATGTGGGTCTACAGACAGATCTCCAAGGTCCCCAAGTAGATCCTCCACAGACCTCGGCCGAGGGGTTAGGAGAACCTTAAGTCCCCCGGAAAAACAGAAGAAAAAAGAGGGAAAAGGGCCATCAAAAGCTGCACCTCACTAGAAGGACCTGTGTGGACTCCAAAATTCCTAGGAAAAAGGACTACATGCTTTACCAAAAAAAATGCTGAGGATACAATGGAACCCACTATAAAAATTGCACCGATTTTTCTAAAACGAGACTCCCAGAGAAACACAACTGTACCTATGTTGATTAAAATCCAAAATGGACAAGGAAAAATGAAGGAAATACTTGAAGAGCCAAAAGGAAAAGGAGAAGCCTGCTCAAAGATGGCCAACTTGGAGGTGATCCCCCAGTTCCAGCAATTGGAGGCCGACCCGGAAATTCAAGAATACGCCATTCCCAAACTATGGCTTAAGGCGTTGAACAAAATTCCGCAACAAACATCACTTTGTACGAGGACCATCCTGGATTACTTTAAAAAAGTTCTAAATCTCTTTCTATTTGGCTCAGGGGACCTGGAATATGTAATTTCCTAAGCAGAAGCAACAGGAAATTAGTAGAGGTGGGCTTTACATCGCAAAAAGCATGGAAAACGATAAAAAGCAACAAAAAAAAGAGCTGGAAAAAGTCAGTCTGCAGATCTTCGATAAATTTCCGGTGGGAATACAAGATGAAAAAGAAAGTGAGAGCGCTGACTCTGAAGGAACAAGTGCAGAAGCTACGGTAACATCAAATCAGAAGGCAAGTGTGAGTCCACAGGGGAGCACTGGAGATTTCAAATCTAGTATGCTTGAGGCACTCCCAGAGATCCTCACACAAGTACTCCAGAAGCTAGGATTGAGCCAACAGAACCTTTAGGCAAGATTTAATTAGCATTACAAGTTGGAATACCCGCGACCCAAATACCTTTACTGCTAGTAGTAGAAAGAAAGTCCTCTTCTCTAATTCTGATGTCATGCTACTCCAAGAGTCTTGGCACACACACCACATAGAAATAGAAGGCTTCACAATATTCACAATACCAGCACACCAAGAATCAAAAGGTCGACCGTCTGGTGGGCTACTACTTGGGATTAACAACTCCCTGAGCAAAGAGGTTAGACTACTGCACAGTCGAAGGGAAGGCATCCTAGCATGTAAAGTAAAGATACAGACCTCTCAGAGACATTTCTATCTTATAATAGTGAACCTGTATTGGAATCAAGCACAATACAACATCCAAAATTTTCACCTATCACTTTCGATGGTTTTGGAAAAGATCGCACTGTTTCATGGAGATGCCAGTGTGATGCTAGGAGGAGACCTGAATGCCCAATGTATAACAACACAGGATATTAAGAGCAATCTAAAATGGGTGAAAATATCCAAAACAGGAAGACAATGGGTAAATTATTTGAATTCATGGGGTCTTGGTATGCTAAATGGCTCAGTAGATGTTGACAGTCCGTCGAGACCAACTTGGTCACGAGGCAACTCTTTCTCTACACTAGATTATTTCTTTGTATCTGAAGATCTGCAATCAAAAGAAATGTATCTGGAGACTATTTGGGCAGAAGGGAGTGACCATGCTCATTTAAAAGTAAATATTAAATGTTCCACAAAAACACAATCGGAAAAGTATACACAGGATCTAACCCTGACTAAAGGTAAAGCGGTTTTGGTAAAATATAAGAGAGATGGGAATAAACTTAATGAAAAATTAAATTACATCTCTCTAAAAGAGCAAAAAGAGAACCGCAGGCCCGATCATTTCAAGCCATTTATCTGGTCTGTTCATCGTCCAACTGCAGGAGTTTTGCGAAAAGCAATTCATCACCAACACTTATTTGTTGAAAATACCTGGATACAAAAAAAGATCCTAAGGAGAGAATGCAGACGACTGAAGAAAAGAATCATGAATCCAATAAAAATGAAAGAAGAACTAAAAAAGCTCACTAGAGGCTACAAGCAATGGTCGCGAGCAAGAAAGGTATAAAGACACCAACAAGATAATGAGCAGATGCTCGCGGCCATTTGTGAAAATAACACACGTAATTTCTGGTCAATCATAAACAATATAGGAAAGAAATCAGTCAGTAATAACATCCAATGCAATCTGGTCACAGAAAAGAGCTGGACAGACTACGTCACAAAGAACTTTAAGAACACATCAGAGATCCAGGAAGAAGAGCAGGAAGCCGCACAGTGGGAACTCAAATTTGACATAAAGTTAATAGAAGAACTTATTTTGAGTGCCTCATCCTCGAAGGCAGCGGGCCCTAATGGGCTGACCTATCAGGTTCTAAACAACAATGCTAAAACATGGGCAAACCTCCTTTACATCCTCTATAATGAAATATTAGAGACAAAAAGCTTTCCTTCGTCTTGGAAACAAGCGGTCGAAATACCATTCTACAAGGGGGGCAATAGATCTCAGCCAGAGAATTATAGACCAAACGCCCTCCTCGATATTGAAAGCAAAATATTCATGCGTTTCCTCTTGATAGAGCTAGAGGACTGGGCAAAGACAACAAATGTCATATCCAAATTCCAAACAGGATTTAGATGTGGCATGTCCACAACATTAAATGGCTTTACTCTGAGCCTGTTAGCAGAATATTCTAAAAACAAAGGAGAGGGCCCAATATATGGAGCCTAGATAGATTTCTCCAGGGCATTTGACCTAGTTATTAGGGAGAAACTGTGGGCAGAATTGCAAAATTGGGGACTACCAAGCAGGTTGCTGTCAATATTGATTGAGTTAAACAATGACAACTTGTTGATGATAAGACTAGATGAGGCTGGCCATCTAACTAACACAATCAATGTTGAACAAGGCGTGCAACAAGGTTGCATGGGAGCCCCATTCTTAATCAATCTGTATCTGTCAGATCTGGGAGATTTCCTTCAATCTTGGATTATGGGGAGTCCAAAACTAAATTCCATCAAGGTCCATTGGCTCACCTGTGCAGATGACATGTCCTGATTGACAGGACAGCAATAGGACTACAACACCTACTGAATGGCCTACACTAAAATGAACGGTCTCCAAGTAAACCCAAAGAAATAAAAAATCTTGGTGCTGAAACATCCTAAGAAGCACATAAACTACGGAAAATGGTTCTTTGAATGTGAAGCCATCACGAGAGCAGATGAGTTAGTTTACCTTGGCTATACGGTGTATTCTTCTCCATCAGCCAACAAAATGGAAACAGAAATAAGACTAAAGGTTGAAAAAGCGGTACCACAGATGAAAAAGATCCACTATGTGCTCTGCAAATTCTCAATCATGCCATTAATAAAGTTTTATGTTGCTAAAATAATCCCAGTGATATTGTATGGGTTGGAGGCCCGACCATCACTTTGGGACTTACACTCGCAAAAAGTGGAAGGCCAGCTACGGAAGAGTTCCCTGGGCTTGCCAAACTGCCTTCCCATGCCAGTCCTAAAATATGAACTTAGCCTAAAATCATTGCAGCAACAAGTGGGCTGGAGACTGCTCTCATTATATAGGCTAATAATAACCCCGCAAAAAATTCACTTTACGAGGATATTGAGCAACATCTTCAATCAGACAGATCTAAAATTCTCCAGCAGCTAGAAATAAAATCAAAGACAAGGTTGGCTGAGGCCGACTCATTGGTAGAAACCCTGAGAGAAAATCCCCTGAAAGCAAAGAAAGAAATCGAAACAATGGATTGGATTAAAACAGGGATGGAAATGAGACTATCAAAACCAAGGAACAGCTTCCTAGTGGTGGATAAAAAATTGGGAGAACTGCCAAAGTATTTACTAAAGCATCCAAATAGTGAATCAAGAAATATATTCCTTCGGACTCGCCTACATCTAATCCACACAGGCAAAATTTTAAATATTAGAGGGCAAAGTCATAATGCTATTACTTTCTGCAAAATCTGCGCTGACCTTAATAAACAAAATCTGCATCATTTGCTTCAAGACTGTGAAGGGACTTGGGAAATTAGAATTTCCTACTTTTCGAAGTTTGTAAACAAGCAGAGTGCTCGCTGTCAGAAAATGTTTGGAACCGCTTGATATCGGGGCCTAACACTGCCCTAACAATTGCAGTAGGCCAGGTCCTAACAAATTGGCTTGAACGCAACGGGAGCCCGGCAGTTTGTAACCAATGTTTTTCAAGAAAGACAAGAATAATGCAGAAGTGATAATTATAACGGTGGTCCATCTCGTTTGTTGTGGCTAATGGAAAGATAGAAGGTTTGAGAAACAACGGTTGCTGCGTGCAGGACTTGTTGGGCTTATGCTCCTCATGCAATGTAACCACATTTCTTTTTTTTCCTTTTTAGTTTGCCCTCTGATTATTAGAAATGCAAAAAGAGAATGTGTAAAATATTGTTGTTTAATGTTGGAAAAACGTTAATTTTATTATTTTGTAAAGGTCTAAATATAAAGTACCTAAAAGGACCTAAAAAAAAAAGAATTGCAGTAAATAGAATGTCGAGATGGACACATTTGTGGTGTCCTCACATGTGATTCAGAAGTTAAAAACAAGGGCGATTCATTAAGCCCAAACGAAGATAATGGTGTGCCCACACTCCCTTGAATATCCCAGAACAGAGAACAGACTTTAAGGGCAACTACAAAGGAGAAGCCTTGGTTTGGGGCATGACCGATGAAGACGATGCACTAATTGTGAAAGTGGGGAGTAGTCTGAAGTTACTTGCAGCACCTGAGTTGCCTTTTGCTTACATACTGCTAATGAGTTGAAAGTCCAAGGTTGGGACATGCTATACAATGTTATAAAGACAAACCCATTTTGTCTGCTATAATTACTCTTACAAGTATTTAGAGGTGTTTCAAGGCATTCCCACCAGATAAGGGGCAGCTAATTAAGTTATTAACACTTATACATACTATAGCTACATATGTTCCCCTAACCAATCCCTCCCTTCAATAGGTTTTAGTTTGCCACTTAGGATGATGTCATAGATGACGCATATCTAGATATAAAACCTTTGTATAATCACACTTGGGTATGAGTGTGTGAATTACTGCCTGTTATAACAGATTGCCCTACTTTATTGTTATGCAAATAATAAAGTAGTACTTTGCCATATTCTTTGAGTGTTTCCGGTTATTTGCATCCACGATCTGTATTGGTAATTCCATCTAGCACATGAGATGCTTCAAGGTGCTAGTGCACAAATCTATGACTAACACACCAGAATGGATGAAAGCATAAAGAAATGACCTTTGATGCCGTGCAGGGAGCCCAAACTGAAAAGATGCATCTGAATATAAAAGTCCTACCAGCAAAAGTCAGATACATTTTTTATTTTTGTATTTGTCTTACGATCAATACATTGATCTTTCACAAGCATATAAAAAGAGTGAAAATAAAATATTAATTCATGTTTACATTTTTAAATGAAAATAATTAACATTACATTCTATCATTCATAAAATTAACATTCAAAATTTGAATTTCATCATACATAATATTAACGTAGATTCTGATATTTCAATCAATTTCACTACCGGAATTTAAAACATAATAATAACCATCGCAATTATATGAAAGATAAAAAGGTCCACATTTCCTAAAGTGATACATTTCATCTTTCCTTAATAAGACCTAACTACCCAAGCATTCTAACCACTTGCATAACCACTTGGATTGCTAAAAGCAGTTAATTATCCGTGTTCACTCGACTCCATATATCTTCAAGTAAAATTTAATTTTCTACTGTAAAAATCGGCCCAAAAGCCTTGTCCCAAGATTCTTTAGCATTGGGCATTCGACAACAATGTGTTTAAGAGTTTGGACCACTGGAGGGTCCTTTCAATAACCACAAATATTATAAATGAAATTACGATTTTTTTCCCAGACATATATGATTTGACCAGTCGGCAAAAGGTTTAAACGAAAGTGCAGAAATTGATTTCTTACTTTCGGGCAAGGAAATTGGAATAAATATTTAGGCATGTTTCCAAAAGCTTTGTCTAACAAAGACAATGTTGAATCAACTTTATTGCTTTGTACGTTTGTTATGGTGTTTATCCAATTCAATTCCTTGCCCCCTTTTTTAACCCCTAATGATTTGGAGACCAAGTCATACCGCTGTTTCCCACATTGCTCCAGAGTATTAACAGTATATATCTCTAATGCACCCAAAAAGCTTGATGACTTTGCAACCATATCCTTGAGTAGATTCCTGTACAAGGAACATTTGACAGATGAGAAAGATTTTCCCACTAATGGTATCACTCGCCATTGCAACCATGCTTGAAGTGAAAGCAACCAAGTTCGTCACGGATGGAGGCCGTTTGAACTGAAAGTGGTAAATTAAAGACTTTCTTCCAAACACAGCACTGTAACCTTTCCCTGGGTAGTCCAAAAAACAATAGTTCAATTTCAAGGCCATGCAAAATCTTGTGAATAACCTTTCCAACATAAAATTTAATGGTTTGACAGAAAATGTACAGTACTTATAACACTCCAATCTCTTAATAATCATATCCCTATTTGTCTTCACAGTAAGGCGAAACCCTAAATAGGTAATCTCACAGAGCACATCAATTTCAATCCCATCAATGATCCATTTAAATCTGCATCTTTTGATTTTATTCCCTTCATAGTGAAAATTAAATTTCCTTTGATTTATAAACAAATCAATCAACCTTGAATATTCGTTCAAAGCCAGTAGTAATCATTGGAGATCATTTGGGTGGCATAAAGAAGAGCAACATCATCAGCATAAGCTAACCAATTGATGCACTGTCCTTCAACATTTGAACTAATCAGCACAAAACCTTGCATTGTCTCCTTAAGATCAGCCAGATATAAATTAAAGAGGCAAGGCACCAAAATGCAGCCTTGCCTCAAGCTTCTAGTAATGGGAATCTGATCTGAGAGATTACCTAGGAAATCTAGCCTAATTCTTATTGAGGTGTCACTGTGGATATTAACCGACATGGACAGGAGCGAAGGTGGAATACCCCAGGTTTTCAATTTTTACAATTTGTGCCGTAATAAACAACGATTGATCATGCTTAATACTGAAAGAACCAGACCATTCAATGATGTTGCCATTCCTTTTATAAAGCCCTTCTGAAATTATAAAAAGATTCTTCTCTCCAAAGCCCATGCCTCGAGATGTTCCAAAAGCAATGGCTCCCAGTGGCTGCGAGGATTAAGTTCAAAACCCTCCTCATTGTCCACAAAGCCTTCTGGGGCCTCGGGCCACAATACCTTCAACTCTCTCTACCTATATATCTTCCTATATAGCTCTTCGCTCATCCGCCTCCAACTCCCTCAGGGTCAGATGCTTCCCCAAGCAATGAGCTGGGGGTAGATCTCTCTCCGCAGCAGGGGCCTCCCTCTGGAACAGCCTTCCTGCCTCCCTGAAACTTGAGGAGAACCATCTCCGGTTCCGGAAGCACCTCAAAACCTTCCTCTTTGTCTCCGCTTTCTCACCCCTTTTACCCTGTTAATATTACTGAAACTGCACTGAATCTGCAACGTGGCCACTCACCTATCCCGGTCCGTGGCCCTGCCACTTTCTTCTGCACTGCCTCCCTAGCAACCCCTGCACTGTGGGACTGTCTCTGTATCCCAGCACTTGTCTGCACTTATCTTGCACTTGCCACCAAGTCTGAATGACACCTGGCCTAGTAGGATTGTTGTCTGTCTCCCCTTGACTCCCCCCCTGCCTCGTCGCGCCTTGAAACACTTGTGTATAGGCGCGTTATAAATGCCATATCATATCATATCATATCATATCAATGATGCAAACATTTTACTGTCAGAATCCAATAGTGCTATTGGTCTGTAGTTCATAGGATCTGCGGGTATCTGCAGAAAAATTAGAATGAAAAAAAACTGTGGCAGAAAATGCTGAATTTATTTATTCTAATTTTTTGACTTTAAGCAAATTAATACATGGGTGTTGGGGAAAGGAGATATATCAGGTTAGGGGGAATGTTGAGAGGGGCGGTGGGGTGTAGCCCCCGCATTTCAAGTTGAAAATTGGAATAAAAACAATTCAGCATTTTCTGCCTCTGTATTTTCATGGACAACCTGATCTGTGCGATTTCCTTTCTTATTGATAGATTCTTTCCATGTTTGTGGCATTATGCAATGTTTAAGAATATCCTTAAATAGCAAGTGTAATACTATTGATCATAATCTTTTATTTAATTTTAGTATCACATTAGTCAAGCCATCTTGGCCGGGGGCTTTACAACAGGAAGCTTTAGTAATCTGTGATTCAATAACTTCCCTCTCAAATTGTACTTTCCAGATGTTTGCATTGAATTTGTTTTGTACAATTTATTTAAGCCCAGTGTGAACCCCAACTTTCTTCACTGACATGATCACTCTGTAACTCTGATTGAGAGCTACCCATATTATTAACAACCAAAAATGTTGTCAGTCATTTCCAATTGACATGTTCAACATTGATTCACCATCCCTTTGACCCATAATAGGTCTATGGGATCATACCAAGTGTATATATGCTTGAGTTAGGTCATGCTTATTTTCTGCATATATATACAATTACAAATGTAGTTTAATCTCAACAGTCGAAGTTATTGGCTTAAAATGTTATTTTTTACCCACACCATTTTATGGAACATTAGTATGTGATGACTTTGTTGACTTTGGCTATTTAGGCATTTCTTTAGCTCAAATAAACTCCTTGAAACCTTTACTCAAGCATACTGTTTTTAGTTCTTCCAGAGTAGCATTGGTAACCAACTCCAGTATTTTTGTAACCAGGTGGATTCCTCCTCTGATAAATGTCTGGATCCGATTACCAGCAGGATTAATCAAAAGATCTCTCTGATTAAAATATGTATGCTGAATCACACCAATCCTAAACACAGCTAGCAACATGCTGTGATCACTCGGAGAGGAATCTTTTACCTGGAAAGACATCAAACATTGCTTTTAAGAGAATAACATAATCAATAATGGAAGATTGAGATCCTTTTTTCCAAGTTGCATGATTATGGGTATCCGTACTCACATTACCATTGCCAGTGAATAGATCCCACACTTGGAACATTGGTCTATATTTTTTTCCATTATCGCCAGAATGATAATTATAGATTTTACTAATCTTTAAACAATGCAAATTTTGATCACCCGCCAAGATCACATAAGGGTCTCTATTCATCAGCCTCAAGCCCATTCATTTAGAAATATGGTTTATAAAGGAATCCAATTCAACCACTGCTTGGTTCCAGTACAGATTAACCACAAGGATACACCAAGTTTTATCCTCATTACAAATATCTACAGCTACAACTAAAATGCCCGGGAAACTCTCAGATAATATGTTTATTGTTTTTATTTTAGAGTTTCTTGTAGAAATCAACTATCCCTCAGATGGCCTCCCACCATTAGCTCTATTTGCCAATTTCTGAACAATAGTAAAGCCATCCAACCATATTTCAGAGACGAGCCAAGTTTCCTGGAAAAGTATTGTCATGAGTATCAAAGATATGATTATTTCCCCTTCATTCTTCATGAAGCTATTAAAGTCTCTTGTGTTCCAGACAAGCGATTGGATTACACCTGTTATCAAAACCCTTTATCACATAAACTGTTTCCTGTCAATTATCTCTTAAGAAAATTCAACCGCCTGGCCCAATTCCCCTGATCTTCAATACTGATTAATTTCCCAGGTCACTCTGATGAAGTCCCTGCAGTTTCCAATCCAACAGTATTACTGTTAAACCCCCGCCCAGAGATTCCAGCACAGTGCGTTTGACCATTTTCACTCGTTCCTAACAAAGATTTTACTTCCTTCCTCTCATAATACACCAAACAGCCATATTTCAGTATTTCACTCCTTTCATCTTATATTGTTTTTTAACGAATGAGGGTCTCCAATGGACCTCTACCTAATCAGCACATACTTCAAATGGAAAGGGAACATAATCAATATCATTGCTGGAGATTTTCTCCAGGACAGGAATTTGCTGCAATCATTTCAGGATGTTAGCACGATTGAGGGTGATATCAAGACTTATTTGAGGATGTATTTCAAAATACAATGTCCTAGCCTCCTCTGTATCTAATGTTTCCAAAACATCCTTTCATACAGATTTTGATGCAAGCCCTTGATGACTTTACTTAGTAGGAGCCAGATTGCCAGTACCCTCTCCAAATTGATTACTCTCTTGCAGTCCAAGCAATTTCATAAATCACTCTCAGTCCCCCAATTCTCCTTCTGAATTACAAGTTGATCTAACCTAGCACTAGACTATCTTTGATTATCTGATTGTATTTGACAAACCCATGCAGAGCGGATGAATCAGTTTGGTCTGTCTTATTTGCCATTTGAAATTGTCTTCAAGAGAGGGTTGGTATTTGCTTGGGATGATTGGGCATATTAAAAATGGAAGCCCAGCCAGGGTCAATGGAGATTTTTGTCCTTGTTGGGATTGGCTTAATTCCGTAGAATCCGTTCCTATGTTATTACTAATAGATTTCCAAGTTAGAATACCCAAGATCTGTCCATTACTCATACCTTCCAGCATGGCAACTTCACCTATGGATGACTCCACCTCATTTCCCCCCAACTATGTAGTATGGTTAGAGATACGAAGTCTAACCTCCCCAGTAGTTGTATTTTTAGTTAATTCGGGCAGCATCTCCTCAATGACTTGGGTGTTCAGTAGAGATTGAGTACTCAAATCAATCTTAGTTAAATCAATACACGGATGTTGGACCTTTTCCATTTAATTTACCAGGACTTATAAGTTCAATGATACTAGATCTGGAGGACATTCATTTACTTCTTTCAGGGTCTCATTGGTAATACTTATTATTTTGTCATCTTTTTTTCCGTTTTTGTTTTTTGGCAGTTTCCCATTTGAAATGGTTTATTTCCATCAGAGTCACAAATGAGCTGAGTGTTTTCCTCTGTAAAGTCCTTAATCAGAGTAGGATCTTTTTTCATATGGCCTAACTTGCTTGTCATAATTTACTGGAAAAATGGGGTTAGAGGCAAAGTCCAAATAGCTCAATATAACGATTTTAAAATTTAATTCAGTAAAAATTAGAGTATGGGCCTAAAGCTCATCCCTGATGTTGTCATAAAGTCCCAGTGATGCACTGAGTATCGAATTTAAAGCCGGGATCGAGGGTGACAACAATTTAATAAGATCATCAGCTTCCCTAAGGTTATGGTGTAACATCGTAGACACGCTGATATGAGGACCTTCAGCTAAGTTACTTGTGTAGAGGAGTCCAAAAATTGAGAGGGAGAGCCTGGTGTAATATCACTCCGAATTTGGGAGATACCTCCCTCCTAAGCATTGTTTGGCACGTTTCTGCCCAGGGATCAATTCCGATCATTAGCATTATTTGGGTCCCCCTCAAAAGTTAAGCACCCTGTAATGCCCATAACCTCCAGGTTACTAGTGTCTGTCAAATTCCCCAGATCCTTCATTAAACATGCTGTAAGTGATTCTGATTGTTTGATCTTTTTACTGGATCCAACATAAGGGTAGAAATCAGTGATCTTTTGTACCACCCTGGGGTAGTGGTCTGCAATGAGTAGATCCTCCTGCTGGATTCAGCATTTTGCACAGGACCCTTAGCATTTACTATTTCAGCCACATAGGCTTCCCGTAAGTCCAAAATCATTTGTCGATCAGGTCTAACCGTCTGTTTTCCTAAATCAGTACAGATTGTACAGACAAGCTCATTCTCTGCATGCACCTGTGTTTGAGTATGGTTAAGCACATGACTAGTATCAGATGGCATAATTAGGTCCTTTACGCCACTGGTCTGCGGCAACCTAAATAGAGCTTGCTGTATGTGAAACTGTGGCTGAGGGTTTAGCATGCATAGTGTGTTTTTTTTCAGTTATTGCAGGGGACATCATTTTGTGGACCTAGCAGTACTCCTTAGTAATTTGTGGTTGGTTTGTATCCTAGTGTGATAATACAATGGAAATAGTCTGAATTATCAATTAGAGGTACGAAAGCAGACCATTTAGTATCTTAACTTACATTATTCCCTATCCAGAGCTACGAGGCTACCAAGCCAACAGTCACTCTGTACTAGGGCCACAAAATAGTTTCAGACACCACAATAGTAATATGTTATAATGCCTGTTAATTCCAAGAATACTAAGAGCCAGCAATCAGTAATTACTTAATCCAGAAAGCAACCACACAATTTCAGCCAACAAGATGGCTGTTGCTTTTCCCTTGATGAGAGCTCAAAGGCAACTAGGCCCACACACACTCTCTAATCTTATTGGTAAACTGATTCGTTTCCCTTAATGAGAGCTCAAAGGCGGCTTGGCCTGCAGTCACTCTCTTATCATTAAGCAAAAGGTTACTTACAATTGATTTTGTTTAGTAACAACTGTTCAGAGAGTTCAAAGTGAATATGACAACAGGCACTCGCTGCTTAGTTGGTGAAGATGAGCAGTACGTAATAAAAAAGACAGAGCATAGCATGTGATTGCCACAATCACCAGTTCAGTGTTCAGTTGGTAGGCACATGTGACTCTCCCAAAAAGTTAACTGATCCTCAATCAAAGGTTTCTGTAAGTTAAATAGGACCCTTCTTTGGTTTCAATGTCTCACTGTTCAGTGTAAGAGGTCTGCAGCCAACCGAATTACTGGACCTCGTAGTGGAAAGCACTTCGGAGAGCAATCACTCTGCACAGGCAGGGGTAGTCCCAACACTTCCAAATTTAGTTCTGCAGGAACAAATTAGGGACGTAAAATCAACAAAACAGTGAAATTATGAATCGTTTAGTTTGCCGCTGTAGCAATGCTAATGGATTTCGTTAACTTAAGACACAAACGTCCTTATGAAATCATGCATGTCTTTTCCAATTAGACTAATGCAGCCTGATTACTTAGAGTCAAAACGGAAGAGTGAAGTAATGCTACTCCCAGCAGTTCAGAAGACGAGGTGCCCCTCATCCTACAACGGCACACCAAACACAAAACACTCTACTGCACTCTCCGCTATGCTGCACTTCCACAAGGAGCTTTATAGGGCAATGCAAGATCCATGGTGGAAAGAGTTGAAAGACCCTGCAAGCCACTGCAAAACACAATGTATCAGTGTCACAAAACACTCTACTGCACTCTCTGCTATGCTCCGCTCGGCTTCCACAAGGAGCTTTTGAGGACGGTCCAAAATCCATGGTGGAAAAAGTTGGCTCTGCAAGCCGCTTTAAAGAAGACCTAGCTTGAAACACAGCCAGGGCGATGAACATCAGTGCTTCGATGCCGGGCCTTCCGAATTCAGATGGGGGTTGAAACTGTTCACATTCAGGCGCATCTGAACTCCTGCCGAGCCTTCTGATTTACAATCGCTGGGTCGAGGAGGTTACCGTAATCCAGCATCCATGCCAGAAACTTTGCATCGTCTTCAAGTACAGCAGGCAGATGTCTGTCGTGGTGTGGTCTGCTGGAGACGCAATCTGTCTCTTGTGAACCTCGTTTGAGCACTCGCCCACAGTGATCCCGTATCAGATTAAAGGTCAGATTAATTTGTAGTGGATCCTTGCCTCCAGTGAAAATTAGAAGAATGAATTGGAGTGATGCCCCAAATTATGTTTTCTCCATGCCTGCTAAGGAAATGAGAACATGTGTTAGCTGCTTTTGTCTTCTTAAGCTAAATGAGCTGCAAGATGTCCATACAAGTCCATCATAATCCAGCTGACCCATGCAGCATAACTGATGAGAACACCAATGAACAACCGACACATCATTATAGTTCTGCCAATCTCGGTTGTCGTAGCCCGAACCCCCTCACCCTCTTTGTTCCCTCTCGCTGCACTAACCTAAAGGCCATTGATCCAGACCCTTGCCGTCATGCACACTCCCTCACCATCACACTGCTGAGATGTCCACCAGTAAAACAGAAAAGGGACTAACTCCCTTTTTGATTTTATGTATCGGTCATCTTGTTTTGTAATTTTTAAGGAAATTGTGTTAACCCTGTCAGCATGAACCCGATTGTCTGTAAAAGAAAGATAGCACCCAGAAGAACCCCAGTGGTGGTAATAGCACTAAGGACCTTGGTGAGGGGTGAACTGGCTCGGGGCCACAGCGGTGACACCTTCCTGTGCTGCACCCCACAGATCTCCATGAGCTCGGAGAACCGCTCACTTTGGAAAGGAGCCCCATTGTCTGAGTGTGGGGAAACCCGTGGGCTGCAAAGATCTTCTCCACCGCCACCACCACATGCTCAGACGCCACGGATTCGACGAACTCCACCTCTGGATATCTAGAGTACTCATCGACAATTGCCAGGAAGTGGGTGCCCACCGACGTCGATCCAAAGTCCGCGTGGACGACCTCCCAAGGCGGTGTGCCTCGGGGCATCGCTTCTATTGCCGGCTCCCGTTGCAGAGGAGAGGCTGCCTGACACCACACGCATGCCGCTACAAAGTCATCAACCCTCTTCTCTAGTTCAGGAAACCAGACCTTCAACCGGAGCCGCGCATTGGTCTTGGCTGCGCCTTGATGTCCATGCTGGGCCAAAGTGATGACCTCCTTCACTTTTGAAAGGGGGACGACAATCCGGTCACCCCGGAGCAGCAGGCCCGACTCCGAAAACGACAACTCGTCCTTCACTTTCCACAGCTGTTCAAGTGTTGTTCTGGCCTCTTGTGTCCGCCCGGCCACATCCTCGAGGACGGACTTCCAGGAACTGTGTTGCATCGAGTGCCTCAGTATTTGAAAGCATTCGTCTTGGGCCGCCGCGGCCTCCAGCTCCGCCAGTGGCATCGGGTTTGGTGTGGCCGCCTCCACCACCATCCGTACATGGCTGTCAGCCTCTTCTTCGCAGATATCATGCCCTTCTCCCCCGCACACCCCCGGGTGGCGGGAGAGGTAGTCCGCTGAATTGTTGTCCCCGGGCCTGTATACCAAGGTAACGGAGTACTCAAGGAGGGCGAGCATCCACCTCTCAATCCTGGCCGGGGGTTTTGACGATGACCCAACCAGGATTGGAAGCAACGGTTTGTGATCGGTTACCACCGTCACCGGACGGCCCAAGACATAGAGTCGAAAATGTCTGCAGCCCCACAGCACCGCAAGGGCCTCCCGCTCGATCTGGGAGTACCTCTGCTCAGTCTCTGAGAGTGCCTTGCTGGCATATGCCACGGGGCGAACTCCCCCGTTGCGATCCACCTGAGTTAGCACGGCCCCCAGGCCAAAAGGGCTTGCAACAACAACGATCTCTGATTCCAGGGCGGGGTCGAAGAATGCCATGGTGTCTTCCGTCGTGAGGGCAGCTTTAATGTCCTCAAAAGTGGCCTGCTCAAGTGGGCCCCAGTGCCACGTTGACTCCTTCTTCGTCAGGGCCCGGAGTGGTTCCGATCTTGAGGCGAGGTTTTGGATGAAACGCCCACAGTAGGTCACCATCCCCAGAAAACTCCTCACATCAGACACCGATTCGGGAGGTTGTGCCGATTTGATGTCCTGGACCTTTCTTGGATCGGGCGATACCCCTCCCTCCTTGAACACAAAACCGAAGAATTCAATGGAGGTGCTCATGAACTCGCATTTTTCCTTATGAAGGGTAAGGCCCAGTGACTGGAGCCATTCCAGGGTCTTTCCCAGCCTCCTCATATGGGCCACCTCTGTTTTCGCAAACACCAGAATGTCATCGCTGATGTTGAGGACGCCCTCGAGATCTGCCAAGGCACCCCTAATGATGTTCTGGAACACCTCGGCGGCAGATGACACTCCAAAACTCAACCTCTTATATCGGTACAATCCCCGGTGGGTGGTAAACGTTGTTATGTACCTGGACTCGGGGTGGAGAACGACCTGGGGGTAGCCTGCTCGGAGATCCAGTTTCGAAAAGAACCGAGCCCCTTTTACTTCAGCAATTATGTCGTCGATCGTGGGTGTGAGATGCCGCTCCCTCTTTATTGCCTTGTTAGGGAGCCTCATGTCGGCACAGATGCGGACAGAATCAGGTTGCTTAGGTTTTCTGGCCACCACGATCGGAGACACCCAGGGGGTCGGCCCTCCACATTTTCGATGATGTCCAGGTTTACCAAACTGTCCAGCTCCTTGTCCACCTGCTCCCTTAGATGAAACGGTACCCTACGGTGTTTCAGGGCAATAGGTTGGACCGACTCATCAATGTGAAGCCGAACCGGTTCACCGGTCATCTTTCCGATCCCACTGAAGAGTGCTGCGTACTTGTCTAGGAGATCATTGATGTCTTCCATGTAGACTGAATAGGCAAAACTGACAATCCCCCACTCACAGGAGTTACATAGAAGCGAGCCTTGATCTGTGAGCCGTCATGTTCAACACTGGCTATAAAGGCACCATGCAGTGGTTTCGGTTCCAGCCCTCCAAACGCAAATATGCGAACCTTCGGTGTGTCCAGACCTGGGAGGGGTTCAAGCGTGTCATAATGTCCTCTGGCCATTACATTTACGGATGCCCCCGTATCCACGAGCACCGGGACTGGGACTGGGGAGTGGTTGACCTCCACCACACATCTGGGCTGCCTCCGGCTCTTTCTTTTCAGGATTTCCACGCTCGAGACGAAAAAGATGTTCTCCTCGTCCTCCTGCTCGGCACCCTCTGCCTGGGGATCCACTTCGCCCTGATCTACCTGGGCCACATTCGGCGGCGGGTTCTGGCGTGGATTCCACGTCCGTGCCTGGCCTCTCGGCACCATCACCGGCAGGGCTGCACGGCATACCCTTGAAAAGTGATCGGCCAGTCCACATCTGCCACAGGTCTTTCCCACCGCCGGACATTCTGTCGGGTGAGGAAGGTCGTACCCGCATTTCTGGCACGAATCCCTGGCTCTGCCTGCCCTGTCGCGGGGTCCTCCACCAGGACGTCTCATGCCTCTGCCACCTCGCCACACGACGCACACCTCCTCCGACCTCACTGACCGGGATCCTGCCTCCATCTTATTGACCCGAGCCTCCGCCACCTCATGGCAACGGCCGAGCTCCAGTATGCGGGGCAGAGTGATGCCTGGCTCTCTCAGGACCTGCCTCCTGAGTTTGCCGGAGGAGCATGCCTGGATTAACATTGTGCGCATCATGTCTTCCGCGTCCGTCCACGCACATCCTAGGGAGAGGCGGCGCAAACGACCATAGAAGGTGTCCAGCGTCTCATCATCCTTCTGTTTGGCCGACAGCATAACAAATCTCTCATAGTCCACATTAGCAAGGGGGAGGAAATGTGCAAGGAGTGCCGCCTTGGCCGCATCATAGGAGGCATTGGCAGGTGTGAGGGATTCAAATATTTCCTGGACCGCAGGCCCTGCGGAGTACAGCATGGTGGCCACTCTGCTGTCATCGTCCGTCACCTGAGAGGCCCTGAAATACATATCAAGGCGACTCATCCATCTCCTCCACCGGGGGCCCATGCTCGAAGGTGGCCCCGATGCGTCAAATTCCAGAATGGGCTGCAGAGCAGCGTGGGCCACAGGTGCTCTTGCCTGAGCCATGATGGGGGGTCCAGGTTGGGCAGCTGGCAGCACTGCTGGAGGTCCTTGCAGGTGCAACTGTGGAGCTGGTATCGGCTGTTGCATTGGAATTACTGGAGGCTGCCCAGCCTGTTGAGGAATCGGCGCAGCCCCTGCCCCGTCATCCAAATCTTCAGAGTCAAACATAGGTCTGAGCGCACAGGCACCCCCACCAGTTGTCCTGGAGGCCGCAACTCAGCCACCCTTCACCATCCACAGTGTGAGTGTCTATAACAGTCAAATCCGATACCAGATACACACTACGAGCCTGACAGCTCACCTGGGACGGGCACCAGCTCCAAGGACCAGGAACAAAGCATGCTGGTGTGAATGTCTCTCAATCACAGCCTTCTCCGATGATGAAGAGGACGAAGAAGATACTACAGCCACTTGATGATGAAGGGGACGAAGAAAAATGCTGTCTCCATCCGCTGGCATCCACCGATGTATAGGTGTTCCAAAAATTAAGCCATAAGCATGGAGTAGGCTAAGCATGTCCAGCCATGTTAACCCTTCTCCTGGCTTTCACACGACGTAGTAGCACCAAAACTACATGAAAATCCACAATCCAACCATGGGTGTGCAGATCATGCTACCTGCAAGCAGAATTTCCAAAAATTTGGCCCGGATTCAATTCCACCTCCAAACCGGAGCTCGGAGAACATCCGCGGCCTACCAGACAAAATGGCCGCCGGCCATGTGTACGAGCCCCAGCCATCCAGGCGCTCCGTACATGCAGAAAAATTCGGAAGCCTTCACCACCGGGCCCGGGCATCCGCACTCGCTCGTCGCCACTGTTGGGGGGCGGTCCTGAGCCCCCACAGCGTGCCCGCAATCCCCCACCCGAAAGGACACACACGCAGACAGCCTTTCGGTTCGGGCTTCCCGGTCGCTCTGTCTGCGGCCGGGAACGCCCCTTTATTTATATTCTAGGCGGCGGCGTGCAACGTCACGCTGCCACGTAAGCCCGTCATTACGGGCAGCGCCACAGCCACTATCTGTCCTGAGTCCTGGCCACAGCCTCAGGCTGGCAGGTAGATATAGGCCATCTCTGCCCCTGTCTGGGTACTAAATACTACATTGGTGTGAAGGCCCTCATCATAATCTGACCCTCTGCACTGCTGCGTTTGGCATGAGCAATCTTTATTACGTATATTTTTGGAACATTACTTGAGTTTTACAATGACACTGCATGAATCGTTCTGAGAAACAACAAAATGATCTATGCTACCATTGACCTCTGGGAAACAAAGGATGCAACCCTCACCTGGGTTGTGTTTTTGTGGCCATAGTCTTTCTTTTGATTGTAGATTCGTTTTTATTATTTGTTCAAGCGCGACAAATAAACTTTACCTATTGACAACACATGGAAGAGCAATGTTACGATTCTTGGTTTGCTGTACTGTTATGGAAGTAAGAATATCATTCTTAATTTTTGTGGATCTAAAGGTAGCGATCATAAAGCCTTCCTTTAATGAGGTTTTGTTTTAATTATTGTTTTTTTTGTTTTATGCTGTGCCATCTATTCGTTTTGCTACATAACAAAATGTCCTTTAGTCCTGTTACTTATTTGACATTGGTAAGATGCCCTTGCAGAAAAACGTGACATTTTATTGCACAAAATGGCAAAAGGTAGGAATCCACATTGTGCTGACATCACTGTGACTGGGCTCACAGGGTGAACACTTGCATGATATTGAATGAATGTGGCTTTAATTCTTGTGTGTTATCAGTCACCATACCATAAGCAGAAATTGCTTATTTTAGAGATTAACCTGTTACCAGACTGAAGAAGCAGACAATTATTATATTTTAGATCAGAGGTTCAGATGTTAAAATGCTACCTCTGTTTGCAGTGACATTGGGTCCAAGCAGCTGTCAGGTATGCACATGTGACCTTTGAGTCTGCCCTGTGCCACTAGAGAGCAGGAGCTGCAAGAATCAGTAGACTCGTGCAGCAAAAGTACATGGGTGCAATATACTTTTGACAAGGAGCTTTATGAAAGCCAGGTCTAATTAACAGACTCTTTTTCAGAAACAGAATTATCCACATCATTTTATTTTAATAAAACTTTTAAAAGGTAGAGATGGCCTTCTGTCACAAAGGCTCATCAACAAGGGGAACTGGTGGGTTTATGGGCCGGTGTCAATAAGTACCAGGAAAACCAGGAAGGAACAGGCTAGGGAATCAGGATCTTAATTATTCCTAACATCTTATTATCCACCATGTATATAAGGGCCAGGACTCCCCTAGCTTTGTGGAGAAGAGGATTGTGTTCTGTTGAGGAGGGAGTGAGAAGAGAGAGAGCAGGATGAAGAAAAGGAGGGGCAGGAGGAAGGCAAGGAGCAGGTGAAGGAGTGCACAAGCTGCAGTGTTTGGATCAGGAAGGCCAAGGCACAGGAGAGGCCTGACTCCAGAGCACAACAGTGTGAGAAAGACCCGTTTTGAAGTCTAGACAAGAGTAGCAAGAATATGAAAGACGCAGGCTGTAGAGATGTCAGGGGCCAGGCAAGGGCTGATAGAAATGTTGAAGCAAGTTAGGGGCACTATATACTCTCAGGTTGCTGGAGAGAGTCAGAAGCATATATATATATATATATATAAATGTCAAAATGTATTTGTGGCGGGATTTGTTGCACAGCATTGTTCCTTATACAATTCCACATTGTTTCACCAACCTGCCCCAAATTTTGCATAGTTGCCTGTCAAGACCCTGCCGGCATTACTGGCTACATGACATTTGAACACCAACCCCTTTCCCCAGATTTTGGCATTTCTGGGTTTCTGACAAAGCGTTGTTCCATATACGATTCCACACCATTTCACCAATCTGTGCCTGATTTTGCACAGTTACGTGTTAGGACCCTCCGGACATTACTAGCTACATGACATTTTCACACCCTACACCTTTCCCCAGATTTCAGCACCTTCACACATGAGAAGATTGCCTGAAATCTGTGAAACATCAATGTGGTCGTAGAAGGACCGGTCCCGACACGATGAACAAAACTCGAGGTCCAGGCTCTAGGATACCAAGATATTTGAGGTTTCCAAGATATTTGCACCCAAAATGCACCACAGTGAACTGCACCACACAAGGGTGAGGCGACAGGTAGGGAGAGATCACAGAAGATCTCAGTATGCAGCAGCACACCAACTCTCACCTCCTACCAACGTCTGCTCTTGGGTATGTCAGCCAGCCACACGCACCCATTCTCAGTGCAGTTTACTTCAGGGTGCACGACATCAAGTCATAACCGAATTGGAACAGTGACCTACAGGATCAGTGTTATCATGTCTGTCTACAGAACCGTTCGCAGAACGGGTATTTCTGCTACTATTCACTAAAATGATCAGATCAATCATGGCCTTCCATTAGGCGTGCCATTAACACTTGCAGAGATATCAAGTTTAGCATCTGTGAAGCCAGCTGATATAATCAGTTAGGAGGCCAGGAGCTGTGTAAACAGGAGGCCCTGAGCAGTGTAATTTCGAAGAAACCTCTGACAACAGTGCCATGAAAACCAGGCTTCTCAATGGTCATAAATGGCCAAGCTTTGAGCCTCAAAGGACTGACACCAAATGGCCTGTTTCCATTCATGCAAAGGAAACTATTATTTAAGATTTCACATTTAGTTAAATAAAGAAAATAAGTGCATCTTTACATTTTACATATGGGATCATATTTTCCAGAATATCTTTTCATAGGAGTGTTGTAGCAATTTACCTTTTTTATTTTTTTAAATTGATCAATGTGGAAAACTCTATCAGCTGAATGTAAAACAATATTTTGTGGTATTCGTATAATTATGCAAATTATATGAATGGAGATATTTTTGCAGAGAAAGGTGGAATGTCAGTAATTCATTTATTTTAGGATCCGTGTCGGCTAGAGCGATTGTCCGAGATGGGAATAGACTAGTTGTGTGAAAGTATCAGACAATTAAAAGCAAAATATGGCACACACACACATCAAATGTTCCACTAAGATGAGACTAGTATCATTTGTTTCACCTCAGTGAGAGCAATCTGGCAAAGTAATTATTAACTTAATCATATCTGTGAAACATCATATTTGACAAAATCACAATTGCTTAATGTACAATCTCCAAGATGACATCACATCAAATGGGAGGCAAACTGCATATAGAGTGTTACTCCCATTGTACTGCCCTCTTCATTAATATGCCCAAAATAGTACAATAGGGATGGTTTATTGTGATGTCACTTTTGGAACACTGTCCAATCATGTAGACAGGCCAATTGAAATAGAGAAGTGGTACACACCTCTAAGGATAGTGGTTTCTAATATATAAAGGTCCAAGCCCATGGACTGTCAGACTGACTGGAAGAAGGAGGCAGACAGAAGAATTGACAGAATATAATAGATTGCTTTCCTTTGGACCCATGTTGGATTGCTAGTCGACCACCATGAGAGAGGCTTATATAGTATTCAACCCGAGGCCTCCTTGATTGGAAAAATAAGCAGAAAAACCAATACAGATGGAGAAAAAACAAGCTGTAGAGGGAAGCTGACCCATCTTTCTGACTGATGCACACCTGTTACTAGAGGGGAGAATTTTAATTTAACCAGTCCTTGAAAGGGTACCAACCTGTCTGTGAGGCACCCAAAAGAAATTCCTATGTGTATAACACTAAGAGGAAATATAAGTCTGGAGGGGGATATTCTCTAAAGGGGAATATGTTAAATCCCACCCTTTCTTATGTGTGAAAGTACTGAGGAGGGTATATTAATTGACTGTACATCCTGGTAACTTAGTAAATATTTCAGCATTTGAAGTGCTGCTGGAAACTTTGGATTTGATCAAATAGACCAAAAGGTTATGTATATTAGGAGATCCCCGACTCTGTTTCTGTGCAATGGCCAAGTACAGATTGCGGCCCACAAAATATCTCACGTTGCCAATGTCTAGGAAAATAATGTAATTGAAGACAGTCCCTGGTTATATCACTGAGCAGAGTCCTGCTTTTGGCTCTGAACCACTCAAGGAGAAAGAGAAATGGTTTGTAACTGCATTTCCTAGACATTAGTGCAATAGAAACACTACTGAAGGGAATCTAGCAATCATACACATTAAATAGAATTGTTTTTTTTACAAGTGATTTACACACAGGGATGTTAATTAACCTGTTTTAAAATTGAGTTTTCTAAAGTACTGCTGAAAACATTGACAAATCAAATGAAAAAAGAGGTATTTAGTTTGAATAAATGAAAAATAACGACATTTAGATAGGCTGGGATGTTCTGATTTAATTTGTTTTTCTATCAAATGTAAGCTGTGCCTTGAACCCGCATCCCCTATTAAACCCATGATGAATGTGCGCTAAGGGTGAACCAAATGGTCATGTGGTGGCATGTGTCTATTCACAAAAGGTATACATACAAGATAAATGCAGCATTGACATTTGAATTGGGAATGGGAGGTTTTGCCGCAGTACATTACGTTGAAGGAGAATTTGTTGCTTTTTTCGCAACTGATTTTGCTGCATGTATATGTGGGAAGTGGGTCTAGGGAATTCAAGAGGGGGGCTGCAATCCCTCTGTACCTCAGCCCCCTTTTGCTACTTCACATTTCTCCACCTTATTTTCTCATATTGCCAAACACCACTGAAACTTTCTGCCATTTGACATCAAAACCATCTCTACAAAGTTGGCTTTCAATATGGACCTAAACAGTCACCTCCTCTATCTTGAGGGTGCAGCTGTTCATGCCTAGTTCCCTCCTGTCCATCCCTCACCTTCTCCCCTGCACACCGAATGCACTCTCTGTTGTCTTATGTGTGAAATATGTGAAAATGTGTGATTAATGGGTAAATACTACCTTATTAACTGTGCCCCTGCGCATATAATGTCTTGCCTGTTTTGTCCTACTCCCCTCTGTGCCACCCACTATTCCTACAACCAGTTTCTGTCAAAACTGTATCTTACAATTAAACAAATACAAATTCAAAAAGAAAACATTATAGGACTTAGAAAGAACCCCCCTCTTATAGATTCCACCCACCCTGCAAGATGTCTCCCAAAACTCCATTGTCCCAAATAAACTAGTGAATCTCACATTTGGTGCTTGTATATTTCTTTAAACTCCTTTATGACAAATGGTGTTAGAAGTGGGCTTCACAGAACCTAAGACGGGGTTCACCCTAAAATGACTGCCACCTTAACATCGACTGCCAAGCTACCTTATAATGGTAGCTCCATGGCCACTGGTTTCAACCTCAATGCGAAATAAGTGGTGATTTCTGCAGGAGGTTGAACAATGGTGAGGTCTTACCATGAGATACTAATGCTCTTGGGTACATATGGGAGGATTGCGCTTCAGGCTGCAAACCATTCTGACATGGCAGTTGGTAGACCAAGACTAATGTGGAGAGATTTTGGGACTTTTGATTATTAACAGGATGCAACTCATATTAAACCTTATATTCATAACAGAGGTATTGAAGTTTTCTGTATTACCACCAAATGGATGGGACCAAAAGGGGTTGGCTCTGCTCATCACCAGAAGATTTCCAGGGGTGGAGGTAGATTCATTATCAGAGTCTGCTAGCTTTGCTGCTGCTCAATGAAATAACCCTACTCTAAGGGGCTCTTTTGACCAGATGATTCGTGAGATCAAAGGGAAGTACAGACATGGTCCTTTTTTTGTAGAATAGAGTGTATTGTTGTACCAAGCAGAACACAATGATAAAGAGGATGGGGAGATCAGGTTCCAATTACTGATACCAAGGTCCTACCAACATACATTCATGGAGCAGGGACATGCCCACCAGTTGCACATTAAATGTTGCTAAAACCCATGACTACACACAGTCCCAGTTTTACTGAAAGTGATTGTGTAACAAATTGAACGAATACTGGGAGAACACTGCACCGCATTCCCAATGTGTCAGAAGTCCTCAAGAGCTAATATGCCAAAAGCCCCACTAAAATCCTTACTTTCTTGTAGTGGGATGGATATTATGGGGTCCCTGAACTCTCCAGAGCTGGCAATCAGTGCATTAAGATTATGGGTATTGAAAACCATGCCATGTGATAAACCAAGACCTTTCCCCTTAGAGGTAACCCACCTGGCATTTCCTCAAAGATCCCTAAAGAGATCTTATGTAAGGCAACATGATTCTGTGCAAGATACACAGGAGGCACTGCGAAGAGAGACAAAAGAGTGTACCCCACAACAAACGGATATATGAGACACTGAACTCAACAATTTCTTGCAGGAACTGCTCAATCCAGAAGTCATAATACCTTCTCCAATGGGATGTAACAACAGTAAGAATAGATCTTATTATTCATGGAATTCAAAATAGAGTCTTTCCAAATAATCTGAAATTCCATGCCCATCTACATGACCGCACATCTCACCCTTTATTTAACTTTCAGCTCCTTCAACCGCATGGATGTGGTGAATGTAACAAGAATGTTCTACACAAAGTTAAAAAAGCATTGTATGTACCAATGGAGCAATACCAAGCTTTGTGTCTCAGACATGTATCCTCAGCTACCTCTTCTGACACATTATAACTATGAATGTTTTCCTCTCACAATGAATGGCTAAGGGCATCCTACAACATGCAGTTATCACAAAAGAAAATGAAAATACCAGTGGCAGATCCACTGTGACCAGCAATCTATCTTCCATTTGCTAATCTTTCATACCTTAAAACACTCCTAGAAAGAGAGGCAAAATACTGCTCAGAGAACACATGTAACAATTTGGTTTGAGAGCCATTTGTAGAAAAAAGTTTCTCACGCACATTAGAGAGCAACTTCTTGTAGCCCTCAGTCAACCCCACCAAACCTCCCTGATACTTTTTGATATCTGACCTGACTCTGAGCCCGCAAATTACACAATTCTACTGAACAGCCTAAAAGAAAGGGAAGGACGACCATGTCTGCTATAAACCTGATGCACCATTCCTACACAACATCAACCAGAAAGTATACATTGATGTAGTGGAATTGTTCACCCAAGGTGTACCATGGGCGGAAAGGGTACCTCACGGATAGTCTGTCTATTTCCTTAGTTTCAACATCTGCTTGCAGCAAGTAGCTCGTGACAGGTCATGTGAATACACAAACACAAATTCTCTTTAAACAGCTTGCTGAAGAAGAGAAATAAAAGCAAATACAACCACCACCTTATTCATTGAATGGAAGAGTGCTGCCTCTGTCTGTAGAAAAAATAAAAATACAATTCTCCTACTTGGTGAGTTAGAACTTAAACTGCTCCTAAAGCAGCCACGTGCCTCTGCAGGAAGTCCTGCCCCCCTACCACCTGTATGCTGGAAGCCTGAAATGGTGCCGTGGTTGACACCAGCAGTTGTGACCATTCTGCAGCAAATCTTCGAGAAACGTTATCAATTAAGAAAACCATATCAGATGTATTCCCAGAGAGATGACAAATTAGTGGAGGAGCACCCTGAAGGAAAATAAAAATGAGAGTAAGAGAAGGAAAATAAAAATGAGAGCAAGAGGAGCTTGTGATGTCACAAAAAACGAGCGTGACGCACTGAGAAGACTGGCTGCAGGCAAAATTGTATGGACCATATAGATACTGATACCAATATTGAGAATCAAGTAAACTTTGAAATACGAAAAGAAGATTGCCCATGTGAGAAGCACTACAGAAAATGCAAGCTGTTTAAAACCTGTACAGACGCTGTAATGCAAGTAGATCAAGTAATCTTAAACACTGGCTATAAGTAGTAAATAGACTGCAGTTGGAGCTGCCATTATATAGATGCTGGACAGCAGTGTCACAAATTTAGTAAGCCCAGACCCATGGTGAGAAGAGCCGAAAGCTGTTTTGCAGTAAGGAATTAGCTGGGATCATGGAAGAGTCTGGAAGGGCTGTCTGGCCTGGTGACAAGGCTGAAGCAACCAAGACTGGTTATCTATTCTTGAAGGCGGTGAACATGAGATGCTGAATCATCCTTTGTTAAGGTGCAAAGGAAGAACACCATGAGTGCAAAGTTTTATTCATTTAAGACAATTAAATGCTGCAAAATGGACCAAATCGTGGTCTCCTGTCACGTGAGCCAAGGATGAAAATAGAGTTGAGCATGGAGTTCCAGAATAACGATAGTGCGTGCCTGCACCCCCTTATATTCCCAGAAACCAGGATACTTTGCAATGCCAAGTTCAAAGAAAATCTTCAGGGCAGAAGACATCAGTGATGAGAGATGTCGGGCTAATATGGTGGGAAGGTACAGTCAAGTCCACCTCCTGGCACCTGGGGTTTGACCTTACGGGCTGCTAGTGAGTCGAATGTTCCGGACTGACATGAGCATGCCAACTAATTATAAAGGGCCATATAACGAAGGGCCTTATAGTTTGAGAGCCAATGATACACTGTGTACCTAAAAATGATGAAGATGACTTGTGGAAGAGGTGGCTTAAGTTGTCCACCTGACAGTAGATGTCCATTCACAACCCAACCCCTTAAAGAAAGTATACTTAGACGTTCCCCTTGAATGTATCACAATCCTTCGTAGGCTTTTCTTATTTGACACGTAGTATGACGTCACCTAAGATGAATTTTCACTATATAACTGTGATGTTTTGTAAAATGCATTGAGGCCTCATGCGACATCCGTTGAGGTGAGTTGTAACTCCCTGTTTTAGACAATTGACAATAAAACAGCAAACTTTGCCATCTTCCTGAGTTGGTTTGATTATTTGGTGTAAGAGTTACTCTGCTTCCCATCCACTGCATGCACGCTACCCAAAGGGCCTTCGTTCACCATGCCTCATTGTCTCTGAAAATCCAGAAACCTGGGGATCATTATGACAGGGACATGCAGGTTTATGAGGATATATTAACTGAACATGGCTGTGTTAGGAATGGACACAGCAGATGTCGGTCAGTGATCAATTCTAAGTCCATTCACACTACCAGGCAGGACCAGACCTGTCAAATCAAGGAGGTGAAAGTGACCCCAGGGCCAGAGGCACTGACAGGAACACCCTTGGAACAGGCGGCAGGCCAGCTAGCAATTGAAAGAAGTACTCAGGAGGATAGGCAGAATGTCAGTAAGTTAGTGGGGCTGTGAAGACAAGGGAATGCTGTTGGGGAGTATACACACTGGAGAAAACCCCTGGTTTCTTCCTGGCTTGAGAGCACTCCTATACCTCAGTAACAATTTAGGTAGGCATTTCAGGCAAAGTGCACGACTAACTAGCAGATGAGCTGAGTTTCAGGGTTGCGTTTCTTTGTGTTCTGTGCAAGGGTCCTTCCACGAACAGAAAGCTAATAAAACAGGAGATAGAGAGTATAAAAAAGAGACACAGGGAATCTCTAGAAAGAGTTGCACTGAGATTCTAGAACTACAGGGATGGAGAACTTTCAGGCAAGTACTGGAGCAGGAGTCAAGATGAGGGGACTAGCAGAAATAAGGACAAACTACACGCTGGTACTCACAAGCTTTCCCAAAGAGGCTCACAAGTGCATCGGATGCAAAAGCTGAGCTAAAACCCCAACATGGCAATAACCATAGGCCCATGAGGAGCTGAGCATAGCAGGAACAGAAGGTGTAGCAAAGTTGCGGCTGTGTATGCCAGAAGCAGCTGCCAACAAGTGGGGAAATGAGGGAAAGGGGGCAGTGGACACAGAAATGGGGCCATGTATACCAGCATCTGGCGGACCATTTGTGAGACTAGTGAGGAACAAGAATGGAAGGAGAAGTGGGTTATCAGGTTTGGCACAGTGACTGTGTATGCCAGAAGTGTCAGCTGAAACTGCAGGCCTAGGATAAAGACAAGAGAATCAGGAGCTGGTGGAGCAGACGTGGTGGCCAAGCGTGCCAAGAGAGGATGCTGTGAAAAGAAGGAGCGGCGGAAACTGGTGGAGCAGGTCACCGGCATGGTGGCGAGCCTTGGTGATAGGAATAAGTGTGTTACCAGGCACATTCACTCGCTTCTGTGGACCGTTTAAACCTGCCATCCAGAAGCATCAGTATGTCCCCAGCCTCGGAGCCACTCACATGGCTACCAGCTGGGTGAAGCATGACATCAAACTTTCATTTTCGGCTACTGATTATTAGTATTTGTTGTTGAAGAAAGGAAATATTAAAATCAGTCTATTCTCTTACAAATGCAGCACACCATATTTTCCTTTATTATTTCTGAAGGATTCCTTATGTTTGGTGCCATCAGTTTATTCTTTGCTAAATTGCTGTCCAGTTTGCACTTTAATGTAGTTTAATGGTTACTGCACAGTTGGAGTATTGCACAAAATTATGCTGTCATGGTGATTTGTTTTTAAAAGTGGGTTATAGAAAATATTGTCCTTGTTGAAACACAGACAATGAGATGGGAGACTCCAGGAAGAAAAGAAGGAGGCTAAATGATAAATTGCACTTTGAATGGCTAAAGTGAAAGAGAGTGTCAAAAGTGTTTGATCCTTTACCTCCATGTGTCATATTGGTTGAAGAGAATGCATGAAAACTGTTTGCTTTTTTGGAAACCAATTATTTTATGTTTTGTTTTATTTAATCGACAGTATGTAGCACTCCTAGATTTAAGGAGTTAATTAAAGCATGGAGTGGGTAAAGTATGTTTTGTAGTTTGTGTTGAGCAGGTTCTATGTAGTAATATCCTAGGAAAGTGACCCAGACAGAAAATGAAGTAGTGAAAAATAAGATGTAAAAATCACTACTTTACAGTGAAAATGATGTAAACACTAATACCAGACTACATTAATTGAAAAATATTAAGAATTAAGTTCTTCAAAAAGTACATGCAACAGCAATTTCTGATTATGTATTATTTACCAAAATAATACACATCATTACATTAATAAAAATCCAATTAATTGTTTATTGCTATAATATTAACTTCTTTAAAAGAAACATCAAGGCAAAGAAAATCCCAATATATTTCATTATGATTAATCCCACATTGTAAAGAAACACCTTAAGTGTGAAAACATATACATTTTTTAATGCACATGTAAATTCAACACAAACAGATTACCACACCTGCATCTTAAGATTCACAAAGTGCAAAGTTAGACATTTCATGTTAGATAATCTTGTTAACAAAGTTCACATAATAGAATGTTCTACATATACGTTTTTTTAAAAAAAATATTTGTTTTGGTTTAAACAAAGCCTTATATATTAAACATTGTACAATAGATAAAGGGGGTAAGTCATAGAATTCAGCGCACAAGTGGCGCGCGCGGCTGGCGCACAGTGTGCGCGTGCGACTTTCTGCGCCAGCCACGTGCGCTAAAATCCATTTCTGTGCACAGCGCATTCATGGATTTTAACATCCAAAACCAGCCGTGGCGCAGAGTGGCGCAGCGACCCTGCAGCAGCGCCTGTTACACCCCCAAACCCTCCCCGTGCGCCATGTACAGCGCACAAATCCTGTACATGGCGCACAGGCTCACAACCATGAAAACGCCTGTAAAACTCCCCGTGCACCCCTCCGAATACACGTACCCCACTGCGCAGGTAGTCTCACACGCGATTGGCCCTGTGCGAGCGTGGTACGAGTATTACTGGGGTTCGCGGGAAGTTTCACACGCGATTGGCCCTGTGCGAGCGGGGTACATGTATTTCTGGGGTGCGCGTGAAGTTTCACATGCGATTGGCCCTGTGCAAGCAGGGTACGTGTATTACTGGGGTTTGTGGGAAGTGTCACACGCAATTGGCCGTGTGCGAGCGGAGTACGTGTATTTCTGGGGTGCGCGGGAAGTTTCACACGTGATTGGCCCTGTGCGAGCAGGGTACGTGTATTACTGGGGTTCGCGGGAAGTTTCACACGCGATTGGCCCTGTGTGAGTGGGGTACGTGTATTACTGCGGTTCGCGGGAAGTTTCACAGGCGGTTGGCCCTGTGCGAGCGGGATACGTGTATTACTGGGGTTCGCAGGAAGTTTCACACGCGATTGGCCCTGTGCGAGCGGGGTACGTGTATTACTGGGGTTTGCGAGAAGTGTCACACGCGATTGGCCCTGTGCGAGTGGGGTACGTGTATTTCTGGGGTGCGCGTGAAGTTTCACACGCGATTGGCCCTGTGCGAGCAGGGTACATGTATTACTTGGGTTCGCGGGAAGTTTCACACGCGATTGGCCCTGTGCAAGCGGGGTACGTGTATTTCTGGGGTGCGCGTGAAGTTTCACACGCGATTTTGCTGTCAGAGCGGGGTACGTGTATCCAGTGTGGTGCGCGGGGAGTCCTACACGTGAAATGGCAGTGTGGGTCCTCCTAGGTGTCCCCTCTACCCCCTCCACGGCCCCTGCAGGCAGCCCACACCACAGGGGACTACCCTGAACCCCTAGTCACGTCCCGCAGGCAGCCCATCCACCATGGGCATGCCCCCCAGCCAAGCCACATGTCACGTTGCAATATGATCACCAACTCATGTCCCCCAGCAGCCCCACCCCCCAGCAGTGAGGGGCACCAGCCAGGCCCCACTCATGTCCCCCAGCACCCCCACCCCCCAGCAGTGAGGGGCACCTGCCAGCAGGACCCTACTCATGTCTCCCTGCACCCCCACCCCCCAGCAGTGAGGGGCACCTGCCAGCAGGCCCCCACTCATGTCCCCCTGCAGCCCCACACCCCCAGCAGTGAGGGGCACCTGCCGGCAGGCCCCCACTCATGTCCCACTCATGTCCCCCAGCACCCCCACCCCCCAGCAGTGAGGGGCACCTGCCAGCAGGCCCCCACTCATGTCCCACTGCACCCCCACCCCCCAGCAGTGAGGGGCACCTGCCAGCAGCCCCCCACTCATGTCCCACTCATGTCCCCCAGCACCCCCACCCCCCAGCAGTGAGGGGCACCTGCCAGCAGGACCCCACTCATGTCCCCCTGCACCCCAACCCCCAAGCAGTGAGGGGCACCTGCCAGCAGCCCCCCACTCATGTCCCCCAGCACCCCCACCCCCCAGCAGTGAGGGGCACCTGCCAGCAGGCCCCCACTCATGTCCCCCTGCACCCTCACCCCCCAGCAGTGAGGGGCACCTGCCAGCAGGCCCCCACTCATGTCCCACTCATGTCCCCCAGCACCCCCAACCCCCAGGAGTGAGGGGCACCTGCCAGCAGGCCCCCACTCATGTCCCCCTGCACCCCCACCCCCCAGCAGTGAGGGGCACCTGCAAGCAGGCCCCCACTCATGTCCCACTCATGTCCCCCAGCACCCCCACCCACCAGCAGTGAGGGGCACCTGCCAGCACGCCCCCACTCATGTCTCCCTGTACCCCCACCCCCAGCAGTGAACGGCACCTGCCAGCAGGCCCCGACTCATGTCCCCCTGCACCCCCACCCCCAGCAGTGAGGGGCACCTGCCAGCAGGCCCCCACTCATGTCCCACTCATGTCCCCCAGCACCCCCACCCCCCAGCAGAGAGGGGCACCTGCCAGCAGGCCCCCACTCATGTCCCCCTGCACCCCCACCTCCCAGCAGTGAGGGGCACCTGCCAGCAGGCCCCCACTCATGTCCCACTCATGTCCCCCAGCACCCCTACCCCCAGCAGTGAGGGGTACCTGCCAGCAGGCCCCCACTCATTTCCCCCTGCACCCCCACCCCCCAGCAGTGAGGGGCACCTGCCAGCAGGCCCCCACTCATGTCCCCCAGCACCCCCCACCCCCCAGCAGTGAGGGGCACCTCCCAGCAGACCCCCACTCATGTCCCCCTGCACCCCCACCTCCCAGCAGTGAGGGGCACCTGCCAGCAGGCCCCCACTCATGTTCCCCAGCACCCCCACCCCCCAGCAATGAGGGGAACCTGCCAGCAGGCCCCCACTCATGTCCCCCTGCACCCCCACCCTCCAGCAGTGAGGGGTACCTGCCAGCAGGCCCCCACTCATGTCCCACTCATGTCCTCCAGCACCCCCACCCCCCAGCAGTGAGGGGCACCTGCCAGCAGGCCCCCACTCATGTCTCCCTGCACCCCCACCTCCCAGCAGTGAGGGGCACCTGCCAGCAGGCCCCCACACATGTCCCCCCTACATGAAATAAAGATGCACAAACATGGCCCACTTCTAAACCAAAATACCACAGCACGCCACCCCATTCTTGAGACGCAATGATTTCCCTCTCCACCCCACACTGACATGCCTATCTCAAGACACAAACCAAAAGTCAACTATGTACATCAACACATGTCCGTCACACACACATACTGGTTGGCATGATTGTGTAAACCCACATTTTCACATGCATTAACCCAATGAGCGAATCCCACACATGGAACTAAAATATAACCAATCCAAAGAAATCCGTAGAAAAATAGTCCAAACTCTCCCTCCACCAACGCAAATCCAAAGGAAACGTAAAAAGAAAAATCCATTGATCCATCGTGAAATCAAAAGAAAAAGTTCAAATAAATCCATTGTCCAACTATGTACAATCCATTGTCAAGGGTCCATGAGCCCAACGAAAGAAATGAAACCTACCTAAGAAACTACCTAATAAAAATACTATATACAAATGTGTGTGGCATAGTACATTCACCACAAATCAAAGGAAAAGGAAACCTAACTCTAAAAACTATTTAAAATGGCAGCAGCCTAGTCCAACGGCTCACTTCCCGATTTCCCGGGCCATGGCATCATCGAACTCCTGCTCGATGTTCCGGAGGCAGTCCTCTTCCATGGCCCCGAGGGTTCGCAGGGACCATGACATGTGGACCAACAACTCCCTGCGAATTGCCTCGAGGCACTCGGCCTGCCTCATAGCCCTCCGCATGGAGTTCTCCGCCCTGACCATTGTGAGCCGTGCCTCTTCCGCCCGCTGCCGCTCCGCACCTATGGCCTGGCCCAACCGCTGCCACACGGAAGACACTACCAATCCTGGGTCCTCCTGCCCTCTGGCCGATGCCTGCCCCTTGGATGTTGAAGGCCCGAGCCATCATGGCTCCCACCTTGTTGCTGCTGCTGCTGTGCCTGTGCCCTGGCTCTTGCTGCCCGCACGTCCTCCTCCGGCTGGGGTGCAGTTGTTGAGGTGGCCACTCCTTCTGGATGTCCGCCTCCCGACTGTGGCAGGGATGTGTCCTCCACCAGCCTGGCCGCAGGGTCAGAGGCAGCTCCACAGGGTACCCATGTGATACATGGGTGGGAAGATGGCATGGAGGATGACTGGTGCATAGGGGGTTCAGGTGAGGAGGGGGTTGGAACAAGGTCCAGCAAACAGTGGAATCCGGCCCTGGTAACCCGTCCCAGTAGGTCGACGCGGTCAACGAGGCATTCGAGATGACATGCAGTGTCCTCACGAAAACACTGCAAGTAACCTCGCATGCCCCGTTGACGCAACGCCATCCCACTCAGGACAGGCTCAACCCGGTCCCGGATAGCCACATCCGCAGGAAGAGGAAGGCCAGTTGTTGTAAGCGGATCCCCTCCCTGAAAAGGGGTCTGAACGTAGGCATCCCTGCTGGTGCAGGATGATGCAGTCACAGGACCGGGGACAGGATTACACACAGGCACCTCCGCGGTGGCCTGTGCTGCCTCCTGTCCCTGCCCCTGCACTGCACCACTAGCACCAGTGGAATCCCCACCTCCAGACCCCGTGTCTGTCCCTTCCACGGCCTCCTCCTCCACCAAACCCCCCCACCAACCTGGATGACTCTGTGCCATCTTCCTCCGTCGGACCCTGTGGGGTCTCAGCTGCCCCTTCTGCTGCCGAGGAGTCCAACTCCGACCTCTGCCTCTTGGACCTACCCTCGGCAGCAGCGGCCTGGGACACGGCACCAGACTCCTCACTCCCTGACGAGATGACAACCTGGGAGGGGAGCTGGGCCTTGTGTTTCTGGCTGGCGGGGCGATCTCTGCCGCCTTGCTCCACAGCACCCTATCCGCCCTCTTCATCAGTTGACGCTGCAGACAGGGAGAGATAGGACACAGGCATCAGGGCACTGTACAATGGACTGATACAGACATGACAGTTGCACATGAGTGGCAGTGTCAAACTTCAGACATGGCATCACAATCCCCAACACACATGTCATTTCAACTCACACACATGAGCAATTCCACAGCAATATCGCACCAGGCAGCACCATCCATACACATACAACAGCATGAGCAGCCGAAGGTGAGCCTTGAAGCTGGTGGCCCTCTGCCTCTCTGGCTGGGGGTTGCCAGTGGTGCCAGATGGTGGTGTGCCCGACATGGCAACCCCAGAGGTGTGGCTGGGCAACTGGGTCCTGGGGCTGGGCTGTGGAGCGATGGTATCCCAGTCGGGAGTCTTCAGTTCTAGCAGGGATCGTCACAACAACTGCACCCCTGAAGATGGATGATGTGCAGGCAGCAAATAGCAGGGCACGTGGGCAGCAGGCAGGCAGCAGCAGATGGCAGGTGTGAGCGTGCTCGGGGTTCTAGGGAGCAGTAATTCGGCCTTCTGGGCAGGAGCGTGGTCTTCCGTGTGTTGTTGTGTGGCCAGCTTGATACAGAGTGATTTGGCACATTAAAATCTTGCACATCTGCGTGTAATTCAAGGAAAGGCCCTTAGCGTGTAAGCGCATCTGTGACGTTACGCGCGCGGGCGTTTCCCTCGTGACGTGGGCATAGTGGTTCATGGCGCATGAAAAAACTGCACGTCCGCGTGTGAATGTGTGTAATCCGAGCAAAGGGCCTACGCGTCTGTGACGTGACGCGCATGGGCGTTTCCCTCAACACGGGTGCATGTTCATCGTACACGTCCAAAAACTGCACGTCCGAGTGTCAGCTCGTGTAATTGGGGGAAAGGGCCTTAGCGCGTACACACGTAAGTGACGTTGTATGTGTGGGCCGGTTTAAAAGGTACGTTTAGGACCCCATTTCCTTGTATGTGCTTTTCGTGGAGAGCGAGTGAATTCTGTACTTCTTGTCTGTACTTCTTGTCGGTTGACATGCGATTACTTCACAGCGTTTCAAGTTCGTACTCCATGTTACCTCTGACAGCGTTCATTTTTTTTGCTGGGCCTGTTTTCTCAAACAGCGTTCAATTCTTCTTTTGTCCTGTCTCCTCAGACAGCATACAATTCTTCTTTTGGCGGGGGTGTTGCCAACGCGCACATGCATGTCTTTTTCACGTTCTTTTTCCAGGCAGACGGTGAGTCGCGCACGTATTTACCAACTGTGCTTGCCCCGTGTGTCACGTACCCCTTCAGAGGTCATTGTAGGCTGTGTGTAACATGCATATGCTTATTTTTGTGTTTCTGGGTGCCACAGCGTAGTGCTGGTTCATTTTTCCATGCACGGGGTTGCGTGCACGTTATTTTTTTTGTTTTTGTTTTCGGGGTGCCTGTCATCTTCCCCCAGGGGTCACAGACAGCCTTGCTAGAGCACTAGGGTACGAATTCCATCTAGTACCCTACCCCTTTCACCCCCAATTGCCCAGGACAATCGTTTACTGCTACTCCCATATGCACAACAACATCCCATGGTTGGGAGGCGACCAAGCGGTAAGGGAGGCAAAGGTGGCCGACCTCCAAAAGGTGGGCGTGGTGGGCGCGGTAGGGGACGTGGCCATGATTTGCAGGGTGCCCCTAGACCTCCATGTGTGGAGGAGCAATCAGGAATGCCCATGCCACCCCCATGGTTGTGGGAAACGTAGCTGACACCATCCCAGCCCTTGTTGGACCAGCCCATTGTGGCACCTGAACAGGCACAGAATGACTCCCAGGCTGACTTCCAGGTCAGCAATTCTACGCCACGTGTGGCGGTGCAAGTTGGTGTCACCAGGCCACGTGGATCTGGGGCAGCTATGTCATCTGCTGCCCCAAGTAGGCAGGGTGGGGAGGCTGCAGGGGCAGCTGCAGCTCAATCCACCCCAGCTCGGAGTCTCCCAGCCGGGACAGCGTTGGTCCCGGTCCATCAAACCGATGTTGCCCCTGCCAACATCACCCTGCAGCCAATGCCTGCACCAAGACCTATGGTCATTGTGCATTGGCACACTCCTAGTACCCAGTCCACCTGCGCTTCTGCCCCTACTGACCAGAGCGGCGTAAGCCACTCAGGATCCGCACCACCTTTGAAAAAGAGGAAGAAGGGTGCTCTGGCACTACAGGCTGAGACCCCAGACACGGCTACACACCCGGCACGTCAAGGAAGCCTAGCTTTAATGACGCCGAACTTGATACACTAGTGGCCTATGTGTCGGCACATAGCAGCAAAATGGTGGTGACTGCAGGGTGCAAGACCACACCTGGTCAACGTAAGGCACACTGGAAGACCATCGCAGACATCATTAGTGCCCTTGGATTTGTGAGGCGCTCAGCTGATGATTGCTACAAGCGCTGGAATGACCTGAAAGGCAGAGCAAAGAACAAGCTGGCCTCAAATCATGCTTCTACTCTGGTGACTGGCAGTGGGTCACCACAAGAGGACAATCAACTCACTGAACATGAGTCTGTTGCTGGAACCTTCGTCATGGAGGAACAGATCCAAGGTGTGGGAGACCTACCAGATTAAGACGCATTGTCCAGTGAGTGTGTGTAATCCATGTGTATGTTGTGTGGGTGACAGGTTCTGATTGAGTGCCAGGTGAGGGTGTGTGCACCTGAGTGGTATGGGTCACCCATGTGCTTCCTCCAAAACATTCACTGGCCTGAATTTGGGTATGACAGTATCCCTTCTGCCCACAGTAGCCATTTAGCGCCACATTACTGCAGTTGCCCTTGAACTGTCATCTTGCAACAACATTGTTTCGAATTTTTCAGTGTTAATTCAGGCTGATTGTTTTAATTCTCCCACTTTTGCAACGCATTTTTCAGCCCTATTGTCACATATGTGACATGCTTCTGTCGTTGATTACACCCCACATTGGCCCACATTTGTTACCTTGTTAAGTGAATGATTAGACCATTCAGGCTGATTGAGTATTGGCCTGCTCACATTGATTTCTGGTGGCTGTTTGTATGTGGTACTTGATAGTTGTTTCCTGTGATGTTTAAGTGACCAACCGTTGATGTGTACATCTGCCTGCAATCACTGTATTCTTGTACACTGGATGTGTTTCAGTGAGTGGCACATGCGTATTTTGTCACACTATGTAGCATTGTTCATCTCATCATGTCCATCTCACATGGATGGCTGACAGTACTCATTCACTGACATATGGCTGTACTTGTCAAATGCACCATGTCTATGCTACATGCCATCTGTGTGCTGGCATGTGTCATGTATGTGTATTGGACATGCCACTCACAGGCTAATGTGTGATGTCAGTGATACCCAGCATGCAGCAAATGTGTTGCTTTTCCATCTTGGTGTCATCAGTGTCTGCTTTTTGCCTCCCCTTCCAACTCAGTGACAGTGCATGCATGCCAGGGTTATAGTCAAGGGTCATGTGTAAATCATGTACTGGATCTCTGGCGTGTCAGGCCTATGTGTGTGCTATGGTGCTAATGCCTGTTTCCTTTTTTTGTGTTTCATGTTTTTGCAGGTGATGACGCACGTGATGCTGTTGAGGTTGAGGAGATGGTGCAGACCCGGGAGGAATCTCAGGAACGACCGGGCACCAGTGGGGGACGTGGTGTGGTGGTGGGTGAAAACCCTTTTGTACTGCAGAGCATACTGTTCAGGGGTGTCTCTGGGTGCACCTCCCCAGACCTCTATTCAGGTGCTGAATCGGATGATGAGACTTATGTGCCGTCGCAGGTAAGTGTTTCTGGCAGGGATTCTGTTCTGTCCAACCCACCTGCACCAGGGGTAGAACCCTCTATGGGGATATCAGTGTTGGTAAGTCCGCCTTTGGCGGTTACGGATGCAGGGTCACACTCCACAACATCTGATCCTGTTCCTGGGCCAGCAGATCAGAGGGGGAATGCAGTCCTGCAGCCTCAGGCAGTGCCAGCACAGCAAGGTGCAGATCGCGTTGCCCTGAACAGGTGTGGTGCCCGCCGACGCGGTGGCCGTACGCCACCAGGCAATACTGTATGGGAAAACTCCATTTACAGTATGGCAACCCAACAGGCAGCATCAGTTGAAATGTTGGCTCAGGCAATGGAGAGGGTGGCCACTTCCATTATCCCCCCTGAAAGGCAGATGGAGAAACAACAGCAGGAAACAGACTCCATTTGCCGATCACACAGGGAAGACATGTTGGCGTCCAACAGGGACCGACGGGCGGCACTGGAGACTCTGCAGGAATCAATTTCTAAAGAGTCACAGGGCCACAGGGAAGCCCTGAGGGTAGAACTCCATACCTCAGGGAGACTCTTGTTGAACTTGAGGCTTCCACAAATTTGAGGACAGAACAGCAGCTGGAGCAGCTCACACGTTCACTCTCAGCTGCGCTGCAGGCAACTCGGGAGGAGATCCGGGCATCACGGGAGGCCATGCGTGCAGAAATGCAGGCAACCCGTCAGGTGCTGCATGGGGATCTCCGTACTATCATCCTCCAGAACGAGACCTTCCACACCCGCATGCTTGCTGACATGGAGGACCGTACCAGGGCTTTGTGTGGGCTGCCTCCTATAGCACCACCACCTCCTATTGTAGCAGCAGAGGGTGATGAGAGCGACAGCAGCACTTCTCCCACAGTAGCATAGCCGTGCAGGCCATGAGACCATGGAGGTGGTTTTTTTTTTTTGCAACATCCACACAGGTGGGTGTTGGTGTGCACCCTGTCCTCAGACCTCCTGGGTGGCCTCCCCCCTGTCCCCAACATGGCCATTTCTTTTTTGTTTTTTACAGTGTGTTGCCTTGTGTGGCTCCCATGGGCATCCACTGTGTATTCCGGCTGAGCACATGCAGGCTTGTCCTGTGTTTGGGTTAGATGCTTGGCTTGCAAAGGGTGTGACCAAGTGACAGTGACTTACACAGTGACATTGGGCTCCAATGAGCTGTGTGGGCAGTCTGTAGTCATAACTGTGTGGACATCCCTAGTGGGGTTTGTTTTTGTATTGAACACTGCATGGTGTATTGTGCATCCATGTCTTCCTCCTTATCCGCAGGTACCTTCTTCATGTCTTCACAAGGCCGTCTCCTTTGCAGATGCAGTTCATGTTGTATGCAGTACACTGACACATTTGCCTGACAGCAACACTCTGGAGTTGGAAGGGGTCGATGTGCTGGCTTATTGAGGTTGTATGACTTACAATACTTTGAGTTTGTACTGTCATATTTTGGCGATGTTTCATGCTGTGTTGCTGTATTGTGTTGCTGGTAAGTATTTGGTCATGTGTGCTGTTTGTTATTGATTACTGGGAGCATATTGTCTGTGGCCTGTTTCCATTTGGGACAGTGCACTATGTGACACTTGTGTCATGTGTTGTGCATTCCTTTGTTTGCTTTCACATTGCAGGACATGCCATTGTGTGTTGGGTGGCGGAGATGGGGAGGGCTTGGGTGACATGGCGCTATTTTCATGTTGTATTTTGCAAGGGTATAGTCATTCATGCAGCATAAATGTGTGTCTTTTTGTGACATCATTGGTTGTCTTTTGGTAGGTAGGAATGCACACAATGTAACACTTCCAGGTGACCAATCTCAGGCTGGTATGGTTGTGACAGTTGACTGTCCCTCATGTCATCATCATTGATTGTCAGCTGGTATGTTCCAGGGCTGTGTGCACTACACAGTGGTGTGATTTTAGGTGAAGTTATTAGCCACCAGCTGTGTACGGGCTGCCTCACCACGTACCTTTCCCCTCCCATGCGCAGCGGCCGTGCTTGTGGTTGGGGATGTGGGGGCATCACCATGTCCACCGGCAGGCCCCGGCGTGCTGCAACGTTGTGCAGGACACATGCTGCCACTATGATCCTGCACACTACTGTGGGCGCGTATAGCAGCTGCCCACCAGAGTGGTCAAGGGAGCGAAAGCGTGACTTGAGCACTCCGAATGTGCGCTCCACTATGCCCCGGGTTGCAATATGGGCTGTGTTGTATCTTACCTCGGGTGGTGTGGTGGGGTTCCGAATTGGCGTCATCATGTGGGTGCTCAGTGGGTAGGCACTGTCCCCTGGGGAGGTGATGATGGGTATCATTAGTGGGGTTGTGACATTACTCAGTATCTGACATGCATGCATGTGCAGGGGCATTTATACTCACCAAGCAGCCATGTATCGCCATACCGCCCAACTTCTAGGTCCCGGTTTAGGATTGACATTCTGTAAATGAAACTGTCATGGGTCAACCCTGGATAGTTGGCATATACTGAGGTGATGATTCCCTTGGCATCACATACTACCTGCACGTTGATGGAATGCCAGTGCTTGCGGTTTCTGTAGATGTGCTCAGTTGCCCTGGGAGGACGTAGAGCCACATGGGTGCAGTCAAAGGCATCTAGCACTTTGGGGTAGTGTGCCACCCCGTAAAAATCCTGGACGACAGCCTGCCTTTCTGCAGGTGTTCTGGGCAGGTATATGTGCCTGCGGACTGATGGGCGTGCAGTCATGATGGCCAACACCTGGTGCAGGCAGCATGACTGCGTGGCCTGTGACACCCCCCCCACTATGGCACTTGTCCGCTGAAATGAACCAGTGGCCAAGAAGTGCAGTACATTGAGCACCTTTTCCAAGGCTTGGGAGCACAGGGTGGGTGATGTGAGGTCATCCTCCCACTCACTCACCAGGTCGAGTATTATGTGAGGTGGAAACCTGTACCTCCCATTACCTGGTCATCAGGCATCCCACAAAGGCTGGTTCTGGGTGTAAAAATTCTGGCCCTGACTATCCTCCTCCTCCTGCGGTATCCCACGACCACTGCTGCGAGGAACAGTATATTAATCTTAGCGTCTGAGCTTTTTTGTTGTTTGCGCGCGCTTTTATGCTGCGCGGGTCCACGTATGCCTGCTTCCTGCTGGCGTACGTGTTTCCAGATTAGCGCGTCTTTTTTGGCACACATGTTAGCCCCGTGTTCGATTCCATGAATACGTGTTGTAGGCGCGCATGTGGGCGTTCCGCGCATTTGCCTCCTGTACTTCCCCCGTGACGCCCACATTTTCACGCGTTGTTCCCTATTCCGCGTGTTGCGCCCCGTGTTACGCCTACTTTTGGTGTGTGTGCTGCGCTATGTGTGCGTAGCGCACGCTGTTTGAAGACGTGTGCGCCAGCATGCGCCACGCAGGATTTTAGCACACATCCATGGATTTACATGCGCACTGACTTCCATGAATCGCTGTGCGCGGGTTTCACTGCGATTTTCGCACTTGCGCTGAGATTCGCACGCTTTCGCACGCTTGTGCGGAAATTTTCAGCGCACATTAATTCCATGAATCGGCCTGAAAATATCAAAATATCAAAATTACAATGATGTACAAAACATACAAATGAATTATTATTTGAGCAATTCCATCACATTTCAAAAGAAAAGTATAACGTTCTTAAAAATTGTCAATTCGTTTCAAGACCTTTACAAATATTATTATCGCAATTAATGAAGCCTTATTTCTACTACTAAAAATTAGTTTCCAAAATTCATCATTGTTAATTCAACTGTTTTCATGTACAAAATTTGCAAACATTTGTTGCCTAGTTAATTGCGGTAACCGTTATTAAAAATATGCCTCAGGTATAACCCCAGTATAATTATTGGAATATCTGGCATTACTAGTGATACTTAACTTCCTTATATATTAAATTTCTCTGGTATCTATCAAGCTAAGTCTTAATCTTAACAATGCCCTCAGATATCGACCGTCTGGACATCTTTCTATATAGGGTGGGGTAGTTCCATACCACTTGTTTTCAATAGCCAAATCATTGCATAATGTATAACATTGTATCGCAGATATTAATCCAACCACCTTCACACAGCTTTATTTTAACTCTATCTGGATTCAAAACCAGTTAATTGCTCTAATATTTAAACTAACCAAGGTTTACAAACATTTTTCTTTAAAGCATACCAAGCAGCCAGAGTCTGGTTTCTCCAACTGACACAGTAGGACATAGAACAAAGTGTTCTCTCCTGCCAACATTAAGGTGTCGATTCATGGAATTAATGTGCGCCGAAAATTCCCGCGCAGAGGTGCCAAAAAGTGCGATTCGCAGTAAAAGTGCGAAAATCGCAGTGCAAGTGCGAAAATCGCAGGGAAACCAGCGCACATCGATTCATGGAAGGGCGTGCGCGAGAAAAATATCAGATGTGCACTGAAAAAGTGCGTGGCGCATGGCGGCGCACAGGATATCTAACGGCGTGCGCCACGGCCACAGCGAAATCGCACATAGCGCGGCGCACACAACAAAAGTAGGCGGAACACGGGGCGTAAAACTCGGAATGGGGAACAACTCGTCAAAATTTGGGCGTCACGGGGAAGTACAGGAGGCAAGTGCGCGGAACGCCCACACGCTCGCCTACAACATGTATTCATGGAATCCAATAGGGCAAACCAGCGCACGGTCGAACCAGCGAACAAGCCCAAACACGTCCGCCACAAGAAAGCAGGCGTAGTGTCCCTGCCCCTGAAATAAATGTGCGCCAACAAAAAGTACCTAGAATGTCACATACTGTAGCCCTCTAAGACAAATGACGTGCAAAGGGGTACGCGACAAACACGGACACCCGCTGTGTGAAAAATAGCATGTGCGTGTATTCTGTGCTGCGCGGAAAGTCCCACACGCGATTTGCCTGTGTACGTGTATTGTGGGGTGCGCGGAAAGTCCCACACGCGATTTGCCTGGGTACCTGTATTCCGGGGTGCGCGGGAAGTCTCACACACGATTGGCTGGGTACGTGTATTCCAGGGTGCGCGGGAAGTTCCACACGCAATTTCAGCAGGGTACGTGGATTCCGGGGTGCGCGTGAAGTTCCACATGCTAATTCTCCAGGGTACGTGTATTCCGGGGTGCGCGGGGTGTTCCACACGCGATTTCAGCAGGGTACGTGGATTCCGGGGTGCGCGTGAAGTTCCACACGCTAATTCTGCAGGGTAGGTGTATTCCGGGGTGCGCGGGAAGTTCCACACGTGAATTGTCTGGGTCCGTGTATTCCGGGGTGCGCGGGAAGTCCCACACGTGATTGGCCTGGGTACGTGTTTTCTGGGCTGCGCGGGAAGTTCCACACGCGAATTGCCTGGGTCCGTGTATTCCGGGGTGCGCGGGAAGTCCCACACGCGATTGGCCTGGGTACGTGTATTCCGGTGTGTGCGGGAAGTTCCACACGCGATTTCAGCAGGGTACGTGGATTCCGGGGTGCGCGTGAAGTTCCACATGCTAATCCTTCAGGGTACGTGTATTCCGGGGTGCGCGGGAAGTTCCACATGCGATTTCAGCAGGGTACGTGGATTCCGGGGTGCGCGTGAAGTTCCACACGCTAATTCTGCAGGGTAGGTGTATTCCGGGTGCGCGGGAAGTTCCACACGCGATTTCAGCAGGGTACGTGTATTTCCGGGGTGCCGGGTAGTACTACACGTGAATTGACCGTGTGGGTCCTCCCAGGTGTTCCCTCTACACCCTCCACGGCCCTGCAGGCAGCCCACACCACAGGGGACTACCCTGCACCCCTGCTCATGTCCCGCAGGCAGCCCATCCACCATGGCCATGCCCCCCAGCCAACCTACATGTCACCTTGCACTACTGATCACCAACGCATGTCTCCCAGCACCCCCAGCCACCAGCATCCAGGGGCACCCTCCACCAGGCCCCCACACAAATCTCCCACCACCCCCACCCCCCAGCAGTCAGGGGCACCTGCCAGCAGGCCCACACACATGTCTCCCACCACCCCCACCCCCCAGCAGTCAGGGGCACCTGCCAGCAGGCCCACACACATGCTCCTACCACCCCCACCCCCCAGCAGTCAGGGGCAGCCTCCACCAGGCTCCCACTCATGTCCAACTCATGTCCCCTTGCATCCCCACCCCCCAGCCGTCAGGGGCACCCTCCACCAGGCCCCCACTCATGTCCCCCTGCACCCCTACCCCCCAGCATTCAGGGGCACCCTCCATCAGGCCCCCACTCATGTACCCCTGCACCCACCCCCCCCCAGCAGCCAGGGGCACCCTCCACCGGGCCCCCACTCATGTACCCCTGCACCCGCACCCCCCAGCAGCCAGTGGCACCCTCCACCAGGCCCCCACTCATGTCCCCCTGCATCCCCACCCCCCAGCAGTCAGGGGCACCCTCCACCAGGCCCCCACTCATGTCCCCCTGCACCCCTACCCACCAGCAGCCAGGGGCACCCTCCACCAGGCCCCCACTCATGTCCCCCTGCACCCCCACCCCCCAGCAGTCAGGGGCACCCTACACCAGTCCCCCACTCATGTCCCCCTGCACCCACACCCCCCAGCAGCCAGGGGCACCCTCCACCAGGCCCCCACTCATGTCCCCCTGCACCCCCACCCACCAGCATCCAGGGGCACCCTCCACCAGGCCCCCACTCATGTCCCCCTGCACCCCCACCCACCAGCAGCCACGGGCACCCTCCACCAGGGCCCCACTCATGTCCCCCTGCACCCCCACCCCCCAGCAGTCAGGGGCACCCTCCACCAGGCCCCCACTCATGTCCCCCTGCACCCCCACCCACCAGCAGCCAGGGGCACCCTCCACCAGGCCCCCACTCATGTCCCCCTGCACCCCTCAGCAGTCAGGGGCACCCTCCACCAGGCCCCACTCATGTCCCCCTGCACCCCCACCCCCCAGCAGCCAGGGGCACCCTCCACCAGGCTCCCACTCATGTCCCCCTTCACCCCTACCCAACAGCATCCAGGGGCACCCTCCACCAGGCCCCCACACATGTCTCCCACCACCCCCACCCCCAGCAGTCAGGGCACCTGCCAGCAGGCCCACACACATGTCTCCCACCACCCCCACCCCCCAGCAGTCAGGGGCACCCTCCACCAGGCCCCCACTCATGTCCCCCTGCACCCCCACCCCCCAGCAGTCAGGGGCAGCCTCCACCAGGCCCCCACTCATGTCCCCCTGCACCCCCACCCCCAGCAGTCGGGGGCACCCTCCACCAGGCCCCCACTCATGTCCCCCTGCACCCCCACCCCCCAGCAGCCAGGGGCCCCCTTCACCAGGCCCCCACTCATGTCCCCCTGCACCCCCACCCACCAGCATCCAGAGGCACCCTCCACCAGGCCCCCACACATGTCTCCCACCACCCCCACCCCCCAGCAGTCAGGGGCACATGCCAGCAGGCCCACACACATGTCTCCCACCACCCCCAGCCCCCAGCAGTCAGGGGCACCCTCCACCAGGCCCCCACTCATGTCCCCCTGCACCCCCACCCCCCCAGCAGTCAGGGGCAGCCTCCACCAGGCCCCCACTCATGTCCCCCTGCACCCCCACCCCCCAGCAGTCAGGGGCACCCTCCACCAGGCCCCCACTCATGTCCCCCTGCACCCCCACCCCCCAGCAGCCAGGGGCACCCTCCACCAGGCCCGCACTCATGTCCCCCTGCACCCCCACCCACCAGCATCCAGGGGCACCCTCCACCAGGCCCCCACACATGTCTCCCACCACCCCCACACCCCAGCAGTCAGGGGCACCTGCCAGCAGGCCCACACACATGTCTCCCACCACCCCCACCCCCCACCAGTCAGGGGCAGCCTCCACCAGGCCCCCTCTCATGTCCAACTCATGTCTCCCTGCACCCCCACCCGCCAGCAGTGCAGGGCACCTGCCAGCAGGCCCCCACACATGTCCCCCAGCCAACACGTCATCACAATCCAGATCCCAGGCTCCTATGCCCACCCAAATCCCACCCCACCCCAGTCCAAACACCCAACCAAGCTTTACATCCATTCAAAATGTAAATACCCATTACATGATAGATAACAAATAAGCAGTATGCGCATGAGTACAAGTCTGTCAGACCCATACAATGGCAACACATGACTGTGAAAACCCACATTGTGACAGGCATGAAACCAATGAGAGAAGTCCACACATTGAAGTAAGAAACAAAAATGTATTACAGTGTAAATGAAGTGAATGAAATCTAAACAAACAATAATGGCAACAAATATCAAAATGCAGCATGTCCACAAAAATAATAAATAACGAAAATGGGAATCCAAAATAACCGTAAAGAAATTGTGTCCAAAGTCACTGTCCAACAAAGCAAATCCAAAGGGAAAGTAAAGTGAAAATCCATTGCTCCATGGTGAAAAAAATAATAAAAGATGAAGGCCACAAATCCACTGTCAAACTATGTACAAAGAGCAAATCCATGGTCCATGATCCCAACGATGTAAATGAAACCTACAATAAAACCTACCTAACTAATAACTATATACAAAAAAGTGGGGCATAGTCCAAGCACCCCAAATTAAAAAAAAGAAATAAAACCTAACACTAATTAACTATATACAAAGGCGGCGGGCTAGTCCAGCGGCTCACTCCGTGGTGTCCCGGGCCAGGGCATCATCGAACTCCTGTTCGATGTCCCAGAGGCGGTCCTGTTCCATGGCCCTGAGGGTCCGCAGGGATGCCGACATGTCCTCCTCCAACTCCCTGCGGATTCCCTCGAGGCACTCGGCCCGCCTCAGGGCCCTCCGCATGGAGTTCTCCGCCCTGACCATCGTGAGCCGCGCCTCTTCCGCCCCCCGCCGCTCCGCACCTATCTTCTGGCCCAACCGCTGCCACACGGAAGACACTTCCCGTCCTGGGTCCTCCTGCCCTCCGGCCGATGACTGCACCTCCTATGTAGATTGCCCGGAGCCATGATGCCTCCCACGTTGACTCCGCTGCTGCCTCCGACGCAACTGCCTCTGCCAGCACAACGGCATCCAGGCTGATGGAATCCACCGACGCCGTCGTGCAGGTGCCCTGCCCAATGATGCCGGCACATCCTCCATCTGCAGGGGTCCAGTTGCTGTGGTGTCCACCCCTGCTGGACCTCCGACTCCCGACTGTGGCAAGGAGGGATCCCCACCAAGCTGGCTGCGTTGGTCTGGGCAGGTCCACAGGGGGCCCTGGTGGCATCTGGGCCGGAAGACGGCATGGAGAACGACTGGCGTATAGTCTCCACAGAGGAGGAGAGGGCCGCCACATTGGTCGACACATGTATGAAACCCCCGACCACGGCCGATCCCAACTGGGCCATGTCGACACGGTGCTCTTTGTGATGACGTGCAAGCTCCTCCCGGGAAGCATGCACGTCATCACGAATGATACCTGTGCGCAACGCGACACCAATCAGGACCTTCTCCATACGGCCACGGGTCCCCTCGTCCGCAGGTGGAGGGGAGTCAGATGACATGGACATCCCCCCTACCTGCGGACGGGCCTGGGATGGGGCATCCCTGCTGGTGCATGGTGGTGCAGTCACAGTGTCAGGGACAGTGACATGCACAGGCCCCTCCACGGCGACCTGTGCTGCCTCCTGCCCCTGCCCCTGGACTGCACCACTTGCACCAGCAGGGATGCCCCCACCAGGCCCCATGTGCGCCTCAGTAGCGGCCTCCTCCTCCTCTGTGGAAACCACCAACCTGGATGGCTCCACACCGTCTTCCACCGTTGCAAGCCCCTGTGGGGGCTCACCCACCCCTTCCGCTGCAGCCGTGGGGGCATCCCCGCCGCTTTGCTGCACAGCGCCGGCTCCGTCCTCTTCTTCACTTGCCGCTGTGTAGAGGGAGACATAGAACACAAGCATCAGGGTACTGTACAATGGTCCCCTAGACAGGAAGCAATAGCAGATGAGTGGCACTGTCAAAGATCACTTCCATCATGTCCCTACACAACACATGGGTCAGTGCAGGCAAAACACACGCAGTAACAGGCATGGCACATGCTATGGACATTTGCATACATGTCCAAGGGACTCTCCAAACATACAATGTTGTTATGGAACTCACATGCATCATGGGTCATGCCTATCACATGCACACACATCAACGTAGTTTCATCCATCTGGCCTTGTACACCCCAGACACAGTGGATACAAGGATAACTAGGCTGCATCTGTGAATCTGTACATTGTCACAGACATGTGTCATGCATCCATGGCATTCACAAGTCACAGACACGCAGGTCAGACACACAGACATGGATACCATCCATGTACATGGCATCAGCACCCATCCCTCACCCCCACCCATGTCCAGGAACAGAGACTGGCATGCTCTCATGTGTCCAATCCGCCTAGGGCTCCCCATGTTGCATTTAAACACATGCACCAACCGTGTGGTTCACACATTACTGGTCTCACATGCATGACCATGATGTCCCTGCACACATACATGCATACATGGCCTATGTCACACATACAGGCAAGCATCAGACAACCAGCACACTGCAACATGCCCTGTCTCACACAGCAATGCTTGCCCACTTACCGCTCAACTCCAGACGGGTCTGCCTCGCAAGGATCTGGGCGTGGAGCGCTGGGTCTACACGTTCCAGGACCCTCAGCTGGATGGTACTCATGTGTCCGGCCCCCCTCCACAAGGCGCCGGGCCTTCAAGAGGGTCCTGGACCTCAAGTCCTCCCAGCGCTTCTTGACTTTCTGGATGTTGCGGGTTGCCACCCGCCCTGCCGCGTTGATGGCAACCACCAAGTCGTCCCAGATCCTGTCCCGTCCTTCCTTGTTGGCGCGTGATGATCCGAAGAGGGCATCATACTGCCCCAGGACTTGCTCCACCAGGACACCAACTTCAGTGGCAGTGAAGCTGGTGCCCCTCTGCCTCTCTGGCCGGGGGTTGCCACTGGTGCCAGATGTTGCAGTGCCCGACATGGCAACCCCAGAGGCAGGAGTGGGTGGGCAACTGGGTCCTGGGGCTGGGCTGTGGAGCGATGGTATACCAGTCGGGAGTCTTCTGTTCCATCAGGGGTGGACACAGCAACTGGACCCCTGCAGATGGCAGATGTGCAGGCACAAAATGGCAGGGCACGGTGGCAGCAGGCAGGCAGGCAGCAACAGATGGCTCGTGGGAGGCTGCTCGGAGCTCTGGGGGGCAGTAATTCGGCCTTCTGGGCAGGAGCGTGGTCTTCCGTGTGCTTACGCGTGGCCAGCTTGATACGGAGTGAATTGGCACGTGAAAATCCTGCACGTCAACGTGAAATTCGAGGGAAGGGCCTTAGCGCGTAAGCGCGTCAGCACGCATACGTGATTCCATTGGACCAAAGGCCCTCAGTGCGTAAGCGCGTCTGTGACGTGACGCGCACGGGTGTTTCCCTCATAGCACGTGATGACAGAGCACACGTGGAAACACTGCACGTCAGAGTACCATTGCATATAATTGGATGAAAGTGCGTGTACACGCAATTGGCCTGGGTACGTGTATTGCAGGGGTGTGCGGGAATTCTCACACGCGATTTGCTTGGGTACGTGTATTGCAGGGGTGCGCGGGAATTCTCACACGCGATTTGCTTGGGTACATGTATTACAGGGGTGCGCGGGAATTCTCACACGCGATTTGCTTGGGTACGTGTATTACAGGGGTGTGCGCGAATTCTCACACGCGATTTGCTTGGGTACGTGTATTACAGGGGTGCGCGGGAAGTTTTACACGCTCGCCAACAACACGTATCCATGGAATTCAACGGGGCTAAGGCATGCGCACAAAAAAACGTGCTAATCCGGAAACACGTACGCCAGCAGCAGGCGTACGTCGACCAGCGCAGCATAAAAGTGCGCACAAACAACAAACAAGCTCAGACGCCAGGATGAATATACCGTTCCTAGCAGCAGTGGCCGTGGGTTACCAAAGGGGGAGGAGGAGGATAGTGAGGGCCCGAATTTTCACACCCAGAACCAGCCTTTTTGGGATGCCTGATGACCGGTGTATGGGAGGTACAGGTTTCCATCTCACAAAATACTGGACCTGGTGAGTATGTGGGAGGATGACCTCACATCACCCACCCTGTGCTCCCTGGAGAAGGTCCTCAATGTACTGCACTTCTTGGCCACTGGATAATTTCAGTGGACAAGTGCCATAGTGGGTGGGGTATCACAGGCCACGCAGTCACGCTGCCTACACCAGGTCTTGAACATCATCACTGCACGCCCATCAGTCCGCAGGCACATATACCTGCCCAGGACACCTGCAGAAAGGCAGGCTGCCCCCCTGGATTTCTACGGTGTGGCACAATTCCCCAAAGTGCTAGGTGCCATTGACTGCACCCATGTGGCACTACATCCCCCCAGGGCATCTGAGCACATCTATAGGAACCGCAAGCACTGGCATTCCATCAACGTGCAGGTAGTATGTAATGACAAGGGAATCATCACCTCAGTATATGCCAACTATCCAGGGTCCACCCACGACAGCTTCATTTACCGAATGTCTACCCTAAGCCGGGACCTAGAAGCTGGGCGGCATGGCGATACATGGCTGCTTGGTGAGTATGAATGCCACTGCACATGCATGCATGTCAGATGCAGAGTTATGTCACTACCCCACTAATGATACCCATCACCTCCTCACCTGGGGACAGTGTCTACCCTCTGAGCACCCACATGATGATGCCAATTCAGAACCCCATCACGCCTCCCGAGGTAAGATACAACACAGCCCATATTGCAACCCGGGGCATAGTGGAGCGCACATTCGGAGTGCTCAAGTCACGCTTTCGCTCCCTTGACCGTTCTGGCGGGCAGCTGTTATATGCGTCCCCAGTAGTGTGCAGGATCGTAGTGGCAGCATGTGTCCTGCACAATGTTGCAACACGCCGGGGCCTGGCTGTGGACATGGTGGTGCCCCCACATCCCCAACCACATGCACGCCCGCTGTGCATGGGAGGGGAAAGGGCACGGGGTGAGGCAGCCCGTACGCAGCTGGTGGCTAATTACTTCACATAGAAATCACACCCCTGTGGAGTGCACACAGCCCTGGCACATACCATCTGATAAGCAATGATGACTAAACCTGACAATTATGACGAACAAAGGGACAGTCAACTGTCAGAACCATAGCAGCCTGAGATTGTTCATGTGGAAGTGTCACAATGTGTGCATCCCTACCTACATAAACACCACCAATGCAGTGTCATCAAAAGACACACTTCCATGCAGCAGAAATGAATACCCACTTGCAAAATACTACATGAGAACAGTGCCATGTCACCCAACCCCTGTCCGGCACGGCCACACAACACACCATGGCATGTCATGCAATGTGAGAGCAAACAAATTAATCTGATATTTGACTGGTTAATTGTCACCAGTCTACTGGAAGGACTCGTGTGGATATCCCACTAAATTTCTTCTTATTTACTTTGTATAGAAGTTGTCTTTTTATATTTGATTTCTTCAATAATTCTTGAGAAAATGTTGATAATTCCGATGAATTTATGGTAAAAATATTTTTATTCAATCATTTGTATTTTTGTGAGGCCTTTAGCAAACATTGTACTGTTCAATGCATTTCGGTCAATAATAGACCTTCATCAGGAACTGTTAATAGTAAAGAAAAGAATAATTAACTAAAGTTTTTGTGTAATTTTGCATTAACAAAGAGATAATCATGTATTCTAAATTGTAACTATACACATTATGGAAAAAGTACCTGTGTAAAACGTTGCTTCAAATCTTTGGCCTAATTTACTATTTTTCCTTATTGGTAATTCCAATTTCTCTTCACTCAAGCACATTTGTTTACGTTAGCCGTTGCATGTCTTTTAATGTCACTTCTTTGACTTCCTGGTAATATAAATAATAACCAAAATATATTCAAACCCTAACAAATAACATATATGAATTATTCTGTTAGTTAAAGTTCACCCTCCCCACAGGGGGAGTCTTACCTGTTGTGTAGACCAAGGTAATAGCATCCGGGCACCTCGCTCGCGTGAAAACGCGATGCTGGTTGTCCCGTTTGCTTTTATATTGAAAAAATGGCGCCGGCACACAACGCAGTGACGTCATCAACGTGATGACGTCATCGCGCGCCGGCGGCCATTTTGAATTAGTCAAAAATCGTTGTTGGATGATTGTAAATAGTTATATTCATGTGTAAAGCTCTTTAAATAAAGCCTTCTCATTGCTAAACTCTAAGGGAACCTCCTAAGATCCAACATACTTGATAATTCAATATAAAAATAAATTAAAGACATGATCTAGTAGCTATATAAACTATGGTTGCTCCATTCAAAGTAATGCACGTGTTTCCAAAATTATTAGAGCACGACAATATACATTTGATCTTTTTCAATGTGAACTGCTACTAATATAAATGAGTTGCTTGCTTATTAGAGCTCTATTACCATATAATCCAGTCTTCTACGCACATTATTGAACATATTATAGTTGACAACATACTTACGTTCTAGAATGCAAGGTATAATTTCAACTTTATAATTGCCTTTAAAGAAAACATGCAAAATTACATTCCTCGTTGAGACCATCCGGTTGCATGGAGTTGAGTTTTTCGATCCAGAGAGTTTCTTTCTGGTTTAAAAGTCTGTTAATATCCACCCTCTGACCTTGATACACTTCTATTACATCCAAAATTTGAAATTTCAATTGTGCTATTTGGTGTTGAGCTTCTTTGAAATGTCTCGCTACTGGGGATTTGGTGTTGCCTGTGCGAATGTTAGAGCGATGTTCATTCCATCTAATTTTCGCTTTACGAGCAGTCTGTCCCACATAAAATTTGCCACACGGGCACTTAATACTATATATGACGTTCATGGTGTCACATGTTGCAAATTTTTTCAAGTAAATTTTGTGTCCTGTTTTTGGGTGGTATACAACATCCCCCTTCTGAATCATATTACAATTTGAACAATTTAAACATGGATAAGTTCCCTTCTTTGTTGTTCTTTGTTGTACTTGAGAGTCACTGCGTATAAGCATATCCTTAATGTTCTTACTTCTAGTATAAGCAAACATTGGTGGAGTGGTGTACAGATATCCCAATGTTCTGTCTTCTGATAAGAAATGCCAATGTTTCAGGACAGTTTTCTTGACTTTGTTGCTTTCTACAGAGTATTTGGTAACATAGATGAGCGGAGTTTCTTTGGTTGTTGGTGTTTTTTCAAGGATCTCTTGTCTGTTGATTGTAGTCACTTTGGAGATGGATTTGTTAATCTCTTGTGTTGAATACCCTCTTTGTGCAAATCTCGTTGCCATCTCTTTGATTTGTTTTTCGCATTCTACTTCATCTTGCACTATCTTCTTAACTCTTAGCATTTGACTGTAGGGGAGACTGGTAAGAGTGTTCTGAGGGTGAAAACTTAAACGATGTAATAAGTTGTTACGATCACTGGATTTACGATATAAAGTAGTGACAAGTTTAGAATCTTGATTTGACACAGTAACGTCCAAAAAATTCACTTCCTTTGTGCTGTGAGTTGTTGTAAATTGTATACGTGTATCAATGGTGTTGAGAAATCCTGTGAATTGTATGAACTGTTCTTCACTTCCCTGCCAGATTCCGAATACATCATCGATGTATCTTCCCCAGTATTGAAGATGTTGTTTCCAAGTATCATGATTTAATATATGTTCTGTTTCGAATTTGTACATGAAGCTATTAGCATAGCTTGGCGCCATTGTGGCTCCCATGGAGGTGCCGCTTGTTTGCAGATAATATTGATCACGATATCTGAAGTATGAATTTTGTGAGATGAAATCCAGAAGGATCATTAAAAATTCTTTTGATGCTTCTACCCCTCTGGTGTTTAATAAGAGCCATTCCACTGCTTCTTGTCCTTGGTTATGTGGAATTGAGGTATATAAGCTACGTACATCTGCAGTAAATAAGATGGTATTGTCGTTCGTAGATATGTTGGTTAAAATATTCAGAAAATGAGTAGTATCTTTAATGTAAGTATTCGTTTTTTGTATTATCGGTTGTAAAAAATAATCCAAGTATGTTCCTAGTGGTTGTAGAATACTGTTGGTGGCTGATACGATTGGTCTACCTGGTGGTTTTATTAGTGTTTTGTGAATCTTGGGGATAGTGTAAAACACTGGTGTTCTTGGACTTGTAATGGTTAAGAAACGTCTGGTTTTTTCTGTAATCCATTTGTTGCTCTCTGCTAGATCTAATATGTATTCCAAGTTCTGTTGAATCTCATCAATTGGATCTTTATCTATAGGTTGGTATACTGACCTATCCATAAGTTGTTGCATACATTCCTGATGATAATCTTCTGTGTCTTGGATTACCATCGCTCCTCCTTTGTCTGCAGGTTTAAACGTTATGTTTTTGTTTGAAAATAATCTGCGAATGGTACTCAAGTCTTGTTTGCTGAAGTTGCCATATCGTGGTGGTTTGTATGAAAGCTTCTTCAAATCAGTGGTAACCATTCTTTGAAACAGATCGATTATAGGATAATTAACAGGAGGTGTGAAAGTGCTCTTGGGTTTGAATTCTTTATACTCTATTTCTGGTATTGACTGTTCTGTGTTATCTTCTTCAATTGTTGCAAAAAATGCTTTTAGTCTAAGCTTTCTTGAAAATTTGAAAAGTTCTATTTTCTTTTCAAAAAGAGTAGAATGATATGTTGGGACAAAGTTAAGTCCTTTCTGTAGTAGAGTATTTTCTTGTTCAGACAAATGATATTTGGACAAATTGACTACTAGGTTTTCCTGGGATTCAGTCGTGTATGTGGACGCTGTCGATTTCTGTCTGCGTCCCCTCCTTGTCCTTTTCCGCGTTGGTTTCTGTCTAAAAAAGTACCTCTAAAGTTAATACCCCTTCCTGTTGGGCGTTGATCGCCTGTACTAGTGCCTTCTCCTGCGTCTTGTCGCTCAGCGTTCGATGATTCTGGTCCACTTATATCTGGATCTGATGAACTTGTGGAAAGTGACTACAATCAACAGACAAGAGATCCTTGAAAAAACACCAACAACCAAAGAAACTCCGCTCATCTATGTTACCAAATACTCTGTAGAAAGCAACAAAGTCAAGAAAACTGTCCTGAAACATTGGCATTTCTTATCAGAAGACAGAACATTGGGATATCTGTACACCACTCCACCAATGTTTGCTTATACTAGAAGTAAGAACATTAAGGATATGCTTATACGCAGTGACTCTCAAGTACAACAACAAAGAACAACAAAGAAGGGAACTTATCCATGTTTAAATTGTTCAAATTGTAATATGATTCAGAAGGGGGATGTTGTATACCACCAAAAACAGGACACAAAATTTACTTGAAAAAATTTGCAACATGTGACACCATGAACGTCATATATAGTATTAAGTGCCCGTGTGGCAAATTTTATGTGGGACAGACTGCTCGTAAAGCGAAAATTAGATGGAATGAACATCGCTCTAACATTCGCACAGGCAACACCAAATCCCCAGTAGCGAGACATTTCAAAGAAGCTCAACACCAAATAGCACAATTGAAATTTCAAATTTTGGATGTAATAGAAGTGTATCAAGGTCAGAGGGTGGATATTAACAGACTTTTAAACCAGAAAGAAACTCTCTGGATCGAAAAACTCAACTCCATGCAACCGGATGGTCTCAACGAGGAATGTAATTTTGCATGTTTTCTTTAAAGGCAATTATAAAGTTGAAATTATACCTTGCATTCTAGAACGTAAGTATGTTGTCAACTATAATATGTTCAATAATGTGCGTAGAAGACTGGATTATATGGTAATAGAGCTCTAATAAGCAAGCAACTCATTTATATTAGTAGCAGTTCACATTGAAAAAGATCAAATGTATATTGTCGTGCTCTAATAATTTTGGAAACACGTGCATTACTTTGAATGGAGCAACCATAGTTTATATAGCTACTAGATCATGTCTTTAATTTATTTTTATATTGAATTATCAAGTATGTTGGATCTTAGGAGGTTCCCTTAGAGTTTAGCAATGAGAAGGCTTTATTTAAAGAGCTTTACACATGAATATAACTATTTACAATCATCCAACAACGATTTTTGACTAATTCAAAATGGCCGCCGGCGCGCGATGACGTCATCACGTTGATGACGTCACTGCGTTGTGTGCCGGCGCCATTTTTTCAATATAAAAGCAAACGGGACTGTTAAGACGGATTTCTGAACTCTGTCCTGGTGGCGCAGAAGTTCAGAAGGCCAACCTAATTACTTGGAACAGGGTAACCTCTGGACAAGCCAGACCAATCAAAGTAGCGATCGCGGCGGTCAAGACTAGGTCTCAAGAGGGGTGAGGGTGACTGAAAGCCCGCAATGAGCACACAAAGCAAGAGCGCTTACAAACTACTCCAAACAGGTGTTATATCAAAAATATAAACACATTTATTTTAAGGCCTTTAAAACAACGACCGTAGCGAGAAAATCACAATATCACAATATTAAACCAACACATACCTTATCAACACAATGTATATACAAATACACAGTCGCAAGCGTTTAAAGCACGAAATATGTAGTCCACCTGAAAGGAAGGAAAACAGGCAGTGCGATAATGCTTTAGACTCAGTTCGCCTTCAGAGGCACCTAACTAGATGGAAGTCCGAGCCCTGCGAAGAGTGGAGCCTTGTGCTCAAAGTACCTGCCACGCCGGTGCCAACGGGCAAAAGGGGAAGCTCTTCGGAGGAAGTCAGGCAGTTCGGGTTAGTGCACAGCAGAAGAAGAACAGGTTCCGCAACTCAAGCGCAGCCTCCACAGCGGGCAGAAGCAGAGCGCGAGCGCGGCAAAAGGGTGCTGTTTTTACACAGCAGGGAAAAGCAATGGGATACTGCAGGAGGGCGACCAGATCCTAGATATACTACTCACCGGTCCCCGAAGCAAGCAGACCCAGGCTTCTCCACGATAGTTTCAGCAGCTGGCAGGTTCAGAAGAGCAGGGAACGCCTCGTAGTCGTGTAGAGCAAAAAGACGTCCCAATCGACGAAACCAGCACAGTTTTGTTGCCGCAGCAGGACAACGGAGCGGCTGTGTGTATTCAAGCCAAATGTACACTCCTCCCTTCAGACCTGGGGACGCCAAGCGTACGAAGCGTGGGAGAGTGACAAGGACCCGAAATACAACACAACCTGGCGGCAGTTACAGAGCAGGACTCCCTTGTAAGCTGGTCAGTCAACTGGATGGCCCAGAGACACTTCCGGAGGCTTACTTGGCAGGAGATGATGAAGTCACCGGGAATAGCTGTTCCTGCTATTCCAAAGGTCGAAGCACCAGTACAGGCCTTCTGGTTCGATCCAAGGAGGAAAGGGTTTCACAGGACGACAGCAGTGCAAAGGAGGATTCCTTCAGCAGGTCACCAGCGATTCCTCGCTCCAGCCTCTTGGTTGCAGGATACTTGGCTCCTGTATTCCTTTGTTCGTGAGAACTCAGGAGATCGACATGGTAGTGGTGTTTCCAGCCCCCTCTTATCCACGGTTCCCTTCGCGCCAAAACGGAGGGGAGCCAATGGGAGATCCGCTCATCAAAACACATACCATACGTGGACCAATCACGGACCACGGTGGTCCCAGGCATTCACACCACCCTAGACTCTCTGGCACCCAGGATGTGTATTGGGACCAGACATCCCAGCCCACACCCTGGAGGCACGCAAACGACATGTAGAAGCCCGCGAAAGCAACCACGTTTCGCGGGAAAGTACATGCCCAAATAAGGAAGGCCCCGGGTCGCCGGACCTGGGGAAGGTGAAGGGAGCAAGACGGTCAGTGGACAAGACAAAGGAGCCTCGCGGCCTGGCCATTTTGGGAGCCAGGCCACCATTTTGGGTTCAGTGCAAAAACGTGCTCAGAACGCCAAAAGGAGCTCAAAATAAACAATACGATCGCTGCCACCATTCGAGTCCCTGAATGACTTGCACCGATCAAATACATTCCTAAAAGAGTATCTAGGGCCTGTAGAAGGCTAGAGACCCAAGAGAGCTGTAACTTAGCTTACAGTGCCCTCTTGTGTCGTGTTGCACTAAAGCTGCGACACGATAAAAGAAACTACGGGAAACCACGTTCCCCGGTACTGACTGTCTTAAGGGCATGTCAGTTTCCCCATAAGAAAGGAGCGAAAGCCCAGAGAAGTGCGGCAGAAGGCTGTACTTCTCTGGCAAAGTCAAGAACACGGTTAAAAACAATAGCAAAAAGTTTAGGGGTTGCCACATGGAAGGAAAATTCCCTACAATTACGAAATCTTTCCTAACACTCGCCCCTCCCAGACTATGGACAGGGGGAACTAATCCACCCCTGGATGAGTCTCTTGTTCAGGTCGGTTAAACATTCTGGACAACCCATCAGCATTGCTATGTTGGACACCTGGTCTATGCTCAATAGTGAAGTCGAAGCCTTGAAGACTTATGGACCACCTAAGCAACTTTGGATTCTCCCCCTTCATGTTCATTAGCCACTTTAACGGCTTATGGTCAGTCTGCACAGTGAAGTGGGTCCCATAGAGGTAGGGCCTCAGCTTCCTTAGGGCCCACACAACAGAGAAACATTCTTTCTCTACCGTGGACCACCTGAGCTCTCTGTCCTTAAGCTGGCGACTAATAAAACCGATAGGGTGTTCCTTACCCTTCTCATCTACTTGTGATAGTACAGCTCCTATCCCAGTGTCAGAGGCATCCGTCTGCACGATAAAAGGTCTTTGATAATCAGGGGCCCTGAGCACAGGGGCCTGGCACAAGGAGTCTTTTAAGCCATTGAAGGCCTTCTCACACTCGTCAGTCCAAGTTACCTTCTTGGGTTTCTTCGGAGTTGTGAGGGCAGTCAGAGGAGCAGCTATGGTACCATAGTCTGCCACAAAATTGCGATAATACCCCGTGAGTCCTAAAAAGGCTCTCACTTGGGTTTGCGTAGTGGGGGTAGGCCAGTCTTGTACTGCTTGTACTTTACTGGGTAGAGGCTGTATCCTCCCTCCACCTACTTCATGTCCAAGGTAAACCACTGAGCCTTGTCCAATCTGGCATTTACTAGCCTTTATGGTCAAGTGGGCTTTCTGAAGAGCCTGGAGCACAATCCCGAGGTGTTTCACATGGTCTTCCCAGGTGGCACTGAAAACTGCTATATCGTCCAGATATGCAAGACAGAATTCGTCCAACCCATTCAACACATGATTCACAAGCCTCTGGAAAGTGGCAGGTGCATTCTTCAACCCGAACGGCATTACCCGGAATTGGTAAAGGCCGTCTGGAGTAGAAAATGCTGTCTTCTCCTTGGCATGTTCTGCTAAAGCTATTTGCCAATAGCCAGCAGTAAGGTCAAACGTGCTGAGGTACTTGGAGGCACCCAAAGTATCCACCAGCTCATCTGTTCGAGGCAAGGGGTGGGCATCTGTCTTGGTGACAGCATTCAGAGCCCTGTAATCCACGCAGAACCTCAATTCAGAAGTGCCTGCCTTTGGAACCAGAACCACAGGACTGGACCAAGGACTACTAGAGGGTTCAATCACCCCAAGGTCTAACATTTTGTTGACCTCGGTCTTAATATAAGACCGTACTTTATCCGACATCCTGTATCCCCTACTTTTGGTAGGTACACTGTCTCCTGTGTCAATGTTATGTTTGCACCAAGGTGTCAAACCAGGGGACTGTGAAAACAGGGGGGAAAACTGCCGAAGCAAATGTTTCACCTCCGCCTGCTGATCAGAAGTCAGGTGAGGGGCCACTCGGACACCCTCAACGGAGCTATCTGAAGGACCGCTCTGGAACAGGTCGGGGAGAGGTTCAGACTCCTCTTCCTCAACGTCTGACGCCAGTAGCAGTGCTGCGATTTCGACTCTTGGGACGAAAGCCTTCAGCCTATTCACGTGGAACACTTTTGGAGCCTGTCCAGGCCTTCCAAGGTCCACTAAATAGTTTACCTCACCCAGGGGCTCCACCACTGTGTAAGGGCCTGACCATTTGTCCTGTAAAGCGCGAGGCCTTATTGGATTCATGATCAGGACTTGCTGACCAGGTGTAAAGTTGATGAGGGAAGCTTTCTGGTCGTACCAATGTTTCACCAGCGCTTGCCCTGCCTTCAATTTATCACTAGCCAAGCCCATCAGAAGTACCATCCGTTTTCTGAGCCCTAGCACATAGTCAACTACATTGGTAGTAACAGGGGGAGTGGGCATCTCCCATCCCTACTTGACAATGGCTAAGGGTCCCCGTACGGGATGACCGAACAGAAGTTCGAAGGGGCTGAAGCCAACACCCTCCTGTGGTACCTCTCGGTAGGCAAACAGCAAGCATGGTAAAAGAAGATCCCATTTTCTTCTCTGAGGCTCCTCCAGAGCCCCAATCATGCTCTTTAACGTTTTGTTGAAACGTTCCACCAGACCATTGGTCTGGGGGTGGTATGCAGAAGAGAACTTGTAGGTGACCCCACATTCTTTCCACATAGCCTGCATATACTTCGACATAAAGTTGCTGCCACGATCTGACACAACTTCTTTAGGGAAGCCAACCCTAGTAAATATGCCGAGTAAAGCTTTTGCAACTGACTTGGCAGTTACAGTTTTCAATGGGATGGCCTCAGGATACCTGGTTGCATGGTCGACCAGCACCAGGATAAACCTATTGCCCGAGGATGTTTGCGGGTCAAGGGGACCGACGATGTCGATCCCTACCCTTTCAAATGGTACCCCCACAACTGGGAGCGGTACCAACGGAGCTTGGATTGTCGCGCCAACCTAACCAGACAACTGGCAGGAGGCACAACTCCTGCAGTGACTTTCTACTTGCACCCCCATCTTGGGCCAGTAGAAGTGCATGGATAACCTTTGCTTGGTCCTCTTCATACCAAGGTGACCAGCAAGGGGAACTTCATGCGCCAACTGCAGGAGGAAGGGTCTAACAGCAAGGGGAACCACCAACCTTCTATGGTCTCCTTCTGTAGACTCTGTGGGCTCACTATACAGGAGTCCACCTTCCCAATAAATCCTATGCTTCCCAGGAGGTTCACCCTCAAGCTGGGAGCAGGCCTGTCTCCTTAGGCCTTCCAGAGATGGGCACTCATGTTGGCCTTTACTGAATTCGTCCCTATCAGGACCTCCTTCAACTAACAAGTCTTTTAGTTCAGGATGATCGTTGGGGTCGAATACTTCAGGCATCGCCACCTCCTCGTCAGGCTCGGGCGATTGACCAACTCCCTCCACCGCAGTGGTAGGCGAGCTCGGGGGAATATTCTCTTTCCCCCGTCTTGACTTGTAGACTCCTTTCGCCTTGGGTTTCCCCTTCGGCTGGGGCGGCGTATTGGACTTGGCCAATGCTGCCCGTGCTTGAGACCGTGTGTAGGGTCGTTCGGCAGTGTCTCCTACGAGCCCTAAAGCTCTGAGATCATTACCTAGTAAGACCTTTCCCGGGACGTTTCTCTGAATGCTCACTGGAATCCTGACAGCTGTACCATTTAAAGTTAGATTAACAGGGATCACGGGAAACATACGGAGGGGGCCGTCAGCCAACTTAGTGGGCATCAGAGTAGCTCTGGCAACTTCCTCTGAGTCTACCAAGGTAGAATCCACTACAGTGCGACTGCACCCACTATCCCTAAGAGCTGGAGTATCCACTCCATTGATCAGCACACTGTCTTTAAAGTAGTGCTTGGTATTATCCGGAATCCTAGCATACGCCTCTGCGACTTTAGGCTCCCAGGAACCCAGGGACACTAAAACTACCTCGGCCTCTATTCCGCTGGGAAATGAGTCCGAGGAGAAGGATGCTCCTGTAATCTCTTCTTCCTCGTAGGAGGAGAAGGCCAGATTAGCGGAGTGGACCCCCAAAGGTCTAACCTTACAACGGGGATCCCCCTTCACATGGTCAGTTGCTCCACAAGAAAAACAAGCCCCAGTGGGTCGGTTTACGTAGGGAGGCTTATTGTAACCAGAGTTCTGTTTCGGAGGCGCACCTCCACTACCCTGTGAGTTCTCTTGTGTCTTACCCTTGTTTTTCTTTTTGTGGCCCTTTTGGGAAGAAGATTTAGCAGATTCCCCACCCTCCATATCTTTGGACTTTTTCCCCTCCTCCTGCTTACCAGGATGAGTTTTGTCCTTATGGGACACTCGATGTGACACCCATAAGTCTGCTGCAATGGCCAGCTTCTTAGGATCTATCTCCTTCGAATCGGCCAAATGCTGCTTAAGCTCCGGGGAAGAAGAAGCAAAAATGTGTTCCAGCATGACAAGATTTATCATGCCGTCGAAGGTAGAAATCTTATAGCCTTCGACCCAGCCAGTTAAGTTTTTCAAAGATTCAGCGACATAAGATACCCAAGTACCACCTTCCTTTTTCTTATACTCTCGAAAACGCTTTAAATATTGGGCCGGAGTCTTCCCAAACTTTAAAATGAGAGTCTGCTTTAACATTGCGAAATCAGCCCGCTCAGCCTTCGACATTTCCATAATGGCACTACAGCCAGAATGGGGCAGTCTACTGAGCAACCACGCAATCTTATCAGCATTGTCAACTTCCTGGACCTCGCATGCATACTCAAACGCATTCAGCCAGTCCATAATGTCATTCCTCTCTTCATACACACTGAGCAGATCTTTTGGAAACCGTGGATGAGTGGAGGCCCCAGACCCATGTCCAGGACCCTTGGATCCATTTGCAACCTGAAGCTTGGCCAGTTCCAACTGGTGATCCCTGTCTTTTTGTTTTTCTGCCTGTTCGATTTTTAGTTTGGCTATGCTGAATTCAAGCTCCTGCTGCCTAACCCGCAGCTCTTGCTTCTTGAATTCAAGCATAGCCTCCCCATCAGCACTGGCAGAGGAAACATTAGACAGCTCGTCCTCCCTGTCCTCGTGGTCGCGGTGGAACAGTGCGGCGGCAGAACCGTCGGTTCTACCAGTGAGAGCAGCCCCACCACCTTCCGCACTGTCCTCAGAAGTAATAGCGTCAAGCTGCGCTTCTTGCCACGCCACGATTCTTTGGATCATTTCCAATTTCGTGCCTTGAGAGGAAACACCTCTCTCCGCACACATCTTTTTCAATGTTTCTGACTTGGAAGCATTTAAAGTTAACAACGTACTTGTTTCCATACTGTTTGATAGGACTATGGCCTTTTTAAAGTTATACTATAACAATTCACTACGTGTACTGTTTGGAATAACCTGAAATGCCTTAGTTCGAGCGCAACACTGGATACCTTCAGTCGTATCCCACTGTACACCAATTTGTTAAGACGGATTTCTGAACTCTGTCCTGGTGGCGCAGAAGTTCAGAAGGCCAACCTAATTACTTGGAACAGGGTAACCTCTGGACAAGCCAGACCAATCAAGGTAGCGATCGCGGCGGTCAAGACTAGGTCTCAAGAGGGGTGAGGGTGACTGAAAGCCCGCAATGAGCACACAAAGCAAGAGCGCTTACAAACTACTCCAAACAGGTGTTATATCAAAAATATAAACACATTTATTTTAAGGCCTTTAAAACAACGACCGTAGCGAGAAAATCACAATATCACAATATTAAACCAACACATACCTTATCAACACAATGTATATACAAATACACAGTCGCAAGCGTTTAAAGCACGAAATATGTAGTCCACCTGAAAGGAAGGAAAACAGGCAGTGCGATAATGCTTTAGACTCAGTTCGCCTTCAGAGGCACCTAACTAGATGGAAGTCCGAGCCCTGCGAAGAGTGGAGCCTTGTGCTCAAAGTACCTGCCACGCCGGTGCCAACGGGCAAAAGGGGAAGCTCTTCGGAGGAAGTCAGGCAGTTCGGGTTAGTGCACAGCAGAAGAAGAACAGGTTCCGCAACTCAAGCGCAGCCTCCACAGCGGGCAGAAGCAGAGCGCGAGCGCGGCAAAAGGGTGCTGTTTTTACACAGCAGGGAAAAGCAATGGGATACTGCAGGAGGGCGACCAGATCCTAGATATACTACTCACCGGTCCCCGAAGCAAGCAGACCCAGGCTTCTCCACGATAGTTTCAGCAGCTGGCAGGTTCAGAAGAGCAGGGAACGCCTCGTAGTCGTGTAGAGCAAAAAGACGTCCCAATCGACGAAACCAGCACAGTTTTGTTGCCGCAGCAGGACAACGGAGCGGCTGTGTGTATTCAAGCCAAATGTACACTCCTCCCTTCAGACCTGGGGACGCCAAGCGTACGAAGCGTGGGAGAGTGACAAGGACCCGAAATACAACACAACCTGGCGGCAGTTACAGAGCAGGACTCCCTTGTAAGCTGGTCAGTCAACTGGATGGCCCAGAGACACTTCCGGAGGCTTACTTGGCAGGAGATGATGAAGTCACCGGGAATAGCTGTTCCTGCTATTCCAAAGGTCGAAGCACCAGTACAGGCCTTCTGGTTCGATCCAAGGAGGAAAGGGTTTCACAGGACGACAGCAGTGCAAAGGAGGATTCCTTCAGCGGGTCACCAGCGATTCCTCGGTCCAGCCTCTTGGTTGCAGGATACTTGGCTCCTGTATTCCTTTGTTCGTGAGAACTCAGGAGATCGACATGGTAGTGGTGTTTCCAGCCCCCTCTTATCCACGGTTCCCTTCGCGCCAAAACGGAGGGGAGCCAATGGGAGATCCGCTCATCAAAACACATACCATACGTGGACCAATCACGGACCACGGTGGTCCCAGGCATTCACACCACCCTAGACTCTCTGGCACCCAGGATGTGTATTGGGACCAGACATCCCAGCCCACACCCTGGAGGCACGCAAACGACATGTAGAAGCCCGCGAAAGCAACCACGTTTCGCGGGAAAGTACATGCCCAAATAAGGAAGGCCCCGGGTCGCCGGACCTGGGGAAGGTGAAGGGAGCAAGACGGTCAGTGGACAAGACAAAGGAGCCTCGCGGCCTGGCCATTTTGGGAGCCAGGCCACCATTTTGGGTTCAGTGCAAAAACGTGCTCAGAACGCCAAAAGGAGCTCAAAATAAACAATACGATCGCTGCCACCATTCGAGTCCCTGAATGACTTGCACCGATCAAATACATTCCTAAAAGAGTATCTAGGGCCTGTAGAAGGCTAGAGACCCAAGAGAGCTGTAACTTAGCTTACAGTGCCCTCTTGTGTCGTGTTGCACTAAAGCTGCGACACGATAAAAGAAACTACGGGAAACCACGTTCCCCGGTACTGACTGTCTTAAGGGCATGTCAGTTTCCCCATAAGAAAGGAGCGAAAGCCCAGAGAAGTGCGGCAGAAGGCTGTACTTCTCTGGCAAAGTCAAGAACACGGTTAAAAACAATAGCAAAAAGTTTAGGGGTTGCCACATGGAAGGAAAATTCCCTACAATTACGAAATCTTTCCTAACAGGGACAACCAGCATCGCGTTTTCACGCGAGCGAGGTGCCCGGATGCTATTACCTTGGTCTACACAACAGGTAAGACTCCCCCTGTGGGGAGGGTGAACTTTAACTAACAGAATAATTCATATATGTTATTTGTTAGGGTTTGAATATATTTTGGTTATTATTTATATTACCAGGAAGTCAAAGAAGTGACATTAAAAGACATGCAACGGCTAACGTAAACAAATGTGCTTGAGTGAAGAGAAATTGGAATTACCAATAAGGAAAAATAGTAAATTAGACCAAAGATTTGAAGCAACGTTTTACACAGGTACTTTTTCCATAATGTGTATAGTTACAATTTAGAATACATGATTATCTCTTTGTTAATGCAAAATTACACAAAAACTTTAGTTAATTATTCTTTTCTTTACTATTAACAGTTCCTGATGAAGGTCTATTATTGACCGAAATGCATTGAACAGTACAATGTTTGCTAAAGGCCTCACAAAAATACAAATGATTGAATAAAAATATTTTTACCATAAATTCATCGGAATTATCAACATTTTCTCAAGAATTATTGAAGAAATCAAATATAAAAAGACAACTTCTATACAAAGTAAATAAGAAGAAATTTAGTGGGATATCCACACGAGTCCTTCCAGTAGACTGGTGACAATTAACCAGTCAAATATCATATTAACATTTTTTACCTCCCTAAGCAACGGGGAGGGATCTGGCGACAGGACTAAATACCTCACCGAGTATAGACTACCCAATTAACTAACGAAGTAGTGCCCACTCTTTCTCTTATTTGGACATTGTCAATTCGATTTGCATAACGAGTGAGAGGCACACTAAACTTTCAAAGCGAGAACAAGAATGTCATATGAAGAATTAAGTGGTTTAACGAACAAGAAAGCAGAAATATTGAGTTTCACTCCTGAAGAGGCCAATGCTATTCTCAATTCAATAAAAGATACCGGAGGAAGTTCTAGTACAACAGATCCTAATACAAGAATTAAAACACTGGAACGCCTCATACGTAAAGAGATAAACAGGAAATTACATGCTGTCACACTTACCAAATACTATAAAGCACAAAGAATTCCGAGAGGTTTGAGGATTCCTCTGAGACCCACCCTATGTAAGGAGAGTCATGAATTTGTAAAAAAATGGGAACAGATTTTGAACAGATGCTCTCTAGATCTAATATTATTAACAATTCAGGAGCTTTCCAAAGAACTTGATAAATTAGCAACAGAAATTCAAGAAATTCAAACAGAATTGATCGAAGCACTGAGTGTTACCGATTTAGACAAGATTTTAGAAGATATCAACAATAATCTTACTGAATATCGAACGGAATTAGAAACCAAGAAATTGCGAAAATATCGTAGAGACACATATGATTATTTGAACGATGAGGTTTACACTTGGATGAACAAATTTAATCAGAGACTAACTCCAAGAAATTCCACAAGTTCATCAGATCCAGATATAAGTGGACCAGAATCATCGAACGCTGAGCGACAAGACGCAGGAGAAGGCACTAGTACAGGCGATCAACGCCCAACAGGAAGGGGTATTAACTTTAGAGATACTTTTTTAGACAGAAACCAACGCGGAAAAGGACAAGGAGGGGACGCAGACAGAAATCGACAGCGTCCACATACACGACTGAATCCCAGGAAAACCTAGTAGTCAATTTGTCCAAATATCATTTGTCTGAACAAGAAAATACTCTACTACAGAAAGGACTTAACTTTGTCCCAACATATCATTCTACTCTTTTTGAAAAGAAAATAGAACTTTTCAAATTTTCAAGAAAGCTTAGACTAAAAGCATTTTTTGCAACAATTGAAGAAGATAACACAGAACAGTCAATACCAGAAATAGAGTATAAAGAATTCAAACCCAAGAGCACTTTCACACCTCCTGTTAATTATCCTATAATCGATCTGTTTCAAAGAATGGTTACCACTGATTTGAAGAAGCTTTCATACAAACCACCACGATATGGCAACTTCAGCAAACAAGACTTGAGTACCATTCGCAGATTATTTTCAAACAAAAACATAACGTTTAAACCTGCAGACAAAGGAGGAGCGATGGTAATCCAAGACACAGAAGATTATCATCAGGAATGTATGCAACAATTTATGGATAGGTCAGTATACCAACCTATAGATAAAGATCCAATTGATGAGATTCAACAGAACTTGGAATACATATTAGATCTAGCAGAGAGCAACAAATGGATTACAGAAAAAACCAGACGTTTCTTAACCATTACAAGTCCAAGAACACCAGTGTTTTACACTATCCCCAAGATTCACAAAACACTAATAAAACCACCAGGTAGACCAATCGTATCAGCCACCAACAGTATTCTACAACCACTAGGAACATACTTGGATTATTTTTTACAACCGATAATACAAAAAACGAATACTTACATTAAAGATACTACTCATTTTCTGAATATTTTAACCAACATATCTACGAACGACAATACCATCTTATTTACTGCAGATGTACGTAGCTTATATACCTCAATTCCACATAACCAAGGACAAGAAGCAGTGGAATGGCTCTTATTAAACACCAGAGGGGTAGAAGCATCAAAAGAATTTTTAATGATCCTTCTGGATTTCATCTCACAAAATTCATACTTCAGATATCGTGATCAATATTATCTGCAAACAAGCGGCACCTCCATGGGAGCCACAATGGCGCCAAGCTATGCTAATAGCTTCATGTACAAATTCGAAACAGAACATATATTAAATCATGATACTTGGAAACAACATCTTCAATACTGGGGAAGATACATCGATGATGTATTCGGAATCTGGCAGGGAAGTGAAGAACAGTTCATACAATTCACAGGATTTCTCAACACCATTGATACACGTATACAATTTACAACAACTCACAGCACAAAGGAAGTGAATTTTTTGGACGTTACTGTGTCAAATCAAGATTCTAAACTTGTCACTACTTTATATCGTAAATCCAGTGATCGTAACAACTTATTACATCGTTTAAGTTTTCACCCTCAGAACACTCTTACCAGTCTCCCCTACAGTCAAATGCTAAGAGTTAAGAAGATAGTGCAAGATGAAGTAGAATGCGAAAAACAAATCAAAGAGATGGCAACGAGATTTGCACAAAGAGGGTATTCAACACAAGAGATTAACAAATCCATCTCCAAAGTGACTACAATCAACAGACAAGAGATCCTTGAAAAAACACCAACAACCAAAGAAACTCCGCTCATCTATGTTACCAAATACTCTGTAGAAAGCAACAAAGTCAAGAAAACTGTCCTGAAACATTGGCATTTCCTATCAGAAGACAGAACATTGGGATATCTGTACACCACTCCACCAATGTTTGCTTATACTAGAAGTAAGAACATTAAGGATATGCTTATACGCAGTGACTCTCAAGTACAACAACAAAGAACAACAAAGAAGGGAACTTATCCATGTTTAAATTGTTCAAATTGTAATATGATTCAGAAGGGGGATGTTGTATACCACCCAAAAACAGGACACAAAATTTACTTGAAAAAATTTGCAACATGTGACACCATGAACGTCATATATAGTATTAAGTGCCCGTGTGGCAAATTTTATGTGGGACAGACTGCTCGTAAAGCGAAAATTAGATGGAATGAACATCGCTCTAACATTCGCACAGGCAACACCAAATCCCCAGTAGCGAGACATTTCAAAGAAGCTCAACACCAAATAGCACAATTGAAATTTCAAATTTTGGATGTAATAGAAGTGTATCAAGGTCAGAGGGTGGATATTAACAGACTTTTAAACCAGAAAGAAACTCTCTGGATCGAAAAACTCAACTCCATGCAACCGGATGGTCTCAACGAGGAATGTAATTTTGCATGTTTTCTTTAAAGGCAATTATAAAGTTGAAATTATACCTTGCATTCTAGAACGTAAGTATGTTGTCAACTATAATATGTTCAATAATGTGCGTAGAAGACTGGATTATATGGTAATAGAGCTCTAATAAGCAAGCAACTCATTTATATTAGTAGCAGTTCACATTGAAAAAGATCAAATGTATATTGTCGTGCTCTAATAATTTTGGAAACACGTGCATTACTTTGAATGGAGCAACCATAGTTTATATAGCTACTAGATCATGTCTTTAATTTATTTTTATATTGAATTATCAAGTATGTTGGATCTTAGGAGGTTCCCTTAGAGTTTAGCAATGAGAAGGCTTTATTTAAAGAGCTTTACACATGAATATAACTATTTACAATCATCCAACAACGATTTTTGACTAATTCAAAATGGCCGCCGGCGCGCGATGACGTCATCACGTTGATGACGTCACTGCGTTGTGTGCCGGCGCCATTTTTTCAATATAAAAGCAAACGGGACAACCAGCATCGCGTTTTCACGCGAGCGAGGTGCCCGGATGCTATTACCTTGGTCTACACAACAGGTAAGACTCCCCCTGTGGGGAGGGTGAACTTTAACTAACAGAATAATTCATATATGTTATTTGTTAGGGTTTGAATATATTTTGGTTATTATTTATATTACCAGGAAGTCAAAGAAGTGACATTAAAAGACATGCAACGGCTAACGTAAACAAATGTGCTTGAGTGAAGAGAAATTGGAATTACCAATAAGGAAAAATAGTAAATTAGGCCAAAGATTTGAAGCAACGTTTTACACAGGTACTTTTTCCATAATGTGTATAGTTACAATTTAGAATACATGATTATCTCTTTGTTAATGCAAAATTACACAAAAACTTTAGTTAATTATTCTTTTCTTTACTATTAACAGTTCCTGATGAAGGTCTATTATTGACCGAAATGCATTGAACAGTACAATGTTTGCTAAAGGCCTCACAAAAATACAAATGATTGAATAAAAATATTTTTACCATAAATTCATCGGAATTATCAACATTTTCTCAAGAATTATTGAAGAAATCAAATATAAAAAGACAACTTCTATACAAAGTAAATAAGAAGAAATTTAGTGGGATATCCACACGAGTCCTTCCAGTAGACTGGTGACAATTAACCAGTCAAATATCATATTAACATTTTTTACCTCCCTAAGCAACGGGGAGGGATCTGGCGACAGGACTAAATACCTCACCGAGTATAGACTACCCAATTAACTAACGAAGTAGTGCCCACTCTTTCTCTTATTTGGACATTAGCAAACAAATTAATCCCCACAACATGCCCCAAGTGTCACCAACTACAGTGTCCCTAATGGAAACTGGCCACACATGAAATGTTCACAGTAATGCAGGACCAACAACACACATTACCAAATACTTACCAAGAATACCAATCACCTACACAACCTCCAACCTACCATAAACATGACAGTACAGGCTTAAAAAAATTGGTAGGCTCACTACCTGATAATGCCAGCACTTCGAACACTTCCAAGTATACAGTGTTAGCACCACGCACGAGTGTAGGTGCACTGCTTACAACATGGACTCCAGTTCCAAAGTAGACCGCCTTGTGAAGACATGACAAATGGACCTGCAAATTAGGAGGATAAGATGGATGCAGAGGCACATATCAACACACCATGCAGTGTACAATACAACAACAATATGCACTAGGAATGTATACACAGTATTGACTACAGACTGCCCACACATCAAATGGGAGTCCAACGTCACCGTTTACGTCAATGTCACTTGGGCACACCCTTTACAAGCCCATGGAAAAGGGAAGCAAGAGGGGTGTGTGTCACACAAACCCAAGCATCTGACCCAAATTCAGGACAAGCCTGCATGTGCCCAGCCACAATACAGCGTATGCCCACGGGAGCCACACAAGGCAGCCCACTGTCCAAAAAATCAACAAAAAAAAAAGAATCAAAAATGGCCATTAATGGGCCCGGGGGGGTGGGGGAGGCCACCCAGGAGGTCCGAGGACAGGGTGCACACCAAAACCCACCTGTGTGGATCTTGTGAAAAAAAACACCTCCATGGGCTCATGGCCTGCACGGCTACCCTATTGTGAGAGAATCACTGCTGTCGCTCTCCCCAGACTCTGCAGCTGCCTCAGAAGGTGGTGGCACTATGGGAGGCAGCCCACGCAAAGCCCTATTCTGGTCCTCCATGGCAGCAAGCATGCGGGTCTGGAAGGTCTGGTTCTGGAGGATAATCGTGCGGAGGTCCCCATGCAATAGCTCACGGGATGACCGGACCTCCTCACGAGTTCCCTGCATCTCAGCTGAGAGCGTACGTGTGAGACGCTCAAGCTGCTGTTCTGTCCTTGTGTTTGTTGAAGCCTCAAGCTCAAAAAGAGTCGTCCTGAGCTGATGGAGTTCCACCCTCAGGGCTTCCCTGTGGCCCTGGGACTCTATGGAAATGGCTTCCCGCAGAGTCGCCAGTGCCGCCCGCCTGTCCCTGTCGGACGCCAACATGTCCTCCCTGTGTGACTGGCAGATGGAGTCTGTTGCCTGCTGTAGTCGCTCCATCAGCCTTTCTGTGGGGACAATGGAAGTAGCCACCCTATCCATGGCCTGAGCCTTCATCTCTGATGATGCTGCCTGTTGGGTTGCCATACCGTATATGGATTGCTCCCATGCGGTATTGCCAGGTGGCGTACGGCCACCACGTCGGCGGGCACCACACCTGTCTGTGGCAAGGCGAACTGCGCCTTGCAGTGCCGGCACTGCCTGAGGCTACAGGACTGCATTCCCCCTCTGATCTGCTGGCCCAGGAACAGGATCAAATGTTGCGGAGTGTGACCCAGCATCCGTAACCACCAAAGGCTTACCTGCCAACACTGACATCCCCATTGAGGGTTCTACCCCTGGTGCAGGTGGGTCAGACAGAACAGAATCCCTCCCAGGAACACTCACCTGCGACACCACATAGGTCTCATCATCCGAATCGACACCTGAATACAGCTCGGGGGAGGTGCACCCAGAGACACCCCTTGAGAGCACGACCTGCAGCAGTTGTGGGTTCTCACCCACCACCACACCACGTCCCTCACTGGTGGTCGGTCGGCCCTGAGACCCCTCCTGGGTCTGCACTATCTCCACAACCCCAGCAGTATCAAGTGCGTCATCCCCTGCAAAGACATAAAAGAAAAGAAATGGAAACAGGCATTAGCACCATGGCACACAATTAGGGCTGAAAAGCTACATAACCAGTACTTGATTGACACATGTCCCACATGACTAAAACCCACCCATGCATGCACCGTCACTGCGTATGAAGGGGAGGCAAATGGCACACATTGATGACACCAAGATGGAAGATCAACACATTTGCTGCATGCTGCGTAGCAGTGACATCACACATTGGCCTGTGATTGGCAGGTCAAATACACATGCCATCACACAGATGGCATGTACCCTAGCCATAAAGTGAAGAGGGAGAGGAGGGCACCAATTGTTCATTCAGTCTAGTTTGCTCATGAAATTGCTTTTTTAATTGAAATAGTTCAAATGTTTAACCTGAAGCTGCCATTCCAAAATGGTCCAATAGCACAGGGACATGTCTAAACAAATGATATCCAGGAAACAAAGTCAGTCCACTGTACCATAGCCATGTCAGACATGTGACAATAGGACTGAGAAATGCCTAGTAAAAGTGGTGGAATGCAAACAATCTGCCTGAATAAACAGAGAAAAATAAGCAACAATGTTGTGGCAAGATGACACTTCAAGGGCAACTGGCGTGGTGTTGGGCTAGATGTCTACTGTTGGCAGAAGGGATACTGCTATACCAAAATGCTGGTGCGCAGAATGTATTGGATGAGGCACATGGGTGACCCAAACCACTCAGGCACACACACCCTCACCTGGCACCCAAACAGAAGCCCTCACACACACACCATGCACATGGATGACACACACATGCGGAAAATGCCTCATAATCTGCCAGTTCTCCCACGCCTTGGATCTGTTCCTCCGTGACATAGGTCCCAGCAACATGCTCATGTGGAGTGAGTTCTATGTCCTCTGCTGGAGACCCACCTCCAGTCACTAGAGTAGCGGCATGACTTGAGGCCAGCTTATTCTTTGCCCTGCGCTTCAGGTCATTCCAGCGCTTGTAGCATTCAGTAGCTGTGCGCATCACGATTCCAAGGGCACTTATGATGTCCGTGATGGTCTGCCAGTGTGCCAGACGTTGTGCAGGTGTGGTCTTGGATCCTGCAATAATCACCATTTCGCGGTCATGTGTGGACACATACTCTACAAGTGCATTCAGTTTGGCCTCATTGAAGCTGGGCTTCCTTGACGGGCCGGACTGTGTAGCCGTGTCTGGGGCATCAGCCTCTACTGGACGAGCACTCTTCCTCTTCCGCTTGGAAGGTGGTGGGGATCCTGAGTGTCCTACGCCGCTCTGGACACTAGGGGCAGGAGCCCCGGTGGACTCTGTACTAGGAGTGTGGGATTGCACACTCAGCATGGGAGTTGGTGCAGACATTAGCTCAAGTGTGATGGTGTCAGGGGGAATGTCAGCAGGATGGACTTGGACCGACACTGTCCTGGCTGGGTGTGTGAGAGGTGGGGTGGATGGAGCCACAGCTGCCCCTGCAGCCTCCCCACCCCACCTACTCGGGGCAGCAGATGACCTAGCTGCCCCTGATCCACGTGGCCTGATGACACCAATGTGCACCGGCGCACGTGGCCTAGACCTGCTGACCTGGAAGTCAGCCATGGAGTCACCCTGTGCCAGGTCTGGTGCCACAGTGGGCTGGTCCAACAAGGGCTGAGCATGGATGGTGTCAGCCACGTTACCCTCAACCAGGGGGGGGCATGGGTGTCCCTGACTGGTCCTCCACACATGGGGGGCTAGGGGCACCCTGCAAGTCACGGCCACGTCCCCTACCGGATCCACCACGGCCACCACTTGGGGCTTGGCCACCTTTGCCACCCTTACGGCTTGTTCGCCTCCCAGCCATGGCACTGATGTTATTGTGCGTATGGGAGTCGCTGTGACTATTGTCCTGGGCAATTGGGGGTCAAAGGGGTTGGGTACCAGATGGTAATCGTACCCTAGTGCTCTAGCAAGGCTGTATGTCACCCCTGGGGAAAGATGACGGGTCACGCAACGCACAGGCACCCCAAAAAAGGGAAGTAAGGTGCACGCAACCCCTCCTAGACCACGTGTGTGGAAAAATAAAACTGCACTACGCTGTGGCACCCAGAAACACAAGAATGAACGTATGCGTGTCACACGCAGCCTAGAATGACCTCTGAAGGGGTATGCGACACACGGGGCAAGCACAGATGTTAAATACGTGCGCGACTCACCGTCTGCCAGGAAAAAAAGCATGAAAAAGACGCGCGTGTGCGCGTTGGCAACACCCCCGTCAAAAGAAGAATTGTACGCGGTCTGAGGAGACAGGACAACAGTAGAAGGGAACGCTGTTTGAGGAAACAGGCCCAGGAAAAAGAGGAAAAGAGAAAAAGCTGTCAGAGGTAACAGGGAGTACAAACTTGAAACGCCGTGAAGTAAATCGCGTGTGAACCGACAACAAGTACAGATTTCACCCACTCGCTCTCTACGAAAAGCACGTACAAGGAAATGGCATTCTACACGTACCTTTTATACACACGTCACAGACGCGCATACGCGCTGAGGCCATTTCCACCAATTACACGCTTTGACACTCAGACGTGTATTTTTTTTTTTACACGCGCCATTCTCAACGGCCATGCGCGTGATGTCATAGACGCGCCTGGGGGCCTTTGGGCCAATGAATTAACGTACGTGTGCTGACGTGCTTACGCGCTACGGGCCTTTCCTCGAATTACACGCAGACGTGCTGGATTTTCACGTGCCAAATCACTCCGTATCTGTCAGGGTACCAGAAGTGCCAGGCAGAAGTACAGACTGCCCAGCGTGCGAGGGGATAGTGTTTTACCCTACAGAAGGCTTCTTCATCCTTTCCATAGGAAGAAGCCTTCCAGGACCACATTTCCCAGCACACCCGGCGGCAGGAACTACACTTCTCAAGCCACATGGGGTGTGGCGAGCCGGCGCGCATGCGCGAAGCTCCGAGCACGGGGCTTGTGCTCAGAACTTCATCGTGAGCAGTCGCATCTTCCGGAGCTCCAGCCTGAGGGGATTACGCGAGGGGCCACGCCCCACGGACCTTTCAGCCAGGCCCCTCGAGGCTCTCAGATAAGTGACGCATGTATGCCCAGCTGTGAGAGAGAGAGTTAATGGGAAATCACGCGCAGGGGGTTAACGCCCACACTCTTAAGTCCCCCCTGCGTATGGCTAAGTTAAGTTCTGTGCACAGTTGCACTGGATGACATTTAATTCAGAAAGCAACGTTATTGTTTGAGTTTTCACATTAACCCATACGAGTGTGAACTAACGGCGCTTGCAGTTTATCGTAGGCCACGTGCGGCTCCCGCATGTCACGCCCAGAACCCCAAAACAATGCCGGAGCGTCTTTAACCATGTGCGGTTCTTTTTAAACGCACGGGTTGACGACCAGGAAACATAGCCGGCTCAAAACAGTACTTGTTGAGGCGTGAGGACGCTTCAACCTTATGAGCCCTATTCTGGTGTGAGAGTCAGGGGGGAATCAAGACACGGCAGGGGCCCCGCGTGGCTTACACACTAACTTTCGTGTTCCGAAGAATGGGACAATGTGCATGCATGAGTGAAATGGTGCTGTGTCGCTGTAATTCAGAGCTATAGGGAGCATTGCCTAATTCTTGCTCTTTTTACAGCGATTGATCGCTTCTGATACCGACCGGACCTGGAGTGCGCAGGCAGGTGGCCAGCACTCAAACCCAGAGTTAAGTGCCCAATTGTTTTGTTTATTTGGAGTCACTCCCCAAATGGGTGTGGCAATGCATGGATGTATGTAATGTCATAATTTGGTTTTGAATGATTTTTTCCCTATGTTTCCCGTGTCCTATCCAATACTTTATCCTGCAACCTCAATCCGGTGTTCCTACTTCCCGTACCCATCCAACCAGCGTTCCCTAACCCTCTTTCCCCGCTGGGGTTGCGGATGTCTGCGTAAGCTTTCGCTTGCAGGCGCCAAAACCTTGGAGGGGGTGGTTGGTTCGTGCCACTCCTGCGCCTGGACTCCTGGAGCCCTGATAGTAGCACAAGCCCACGTGTGACAGGCGCCCGAGTGGCACGACCCATCCCCACTATGGAAGAGCTTACTAAAGTGTTACAGGATTTGCAGGCCGAGTTAGCCGCCTCTAGACAGGATTATGCTACCTTGGCTGCTCAGGTGCGCAGCCTTAGTGCTCAGGCGGCCCCCCTGCCCGGTGGAATACCAGCCCCGACCCCAGTGCAGGTTCATGTCACTCCTGAATCTGTGGTTCCCTTGGCCCCTCCGGAGAGGTATTCAGGAGACCCCCATAAGTTTCAGACATTTATTACACAATGTAGGCTACATTTCCTCACTAAGCCTGCCGCCTTTCGCTCTGTACAGGCACGAACAGCCTTCGTGATTTCTTATCTTAGTGGTGATGCGGCGGCATGGGCAAACCCGTTGATACAACGGGATGATGGTGTCCTATATGATTGGGACGAGTTTTTGGCTGAATTTGAAAAAATATTCAATCGAAGAGCTGCAGCATTGTGTAGGGACCGAGAGCTATTAACCTTACGACAAGGCAACAGGGAGCTGATCACGTACGTGACTCAGTTCAATCGTCTGGTGGCTGAGGCTGATTGGCCTAGGGAAAAAAGGATGTCCCTTTTTTACCAGGGTTTGCGGGATGAACTAAAGGACTTAATCGCCCAGGTGGACCCACAACCCATTAGCTGCCCAGCTATGATCGATCTAGCTCTGCGGTTGGATCACCGTCAGGCAGAGCGACGGGGAGATAAGCGACGCGGGGATTTACGCCCGTTCGCCCGTCTAGATCAGTCACGCTCAGCCCGAACACCCGAGAAAGTGAGTGGGGAAGAGCCCATGCAGATTGGTGCTGCCCGGGGACCCCTTGTTAAGGAAGAAAGAGATCGCCGACGAAAGGAGGGTCTTTGCATGTATTGCGGAACCTCAGGACACTTTGTCCGAGAATGTCCCTCGAAACCCAGGGTGCAGGGAAACGCGTCAGCTCGACAGTAAGGGTCATACAGTCGAGCCAGGATGTTTTAATGGCCCCAAGGAACAACAGTACAAGTAACACACCACATATTTCTCTGCAAGGGTGCTTGAGTTTTCTAGACCAAGAAACCCAGGTTACGCTGTTTCTGGACTCAGGAGCAACTGGTAATTTCATAGACATAGCTTATGCTGCCAAATTAAACATACCGGTATGCCGAAGGGAAAATCCAGAGGCAGTACGTGCAGTAGATGGCACAGTCCTAAGTTCCGGGCCCATAACCCATAGAACCCAAGTGCTGGAACTGCGTTGCTCGGGAACTCATCTCGAGAAGGTGCAATTTGACCTTATAGCTGCGCCACAGTTTCGCCTAATCTTGGGGCTTCCCTGGCTCAGGAAGCATGACCCACAGGTGTCCTGGTCAACAGGCACAGTTACCTTTTCATCAGACTATTGTCAAAAAGGTTGTATAGTTCCTCGGAACGATCATGACTCCCCTCCACGGCCCGTTATAATGCTGACGGAGATGCAAGACCTCCAGCGTTTGCCCACAGAATACCATGGGTTCAAGGACGTGTTTGACAAACAAGCAGCTGAGACATTACCACCACATAGGTCTTTCGATTGCCGTATAGATCTGGAACCCGGGGCAGTACTCCCGTGTAGCCGTATCTACGCCCTTACCGAGGCGGAAACGGCCCACCTTAAAAAATACATCGATGATAACCTACGCAGTGGGTTTATTAGGCATTCCAACTCGCCAGTCTCGTCACCGCTCTTTTTTGTCCCCAAAAAGTCCGGTGAATTAAGAACTTGTATCGACTATCGCGGGGTTAACAGCATCACAATAAAAAATCGATACCCACTACCCCTAATACCAGTTTTATTAGATCAGGTGCGAGACGCCACAGTCTACACTAAATTGGATCTAAGAGGGGCTTACCACTTGGTGCGAGTCAGAGCTGGGGACGAGTGGAAAACGGCTTTTCGAACGAAATTCGGTTTATACGAATACCAAGTAATGCCGTTTGGTCTCTGTAACGCCCCTGCAGCCTTCCAACACTTCCTTGACGAAGTACTTCGTGAGTATCTTGATGTATTCGCTGTCGTGTACATAGACGACATCTTGATTTACTCACGAAATATGCAAGAGCATGTTCAGCATGTGAAGGCAATTTTACAACGCCTTAGAGAGTACAACTTGTTCGCCAAGCTTGAAAAGTGCGAATTTCACTGCACCACGGTTGAATTCCTTGGGTACTTTTTGACCCCGTCAGGAGTACAAATGGACAAAAGAAAAGTTCAAGCAATCTTGGATTGGCCAGCACCCACTTCCGTGAAGGAAGTGCAGGCCTTTCTTGGCTTTGCTAATTTCTATCGGCGGTTCATCAAAAATTTCTCAGAACTGGTAACCCCAATAACTACGCTATTACGGAAGGGTCGAGCATTTCGTTGGGACGAATCTGCCGAGCGTGGCTTTCAACAACTCAAGTCGGCATTCACGTCTGCACCAGTGTTAAGGCATCCAGATCTGTCAATACCATTCGTGATAGAAACAGACGCGTCTAGTTATGCTCTGGGAGCAATCCTCTCCCAGCGTGATCCTAAAACTGGCCTTCTACACCCAGTAGCCTACCATTCCAGGAAGCTGCTCTCGGCAGAAACAAACTATACCATAGCCGACAGGGAGCTGTTGGCAGTGAAGTCCGCCTTTGCAGAATGGAGGCATTATCTGCTAGGGGCCCGTCAGAAAATAACCGTCATGACTGACCACCGCAATTTGCAGTTTATAAAAACCGCTAAGACACTCAGCCACCGCCAATTACGGTGGGCTCTGTTCTTTGCCGATTATGACTTCCTTATCACGTATCGGCCTGGGACCGACAATCGTAAAGCTGATATCTTGTCTCGGTATCCCGAGCCTGAGGAGAAGCACGTGAGTGAGACCCGACCAATAATACCCCCACACCAGATTATAGGCGTGGTTGGTAGACCCAACATCTTTGAGGATGTGCTAGAAAATATGTCAGCTTCAGAGTTAGAAGAATGGAGCACTAGAGGGCCCAAACATACTATTGTGAATGGCCTTCCCTATTATGAAAAGGCTTTGTATTTGCCCACGTCAAAGTTGCGGACCGAGGTAATGCAGTGGTGTCATGATTCCACACTAGCTGGACATCCAGGTATAGCAAAAACCCAAAGAAATGTAGCGCGACATTTTTGGTGGCCCACTATGTTGCGAGATACTCGAGTTTACGTATCCGATTGTGACACATGCAGTCGACAAAAGGCTGGCCATCAAAAACCGGCAGGATTACTGCAACCCTTACCCACGCCATCAGCTCCGTGGCACACCGTAACAATGGATCTAATTGTGGATTTACCACCAGTGGATAAACATACTTCGATCCTAGTCATTGTAGATTCCCTCACTAAGATGGGTCACTTTGTCCCTTGCAAGGGCGTGCCCACTGCGGGGGAGGTAGCTGAGTTATTCCTTAATAATGTAGTACGTCTACATGGTCTTCCCTCTCATGTTATTACAGATAGGGGACCTCAGTTTACATCCCGATTCTGGCGGGCATTCTGCAAACTGATCAATATGGAAGTCAGCCTGTCGTCTGGGTACCATCCTGAGACCGATGGGCAGACTGAAAAGGTCAACCAAGGTCTAGAGCAATATTTGCGCTGTTATGCCACCACTGCCGAAACTTCCTGGGTGCAATATGTCTGGTTAGCCGAGATTGCCTACAACAATTCTGTGCACAGCTCAACAAAGTATACGCCGTTTTTTGGCATGTACGGTTATCATCCACGGACCATGCCCATGTCGCCGATAGCCCCTTCATTAGATTTACCCACGCTTGTAGGACGGCATGCACACGTGAAACAAGTATGGGGAGATATACAGCACAACCTACAACAGGCCAAAGAGACCTATAAATCTTATGCGGATAAGAAAAGGCGCCCTAGTCCCGTTTACCACCAGGGGGATCGGGTATGGTTGTCCACCCAGCATATACGTTTACAGGGTCCTCGTAAATTACAGCCCCGATATCTTGGGCCTTTTACGATCACTGAGATAATAAATCCGGTGGCTGTTCGTTTAGCCTTGCCAACTCAAATGAAAATCCATCCCACGTTTCATGTGTCTTTACTCAAACCAGCTAGACCCACTATTCGCACTAAGAAACCACCACCCGTGTTGGTGCAGGGTCACCCCGAATATGAGGTGCAAGCTATCTTGAACTCACGTCTGCGAAGGGATGGCCAGGTGTATTATTTGGTAGAGTGGGTTGGGTATGGGCCTGAGGACCGCTCCTGGGAACCAACTTGTAATGTCCATGCTCCGAAACTTGTGAAACTCTTTCATGCTGCTTATCCGGGGAAACCCAATCCTCAAACCCTTCGGAAGGGGGGGGAGTACTGTCAGGGTACCAGAAGTGCCAGGCAGAAGTACAGACTGCCCAGCGTGCGAGGGGATAGTGTTTTGCCCTACAGAAGGCTTCTTCATCCTTTCCATAGGAAGAAGCCTTACAGGACCACATTTCCCAGCACACCCGGCGGCAGGAACTACACTTCTCAAGCCACATGGGGTGTGGCGAGCCGGCGCGCATGCGCGAAGCTCCGAGCACGGGGCTTGTGCTCAGAACTTCATCGTGAGCAGTCGCATCTTCCGGAGCTCCAGCCTGAGGGGATTACGCGAGGGGCCACGCCCCACGGACCTTTCAGCCAGGCCCCTCGAGGCTCTCAGATAAGTGACGCATGTATGCCCAGCTGTGAGAGAGAGAGTTAATGGGAAATCACGCGCAGGGGGTTAACGCCCACACTCTTAAGTCCCCCCTGCGTATGGCTAAGTTAAGTTCTGTGCACAGTTGCACTGGATGACATTTAATTCAGAAAGCAACGTTATTGTTTGAGTTTTCACATTAACCCATACGAGTGTGAACTAACGGCGCTTGCAGTTTATCGTAGGCCACGTGCGGCTCCCGCATGTCACGCCCAGAACCCCAAAACAATGCCGGAGCGTCTTTAACCATGTGCGGTTCTTTTTAAACGCACGGGTTGACGACCAGGAAACATAGCCGGCTCAAAACAGTACTTGTTGAGGCGTGAGGACGCTTCAACCTTATGAGCCCTATTCTGGTGTGAGAGTCAGGGGGGAATCAAGACACGGCAGGGGCCCCGCGTGGCTTACACACTAACTTTCGTGTTCCGAAGAATGGGACAATGTGCATGCATGAGTGAAATGGTGCTGTGTCGCTGTAATTCAGAGCTATAGGGAGCATTGCCTAATTCTTGCTCTTTTTACAGCGATTGATCGCTTCTGATACCGACCGGACCTGGAGTGCGCAGGCAGGTGGCCAGCACTCAAACCCAGAGTTAAGTGCCCAATTGTTTTGTTTATTTGGAGTCACTCCCCAAATGGGTGTGGCAATGCATGGATGTATGTAATGTCATAATTTGGTTTTGAATGATTTTTTCCCTATGTTTCCCGTGTCCTATCCAATACTTTATCCTGCAACCTCAATCCGGTGTTCCTACTTCCCGTACCCATCCAACCAGCGTTCCCTAACCCTCTTTCCCCGCTGGGGTTGCGGATGTCTGCGTAAGCTTTCGCTTGCAGGCGCCAAAACCTTGGAGGGGGTGGTTGGTTCGTGCCACTCCTGCGCCTGGACTCCTGGAGCCCTGATAGTATCAAGCTGGCCATGCGTAAACACACGGAAGACCACGCTCCTGCCCAGAAGGCCGAATTACTGCCCCCCAGAGCCCCGAGCACGCTCCCACCTGCCAACTGCTGCTGCCTGACTGCCTGCTGCCCATGTGTCCTGCCATTTGCTGCCTGCACATCAGCCAGGGGTGCTGTTGCTGTGACCACCCCTGCTGGAACCGAAGACTCCCGACTGGAATACATTGCTACATTACACAAGTGACCATCCTCGGCACCTCAAGGACAACCTCCCGTACGGGCAATATCTCAGCATAAGAAGGAATTGTACTGACATTTATGATTTTAACCAACAAGCGGATGAACTTGATACGAGACTCCGAGAGAGAGGTTATCCAAAAACTCTTATCAAGAGGTCTAGGAAAAGGGCACGCTGTACGGATTGTGCCCTCTTGCTTACCACTAAAACACGACAAACTGCGAGTAACAACATGACTTGTGTTCTTACACACGGTACCAGAGCTTTTCAGATCAAGAAACTGATCCTAAAACACTGGGATATTATCAGACTGGATCTACCAGAGGAGCCTCTACCCCGTTTTGCCTTCAAAAGGGCTCCCAACATTCGAGATAAACTGATACATTCCAGCTTCAGTAAGAATTCCCCAAAAACTCTTTTATGCGATCTGCGTTCAGTCAAGGGCCACTACCCATGTGGCTCATGCAGTGCGTGTTCCTTTACGAGAAAAATGAAAGACTTTAAAATAAATGATCAGGTATGGACCTTGCCCAACCAGACCAACTGTAAAACCAAAAATGTGGTTTACTGCATTAAATGTCCGTGTGGACTAAGGTATGTTGGTCAAACTAGCAGAGCAGTGCACATCAGAATTGCGGAGCATCGATCACTAATACGATGCAAAATGGTCACAGCACCCCTGGTCAATCACTACATGACCGCTAAACACTCACCCAATAATGTATTATGGTGGGTATTGGACAAGTCAAAAACTCCACTAATATACACAAAAGTTTGTTGGACAAGGAGGTGAGGTAGATTTTCTGACTAGGTACTCATATTCATGGCCTGAATGAGGAATTCATTCCACCTTTATGACGTTGCTACGCTCTTTATTTACATTTTCCATTGCTTAACACTTAAACCTGACAGGAGCGGTTATAGTGTTAATCTTTTCCTTTTGTATTCCTTCTGGTTTCCAACACGGCATTTTTATAATATTTTTTCTAACATTACCAGCTTGGATACTGTTTGCAGCCTTCCTTCATCATTCTTTGGTTTGGCAGTCGTTTTCACTTGCCTGCGCCCATTCACATTTTAGAACAGTATGTCAACACATCAGGCTGGACATAACGATTTTTCGCATTGTGTTCCTTGTTGTGCTCAGCCGTTTTCGGCGCTCTGCACACTTCGGGGTTCTATGTTTACGCGACCTCAAGGTCCCGCCTTCGGAAATCCTTCGGTCCACAGGGTGTGTTGCAAAAAGACTATTCGGGATTGGCTGCGCTCTGCGAGCCAATCCGGACGGAGGTGTGTCAGTCTGACACCATCACGTTACAGCTGTGAGAGGCTTCCCACATGATACGCATCTCTTAACACAACGCGTCATCATGCTGCAACCTTAAACATCAGGTAGGTGTGCAGCCCAGTCTTTACTGTCAGACTAACGCAGGCACTGCTACTGACAGCATCGGCTCCAGCAGCATTCTTTCGACCGTCAGAGCTTATGGTAAGCGTTTGTGCCCCATTTTTACTAAACCATTTCGCTTTTTTAAATATCCAAACGGGCATAGCAACTTTTGCTTTTCATATCTTACGCATTTTATGCATTTTCACAACATTATGCATTATTTTGACTAGTGTTCTAATGTAGACTCTTTCAAACGTGTCACGAATTTGACGAGTTGAGTCAGTAAAGATTCTTTTCAACCTGTTACATAATACGGGTTTTCGGTTTTGTTTCCTCCCTCTCTCTCTCTTCCTTTTCTGCGATGATGGATAGGTATTTATTACCGGACGATTGTTCCAAAGTTGGACATCCCTTTGGTAACAACTTGTGGCAGTCTTTTCTTTGTTCCGAAGTTGGACGTTGCTTACTGGCCTTGATTTACTCAGGACAGATGCCATGACATGAGAAACAAATATACCTTCACACTCAGGTATATCTTTTTCTTTCCCATTCTCTGTTTCTATTGCTGATAGATCTGATAGATCCGGTAGACTTAAACATTTGTTTGTGTTATCTCTCACACTTTTTGACTCTTAGTGATTTTCTCCAGTCTTTGCTGCCCCACGCTCCATTCAGATGTCGCATTTGCATCAAGAATTTCTGCCTTTGACGAATTCCCCCCACATTCATTTTGGGTAAGGTTCCCCTCATAGGCAGTTTCAAATGAGTAGTCCTCTCCAAATTAAGAATTGTTTGGCCAGACATGTTATGGCCCACAACACTTGATAAACCCAGGTCATGTGTTTGAGAAACATACAGCAAGTCACATCTTTACTTTTTTACTTTTTTTGTACATATTCATTATGTGATGGATTGTTTTGTCTGCTTCCCTGCAGGGATTATCATCATTTACTCTGCCCCGAGGAAGGCAGTTTCTTTAAAGAGGCCCCACAGGTGGCCCGCCGAAACTTAACAGTGGTCTCTTCTTGCTGAAACTCATTTTTGTTTCCTACTACATCACCTTTGGTTGAGACCCTTACTTTCGTACCAGAATAATGTGAAATGTTTACGTAGGCAGACCTGTACTACCGCATTTATATATTTCTGCATAATCGACAGACCTGTATTACCGCATTTATATATTTCTGCATAATCAACTGAATTGATTAGTTCACTCTGGCTTTTTTCAACTTTTTGGTTTCCATCTTTATGGCAAATCAGGACATTCACAAAAGAAGTTGAATTTTGTTGTCTTCATGTACTTGTTTCAGGCATATTCATGTATTTGCTTAAAGCAGAGCATTTCATGTATATGTTGCATCTTAATGGTAAACCAGGATATTCACTAAAGAAGTTGAATTCTGTTGTCTCTATGTATTTGTTGAAAATACATCCATCATGGATTTGTTTAAAGCATAGGATTTTGTGTATTTGTTAAATGTATTTACCTTTGTGTAAAAAAAAATTGTAATATATTGTTTTCGACAAGTTGTGTTTGGTGTGACCTTACTTTGCTGTATGTTTTTCTTGGCTACCCTGGGCATTTTCAGGTTAGGATATCCATTTGTTGGATACCAAGTCAATTAGAATTAGTAGCTTTCTTTGAATTTATTTTTCACAGCTTATGTATTTCCTTGTTAACACAGGGGCACTGCCAGCCACGACTAATCCTCAGACATTGGCATCTGAGGCTTCGACCCATGGAGCAAGACATTTTCAACCCAGCCTCAAAATCTCTCCGGCCATCAACATTTCTATCACTAACATTACTGACCTCATCATAAGTGATAGTAGACGAATGGCCTAGGGAGCTTGGTAGAAGATCACACCACATAGTCCTCAAAGCTTCTGCTTCCTCTAATAGCATTGAATATACCACTTTAGAGGGGATATTTGACAACAATGTCAATTCTTCCATCATCCAAGAAGTTTGAAACTCAACTCAATATCCTTAGTGGATATTAGCCTTATTCGCAGAATTTTACTAAACAGAGCTAATATGTAAGAAGGATTCAATCACAAATGAGACACAGAATGTAATATCGCATTAACCCTCTGTTCCAGGGGCTGATGGCCTGGCAGCCTAAGCTATCTGCCAGAGCTAAGTGAGGGCCTATAACAAGGTCTCTGTCCTGTTTCCCCCATTCCAGCCCTTGGAACGGGGGTTAATGCTATTAGCACCCCGGGTTACCAAAGCGGTAACCCCGGGTGCTAAAAAAAGTATTTTCATTCATTCAACGGGACGCCACATGCGTCCCGTTGAATGAAGGAAAATACTTAATCAAGATGGCTGCATAGTTATGGAAGTGGGGATCCATACAGAGCCCCTTATCTATGACCATGGCGGCTGGAAAAAGGAAGCGGCGGCGGCCACTGCAATCAGGAAGTAGGGATGGGGAGGAGGGTTGGGGATTTTAAAAAAAAGAAAAAAGATAAGGGAGAGCGGGGGAAAGATGGCGGCCCACAGTGCGGGAGGCAGCCTGCTGGTTCGGTGGAATGTGGGCTGAGATTACAGGTTTCAGCCTGCAATCCATGCAACCTGATTGGCTGCGCCCCCACACCCACCCCAGGTGCTAAATCAAACTCTAGAATAAAAAAGTGGAAACACCATTTGGATCACTCCTCCCATATGATCTTAATCTGCAATGTAATTTTCCACAGTCACAGGAGCACTCCATGTGTGTTTATGTTGGGTACTTATAATGCTCCTTAGACCTGAAGGCGAGTGGGTTTCCAAAAAAATACCAAACAAATACATAGAATCAATACAAATACAATAAATCACAGGTATAAAGCAATAAAACCCAGTCTAAGAGTAACAGATTATAACCACCAGAATAAAAACAGAGAACATTAAAATACAAAACCATTTAAAAGATCAAATGATAAAAAACAGCAGCATATCAGAAGAAGAAGAGCAACTGAGCAGATGAATACAGGTAAGTAAAAATGTATGTCTTCAAGGCCTTTTTAAAAGATAAATGAGAGGAATCCAATGTCAGGTTATCAGGTCATTTATTCCAGCTAAAAAAATGAAGGAGCATCTTCCTGCTCTCTAAGGATTTGCTCATGGTAACTGCAGCAGCATACCTTGACTAGATCTCAGCAATCTAGAGCATTTCCTCTCATGAATCCTATTTTTCAGATAGATAGGACTTTTGCCATAAATACATTTATGTGCGATGGCCAGGATTCTAAAATTCAGACATTCTTCTCCTGGGAGCCAGTGCAATGCCCTACGAGCTGAAGTGATGTGTGCTCTTCTTTGAATATTAGACACAATATGCACTGCACTGTTTTGCAGCACTTGCATCTTCCTCAAACACTACGGTGCAACTCCAACCAAAAGCCTGCCACCATAATCAATGTTTGTGACTGTAATGGCACGTGCAATGGTATCACAATTCCCATTAGAAAGAAAAGGTTTCATGTGGCACAGGAGCTTCAGATAGAATGTAGATGATGAGATATTTGCATTGACTTGATCCTGCATACATAATGTATGATCAGGAACTACTCCTAATGTTGTAACCTTCAATAGGACAGGTATGTGATAAAAAAAATATTATAACACTCTGAACATTTTGATAGCCTTTATTGTGTGGCAACTATTAACAACTCTGTTTTGGCATCATTCAGCACCAGGGAATTGTGCACCATCCAGTGCTGAATAAGTATAAAAACATAATTTACTCTTTGATATCTGTGGAAAAATTCATGACCTGTAATCTGTATCAAAATGTGTGTGTCATCTGCATAATTAGCATATAAAATATCCTGCTCATTTAAAATATGAAACAGTGGCTTCATAAAAAGATTAAAATGAGTAGGCGATAGGCAAGAGCCCTGAAGCACTCCACAAGTAAGCTCTACAGGGGAGGCCATGTTAGTTTTGTGAAAGACTCTTGGCCGTCTGCCTGATAAAAATGACAAGATCCAATCCACCGCTCTTCCAGATAAATCAGCATTGGATATTATAGAGTATATTGAAATCCATTAAATCAAAGAATGATGATAAATCCAGTAAAATCAACAGCGATATCTCTCCATTGTCCATAAATTGAGTCATTGTTGCCTTTAGATCAAGAAGGGCTGACTCTGTGCTGTGATAGGCTCTAAAATCAGATGCACCAGATCCAAGAAGATTACATTATTCTATGTAGGCTTGTAGCTGCAAATATGCCACATGATCCAGAATCTTAAGTACAAAATGCACACTATGAGGGCATTTGACTTGCAAGGTATAATTGGATCCAAACATGTATGAAGAGGATTCGCTGCCGGCGGCACACATTCCCAGACAGCAGAATATTGCATGGAGACATCGGTTTTGCCAGAAATAATTATATTAGTGCATGAATGTTTAATAGCTCCTGGAATCGGCATAGAATCCAAACAGGGTTTAGCATTCGCAATAGTGGTCACTTGTGCAGTTACTTCTGTAGCATTAATTGAAATTGTTAGCGTCATTTGATGACAACAGTTGATATCTAGCTCGTCAATCAATGGCTCATTAGAGGTTCCACAACCTATTTCTATTCGGGTTTTATTTTCGCCATGCAGATCCTCACATATTGCATTTAGGGGAATAATCATGCTTTGAAGCTTTATTTACAGCAGATTTAATGTCTGCTGTCCCCATTCCCTCAGAGCCATAACCGACTTTTCAAGTACCCACCAGGAAACGGAACGAAGGAAGACTTTGTTGTTTCCGCCACCTCTTCTTCCCGGCTCCAACAGACCAAACCTGCTCTTGCAACTCAGGCATCTTCCAGCGTGTTGATTTTTGCTTGTTGAGTTCACATATAGGAGAATTATTCAACACACCTGCTTTCTTCTGCATGTGTTGTCCTGAAGAGGGCTGGTCCCAGCTTGCACCGGAGACCACTTACAGCCCGAAACACGGGTTGAAATTTACATTTGCATTTTTTTCACAGTCATTTGGCTGTACTATGTACTATTGGAACAGGAGAGAGGCGTCCTACCACACAAGTTTATATTACTTTACATCCACATTTTCTGCAAAGATTTTAACATTTAACATGCTTAATATCAGTGGAGCTGTATAATTTAGCTCAATTGAGAAGGGAGCAAAAAACACATGTAGAGTGAGTTTTAGCTTATTTATTTAGCCAAAATCAAAAGGTGCGGATTCAATTCCGCATCGTATTTTTTAGTTTTTTTGACAGAGCCTGCATGTTATTTGGCAGACATATTAGCAAAACAAGGAAAAGCAAAAGAACAAGACACACATATGTTCAAATTACTCATAAATGAACATTAACATGACAATGTACATACACCAATGCAAAACAATTGTTCAGCAGTAAATGCTTCTGGGGTTGACCTCTATATACATCACATTCAAATACTTTAAATGTTTTATAGAGCAACCACCACGTAATTTCATAACAATAATGAGTGAACTGTAAGAAATGGGCTCAAACTAGTCTTCACTAGTACATCCTTCTCGGTACTTTCGAGGTGCACTACGTGTTTGGAGGTAATCTAGTCTAGACCAAAGTGTTCTTTTGCTTTTCCTTGTTTTGCTAATATGGCTGTAAAGTAACATAAACTTGTGTGGTAGGACTCCACTCTCCTGTTCCAATAGCTAAAAGCTCTCAAGTCCTTCCACAATCCTTGAGCAGTCCCTTTCATTAGCCTGTATTATGTACTATGTCATGCTTTTGTAAGATATTATAATTTTTATTTTTATAACTCACCAGCAAGACCCTTTCATTTACCTGGGAAATTGTGTACAGGTTTGGGCCTGTTGTTCCTAAGTAGCTTATCCTTGTAATCCCTGTACCCACACTCGGTCACAATTGTATGTTTTGGATATATGTCATTTTTGTAATCCTTTTTTCATTCTTATTTTGCACTTTCCTTCTAGTTTGTTGATTACTTTTGGAGTGAATGTGATGCGATTGCTATATATCAGTTAGGTGCTGCCTTGCGTTTCCTTTCCTTGGTTTTTTCGTGAAGTCATTTGTGTGTCCTCACTCTAAGAACATTCAGGTTAATGTTCTTTTATGCATAGTTGGCATCATGAAGTATTGTGAACACTTTTGCCATGTGTTGATGTTGTGTGAATTGTTTTCTTTGCTTTTCTTAATTTCTGAAAAAGCAAATACATTCTTGATACTAAATTGAATTTCTTGGAAATGGTTTATTCCTGCGTCCACCCTTTTGGCCTCAGGTTCCTAAAACAAGTTCTTTAGGTTACAGACCGGGGCTTTACTTTTTGTGTGCTTTCCTCATTTCTTCATTGGCTGCAGCCTCTGTAAGTTGCAGAGACATTCACGTTAATTCCTCTTATTAGTACCTCTCAATTTTAGATGTTTTTATTTCTATGGAGGCGCTCCCTGTTTCAACCTGTTTTGCACCTTTCACAGTAATGGTAGTGGAACTCTACTTGGAAGGCATTCTGAGTCCTAACCACCGGTCAGCCAGCATGGTTAAAGGCTGAACTCCCAGATCTTGGCACTCCAGAGTATCAGAGTTCTCATTAACCAACCAATGATCAGTATTTGAGATCTTGGCACCTCCAGAGTATCAGAGTTCTCATTAACCAACCAATGATCAGTATTTGAGGATTTGGTGTGAGTCACACATCGAGATGGCCAATCAGGTGTTTACAGTTTTTGATTGATTCCACTTAACGTGATAGTGTGAACCCTTATTTCGTCTCGAATATTGTTGTAAAGTTCCACAATGAAACTTTGTACAGAATTTAGAGCCAATGTGGCTGAGGCAGATAAATGCATCCTTTGATCAGCATCTCTGAGCGTATGATGCAAATGGACACCATCCTCATTAGTCCCAGAGATTGTAGTGCAGGAACTATTAGAAGACAGCAATTCAGTCAGCATTGAGCGTGTGCCCAGGCATAATTCACCACAGGTGGAGGATACTGATCCTTCCCGTGCCGTAGCCCTCCACACATTAGCCTCCCCATTATGCTCCAACGTATAAGAATTCCTTTCACCAGCCTCATTCAACTCAAGCATACTTGAGTCGTTTATACTGGTCTGATCGTGGGATGCATGCTCAGGCCGGGACACTAAAGATCCAATTGAAGTTCCCGTGCCCGAAGCAGGTAGTAGGGTTAATTGCCAAATTTTTTTGTTTCACCTTAGCCTTTCTCAAGACCTTTTCTGATCTCATGGGATAGATACTTACAGACACAGACAGATTAACTGCAGTAGGCTCTTGCTCATTGAGCCATTGTGGACCACTGCGCTCTGGCATATCTATGAATGAAGTGATCTGTGTGCTGATTTCTGCGCACGTTACAGGTTGCTGGTTTCTATGTAGATTATACAAACCCTTACATGTCATCTTCCGTCGTACGCTAATCCTTGTTACACGAAAGGATTGACCTCAAAACTGCTGAGAAATGCTGAAACTGAACTCTGCAGTTCTCCGCTTGCATGGGGAGTTCATATCGGTTTCCCAACAGCAGTACTAACAGTCAGTATAAACTCACAAATGGGCCTCCGCAACACAACTCTAACGCAACAGGTCCTGCTGAAAACTACAGACCTCTGCAGAAATCTTCAGCTTCAAACGCTTGACCCCGCTTGTCCTCTAGCAGTAGTCGTCTCTACGTGCACATGTTTCAGTCATTTTATCAAATGACTGCTCGACCTTCTTCAGGGGAACACCATGACTCGGAATGTCGAAGTCTATACTGTGGGCCCAACGAAATGATACAAGTGAGCTATGTCAGTGACTCATCCTTTGACATTTTTCGATAAATACACACTTGTGTTATTATCTTTGTTTTATTTTAAATAATGTTACCTCAAATGTGAAGCTCTTCAGTATTAACCAGCACTTCCCTTACTATTCCATAAACGTCATGCAAACGTCATTCCTCCTGCTCCCAGGAAATCTGCAATAATTGAAATAATTTCAATTTATGTGATGGATCTTTTATTTATTATTGGAGCGACAGTTGAAGATCGGATGCCTTGCTGTTCCATTTGGTATTTCACACAACACTAATACCAGAGAAATCTGAAAAAGAGAAATTAAAATTATAAGAATGTATTTTTTTACTTGGAAATGCTGTCCAAATAGAAGTATCTGGTTTGAAAATGTGCTTTTGGTTTCTTGAATCTTTAGTAGTATGTAGAAAGGCCCTGCACACAGCAGCCCACCACCAGCTCAATCCAGCACCCCTTCTTTATATCTTGTCTATTTCACTCTGTAAAGACAAGCTTTCACAATGGGAGGGAGCCATGCTGCCCTCCGTTCCCCAAACACCCTTTCAACATGATCCATCCTTCTGACCTGCTCAAAAACACCCTGCCACTGAACAGAAGTATTTTCTTTTTGTATTAATACATTTTATTTTATTTCTATTATTAAATAATATATTTAGGTTATTTCTGCTTTCTTTTTTTTAACTTCAGTATTTTTAATATACGTGATTTTTACTGCTTAATATTCAGCGCTACTTATTATTCCAAAGTCAATGTTACCATGTTGTGGTGAGCTAGCAGCATGTGTGTTTGAAGGTATTCAGAGCTTTCATTTAAAAAAAAAACTCTGTGATAGCCATGTCCACTTTACTTACCCACATAACTAAGCTACCCTTTCACACTCATACTTTTCACCACCCCCATCGTGTGTCCCGTTTAGGGATCCGAAAACACTACAGCGATGTCTATTTTGGCGACATTACACCTCCTATCTGGGGTATCATGTCCCTGTTGTTACATTTATATACCATATCACGCTAAACAATGGACATATGAGGCTTACTTCATGCCAAACAAAACACTTTTTTCACTATTATTGTGAGCCCTATCACTTGCCCTCAACAGAAGAACACCCTTTCCCTTCTTGATGTAGTCTGACCCTCGGTAGCACTGTGGCTCCGCCTGTCTAAAAGGGATAGGTAGGAGAGACTTTTCCTCTTGCTACAATGGTTCAAAATCTAAGTCTAAAAATTCTTATCATCAGCACTTTACTAAAAAGAGTTGTGAGATCAGACAGTCCACGTGGGTCTATATGTTCATATAGCCATTTATTCGCCCTCCGTGGGGTGTGTCTGCTCACTACACTTATTTTGAGATAAAACTATGTAATAAATGCGAGTTGCTTGTGACTAAGTACAGCGTCTCGCTATTCTCTGTATCTCTTTCTTATGTCCCAATAGAAAGAGAAGCTCGTTATACAAAACAGAGATACTATTAAAGCTTAAAAAACCACAGTTCAGTATCCCAAATAGACTGTTGTGGTTTACAATTCTTGTCAGTCTTTCAATTTTAGTGTCCCCCTTATTCCTTATACATCTGGGTTTTTGGTCGACCGGTTTCAATGATTTGTCTTTCCATGCAGCATCTTCTTCAGGATCTTTTCGTTTCAGTAGACTGAATCTGCTTGTCCAACAGATGTATCTCCGCGTACACTGTGGGACAGAAAAATTAAGAGAGTCAGTGCTGACTTCTCCTGAGGGCTCGGCATACAGGCATTTAGTTTTTTTGTCTCATTCATGGTGGGCAGTTAAATATGTTTGCTGCAACATTCTTCTAAAGCGGGCTAGCCTTTCCCCCAAAACACCCAGTTTCTAAGCTTCTTGGTTTTCTTAGGTTACATACATGAGCTCTTAACACAACGATGTATTATCTAATATACCTGGGTCATGCGCTGTTTTCATACGCTGTGTAGATGTAGTACTGGCCAGCACTCAACATGTATCAGTCTGGGCCGTCACAGCTGGACTTGATATCTTCTGTATAATATACAAAAACAAACAAACATGGGGGTATCTAATTAGTTACCCTGTTGTCGTTCCCATCCCCATATTTATAATATTGGGGCACTGGCAACTTTTTTTTATTTAGTTTTGTTACCTGGAAACTTCATATGTTCAGCCTGCTCGTTGTTCAATATTCGCAGGGATACTTCTTTTCTGATTTGTAGATCACCAGGTTTTATTGTTTTTTTTTTGTCCACACGTGTCATTGTACGGGGTGATGCTGTAAGGTAAAACCAAACAAATCGTGTGGAGTTCTGCTTCTTGACTCCTTTTTGTATATACACATATCTATATCTAGATATTTCGGATGGACATGCCATTTAGCAACCCACCACATGCAGTGTTTACTCCTCATACCTTGATCACCATGATGACGACCTTATAGCTATATCCCGTGTTCTTAGTAACCTTCGTTTCCTCGTTCGTGATCTAATAATAGTCACCCGTGTTGCTAACAAATCCTCGAAGTGCGGTTTTTGTGTAGTTACTATGACAAAGAAACAGAGGTGAATTAGGTCAGCAGAACTCCATAGACCATAGTAACTACACAAAAACTGCACTTCGAGGATTTGGTAACAGCACGGGTGACTATTATTAGATCTCCCCAGCCAGCCTAAGCTCTGAACGTAAGGGGGAAGCCCCCCATCTTCCAACTTGAGAGTAAGTTCTAGCGCTCTCGTATGCAAGAGTGAAACTATCAGACACTGCATTAGAACCCAGAGAATGTCTTCTCTTGTCTTGGTGCAGTACTGATTCTGCTCTCGCTACAATTCGAATGTGTTTGCATGGGTTTAGAAGTGTATCCCCTCCCCACTTCCTCTGTCACAGTTACAGTTCTATTAACAACCTTTCTGTTTGTAACAGTGTTCTGTCAACAACCTACCACCAACCTATCTGTTTACTCACAGGTTATGCGAACCGTCCACCTAATGCATACAATAGATGGGGATGGAGGGACAGAAATTGAAAGAGGCATAATATGCACAGTGTTATCTGTCCATATAGCAGCTCACTGTACCAATGTATCTGAGAGTAAAGAATGACTAGTGTTGTAAAAAGAAGCATTTATTTCCACATATTAAATAAAAACTCATACAATCCCACTGGAATAAACACAATATTCCAACTCTCCAACTTCACATAGAATTCAAACACATTTGTTTGGTAAATAACAAGTCTCTTTTCAGTAATCAAAACAATTCACAACCATGGGCCTCATTCGCATAGAAAGCCCTTTCCATCCCCACATGGGGTTTCAATCACAGTGCTTTTTGACAAAGACACAATGCCCTGCCCAAACGCATATGAAATCGTTCAAAACGTACTCTATGGTTTACAAACTAATCCACAGCATAGTTCAATAATGCAATCATTGTAAATGTATGTATCTTCATATACATTGCAAAGCACAATGCAGTGCATCAAAGAATCAAGAAGAAAAGACCAGAATTGGAGCACATGTTTCAGTCAAGCAAACCCATAGCAATACTCAAAAGTGCAGCTTAAAAAGCATACACGCCCAGCTCTCTCTCTCTGACAGGATCTCCACACTGTCACCGCAAGTCAGACAGCCAGTGATTTAAGCATAGGTGGTTCTTGCACAGACCTGCTTATATCTACATATAAGAACATGTTTGCATGCATGTATGAATGAACCAGCTGTTTAAAGCTGCTTTGCGCTTTGCTATTATAAATGGTTACATGAAAGGTAACGCATAAAAAACACTCCTTGCTAAGTGGATGCTTTTGCACTGTAAGTCTAATACAGGCCTCTAGGGGCCTCTTTGTGCACTAAAGCACTTTGAGTATATCTCTGCTGTTTGAAGCACTATGCTGTTATTTTGAAAGTTGCCATGGTTCGCACTTTCAAACACTTGTGTATAGGCACGTTATAAATGCCATATCATATCATAGTGCCCTGCTCTGTAAGCGTGTAGCACATTTCTTGCTTATTTGCTTCAAGACACTACATTCTACTAGGCCTTGTCAAACCAATGCTAGTTCATTTTTTTTCTGACCGTAATTCCGACATGAAATGGAATCTGCATGCAAGTGAAGTCGAGGATCACATCTAAGATGTTGCCTCATGGACAAACCTCCTGGTGCAAATATGGGCAGATAATGCCCCTTCACTATAGGGCTCCTTTCAACCTCCTTGCTTCTGATCCATCAGCACATTCTCAAATGCAGAAGTCATGGGGACCCGAGCCGGAATTCCAGAACACTAAACTCTGCAATGCCTGAAAGCCACCTCTCAGAGCAGAACCACACTACCTACCTCTCGCGCTGGTTTTTCACCAGGGGTGTTGCTAGTTCTGGAAAAGATCAGGGGCTACGCTAATGTCGGTACTGGCGGGAATCGGGGCTAGCTAGCATTTTGGTTGTAGCCCCTGAGCTTCTATCCGGGGCTACAACCAAAAACCCGGGGCTATAGACCCCTCAGCCCCCCCCTTAGCAACGCCTTTGTTTTTCACTAAGGACGTGCGATGCTAGAATAGCGACTAAAGAATACGACAACTTCTACTGCCTGAACACGTAAAAGTGCTCTGGCGTGACTGTCAAACAACATATTTTGCGCCATAAAACTTCAAAATAAGTCAATACAATCCTTAGCAGCCCAATAACCATTTTCACACATTCGTGTGTAGACATTTGCTTTTTGCCCTAGAAAATTATTGATATGTTTTAATGGTGTTGATGACTACTGAAGAAAGAAAATCAGGATTGCTAGTGATAAAATAGTTTATTTATATAGCGCCTATACACAATTGGGCCTCATTCCGTGATTGGAGGTAGCCATGGCGCTATTTGCGCCATGGCTGCCTCCAATACCGGGTCTGGCACCGGTCTTGTTCAATGGGGACTTACCGGTATATTCCGACCCTGGAGGCACTAGTAAGTCCCCATTGAACAAACCATTCCCCATTTCCATTTGGGCCCCCATAGGGCTCAATGGGAATGGGGAGGGTGCTAATAACGGGCTCGCGTATAGCAAGCCCGTTATTAGCGCCCTGGTCCCTTAGCGGGACCCGTAAAGGACGTGTGGTCCGACCACACTTCCCTTACGGTTCCCGCTAAGGGACCTCGGAATTGGGCGGTAGGGGATTACTGGCACCGGTCTCCTTACCGGTGCCGGTAATCCCTTACCGCCCAACTCATAATGACCCCCAATGTGTTTCAAAGCGCTTCAAGGCAAGGGAGGGAACATGGGAAAATACAATGACATTCTTACAGGCCATGAACAGTAAGGATGTGAAATTAACTATCGTACTCAGCCTGACGACATTTCAGATAGTGTAAGCGATAGTAACAGTAGAAAAGATTAAAAGGACTATGGACCTTATTATAAGTACGGTGGTGGAGTAAAAAAGTTTTGGTAATTCCATTACCGCAGATTTTTGGGGCGGTAATGGAATTTCTGCCGGTTACACCCACTGCTTGTGTCTTGCTCTGGAAGTGGAGGATTTACCTCTAGTAAAATGCACAAGTTAAATCCTCCAGGTTAAGGTAAAAAATCTGCACAATATTTCCCAAAAATCCCCATGGAGTCCTAGGGAATCCAAAAATGGGAATGTATACTGCCAAGACCCCAGTCGTAATCCTGTGGTAAACAAGTTTGGTGGTAGTTCAGCGGATTTACTGCCAATGTACCCCCAAGCTCGTAAATGAAGCCCTATGTTTTAGCTTGCATGTTCATTCTCTCACTAGCCGCTCTCAAGAGACTGCAAACAGGTGTGCCACAGCAATGGGAGGTTTGCTGATGTTGAGGGTGCAACCTGCAAGCAAAATGACATTCCAACTAGACAAATAAAATGTGACAGCTCTGTGTAAATTGCTAACAGCTTTCAATTAAAGACACACATTTTCTTTATAGTTCCGTTAATCATGAAAAAAACAACTAGAAAGTGGTTGGTTAATGAAAAACGCATGTGTTCTGAAAAGGTCCCCTTCTCGAAGCTGATTAGGAAAGACCTGTGCCAGTAAAAACAACGCCTATCTGGTCGGTCAGCGTCCTGTGAATGTGTGAGTCAGTCGCTGGCTTAGTGGGCCTCTGGCCTACACCTCGCCCTTCACCAAAAGGAATGTGATTCTGAGGTTCCGGCTCATGAATCACGCATGCGGAGAAAGCCTGATGACAAACAGGGCCATGGCCGCCACCTTGCTGGCCAAGTAATGACGCAAAGCCGGCCTACCGGAAGTCTCTGTTCATGCAGTCCTACCTCTCATTTACATCACCAATCAGAAAGCTCACACATCAGGAGGCTTTCTACTTATTAATTGGAAGACGTCAATTGCACACATGGGCGTAATTTTAGGGGAGGGTGTTTGTGCCCCCAAACGTTTGTGACACCCGATTTTGTCCCACTCATTTGACAGGGGCTTCTTTTGTGTAGATTTCGTGTCGACCCCAACCTTTTCAGATAAGTGACTCCACTGAACAGGCACGTTGATTGAATCCACGTATGAAGGCCCAGTGGAGCCTTCAGCCCGCAATATACAATGGTACAATCTTATCAAACAAGCAGCATTGTAGGAATACTGCATTCAGTAGTTACAAAAGCTGCATTCCCGTCTGTTTTTCTGCAGGGTAATGCATATGGGGGAGTAGCCGTGCACACCCCTACTGCGCCATGAAGGCTAATATATGGAAGGGCAGTAAGCACCGTTTGCTGCATTATGCATGCACCAGGGAGAAATGGAGACATCCGAGGTGGCGGGAATAATGCTGAATGTACTGCATGCAGTCTCCCTGGATTATCTCACAAGGGAATCACCACAGGACCTCTAAACAGGTCAACGCTCAAAATAGACAGTTTTTCAGAAACCACATGGTTTAACTTTAATATCAAACTAATAACGCTCGCTGCACAGGCTGTATTTGCTTTTTAAAGATTGGAAAAACATGCATGTGCATGAGATACATTTTCTCTAACCATTTGCCTACATTTCTTTTTTTGTGGTGCTGGAAGCATGCTGAGTTTCCTCCCCTTCATTATCCCTTTCCTGATCCTCCTTTTGTTCTTCCATCATCTGGCCTTGCCATTGAGACATCTCAGCATATTCAGTCTCACCACTAGTTTGGCAGTATTTCAGCTGTAAATCCACACAATTACCACCAAAGCCGGTGACCGTTACCACCACTCGGTCCCATGGATTTACCAGAGGAATCTGAGTGGTGGCATGGTGGTTTAAGTCCCCATTTTTGGAGTCCATTGGACTCCATGGGGAATGTTGACGGAATTTACCACAAGCGGTAAATCCATCAATATTTTAGCATTAAAGTGGAGGATTTATCTCCTGTTTCACGCTGGAAAGAAATCCTTCACTTCAAGGCCAAACTTGTAGTTTGGTGGTGTGGTAAATGCAGCGATAAGTCTGTTAACGCTAAATGCAATTACTACCACTTTTTGCCCCCACTGATAAAGTTGTAATGAGGCCAAATGTATTCATTTTGACTGATATGTAGTGCCATAGCACCACCAAGTGAAGTAAAAATATTGATATAGAGGGTGTTGAGAAAGGATGCCAGAGAAATTCTGCAGGTCTTCTTAGGTGAGATAGTTTGGCTCATGTGTGGCACCCAGTGTTATTATCTACTTGTGCAGCCAATCTCCAGACGGAAGACCTTTTCCATTTCTATGGTGGCGGCCCGGCATCGGAAGGAGAGTAGGCACTGCAGCTCAGCTCCGGTTTCGCAGATAAATTGGGAGGCGGTGGGGAAGGGGGGTTTCGGGTTTTTGGGGCAGGTGGGAGGTGGGGAGGCAACAGAGAAAGGCTCCCTGTTGCCTCCACACATAAATTCTTTTAAACAATTGGTGCCACCCAGGGAAGGACCTTGGGTGGCTGGAACAGCGGGCAGTTAATGTTAATGCTTGCTGTTCCTGCTATCTCATTGGTCAATGGCCCTTCCCCTGGTGCAAATTATTTCTTCTTCTTGTATGCCATTATTTCTGTACATCTAGCATTGGGGTCTCCTCCACACAATATCATGCACGCTGGATCATGTGCTTCCCATTCAGATAGTGCTTCCAATAAAGGGTCTGCTACAGACGTCCTCTCTAGAGGGCCAGAGCGTACATAAATATTCATCAGTTAAATAATTGCTGATTTATTCAACTTGTTCCTGTTTTTAAATGCCCTACTTGAACATTAGGGATTTTTGCCTAAATCGCCTACAATGTAACATTTTAAAACACCCAACAAGAGGGCACCTTTACGATGGACTCTCGGATCCTTATTGACAGTCTTGTGATAAATTGTAAGTCCTTCTATCACAGGTGACTTCTTATTATTATTGTTATTATTTTTATCATGTGTGCATACACAATTCAATGTATGTTTATTATGAATTAGCTGATTAAACTCCCGACATTCTTAGACAGGAAGTTCCATTTGTGCTAAGTCAGGGTCGAGTCTTCACTTGCTTATGTAATAATTTTGGAGGTCCTTTCCAGTCATCTCTGCAAGCTTGCCTTGGCTTGTTGTTTTTCTTTAACTAATATTTAGTTGTCTGTACTAATTTCACAACAAATCTTTAGTTGGTCAAAATCATCTAGGCATGCCTCCTTCCTTACAACAATTTAAGATCCCAAATCTTTCCTTATCTTTTACTTCAAAGCCCATAATGTGCATGTCCTCTGTGTGTTGAAAAATAATGTTGGGAATCATAAGTTAATTTAGAAATCCAAAATATTCAATATCTTTTGTTATAAATAGATGTAAAACTAGTTTAACATGAAGGATGGTTAGTGTATGTGTTCCATTAAGGACAAAGTATCGGTCAGGAAAATATCCTCTATTTTATGTTTGATAAGGTAAAACGTTCATGCGTTTTCTTTCTTGAATCTATCTAATGTTCTCAATTCTATATTTTGAGCACCTCCAACAAGGGGAAGTTGATCACATTTTTTCTCGAACTATTTTCTCCGTTGTTTGCATCACAATAATAATTCTCTCTCTTATCTAGTATATCATCTTTTCTTAATGTAATGTTTAATATGTCACATTATGCATGTAAGTATCATTAGTCTCCCATGCATTACCTAATGACCAACCCATTACATGATCTTGTAATTTGATATGCCAAAGTTCTGTTTCTTACTTTCTAAGACCCAGACTTCTCAGAGGTCTTTGTCGCTCTTATTATTTTGCTTAACACGTGTTTTCTTTTTACTCCAACATGATTTTTCCCTACTTCTATGAGCGGAGTATGTCATAAACACCATTCTCTTTTTCTTTTGATGTAGTTGTCATGCAACCTTGCACATACACAGTCGATGCCACATTTTGTGTTAATTTCCATGCCAAGTTATTAGTTTTGTGGCATCTTGATTTCTCATTTTACTTTTTTGTTGTCTCTCTTTTGCTGTAATAGATGTACAATTAGTTTGGCATGAAGACTAGCTAGTAAATGTGTTCTATTAAGGTACAAATTATTAGACCAGAAAATACCCTCAATTCTGTTTTTTGAAAAGGTAGCCCTTTTGTATGTTTTCTTCCAGGGCCTATTTGATGTTCTTAATTCTATGTTCTCAGCACATCCCCCAAGGGGAAGTTGATCAAATTTGTTTCCTGAACTATTTGCGCTGTTGTTTGTATCACAGTAAATTCATCTGTCTTTTCTACTCTATCATCTTTTCCTTATGTAATGTTTAATATGTTCACATTATTTATACAAGTATTATTAGTCTCCAATGTATTTCCTAGCGACCACCTCGTTATTTTATCTTGTAATTTTGTAGGACTAACGTTTGGTTTCTTAGTTTTGAAGCCCCACATTTCTCAATGCCCTTATTATTATGCCTAGACCTTGTTTTCTTTTTATTCGAACACACTTGTGTCCTACCTCTACGTTCAGAGGATCTCATAGACATCATCCCCTTTTTCTATTAATGCATTTGTCATGCAACCTTGCAAATGGGCAGTGGATGCCTTGAGTGTTACCTTCCAAGCAAAGTTATTCGTTTTGTGGCTAGTTCATTTCTTGTTTTACTTTTTTGTTGTCTCCCTTTTGCTGTATTTTTCCCCCTTTTCTGAAATTACAAAACGTTTCAATTCTGTATGCTTCAGGCTTCATCTTTGAGTTGTTCAGAACTATAACTACCAGTGCCATTTCCCTTAACAATGATGAGTCATGCCATTCTGTGATTGCATATTTCTTGAGTTTGACGGGTGTGGAACATCCTTTTCCCATCTCAAATAAGGCATGGTTGAAGTCACCAGGGATGAAAGCACCATTTTTGTTTGCCGGAAACTGGCTACTTCTTGCATTTACTGATTTCAGCAGTACACCATGTTGTTGAATATTTTTGCCCAATCGGTCATACATTTTCGCCAACCAAATGAAGAGCACATAGTGGCTAAGGAGCCAGAGTTGTTCGGCTTTCATTTACTTTCCTTACAATGTTTCTGGAAAAAGCTAGGTCAGTGCTATTTGTTGAGCACAAACACTTCCTTATTTATGCATGTTAGGAAAGATTTGAATTTATTTATTATTTTCCCTCCAGTTGTGTACTCCCAACTTTTTGCTGCTGTTTAAACACCATAGTCTGACCCTTGCCAGTGGAGCACAGCCTTCAGCTGCATTCCACTGGGCTTTCACTCACTTTGTTATGGGGAAACTGACATGCCCTTAGAGACTTTGTTTCATTTAGTTCTTTCCTATGTTGCAACTTTTCTGCAACATGTTACAAGTGCACAACGTACCTTACAGTACAGTGTGCTTGGATCTTCCGTTCATTTCCAAAGGCCCTAGACTCCCTCAAAGGATGTTTTAGAAGTGCAGATGTGCCTTGGACAAGGCCGTGGCAGCTTATCTTTTCACATATGTTTAACCCTTTCTTGCAAGGCGAACCGCGGTTACCACGTTCGGCACAGGAAGGTGGACTGGCTTGAAAAATGGTCATGCCACAATGTTCTTTGTCCTGTCCTTTGGCCATCTTGTCCCTGTACCTTCCCCAGGTCGAGCAGGCCCGGTCAGTCCTTATTTGGTCTTGCATTTCCTCACAAAATGCTAAGCTTTCACAGCCTTCTGCATGTCTTGTGTGTGTGCCTCCAGGATGTCTAGTTCCAATACACATTCTGGGTGCCAGAGAATCTGGTGTGCTGGGAATGACTGGGACCACTGTGGTCAATGATTGGTCCGCATCCGGTGTGACTGTATGTGAGCAGATCTCCCATTGGGTCCTCTTCGTTTTGGCGCGAAGGAGATTATGGATAAGAGAAGGCTCCAAACACCCATACCCGGTCCATCTCTTGAGTTCTCACCAAACCTAGGATAGGATCCAAGTATCCTGAAACTAAGAAGCAGAGTCGAGGAACCGCTGGTGACCCGCTGGAAGGTGTGACACCCTGAGCCCGCTGTTGTCCCGTTGGACCGCTCTGCATCTGATTGAACCAAAAGGTCTGCAAAGGCGCTTCGACCCATTTGAATAGTGGGAGTAACTATTCACAGCACTTTCATCAGAACCTGCAAGTAAGCCTCTTCGCAAGTTTTCCTGGGCCAACCAGTGAACTCACCAGCTTGCTTAGGACCTTTGCTCTGAAACTGGCGCTGTTTTGATTTGACACTTGAAATTCAGATCGTAAGCTCTGTGTTCACGGCACTCTCACACCGAATTTCATACATTTGCCATTACCAGGTCTGGAATAAAGAGCGAGCGCCCGAACCGGAGTATACGCTGTCACCGTCGTGTCACCCAGCCGAGGTGATAAACTTTGTAGGTACTGTGCTGCTATGCCACTCTGTGCCCTGAAACCTGCTGCAGTGAAACGGGCCTGATCCCTTCACCAGGAGCGGAGAAATCACCACTGTCCTGCCACGGAATCATCGCTGTATATCAGTCGCTGAAAGCCGCAGAGCCGCACAATTGCTGCATTTGAACCTGCAACCGAAGTGGACTCGGTCGGTGAGGACTTGCAACCTTGCAACCCTTACCGCCGGCACCTAGTGCATCCGTCCACTTTTACGCACAAGTGTCCCCTGAGGGCCACTCACCTTTCCAGAGGTAGCCTGTGCTACCACCCGATTCCCAACTCCTGGATCCTCTCCTGGCTTTTGGTGAGATCCTGCTGGAATAGTGGGAACCTATTCCTCATCGCCTCACCCACCTTTCTGAGCTGCTACAGCCCCTGCAAGAGACCCCGTTTTGCTCCTCTGCACCCTTGCATGCACCTGAACCAGAAAGTACTTTTGACTGATAGGCTCCACTCTTCGTAGGGACTGGACTGCCTCTTAGTTAGAGATTGATTGATGAAGAACTGCCCAAAGTCGATTTGCACTGCTTGCCTCCTTTCCTTCTAGGTTGTGGACTCATTCTTGTGAGTTAACCCTCTGGGCCATTTGGTAATATATATATGTGTGTTATAGTAGTGTTGTATTGGTTTGAAGTATTACTGTTTATAATTGCTTTGTGTTGTATTTCAAAGGCCTTGTATAAATGTTATGTATTTTTAATATATACACCTGACTGGGAGTAATTTGTAGTGCCGTTTGCTGTGTGTGCTCATTGTGGGCTTTCAGTTACCCTCACCCCTCCTGAGAGCTATTCTTGACCGCCGCCAATGCTAACTTGATTGGTCTGGCTTGTCCAGACGGTTACCCTGTTCCAAGAAACTAGGCTGACCTTCTGAACCTATGCCCACCAGGTCAGAGTTCAGAAATCCATCTTAACGATGCATGATAAATTAAGAACAAAACGTCCCATTTGAGAGTCATTCATTGACAAGTCATTATCTTCACTCTCCGTTTTTGCCAGACTATGCCTCTTTTTTCATTACCAAATGCAGCTGTGTAAATTTCATTGACTGTATGAGCATTGTGTTGTGACCCTACAGAACTCCTCTTCTGCCCCAGCCAACGGTGTTTCAATTTGGGAAAAGGATTTAAATATTTTCTTTGGCCATTCTGTATTGTTTAAATCAATAGCAACAAATGATTAACTGACACAAACTTTATTCCGCTCTTGCAATTAGCTGTGTTTACAGTCATTTCAGAACAAACACCAGGCGATTTAACTCATTCTTCCAGGTCTAAGTAATTAATATGTCTAGGCATATCCTCTATGTTAGGCAATTCACATGGCCCCTCTTTAGTAATGCCACAGCTTCTCAAATTACTGTGCTGAGAATTGCAGTGATTAGCCATATTCTATTATACACAAGACCAACACGATCACCCGCAACAACAGTCCACAAAGCAGACACGCCTGGAACCGTCTTACCTCCCTTGTAGTATGGCCCCTTTTTGGCTGCATTCGTAAGTGTGGCCCTAAATCCCCAAGGAACAAACTGAGAATGTCTCCCTCCTCCCCTGACCCGACTGAACTGATGAATGCATGTTGTGCAGAATTGGACTAGTTATTTTGGGTCAGTGCACTACTTGCCTGACTTCGAAGGGTGTAATGTAGAAAGAGACATTTTTTGATGGGGTATAGAAGCTTTGCGTTTGGTTATAACCTGGGTATATTGTCCACTGGACCTGGTTGTAGACCGTACGGAAAGGGCAAACAGTGTCAAGTGAATATGTCAATATATCTAGTGGGTATGGGTTTGTGTTCATTTTGGCTATATTTCCTGTGCCCGGAGAATGGTCAAAAGCATTGGATTAGGCTCAGTGGGCCTCATTAGGAGTTTGGCGGTATCCATGCCATTTTTAGCAGCATGGCTACCCCCAAACCAGGTACCGGGTCCGGGTCCCAAAAATAAGTCATTACCGGGCCATGGCGATTTTACCGGGCCCTGGTAATTCACATTCTCGGGACCCGGACCCGGTACATCCCCATTTGAGCCCCCATAGGGCTCAATGGGAATGGGGAGGATGCTAGCAATGGGCCTGTTAATGACGGGCCCGTTGTTAGCCTCCTGGACTGCTAGCAGGTCTCGCTCTGCACATCTGGTCTGGCCAGGCGTCCAGAGCGGGACCCGTTGCAGGACCCATAATGTGACGCCCCGGAATGAACCCGGCACCGTTCATTCCACTCCCGCCTTCCTTGTATTGCGGCCCAGTGTCCATAGGGTACAGCTGCAGGTCATGACGCCTGGGTACAGTGGATGTTTGCCATGCTTGACGTCCTGAGCATAGTTCCCTGTGGGCACTGTCAGTTTGTTTGGTGTGATGCAGTGGTAACTGTACGCATGTTCATTGTGAGTCTGTTTGCTAGGATCTGGGCCTAGCCTTTGGCATTGGATGCTGGATTTGTTTGCTGTGTCTGTGTGTATGTTCACTGTGTGGAATTAATGGTATTTGTGAAGCTTTAAATGTGAACACAAACAAAGAAATACACTCAATTAAAACATTGCACATCTAATTAAAAAGCCTCATACTCCTTATTGAGAAAGACAGGAATGAATTAAAAGGGGTCATAATTGAGACTGTTGTATGCAGTATGAGGTTGGTTGAATTTGAAAGATATAGTGAAGTAGATAAATATTATCACACTAGTCATTGAGAATTCGAATGCCTCCTATATATCTATAAAGTGGAAAGATAAGAATAAAAAAAGAAGCACACATTGACCTATATTTTTCTTTTTTGCCCCTCGTAGAAATTACAATACATGTACTAATTAATAGTATAAAGTGACATGTACACTGGACCATTCAGATAGTGTCTTAAGTCTAATTATAATCGGTAAAAAAGTCCAGCAGGTTTTGACGAAAAATAAGTAGCTCAATGCATAAACAACAATTCGGTTACTATGTACAGAACAAATTAACTTGGTTAAGTCATTTTAATTGTTTAAAACACAAACCGGTATAAACAATTGTTTACAGTTCCCACTTCACTTGTTCGATACCATTATGCGTATTCTAACCATTGACAGTTTATGAAGCGAAGGTGATTGGAAAATAAAGAAAGTTTGGAGACACTGCTTCCATTTAATCCACAACCTTTTTCTTTACTGCAATGCCTGTTGGTTACCAGTTGGTGAACTTTTAAAATGTACAGATCAGAAAATGCAGACTGAATAGTTAGGAAAAATATTGTAATGTGGCCCCATTAGTCATAGTGGTTGTAGAATATAATGCCATAGAAAATACTCAATGAGAGGCTTTTGGATATCTGTTGGCATATTTAATGTATTTAAAGATGTTTTTGCTGAAGGCTGAATCTTTCGTATAATCTCTAGAGTATGCTTGACAGTAAGTGCTTCAGTGGAACTATGTTTTGACAATTGATATGTGTTAATGATAATTAGTACCCAGCAAGGGACTATCAGATTGTTTCAAACGATCTGATTGGCCCTAGCTGGGTCCTTACCTGCCCGACAAGGCTCTGTACACCGCCACATCCCTGGTGTTCCTTCTGCTACTGGCTGCCATGGAAAAGGAGAAGGAACTTTGTGTAGTCCCTTCTCTCCTTTCCATGGTGGCTAGTTTCTTCATTTTAATTTTGTTTCTTTTTTCAATGACTACCATGAAATGGAGAAGGGAACTAGTCCCTTCTCCCTTTTGATGGTGGCCATCTTTTTTGCATACTTTTTTGTTTGTTTTTCAATAGCGGCCATGGAAAGTGAGAAGGGACTACATGTAGTCCCTTCTCCCCATTCCGTGGCAGCCATTTTTTTTTTCTGTTGTGAAACGCTGACAGCAACTCACAACTGCAAATGAGACTATTAGTACACCAGTTGTACGGACCAAAGTACTAATAGCAATAGGCCCCTCGCAGGGTGGGGCATTACCACTTCAGGTAATCCACCGGAGCCTGCGTTAAGGCCCTCACTTGTCTCTGGCCTGTTACTATGGGCCCCGGGGCATTACCTGAAGCAGTAATACCCCCCACCCCTGTCAAGGGCTTTGTTTTTAAGTATTGTTGGAGATGAAGATTAAACTAGTACCGGCGAGTAGGTAGCCGATTGTGTTATTATAGGTATTATAATGAGCCCCATGGAGTTTGCACAGATTTTGCACATACCTAAAGGAACTGACCAATCACTGTTCATAAGAGTGTAAAGCCGTTTTTGTAAATGATTGTGTTAAAACCACTGCAGTCAGCTAGCATTGGTCCTTCAGAACAAGCAGTCAGGATTTGAAAATGTTACTTTTTGGTACACAGTGTTTCATCAATGGAACAGTAACTGTAAAATAAGTACACTATACAACCTCCTTCCAATTTCCTTTCCAATCCAGAATTTTGAGACATGTTTACCACGAACAAAAATACATATTTGCACGTTCTGCAGGCTTCCATTTTATGTAAAGGTAAGCATCTCTTTGAAGCGGGCACTGTTTAGAGCTGCATTGCCTGCAAGCTAACGGTTCTGTGTTGGTGATTTACAACTCTTAGATAAGATGATCACAGCACAGAATTCCATGCATGCCAGCTTGGAATAGCGCTCAGAATGCGCCTCTCCTCTCACTTCTGCCTGTTACCATGTGAGAAAGAAGGTCTTTAGGACTTTAGAATGATAATGATTTTTCCATCGCAGCATAATCTCAGTCCAATAAAAGATATCAAAACTGAAATGTTTGTTAACTGTTGGGAAGAAAATGAGATGTATACACCAATATTTTTTCTAAATGCTGTTTTAAAACCCATGCATTCATTATATACAAAATACACATCACTGTTAATGGTCTAAGGAGACACATCATTTTTTAGTGGGAGACATTGGGCCTCATTCCGAGTATGGTGGTAGTCATGGTGCTATTTGCGCCATGACTACCTCCCATACCGGTATCGACTCCGACCTGGTGCAATGGGGACATACCGGTGTAGTCCGACCTTTTCGGGACCGGTAGGTCCCCATTGAAAAATCCATTCCCCATTCCAATTTGAGCCCCCATAGGGCTCAAAGGGAATGGGGAAGTAGCTAATAACGGTACCGCAATTTGTCAGACCAGGCGTTAAAGGAGGGACCCGCTAAGGGACCTCACAGTAGGGCGGTAAGAGATTACCGGCACCGGTCTCCTTAACGGTGCCCGGTATCCCTTACCGCCCTACTCGGAATGAGGCCCATTGTATTGGCAAGTTTTCAGATTTTGAAGAGTATGTTGACAGAAATGTGTATTTGTTCCTACTGCCACCTTTGGTGCCAAGTCGAGGAAAGAAACATCTAAAGTCCTTTTTTTGCAATAGTATATATAATGTCTGTTGATGAAGACAGAGTTACTTGATAAACTGCAAGAAAGATGTTCATTGGGCATGTGTATCAGCACATTTTGTGTAGTAGCCAACAACCTGCCCACGCGTAACCCATAGTTGAGGAAGCTTGTGTGCCTATGCTATAGGAAAGGACCATGCTACCAGGAACAGCTTATCAAACGCATTGTTTCAAAATAAGCATATCAATGTCAAGGTTGTAGAACCGGTTAGTATCCAATCAGAGATTGGTGTTGTTAACAGGTCAAGCCCTGGCATACTGTGTTGACACTGAACTTCTGCAATGATGGCACTCTCTCACATGGCTTTAAGTGCTCAAAGGACCATTGTCCCATCAGCAGAAGTTCTACACGGCACATGTTTTACTTTTTTCTGTTTGATGTGCTGCTTTGCTATGTGAAGCGGTCACCTTGGGTGTGTCGATTCACACTCAACAGGGAAGGCATTGCATTGTACTTGGGTGGAATACTGCCTCTTTGCGGTCAATCTGGAGTGAATGAGTGGCAGAGGAAGCTTAAAGTGAGCAGCAAATTTACAGAAGCTTCTGCATTCACCCCGTCCGGCAGTGCTGGATGGGGGTCACCAAGTTAGGGTGCCTCCATGGGTAAAGTTACCATTCATCCTGATTCTATGGAACAGTGCCTTTCCTTTTTATAGTGGAACTGAGAAAATACCGTATGGTCCATGCTATATACTTCATGCTGAATGATGGTCAATCTGGGACTATCCATGCACTAACCAAACTAAGTAAATAAACCCAGATTACACAGACAGGAAATATTCAGGCATTAGTTCCTGGCACCAGGAAAATGATAGGCTTTGTAACTCTTAGCACACTCTTTTGAACAGGTGTTCACTTGTCTCTTAATACACTCGTTAAAACAGCTGCTAACAAAGGAATCCGCTGGGTTCACCCTTGATAACATACATGCCACCTAACTCAGTTAAAGGAACTGCAAACATATTCCCATTTGATTGAGGGTTTCCCAGGCGTGCAACCTACCCACAAGCCCATCAGTGCAACAGGAATGACATGAACCCGAAACGGCTATAAGCCTAAGAACAGGGCTCCTATGCATGTTGTGACTATAGCATGCAAATGCAGCTGCCTCAAACACATACTGGGCCTCATTATGAATGTGGCGGAAAGGCAACAACGGCGCCGGTAGTGCTACCGGCGCTGTTGTTACCTCTCCACTACACTACGAGTTCTGCTCGCCGGTGCCGGACTGCACGCCTGGTCTGACTGAGGCGTGCATACCGGCACCCGCGAGCAGAACTCATGATTGCACAGCACCGTTATAAACGGTGCCGGTGCAACCATGCTCCTGACCCCCATTCTGCCCTATGGGACAGAATGGGGATCGGGAGGCCAGCCATAACGGCACCCGCGAATGGGCAATTACCGGGTCCGCCAAACTCGGCATGACCCGGTTACTGCCCATTCGCAGGAGCCAGAAAAAAAACAACTCCAGCGGCAGCGTGCCCTTAATAAGGGCACGGCTACCGCCAGAGTTATAGTGAGGGCCACTGCCTCATCACGAGTTTGGCGGTAACCCTTAAATGCAGTGGTAATGCTATTACTGCCGCATTTAAGGGTCACGAGTTTGGCAGGATTTACCCCCAGCTCTGAGTTGATATAGGGATTCCCTGATGTGGGTCCAAGCTACAAGCCAACAGTGCTGGTGGAATGATGCATGCCTGAAGCCCGTTGTGACTGGAACGGTGCACCCATACCGTTGTGGCTACGGCATGCCGGTGCAGACTTCCATGTGTGCTGCAGCCCAGGCCTGGTCTGTAAATCTCGTGGAATGACAAGGAGCCACCTAGTGGTGAAATGATAGACAGCAATCAACAAGGCTTTATCAATCATGTACTGGAGATACAATGGGGACGAAATAGTGTCGGGATGTGTTGGTAAGGAAGCCTTTTGGTTTCATAAACTAGAACAATATGTACAAATGTTTCTCTCAAGTACAGTACTCTCCTTTTCAACAAATACCTCAATAAAATAAAAATATACAAGGCGACCAACAATCAGATTTAGAGATACTGGACCAGCAATGACTAAAATTACAGAGTGTTAAGATACATGGCCAGCCACAAACAGATGTACAGATACAGGGCCATGAATAACCTCACTTACAAATACAGGGTTAACTGTTATTTTGGGGAATGAGCAGTGGTCTAAGTGGATGAGCAGTAGAGTTCTGGGGAATGGATAGTGCTGGCCATCTTCGGCAAAGGACAAGGAGATCAAGCTAGGTGAATTGGCTTAAAGGTAAGACTATTTGCCAATAGCCCATTCTCTTGCTGCCCAATGGGATAATGCACTAGTGTAGTTATAATATAAGTGGGGCCTGTGTCACATGAGCATGGCGGGAACCAATCCTGTGGGTTTTTTTTTCAACCCTGCGTGTTTCTGGTGCAAGCCTGTGGAAGATGGCTTGCGGAAAGTTGGTGACGGTGTAAAGCACTTGTCTGTTGCAGCTTTTCCTTCCAATTTCTGGGGTTCATTCAGGTGCAGAGGTCAGGGTCCAGACCTCTGTGGTTTTCCTGAGCCTCAGGTATCTCTGGGATGATCCAGGGAAAGGAGCGTCCAGCAATCTGGTGATGCAGCCAAGCGTGAAGTGTTTTTAGGTTTACCTTCTACTTTCTGGTCCTAGCGCTGCTTGCAGGCAAAACCCCAATCCTCTGACGTCTTGCTACACTCTGGAGCTTTTTGGGATGCGCATGACATAGAAGAAGTCTGTGGGCTGGTGATGACAGACAAGATGGCAGGCTGAGGCTTAAACCTCTGCTGTTATCCTCCGCCCCTGATGTTTCTGGGACAAGCCTGGGAAACAAGGTAGTTAGAGCTGGTGGTTGTTCTGATTGTGCCTTGTGTTTCAGCTTTACCATGAACTTTCTGTATCCTAGTAATACAGGGAGGGACGGACCCAAACCTCAGCACCAGGTGTTTCATTGGCGAGCCTGGGAAAGGACTTGAGTGGATGGTGGGTTATGGCATCAAGCGTGCTATGTGTTTCAGCCAAAACGTGTTTATTCAACTTACTTGCTTTAAATGCTGAGGGAACATGGAAGTAATCTCATTGAACTAGGATTTCAGAAGAATTAATATATCACAGCATATTTAACATACCCGTCAACTGTAATATATGCATGAGTCACCTGCCTGCACCATGCATTGGGAGGGCACTTAGCTTGGCAGACCCTTATCTGCAGAGATGCTATGGGCTCTTAAACTTCAACCTTTAGCCCAAATAGGCTTATTCCCTAGCAGGTCTCTACCACTCCATAGGCACAAGGAGCCTCCAAATACAGGCTTATATTCGTGAATGGGAAAAGCCGCCAGTTGCTGTGATTTGCTCACTTACACTTTTAACATTATTAGAAGTCGAAGTGAGCAGGAACTAATGGAAATGGAGTTATACTACTTTTATATTTTACTGTTTATTTTTCACTACTTTTTACATCCATTGTCACAAGTGCATACCTGTACTTTTTGCAGTTAAAGCATACCTGTGTAATGTGTAAACTGTGCTTAAGAGTTCTGGCTGGGGCGCGTTAGAGCTTTTCCCTCTGTTGCCTGTGGGGACTTCCATTGGGCATGGGGGTGCGGCCAACCCGAGTTGGAGCGATTGTACATCTCTGTGACACGGTGATACATTCGGATGTCTGCCCTATCAACTTTTGATGGTACTTTTTGTGCCTACTATGGTGACCATGGGTAACGGAGAATAACGGTTTGATTCTAGAAAGGGAGCCTGAGAAACAGCTACCACATCCAAAGAAGGCAGAAGGAGTGCAAATTATCCACTCCCGACTTGGGGCGGTAGTGATGAAAAATGACAATAATAGAACTCTTTCGAGGCCCTTTAATTGGAAGGAGTACACTTTAAGTCCTTTAAAGAGGATCTATTGGAGGTCAAGACTGGCGCCAGCAGCTGTGGTAATTCCAGGTCCAATAGCTTAAATTAAAATGGCTGCAGTTAAAAAGCTTGTAGTTGGATCTTGAGATCGAGCTGGCAGTCCAGCACGAGCCGAGCTACCGCTTTCCCAGCCCCTGCCTCTTGGCCCCCCTTGATTCTCTTGACTGAGAATGCTGGTGGTCAAAAACTTTTACTTTGACTACATCAGACTGTTCAAAGCAGGCCAGTTGCCTAAATACTTAAGCTAGAAATAATGGATTTCGGTTCTATTTTGTTGGTTTTCGGAACTGAGACCATGATTAAGAGGGACAGGCATGGGCCTTCGTATTGTGCCACTAGAGGTGAAAGACAAACCAAAGCAAAACCATTTGCCAAGAATTTTTTCATGAATCAAGAAGAAAAGTTGGAATTTCAACGACGATCAGATACCATTGTAGTTCCAACTATAAACAATGCTGACTGTCGATCCAGCTGTGTTATTCCCATGACTCGCCAAGCAGCTTGCGGGACGCATGGTTGCCAAGCTGAAACTTCACAGAATTGAAGGAAAGGCACCACCAGGCACCAGGAATGGAGCTTGTGGCTTAATTTGACTGAAAACGGTAAACCTCACCCAACGGGGACACAGAAAGGATTGACAGATTGATAGCTTTGTTTCAATTCTTTTGGTGGTAGTGCATGTCCGCTCTTAGCTGGTGGAGCAATTTATCTGGTTGATTTCAATAACGAATGAGACTCCTCCATGCTATCTATTTATGCAGCCCCCAGCAGTTGGCGTTGAACTTCTTAGAGGGACAAGTGACGTTCATCCAAACAAGACTAAGCAATAACAGGTCTGTGATGCCCTTAGCTGTCTGGGGCTGCACACGCACCACCCTGAGTGGATCAGCATGTGCCTACCCTTTGCTGACAGGTATTGGTAACCCACTGAACCCCATTTGTGATAGGGATTGGGGAATTGCAAATATTTCCCATGAACAAGGAACTCCTAGTAAGTGCGAGTCATAAACTGGATTTGATTAAGTCCCTGCGCTATGTACACACTGCCCGTTGACAATACTGGTTAGATGGTTAAGAGTGGTCCTTGGATCAGCCCCAACGGCGTCGGCAATGGCATTGGTAGAGGACACAGAATACAATCAAACTTGACAATACATAGGAAGTAAAAGTCGTAACAGGGTTTCCATAGGTGAACCTGAGGAAGGATCATTAACGGTGGAGCAGCTGGAGGGAGAGCCGCAGCTCCGACCTCGGTAGCACCCCAGATGCGCACTTCCAGAGCCTGGGCTATCATTCATCCCATGTTCCTGCCAGCAGAGTTGTCCGTGGCTGGTGTGTGCAGGGCCCAGGCACTGGCGCTGGGATCCCGTCCCCAGAGGGGATCCCGCAGATCCCAGCAGACCAGCAGATAGACAGTGATGCCCGTTATGGTTGGCTTAACCTGCCAGGAGAGCACCCACTCCACACACATACAGAGGACCCTGAGCATCATCCTCTCTGATCCTATCATAAACCGCCATGCAGGCTGGGTGCTTCATCTCTGACCCCACCCCACCAGTTGGCGGATGGGCCTTTATGCAGAAATTGTTGGCAGTAAAGTCCTGAGTGGCGGCAGCGTAACTGAGGAAAACCAGGCTGTTCTCAAAGGACCCGCCCCACGAGCTCTCAACCATGGCGCAGCCGGGCCTACTCGCAGGAGAGCCTCAAGATGGGTGAGCGATGGACAGGTTTTCCGGTGATGCAGCTGAACAGGCCTTGTTTCCACAGATGGGCGTTTGGCGCAGATCAGGACAGCGCACACTCCACCATGTGAGAGGCGTGGGTCCTGTGGCAACCCCCACAGCCCCAGGGCCCATGATCGGCTGCTAGAGCTTTGGCTCCTCACTACAACCTCAAATCAGATGTGGCAACACAGAAAATATAAGCATATTACTAAGTGGAGGTAAAGAAACTGACCAGGTTCTCCTCAGTAATGATGAGTGAAGAGGGAAGAGCCCAGCACTGAGTCCCCATTCAGCAGCTAGCCGAAAATGTGGCATACAGAATGTATTTATTTTATTTTTGTCATTTGTGGAACACCCAGACCTGGGGATATCACAGTGTTATATACAGTACAGGCATGAGGCAAGAATATAGAATAAAAAACCACATACATGATGGTGTTATGCACAGAACAGTCAAGAGAAAGAGTGTATAGTGTGCATCATAGTCAAGGAGGCAGAGGTAAGATATCAATCCTATTTATCAAACAGTCAGGTCTTCACACATTTTTTGAAGATGGGTAGTGAATGCTCGTTTCTGATGTGAGCAGGCAGAGCATTCCAGAGCGAAGGTGCCGTAGCGCAGAAGCTGACCCAGCTGGCTCTTTTGCTCTTAAAGCGAGGGGGTGAACAATGATGACCAGGACAATTTCAGAGATACAGTTGTTGGGGTAGAGGTGGGCCTCCTTGTGAACGCAGTGGTAAGCGATAGCCAAACTTTTGAATTTCACACAAGCTTTGATGAGGAGCCAGTGGACCTCCCATCTAGTAGCAGAGATGTGGTCTGAGCATATAAGGGCAGAGCAGTGCTTTATTTTGGAGCAGTTGAAGTTTTGACATATTGGCATTCGAGGTGCCCATAAGTAAGACATTACAATAGTCACATTTAGACAGAATCAAAGCATGTGCAAGTGTGAGACAGTTATTCAACGAGAGGAACTGTCTACTCAGTGCAATCAGTCTCGCTGTATAAGCAGTGGGTGAGGCTAGGGCATTTATCTCCCTGGTCATGGATAAGTCAGCTTTGAGGAAGCCCCCAGGGTTTTTATTTGTTTGAGAACAGGGATGGTTGTGCCATCAATACAGAAGGAGGAAAAGGAGTCATCTAGGTGTATGAGCCGGTGTGGATAGCCAATGATAAGGAGCTCGGTTTTCTCCTCATTGAGGCATAAATTGTGTGTGGCCATCTGGTTTTGAATTGTGCGGTACAGTGCTATAATTGCGAGTATGTCGCAACTGTGTTCAGCCAAAATATGGATGAGTATTTGGGTGTCATCTGCAAAATTAGTGTAAACGATCTCCCTGGAGTCAAGGAAATCGAAAAGGTGTTTTGTGTATGAGTTATACAGAGTGGGGAAAAGGCATGACGCTTGCGGGATGCCAAGCAGGGTGGGGATGAGATCAGCTGAGTATTCCCCAATGAATACTCGAGTGTTGCGGCCACTGAAAAGGGATTCGATCCACGCAGTGGCGTCTGGAGAAAAGTGGAAGTGATGGCTGAGGTGGTGGCATAATATTTTGTGGTCTACTAAATTTAGCAGGAGAAGGACAGCTAGTTTGCCAGAATCATGAATGGAGTCCATTTGTATTTTTAGGTCGAGGAGGGCAGGCTCTGTGCTATGCTTCGGGCGGAAGCCAGAAGGTGGTTGAGCTCCAGGAACTGTTGGACTTCGGCTTAGGCAGTGCAGATTTCCAAGGAGGAAAGGGACTGTGGTGATAGGGCGGTAGTTAGTGGGGATGGGAAGGTCAAGGGAGTTTTTTTTAGTAGGGGTGTGTACCAGGATGATTTGATGTGGAGGGTACTATATTGGTAGAGAATGATGCATTGGTGAATTCCGTGAAAATCGGAGTGAGCGAGGGAGCGGAGAGTTTCACATTGTGAGTGGGGCAGGAGTCTCCTTTGCATTATGATGGGTTTAGAGCTCTATTAGTGGTGGCTACTTGCTCTTGAGTGACTTGACTAAATGCAAATGAGGGAAAGATGGGGCGTGCGCTCCATTGGTGATGACATCGGAGACAGGTACAGGCATTTTGTTCGTGAGCAGGGACCTTTTGGCATTGATCTTGTTGAGATGGGTCTCAATTTTGTGGGTGAGGGTGTCTTGTATCGTAGTACACCAGTCTTTGTTGGCACGCGTGTCCGCGATAGGGGGAGGGAGTTTCCATCTCTCTGAGGATTGCAAATAGTTCTCTGCTTTTGGAATTGGGATTGATGATTCTACCATTTTAGCTGTTAAATCGTGGCAAGTGCCATGCAGTTGTTTGGAGGGAGATATTTTTTGCAAAGGTGTTCAAGGGATTTTTTTCCCTTCACAGGAGGACTAACTCCTCTGAGAACCTGGAATGATTAGGTTTGTGAAGTTTAGGAATTTTTGTTTTAATAGAAGCATGCAGTTTTATGGTCTGGAGCAGGCAATCATAGAATTGGTTGGCAAGGTCATGAGCTGAGTAGATTTGATCTCGGGCAAGGGTGTTAAGCGACGAGAACAGGGAGGGCATAAGATCTTCACGCTTCAGATTGCATGCATTGCGGACTCGTATAGGGCTCAAGGGTGCTGCTGGGATTTTGTGGAGTTTCGACAGGGAGATATTAAAATGGATAAAAAAGGGGTCAGACCACAGGACCGGGTCAATGGCAGAGATATTGATGATAGCATTAGCTGTAAGTAACCAATTGTGGGTGCACCGTTTCGGGTGGTTGGGGGCAGTGATGAGTTGGGTGAGGTTCATGTCCATCAGGGTGATAGTTAGAGCAGAGGATTTGTGGTCAGTGGTATCACTGAAGCACTGGTCAAGGTCTCCCAGGATGATACATGAAGGGTATGATGAGGAGCGGGAGGTCAATGTCGGGGCAGCTAGGACCGTTGGGTTGCCTCTAGATCAGGAGTAGATTGAATGTGGTTTGAGGGTCAGTGGTCAACTTCAGGAATAGGAGTTCATACCCTGGGGTGGTAGGTAGGGGGCACCCCCTAATTTGCAGGGAGGATTTAGCTATGAGAGCTACTACTCCTCCTACCACTTCTTTGCTGTCTGCTCTGTAGATAGAGTAATCAGGTGGGATGGCCAAGGAGCGTTGGGGGCCAGAGGCGTCATGTAGCTAAGATTCTGTGCTGGCTAGGGTGTTTAGGTGGTGATTAAAGATCAGCTCATGGATATCAACTGCATGAGCACCTTGGGATGTGACATTGATGAGTGCACATTTGAGGGATTCAGTAAGCTGAGCAGGTACAACAGGGTTACAGGGGAAAGGGGTCTAGTGCGTATAGTCAGGGAACTGTGGTCACAGAGCAAGAGTTTGCTTTCCATCGGGGCAAGAGTCCGGTGTCAGGGTAGTAGAACCACGCTGTGCTGAAGATTTGGTGAGGGGCAATAGGGTGGTAAGGGGAGTGTGGAGGGTTCATCAGGAGTAACACTATGATTGTCAGCCGACAAGGCCTGTGCAACTCCATGTGCCATAGAGCCAATCCCAACCAGTGCTGGCAGGAAGGGAGTTGGATGTGGGAGGAGGCCATCAGGTGGGGCATGGATTGTGTCATGGGTGAGGGCAACAGCATGTGGTGTGATGCCTATCCACTGCAGGGCTGACAAGAATAGAGTAGGACGCAGGAGTCGGCCCTCAGGGGAAGCAACGCAGTGAGCTACACCTTCACGAGGATACATATTAGGTATAGTGTGGGAAGAAGGAGGGGGCCCTCGGATGCGTTAATACCATGCACTATGGTGAAATGGAGCATGCCAACAGAAGGCAGAGGGTGAGGGCCCTCAGGAGAGGCAATAGGATGTGCTAGGGCACCAAGGTTGAACAAATCAGGCATATAGGCAGTAGGCAGTGGGCAGGGGACTTCAGGCATGTACACAGTTGACAAGGGGTGAGTGCCCTTGGAGGAAGCAGAATAGCGCGCCAGGGCACCATGGTAGAGCAAATCAGTCATGTGCCCAGAAGGCAGTAGTCGGGGGCCCTCAGGTGCGGCCCGGTTTCAGTCATATTGTGCAGGAGAGGGAGTGCAGGGTGTCACTGTGCCATATCGTTGGAGAGATGGCAGAAATAGTGTTGGAGGGAGGCATGGGCCATCAAGATGATCAAGAAGTGAGGAAATCATCCAAAATGTCTGAAAATAAAAGACCGAATGGGAGATTTGGCCGAATTTCAGACGTTCAAAAATTCCAAAAGGCCGAAAAGTTTAAACAAATCCCCCATTCGGTGGCAAGGGCTGTGGGGGTTGCGGGGGTGTCCCCTGCATGCTTGTTCACTATACTGTGAGTGAGGGTTGTGGGGATGTCCCCAGCAGCCGATCCCATAAAAAGTAAAACAAACAAAATTGAAAGGACCCTGCAGCGCCGGGTCACGATCACGGAAGTGAAAGGGAACAGGCATTGCAGGGACACAGTAAGTCGGAAGCACACAGCAAAGTGTAGAGGGGTGGGGTGTGGGTGCGGGTGGGAGCAAAGTCTGAAATGTTCAGGGGAGAGAAGACTGAAAATATTTTTGGAAACATAAATTCAGTCTTTTCTCCCTCGAACATTTCAGCCAAGTGCTTCCAACCCCAATCCAAAGTGAGCAGGGAGGCACACTGGTCTACACTGTGCTCCGCCAGCACAGAGACATCAGGCGTGTGCAGGATGGACATAAGTGGAGAGTGGCGCTGGCCCAAAGATGTCGAGGGACAAAATATGAATGCGCATGTAGTCGTGGTGTACGCGGGCCTCTTACCTGAGTTGGGCTGGTGTGGATCAGCTTGCCAAGGTGGCATAGATGCAAAAGCTGCTTGGGTGTTGGCAGCTCCAGTAGAGAGGGGAGGGAGGCATTTCAGCTGCCCTCCTACCCCCGGCATCCACGATCAAACAGGCCTTCTTTCTGGGCCGGCTCTGTCTGCCAGCTTGGGACTTCCTGGGAATTAATGAGATGGAGGCACTCCGGTGCACTGGGCTGCTTGGATGCAGCACCAGTGAAGGTGATGCAGTGGTGGCTATCTTTGCAGAGCGAGCACACTCGACTTCACGTCATCGCTCAGGGGGCCAAAGTCCTTCTGATACGACTCACTCCACTGTTGGTGTTAGGCCGGTAGCTGACCTTAGTGTGCCATTATCGGGTCTTATCGAATCAGGCTGCTTGGAAATGTACCCACCCAAAGCAGATTATAAACACCATTTAAGGCTAAGGGCCTCATCACAAGTTGGGCGATATCCCAAATGGGATAGCGCTCAACTTTATTTTTATCGTTAGCGCCCACCCGTCCAGCGGTATTACCGCTGGATCATGGGTTGGGCACTAAATGTTACCCCCCCTTCCCATTGGACCCAATGGGGAATTTTCTGCACAATTCCTGTAGTAAAACCGCCAGCAGTAATTGCACTGAAAATGAGTAAACACACCAGACTCGAGATTGGGTGGAGGGCTTAATAGTTGATGTGGAAGTGCCTTACTGTGGGGCTTCTGTGTGGCAAAGGTGGTGAGCCCTTCCTTCGCACCTGGAACAGTGTCCCAGGAAGGCGGCAAGCCAAACCCCCAGGTGGTCTGCTCTGGAAGGGCAATACTCTAAGGAGTCGAGGCTAGAGCCCTGTTGGCTTGGGGTGCCACCACTGCGCTTGGGCTCCAGTCCCTGATGTAGGTCGGCTGCCTACCTGCTCAGCGGTGCTCACTGCGTGGCCTCAGAGAGGACCCGGCCCCTATGGGAGGGAAACAGCTCTAATGAACCCCAGTCAGAGGTCGGGACGGTTGGAGGTGCTGTCCACACCCTTGGGTGCCAGCTCCCAATGCGGGTCAACTGCTGACTTGCCCAGTGGTAGTTACTGTGTGCCCCAGGAGGGGACCCAGCCATCTCCAGAGGGAAAAGCTCTAATGCACCCAGGCCAGAGCCCCATAGGGTTGGGGGATGCTGCCCCAACACTCGGATGCCAGCATCGGGCGGCCATCCCTCCCAGCACCCCAGCAGGGGCCCCAGCCTCCCCGAGGGAAAAGCTCCAACACAACCCAGCCAGAGAACCGGACGGCCAAGGGTGCTGCTCCCTACCCCAGTGTACCAGCCCCAAACGCAGGTCAGCCACCGCCTTGCCCAGCCGCTGTCACGGCATGCCCCTAGAGGGGCCCCAGACATCTCCCAAGGGCAACGCTCCAACACCTTCAGGCCCGAGCCCAGGGGCCCTCATCTGCTGCAACTCCCTTCACCTGACCTTGTGCACCAAGCAGCCGGAGTGGGCACGAGGTCTACCCGGCCCTACCTGCCAAGTTTCCCAGTTCCATGCATGACATGTTGAGCCAGTGCTGGTTTTTGCTTCCAATTGCATAATGGAACTTGTAGTTTATTTTTTCCCATTTTAAGGGTGGGCCTACAAGTCCCAGTATTCAGTGAAAAAAAAATACCAAAAAACATGACTGTCTCGCAGAGTCCGGCATGGGACTGGGAAACTTGGCATCTATGGCTACTGTGTATGCTCCCATCCAACCCCCTCACCACAGGAACCACTACTTTGTTTGTCATCTACCTGTGACCATCAGCCAGTTGAGCTTGCGAGTTTTCTAGTAATGTATTGTCATTTTTTTATAATACGAGGATGAAAATGTAGGCTCCATTAATAAACAATCACTGCATAGCCTGCATGTAGGGAACAGTCTGTGGACCAATGGATACCATGGAAGATGGCACCCCGACTATAAGGGACACTCCTGCAGCCCACGGTGGTACAGAAAAATGGCAATGGAGATTGGGCCAAACCCGGTGCAGGACGAGGGTGGTGGGAATCTCAGGTGTCATACAGCCCTCCTGTATTTTGTGTTTCGCCACTGGGTGGCAGTGCTCTGAAACTGCGCTTGCTGACGACGATAGTCATTTCCCTTTTTTACAGGGTGAGTCTTGAGAACAGCCTCGCTCTCTCTATGGCATATTTCATTCACTTCTACTCCTCCTTTTGCTTCGCAGCATCCTGCGATTGTTCCTGATGTGCCCTGTCACCACAGCGTGCCACTTGCTTCAGTTTTTATGTGTACATCTCCCCGTTAGTTGTAAAAGTTTATCGGTTTAGACGGTGCCCATTCACTCTTGGGAAGAAGGGGCTGTAAATAAATGTTGGTGTTCGAGTCGCTACAGTTAATCAACTGGGCCGGACTTTTATTACCCATATAGAAAAGGGAAGGGTAAACCCTTAGCGTTTTTATGCATGTATCACCTTATTGCCTGTCCCATCCATCAGCTGCGGGAATTATACTGCCTCTGTCGGTATGCTGGAAGGGAGCCATTCGCAGGCACCATTAAAATAATTTGTGCGTGTTGCCATAAATTGTGGTAGTGCAGCAGTATAACTGTGGCACATCTCTAGATTTATGCAAGTCGTTTATCCGTACAGGACTTTGCAGCTGGACATTTTGGACACCTGCTCCACTGGAATCGTGCAGAGGAGTGGGAAGTCTTGGGCTATTGGCCATCAGCTGCAGTGAGGTGCCAATTGCTAGTGAGTGTGATACTGTGGAGGAAAGTACTGATTTTGTCAGTGTGGGTGTTTGCATGATTTCTCGTGTTTGTATTTTGTTGAATTAAGTATGTACTGTAAATGTATGTTTTGGCAGTTTTTAAATTGGCAAATAGCACAGAGACTCGGTGTTCCTTCCCTTTTATTGACAAGTGCCCTGAGCTACCAGTCTTACGTATTTTGGGTACTGTGAACTTTTCAATGAATCCATTTTGAAGGCATTGGATGACAACGGAAAATTCTTATTTTTTGAGGAAATCTCTTCTGGGTGCACACAGTGCTTTAAGATAACCTGTGTATTGTATTGTATTGTTTTTTGTCGTATATAGTGCCCTTTCCCTGTTTGTATGGCCTCAATGCGCTATGTGGTTGGAACGCCCTCGGGGACTGAAGTCCATGTATGAGAGATTCTAAGAGTTCATTTTTAAGATGCATGTGTGCGTTTTTGCCAGGTTAGGACTTAGACGGGCTGGCTAGGATCCAGTAAGCAGCCCAGAGGTCAGGCACATGGGTGACTGTTGCTGGTGGTTTGGGATAGAGTGCTAGTGCCAGAGACTTGATGTGTGCCCAGCTAGACCGAAATGTTTTCATAGGTTGTCGCTGTAATATTAATGGCAGAGGTGTTGAGGTAAGGCAGGGGTTTCAGTGTGGATGGCTATGCGAGCTGATATACCGGAATTGCATAGATATAGCTGCATTCTATAGTGCATGGATGGGTGGCCGTGCCTGTGGCCTGGGTCCACAGAACGTGGTGCAAGGTATAATACCTTAAACTCGGATAGAGTTTGTCTTTGAAGTCTTTTCCTAGGTCCAACACAATTGGCCGGTCTCGACAGTTGTGGTCTCCCTAGATTGAGAGTCTGAGCAGTGGGAGAGGGGCCAGAGGGACAGGGGAGTGATGTACAGACGGGGCAAAGGTGAGGGGGGCTAATTTATCATGGTGTGCCACTGCGAACGCAGCCGGCATTCGTAGAGGTAGAATCACCTAGATTTGAGTGAGCTCAGTAGAGGGAGAAAGGTAATTCGAAACTTAATCAAGGCACATACAAATCCAAGCCTAAAAATATCAAAGTAATTCCAATTTTTGGGGAGGCTTGACAATTTGATAGTAAATGACTTCCAGGATAAACAAAACAAGTCAACAATTCACTAAGGAGACAGGTGGCATCCTCTTGCCTTCTGCTTTTCAAGTCTGACTGAAAAAATGAGTATGAAATATCAACTGTATTTGTGGAGTGGAGAGAGGAGTGGCGAGAGGGACTCTTTGAGATGCTGAAGGAAAATCATACCATCAGCATGTTCAAGAACAATTCGCAGGCTCCACAGCTGGAAGTCCCACTTTTAACACACTGCATTCCATAGATGTCTACAATTTCCTGGTTAATTTTTAGAAGAGGCTTGTTTTTCTCTGGACTTAAAAACATTTTTTTTAAAACATTCAAAAAAGGGCTTAACTGAATCATGGGGTACAGGGTGGACAGCAAGGCAGAATTTTCCAAAACTTGGCGACAAGTCTTTGTCTGTCCCGTCCCTTCTGCACACATTCCTGATATCAAACAGCTCAATGGGCCTATGATGTGTGACAAAATACATACATAGATTTTCTATATGTTATATTTCCAAAATAAGCTGTACAGACCTCCTTGGCCTGTCTTGATAGCAGTGTTAAAATACCTAAAACACTGCCTTAAAATCTTGCAAAAATGAATGATCATGCTGTCGAGTAATTTAAGTAAAAGCACTTTTTATGGTGAAAGGAAAACCACGTGATTTTATTGTGACTACCAAGTGCCCACCCAAGAACGTGAATGTAACTTTGTGTAGTGTTAAACGTATTCATACATATTCATTTTTCAGCCATCCTCAAGGGCAGGTCATTGCTATTTCAGTACTTGTGATGATTACAAATGTCTCAGTAACATAAACTCCCCAGCATGTTTTCAAATGTACCTGTGCTAAGAATCGTTGCTAAGGGAGTGGGGGGGTAGCTAAGAGGGCTATAGCTTCGGGTCTTTTGGTTGTAGCCCGGATAGAAGCTCAGGTGCTACAACCACAATGCTAGCTAGCCCCGAGTCCCGCCAGTCCCGACATTAGCCCCTGATCTTTTCCAGACCTTGCAACACCCCTGCCTGTGCCACAAAGCTCCTTTTTCCTAGCATTGATATGATGAGGCTTCATTTTTGGCGGTGACTTTATCAAAACAGAGGAGTACTTCACTGGGCCCACATCTTCCCCAAACACAGGCTCCAACATCATGCAGCCTCTAGCAGTTGCAAAGCTAAAGACCCAGGACCTCTTGCCCTAAATTGAATTGAAGAGGTATGCTACGCAGCAGCACCCGGGAACACAAGTGGAAGAAAGGTGAAGGAGAGGTCCTGCAAGGACACCACCCATTCCCCATGCCAGGCAATCAGCCTGGGCACTTACTGATGAGCAGCTGATACCACTCTGCCTCCTTTAGCTGTGTCATTAGTGCAGTAGCACACATGTTGACCATTATGTCATGATCAATTCTTACATTTGCAAATACATCAGTAACAGAAACCTATCCCAATTGCCTTTGCAGTGTCTCTGGCTATCCGAAGCTCCTGTGGCTTGTGACAACTGTCCAGAACTCATTCACATTACAGGAGGAGGCCTACAATGAGGCATATATTAGGACCAGACTCTGCATAGGGGATACCTTTGGATTGCTGAAGGAATGGTTCTGGTGTTTCCATCAGAAAGGAGGCACCCTAATATACAAGCCAGACAAGGTGGGCAAAGTATTAGCTGCACGACATGTGCATTAGGAGAAATGTTCCTCTGCCCCTAGAAGTCGACATGCCCCCGCTCCCCAAAGGGAATAAGATGACACAGATGCTGGTGACCGTTTGCTGCCACACAGTAACTGTGATGAAGGCAGGGAAAGACGTCTTTTGTGACAAGCATTGATTGAGAACTTCTTTTGAAGACATTTGATTTCACTTATCTTACACAATTGTATGCAGTCACATAGTAAGTCTGTCACACCCACTCAGGAATGCCTGTGCTCACCTCTGTACAAGTGTATGTGCAATTTTATTTCTATTACAAAAAACCTGTGCCCTCCCATGTCCCTCATCCCCATCACCTGTGTCCTCCCTCATCCCCAACATCCTTGTCTGCCTACCTTCCTCATTGCCTGACACTTGTGCCCTCCCGCCTCCTTCACCCCAATACCCTTGCTCTCCCACCCCCTTCATCTCCAACACCCGTACTGTTCCACCTCTTTCATCCCCAATACCCATGCCCTTCCACCTCTGTTGTGTCTGCTAAGGGTGTCACATGTATTCCAGTGTCATTGCATGTCCTCTTTGCTATGGCAACCTGCCTGCGTGCGTGCCACATTTAGTTGTGACCGACGATAAGGTGTTGCCAGGCAGTGAGCCTTCTGTGGAAGTGACGGAAATACAGAGATTGTCTCCAGGAGCTCTCTGAATCTCGGACCAACAACAGTCTTTGATGCCATTGTTGCTGATAGGTGGCGGCACTGCCTGTTCATGACCCTTGCCACATAGTGGGATGATCCCTGCCTGTCAGTGGCGGCTGGTGAATTTTGAAAGTGGTGGGGCATAACTGTTTTCTCTGTATTGACCTGAGGCTGAACCAGTTACTTAATGGTGAAAGATGCTCATTGCCATTGCTCCGCCCCTGTGACGATTCTAGTGCCAAGTTCCATCTAAGTGCATCTTCTTGTTGTCAATTACCTGGTCGCGTTGTATCCGGGTTTGAAGGTGAGGTGCTTTGCTCTTGGATCTTCTCCTGTTCTCTAGTGCTTCAGCAAGTGGTTAATATTGCGTAGGGGCCGACCCCCAAGTCCCCCTCTGCACCAAAAAATCAGAACAAGTCCCCAGGGGCCAACTCCCCATTCCACAAGACAGCTGTTCCTGTATTTACATGGCATAGGGACAGCGTGGGGCACTGATCGGGAAAGCTGGATGGTAGGTTTCAATCACACAGGAGCTGTAGTCATGAATCCTGAGGCAACCCAACAAGGAGTACTAGTAAGAATAATGGCAATTAGAATAGATAGAGCAAGACAACACAGCCCCAGGGCAGGTCAGGTCAAGGGCTAAGCAGGTAGGAGGCAGCAAGAAACAAAAGAGGAGCGATCCATAGGAAGGACTGAGACGGAGCAAGAGCCGAGGACCGAAGAGCAAGGCAGGGAGACCAGTGAGCAATCAAAGCCAAACAGAAGTTCAGCAGCACACTGATAAACGAAACGTACGCAGCTCATTAAGATGTGTCTGTTCTTTCCTGTGCAGGGTTTATATAGCACGCTGCTCCCGCTGCCTCTGCTGCTTCCGCTGTGCGTTCATTACAGCGGGCATCATTGCCATAGCAGCAGGTAACGCTATGAGCAAGGCTCAAGCATTTGGAAGCAGTGTCATGGCTCTGCACATGTGTCCTGTATTGGAATCGATCAGACCTCTGCCCTGAGCTCACCTGCACGCCCCTCCAGTCCACAACCGCCACCGCGAGTAATGCCTCCAGGTGCGTTGACGTGGGCTGTGGCGGTGACAGGCCCGGGGCATGATAGTTATTATGCATATTTGCAGTACCACAAATGTGGACACATGTCTTACCAAGCAGATATGGAGCAGGCAGCTTTAGAACATGTTTCTTGTATCACTGGAACTATCATCACATGCTAACAGGCATTGTGTAAACAAAGAAAGAGAATAAAAAAGACCTCTGATTGATAAGAGTACATGTTACAGAGCTGTGCAATGGTACTGGTTTTATTGTGCTGTAGATACATCCATGGGAGACTACAAGCACTAAAACAGAAACTGGATAAAAGACCATTTGTGTCTTTGCAGCCTTGCCAGGTGCTCACTGCCGCTTTCTTTCATATATGGACAGATGAAGCTGCAGCTGCTTTTATACCAGACTCTGAAAAAGGATGAAATCTGATTTTTCTTGGTAAGATGATCCCATTGGAAAAGACACATTTGAGGAGGGAAATTACCTGATTGGTAAATGCTTCTTGGGTGACCAATGTTCTTGAAGACAATGGGAGGATTTTTCAGAGGGTTAAAGTGTAAGGATGAAGACACACACCTTCAAAATGAGGGCAAGCATTGAGGAATATCCTGGGCTGCAAGAGCTTGGAAATTACACACCATATGTGGTACCAATGCAGAGAGTGACATACTTTCTGTGGTCCCAGTCAGAAAACCTGAGGGAACCCTCAGAGACGGAGGGACACTTCATAAATAGTGGAAAATGAGTGTGTGCGCTCACACACGCGATATGTCTCTAAAGCCAAACAAAGGTGGAGGGTGTTGATGTCCTACGTAATATATATGTTTGTGACATCACAATGCATAGCCAGTCATTAGTTGTTGGGTCTGTGCTTGACCTAATTATCTCTGTCTGTGCTTGTGTAGACCCGGGGGCTGTGGTCCTCTGCAGCTGAACTATTAATGAAACAGCCACCTAGCATAAGTAGAATACACAGACAAAAAGCATATTTCCATGCTGATATCTACAGCAAAAGCATGCATCCACTGTGCTACTTTATGGGTAAATTCATGACTGTGAATGTGTTTGCATCAAGCAAGGTAAAGAAGCCATGTTGCAAATCGATACCTGGCTGGCCATGGAGGCGGAGCACGTGTTTTACATATGTTGATTATTTTCTTCTGACCAGCACTATCTGAGCATACAACATATGTCTGACTGGTGCTGTGAACCTTAAAGCAGCATTACCTATGCAGTTAAAAAACACAATAATCGCTTCCCATTTTTATGAAAACATAAAACAGCTCATGTGTCATCTATTCGATCCGTACCTGGTAGGATTAATCCACGGCAGAGCAGGGGGGTTGTTTCAGTGATCGGTCGATCACTTTGATTTTACAATGGTACATCCATGGAAAACAGGCTGAGATGAGCGCGGGACAAATAACAGACTGGGTGTGAGATGGTCCTGGGAGAACATTGACTAAAAAAATGGACACATCCTTCACTGCTTACCTTAACGTAAACTTGAATGTTGATGAGGGGCAGTCATTCCTGGAAGTGTTGAATTCCTGAAACCTGATCTCATTTCTTTAATTTTCCTGATCGGTGCGCTGTATTCAGAATTGCTGCCTCCTTCATTTCTTCTTTGTTGGGCTCTGTGTCCCTGCTGCTGTTGGATCTTCTTCCCAGGCTGCCACCGAGTTGACCCTAAGCTCCGTCCTTGTTTTTCTAAACCGTTTTCGTTTACTATTGTGGTGGCTCCACGCTGAACTAGACATCACTTGGGTCACGTGCTGAGGGTAGGCCGAGGCGGATTAATGAGCAGCCCCTGCCTAGCCCTCCCTCAACTAGTGACTCTAGGGACATCCTCTTCCTTGACTCCGCCCCTATACGATCTTTACAGTCAGGAGTGGGGTTAGCAAGCTACTAACCCACCTCATCCAGTGTCAGAGACAAGCTAAGGAGGTTGCATTGAAGTTTGTACACTCATTGGGGGCATTTCAGTTTTAGTGCCTCCAGTCAATCACTTGGCCCAGGCCTATGGACCCTTGCTCATAAACCTGGCGCTGCTGCAAACTGAGCATGTGTAATGGGGATGGCTCCAAGAGCAATCCCAATTTTACATCTACAGTATAGAGACCAGTCTTTGATGAATCAACTTCTGGGGTACTAGTGGTCCAGGGGTGAATATCGGATTCTAATCTATCAATCAGCCCGACACCTCTAACACACCCGAAGTGATCCGAACAGTTGGAGTAACACGCACATTATGAACCTCCTTGTCCAATTTTGGTAACGTGGACAAAATGGCAGGCTTATCTCCAAAAGGTCATGGAACCTTGGTTAGTTGAAAAGGGTCTGTCCAGTCAAGGGTGTATCAAAAATATCAACTTTATTTATATCACAACAGACAGTTCTAGCAACACTACGAAAAACAACTCACCCTGTAAATTAATGCAGAGGACAGACAATTTCAAAGAAGAAAAAGGGATGCACTCTGGATACTGACAAGAGGGTAGTCAGTATGGTTAGTAACCACAACAGTTTAAGGTTTCTCAACAGGTTCGAGTTAGCTTCAGGGCACTTTGCAGTCTTCCAAGACAGAGTTGAAGATGGGAGTCAGCTGTGGGTATCAGGTGGCAAGCCGGTCCGGTAAGCGAAGCTGCATGCACGGCTGCAGGCTGGCCTACATGACTGCTAGGGGTCAGGAATCGTTGTTTTCGTACTGATTATTGGTTCTAAAGCACTGGCTGAGACATCTCAGATGTCTTTAAGTGACGGCGGCTTGACAGCGGACGGCGTTGCCATTGGTTGCACTTCGAGGAACTCGACAGGCTCAAAAATGTCCTTCTCCCTGCTTCTTCAATGGGCTTGTGTCATCCTTTAAGGCGGATGACCCAAAGCTGAGGAGTGTGTTGCAGGCAGCGGCTTTGTCCTGGGCTGTAGGTTCAGAGACTTTCTGGCACTCCCTATCTAGGAGGCTTGATGCAGAGCCTAGCAGGACACGGCGTGTTCTGGCTGTGCACTGGTTATGGAGTGGCTGGAGGGTCCTCTGAGTTCTGTATCACCCTCTGTTCCTTGGAAGATGTTTAGGGGGTGGATCTTGCTTCCCTCTTTGGATGCCTCTGGTCTTCCTTCACTGGCAGAAGCTGTAACACAGATTGTACCTTCAGCCAGGGTCCAAGATTGAAAGATCAAAAGAAATATCGAGGCTTCATACCACCGAAAATTAAATGCGCCAGACACGAGTTCAGAAGTTCATGTACAGTTTATTGGTCATATAGCTATCTGGCTCCCAACGCCTCACAGTGTGTACTAGCAGACACTGTGAGGGTAGAGAGTGCTGGACATCTCAAAAACAGCAGTATTTATGCATTTTCTCATAATCCCAGAATCATCGTCCAGCCCCTCTTTGTGTTACACATTCACTACACATTCACTAGGGTTCGTAGCAAATGTGCTTAGGCCAATGTTCGTTTCTAGGCCGTATTATGTGAAATATACTTTAACAAGATAAGTTATTCGTGCTGCTTCTTGTGAAGCCTTCAGATGATCTATTTAAAGAGGGGCCGCAGTCTACTCTTAAAGCCAAGTGGGCCACAGTGATTGGTGTAGGCTAAGCCTACTTTAATGAACCAATCCTGGTGTCAGTACTAGCAATTTCCTGTATGTGTGAGGTTATAACCAGAGTGTTTTGCAACAGGAGAGGTAAGGGGATGAAAACAGGAACAAGTTGTGCCCCAGAACTAAAATGGTGGAAACCTTCTCTCAACAGAAAGATCTTTCGCCACACTCCCTTGTGATACTAAGTCCCACCCATCTTCCAGCCTGTTGTTGATCAAATTGTATCTCTGGTTAATGGATCTCTCTGTGGTTCCTGATTAAAGTAGCAGGTCTCCCTTGAAGCTGTAGTGAGACCAGACTCTCTGGCTCCTGCAAACCACATTCTCGTACCTTATGAATGGGGTCCCCCTAGCAGTGTGGCTTATTGTAAATAGCAGTCCCAGACTTGACAGCTCACTGTCAGTGAGACTGAGCGAAGGAATACACGGGTCTATGCGTTTGTCGTGGTGTGAGCATAAGAAAATGTGTGTGGATTAGCCCCACACATTTTTCCTGAGGTTGGTCTATTATCATTCCATTTAATTTAAACATTTGAAAAAGCACAGGTGAGCGCACACACATCATGCGGATGGTCGAATTCCTCACAATGTGTGTGAGTGAGGCAGGCCGCCTTTGGTTGCCTGTCACTCATGGACAAGTGGGAGGATTAGTGGAAGGTGGCAGAGCAATGCCCATATGCCCTAATGGGCCAGCCGCCCCTGCTGCTTGTCATCCCTAATTACTTGCAGTTGCGGCAGTTGCTGCTCTACTGTATTCTCAATGTGCTCCAGGCTCTGTTCGATATTATTGAGCCTCTTCCAGATCCCTTATATTTTATGCTGTGCTACACTCTCAGGGGCAGGGGTTCTTGGACCAGTACCTGTCCCCGACCACCTGCATCCACTGCATCATCATCAGTTCCTGTTTCTGAGTTCTGATGCTATTGGCATTGGATCAATGGAACAGGGGAGGAGTCTGGGGACAGGAGTGTGGTTGCCAGTGTCAGCCCATGGCTGGCCAGGATGGAATGGTTGGTTCCCCATCCCTACAGGGGCTTGGAGACTAGTGATGTTGGCAGCAGATGAGGCTGTAGCATCAGTAGAAGTGTCAATTGTGGTGCCAGTTGGTGGTGGCACAGCATTGGCAGCAGTGTTATTGGTGTCAGTGGCCACACTTGGCAGGATGGAGCCAGTGTTGCCGGTTTGTGCAGCTGACATGCTGGTGTCAGATGTTTTGTTCGGCAGAGGACTTCCTGGTGCGATGGTTGCGGGTTGCAGGGTTGAAGGCAGAGATGCTTGCATCTTTAGTTGTGCCGTAGGTGCTCCCAGTTGCATTTCCTGTTAACCCTGATGTACTGGGCCTGGCTTCATCTGTCTGGGTGGGCTGTGTACCTGTTGGGTGATTGTCAGAGCTAAAGCCAAAACCAAACCAAGACAAGGGGCACGGGGAGGTGTGGTAGGGATTGTGATGCCTAGACAGGGTGTAAGGAATGTGCCTAGGAAGTTGCAGCCATATAAGAGACTGCTTTGCCTCTTATGTAGGAAAGCAGCTCTTAAAAACTACATTTCCCAGCTGAAGCTGCCTCCCAACTACAATTCCCAGCATGCCCGGGGTCGCTATGGACCAATCAGGAGCCGGGTGTGGCGCACTTACGCGCATGCGCAAGCCCCGAGGCATGGGGCTTGTGCTTGAGACTTCAGGGAGAGAGGACATGCAGACCGCAGCTCCAGCCAAATCACTCGCGAGGGGCCCAGCCCCACCAGAGAAGCAGCCCGGCCCCTCGCTTTTACAAGATAAGTCCATTTTACCTTCTTGGGAATCAGAGGGATCGGGGGAGAAGCACAGGGGGCCATCGCTCGCCCATCCCAAAGCCCCTGCGCCTTCCAGAAAGATAAGTGGGCGTGTTTATCGCACGCCGCCACAATGCGCTTGCATTATTGTGGGGAGTAAAAAGTGTTCGGAAGTACCCGCACCAAAGTTCTGTGTGTTCCCGCCTCCTGAGACCTGAAAAGCAAGGCGTACACGTGGCGATTGCCCGCAGCGGTCTGAAGAAGGCCACTGTGGGACACTAGCGCTGGCAGTCACATTATCAGGAATAAGAGGAAACACCCTGAAAAGAGTGGCGCAACCTTGGCATAACCATCCACGCATGATACTGCGCACGGATGGGCGCAAATGAACGTTGTATAGTATGAATGTGAATGGGGCATGAGTGTGAATGCTACCAGAACTCAGAGGACAAATGTTAACATGTGTCATTTCTTTTAGCTTGGACCGGCTGTGAAACTTTACGGACCTGCCACAGGACTTGACGGGTCTACCACGAACTGGACACTGAAAGCCAGAGTTTGCATGCTGGAAAATAATGCTGTTAGTTGTGGACTGATCTATGTGCATGTGTAGACATTTAAGGTTAACCAGTGAGGGGGCTAATTCCTAGCAATGTGGTATTGATGTGCAAACAGCTACTTGGTACCAAGTACATCAAAAGTGTGCAATAGCCAGCCCTTTCACTAAAACCCCCCTTCCTACCCACAACCTCTACCTCATCCTCAGTCCAGTTTTCCTAAACTCCCAGCAACCTATCCAACCATCGAGACCCTAACCCTCCTTCCCTGCTCTGGTCGAGGTCGCCTGTGTAAGCTTTGACTTGCAGGCTCCACGACCATAGTGGGGGTGGTTGGTATTGCGTTGCTCCTGTGCCTTGGACCAGAGTGCCTTGACAGTGATGAATGATATGCAGTTGCTTATCATGCAGGCTAGTACATGGCATAGCAAGACACTTTTGAATTTTGGATGATGCTGACCAAGGATAATGGGTTTGGGTTGGTTCTCTTGCAGGGAGATATCTACTCAATCATTGCAACATATGGCCTATGAGGTGCACACACCTTGCAGGACATAAGGGTTGACTTTCCTGTGACATGGTTATTGGTGTAAAGTCCCCCATCATGTTTAACATTAATTCCATATTTCAGGAGAAAATGTACTTGTGACCTTATACCATTCAATAGAGAGCATTCAATTCCATATTCTCACCGTGGACAATCTCTTTTCACACCTCTGTACCCTGAGCAGTCTCTGTTAATAGACAATAGACATAGGCGTGATCTCCCAATCCAGAAAAGTGAGCCAAACACAGCTATGAATCCTCCAGTGTGTCCTCCTTGATAGTTCTTCACCACACGTTACCAGTTGTACACTGAATAAGAATTTTGTGTTGCAACATAGTCTATGATTTCCGACTATTACGGTTACTCACGTGTTCATTCACTTTCAACTTTTACTTAAATGTGCACCTCTGGAATGAGGTCAGCCAGCTATGTTCCGTTCTTCATCACTTTGTTCATCTGCTCAGCTTTGTAGGAACTTATTTGGTTTACATATCTTCATGAACTGTATTTAACTGATCGTTTTTGGACCGTTTGCTCATGTTTTCAGTTGTTCTCGGACTAAACCCTTTAAATTAAATATACATATGGTGCTTCTTCATGCTTTTCACCTAAAATATCTAAGTCTGCTCATTAACATTGCCAGTAGACACCAAGCACCCCAAACGCCTCTGCTCAAGTTGTATAAGTGCCTCTTCATGAGGAACCTCCCACCGTGATCAAGTCAATACATCTGGCTATAGTGAAATTAGAGCCCTATGTTCTATTAGAGAAGGGTTCAGTCCAGTATAATTGCATAGGTTACATGCCGCTATCACAACATATGATAAACTGATAACGTTGCTTGACATGTAGTTTCACGGCTTCTCTAGTAGCGATGTAGGTTGACTGCTAGGAGGAGTGAGATTTCGCCAGCTCCCTCGGATTCACCCAGTTTTATGTCCTCTAGCATTTAACTGGATAGTGCATTCATTTGACTCTGCCACCTGTGTCAGTTGTCACAACAACACTAGTCTCCCCTCCAGTGGTATCAAGTGGAATTCTAATCTAGGTATCTAGTGCCAAGTCCTCCACACTTCATTAGCACCTGTGAGCAGATCCACACATTGATTGAAGCTAGTATTACACTGGCATTGATCTAGCATCCGACCTGCATGAAGGTGCGATGCCTTTACAGGATGTTTTCTCCATCCGTTCTCATTCCAACTCCATTCGACCAAATCACGTTAGACACTTCATCCATCCCAGCTTCCACAATCTCATTACTCTTCGGTGTCATCCTCTCCTGTTTGTCTTTGGAGTCTCCCCCCATATTCTGCGTTCCGATGCTTGCCCATCCTTCTGTTCTAATTCACTTTTCTATTCTGTACTGATACAGCTTAAAGCTATACGACCATTATGGTGGGTATGTCCTCAGTACAAAATACTCTTAACATAACAGGACAGTAACAACTCCTTCATAATGTTGCAGCATAAAATGCAGAATTCTGGAGGAAATAAAAAATGGAAATGTTTTATCAGTGTTCATCTTTGTAAATACCAACGATGACTCCATCACAATTGTGGCTTGAGTGTGGTGGGTGTCACCCAAACACCATACATTGTAATGAAAGGATAACAAACAATTTACTAGACATTGGCCCTCATTACGACCCTGGCGGAAAGGGGTTTACGCCGGCGTAAACCATGGCGCCCCTTTCCGCCTGAGTACGAGTTCCCGTAGCGCCATGGTGATTTTTACGCCTGCTTTTTGCAGGCGGAAAAATCCATGGCGCTACGGGACTTGTTGTTAATTACGCCACCGTAATTTACGGTGGCGTAATTAACGCCTTCCCCACTCCCATTATACCCTATGGGGCAAAAATGGGAATGGGGAAGGGTAAATGGGGATTGGGGACTTACCGCCCCGCCAAGGTCGGAATGGGGCGGTAAGTCCGCCAACCACCATGGCGGAGTTGGCAGCTTAGCGCCATGGACCATGGTGCAAATTGCACCATGGTTCTCCGCCAGGGTCGTAATGAGGGCCATTGAAATTGAGACAGATGGAGAGGCATGGCTCCTTACAGAAGGATGTCAGAATGGAGCCTGTTTCTAAAAATAAAACACCATCAACAAATCGACAGAGAGTTTATTCCCTATGGCACTCACCTTTTCTTAAGGATTTGTGACAGAAATTGGACCAGGGGCATAGGCTTCTTGGCAGTACCTTCTTCTCTAGACAGGGCTTCTCTGCTTTTCCCATGTGGCTGAACAAGATTTGCGGTGTGGCAAAACATGTTGATCCAGCCTCAAGTCATTGTCAAATCAGTGTCGAGACAGGACTCTGTGTAATTAGACTCAGCGTTCCAGACAAAGTGGTTTGATGGGTCCATCAGGTTTGAATCTGTAGTCAAGTTGTTTCGAGGTGATGTTTTCGCTGGATCGAGTCTGCGTGTGACACAATGGATACCATCAGTTCACATTGGTGGTTGAGTCAGGGTCAAAGCGAGTTTCTGTTGGTTCGATGTGGTTCTCCAAGATGCGGCAAGTTCAATGCTTCCACAGAGGTGAGCCAGCACTCAAGTCAAGGCTGCGGTAACTGCTACTGGTGAAAGGCAGCATTAAACTGGTTTAAAGATTCAGTCAGCGTTTGAAGGCTGCAAACAGTGCCAAACGCAGCACTGTGTGTCCGGTGTCAGTTTGAGGGCATTGAGCACAGTCGAAGCAGCTCAAAGGCAGCTCAAATTGGTGCAACAGGAGTCAAACTGCTATTATACTTCTTAGGTTGCTGTGGGTCCCATTGCCATGGTTCTAGAACATGCTGAGTCCTTCTTGCTCCATTCGCAGTCCAGGGAGTTTGACTGAAATCTGCAGGGGTTATTTTACCTCCAATGAGAAGTTTGGTTACACTGCAGGTTGCAGAATGGCAGGCCTTGGTCCACAGCAGTTCACCCTCAAAACACAGAAGACTCCTCTGTCTTGGATGCCTTATGCCTTCTCCTCTATGTCAGCAGACTGCACTCCCAGCAGAGGCCCAAAAGTGTATCTTCTTCTTCTGATGTCCAAAGAGGAACCAAGGAAGAGACCCTTCCTTAAGAAGGCTAAATGTCACAGGGGATTAGAGAAAAACAAGCCTGCTGTAAACAGTTCAATCCCAGTTACTGTAACAAGTGACCCTTGCCTTCTGACATCATTTCCAGAGTGCCTTGCCCACCAAGAAGTGGAAGGGACAGGAAGGAAGAGAGCCCCAATGGAAAACCAAGATGGTGGAATAACTTCTCCTGTTTACCTTCCTACCATGGCTACTCTAACTACACTCTCTTCCCTATCCTGCTGACTTTAAAGACCCCTTGGTGTGCTACACACTTGTGGGAGGCTGGGCTTTGTTATGTGAGTGCCTCTTTGTAGCAGGTGAGAGCTCCTGTTTCCTGTGGGGCGCTGTTACCTTTCCTCCCGGGGTATCTGAGGAAGGCAGTCCCTGGCTGCTTCCCTACTTGCTGAATTGGAGAAAGCCAGGCTGGACATGAATACATATTACCCTTGCATTGCTTGCTGTGGCTCACGCAGTTGGCACTTGCATTAGAATAGATTGCTTTGGCATTAATACATGTGTGCTCTTAGAAGTCACCATACCATGACGAGGTGTGGGTTATTTCAGAGATTAACCTTCCACCAGATTGATTAGGTAGACACTCATTATATTTTAGATTAGTGTTGCAAACATTAAAATACTACCTCTCCCTGTTGTGACCTTTGGTTACTGCAGCTGTCAGGGATGCACATGTGTCCTTTGGATCTGCCCTGTGCCATTGGCGAACAGAGGCTGCATGTGTCAGGAGACTGGTGCAGCAAATGTATGCATTATTCTTTTTGGCATGGAGATTTTATGAAAAGCGGGATCTGTTTAGCAGGCTTCCCGTTCAGGGGCAGAATGTCATTTTATTTCAGTAAAAATCAGGGCTTTCACACGCTTGCAAATGGCAATCCACCACAATCTGGTGTTGAGGCATTTTTCGACTTATTTGAATTCACTATGAATTTTATAGAGCGAAAACACCTTTCTCAGTCGAGCATTCACAGATCGATGAGAAGCCGCTCTGCAGTTGTGCAGACCTCTGTCACTTACTCATCTTGCTATGCTACGAGCCAGTGTTGTCATCATGCAGAATCTGGCTGCTTCTCCCGCACCTCCCACATTAACGCTGATACTTGTTGTTCTATTTTGATTCTGTGCAATGATTTTGGAAATGCTGTTCTAACATTCCATCCTATGCCCTCCTTCTTTCTAGAGCGTTGTCCTTGCCCATTGAAACAATGCATGTTGCAATTTGGTGCATTAAAAACATAATACAAATAAAATAGAGTTAAATGAAATAGAAATGTTCTCGATTAAAGTGGTCTTCTGCACGTGTACTACTTTATTTCCTCTGTCGGTAATGAGCTCTCTTTCTCTGGGACCATTTGTATCACTCTTTTAAACTGCTATGGTGTTGTGCAGTATATGTTGTAAACACGTTCCATCGTAGTACTAGTAGGAATGTCCTTCCATAAAACGGTTTGTACAAGCTGTGAGCAAATGTGGCAATAAATGAAGCCAGCAGTGTGTAACACATATTTTTCCATCAGTTGCATATTTATAGTCACATCTGTTTTTCTGCGTTTTGATGTGTCAGCCACCTAGGGCTGGCACCAGCACTCAAAGGAAAATTCAAAGATAATTCTCATCCTACTTTCCAAGAAAATAACCCATTACTGGATGCGGGTGAATTACAGAACGTGGAGGAGTTTGTCAACAGTTTCCACACCTGGTGCTTCTTCATGCTTTTCACCTAAAATCTCTAAGTCTGCTCATTAACATTGCCAATAGACACCAAGCACCCCAAACGCCTCTGCTCAAGTGGTATAAGTGCCTCTTCATGAGGAACCTCCCACCGTGATCAAGTCAATACATCTGGCTATAGTGAAATTAGAGCCCTATGTTCTATTAGAGAAGGGTTCAGTCCAGTATAATTGCATAGGTTACATGCCGCTATCACAACATATGATAAACTGATAACGTTGCTTGACATGTAGTTTCACAGCTTCTCTAGTAGCGATGCAGGTTGACTGCTAGGAGGAGTGAGATCTCGCCAGCTCCCTCGGATTCACCCATTTTATGTCCTCTAGCATTTAACTGGATAGTGCACTCATTTGACTCTGCCACCTGTGTCAGTTGTCACAACAACACTAGTCTCCCCTCCAGTGGTATCAAGTGGAATTCTAATCTAGGTATCTAGTGCCAAGTCCTCCACACTTCATTAGCACCTGTGAGCAGATCCACATATTGATTGAACCTAGTATTACACTGGCATTGATCTAGCATCCGACCTGCATGAAGGTGCGATGCGTTTACAGGATGTTTTCTCCATCCGTTCTCATTCCAACTCCATTCGACCAAATCACGTTTGACACTACATCCATCCCAGCTTCCACAATCTCATTACTCTTCGGTGTCATCCTCTCCTGTTTGTCTTTGGAGTCTCCCCCCATATTCTGCGTTCCTATGCTTGCCCATCCTTCTGTTCTAATTCACTTTTCTATTCTGTACTGATACAGCTTGAAGCTATAAGACCATTATGGTGGGTATGTCCTCAGTACAAAATACTCTTAACATAACAGGACAGTAACAACTCCTTCATAATATTGCAGCATAAATGCAGAATTCTGGAGGAAATAAAAAATGGAAATGTTTTATCAGTGTTCATCTTTGTAAATACCAACGATTGCTCCATCACAATTGTGGCTTGAGTGTGGTGGGTGTCACCCAAACACCATACATTGTAATGAAAGGATAACAAACAATTTACTGGACATTGAAATTGAGACAGATGGAGAGGCATGGCTCCTTACAGAAGGATGTCAGAATGGAGCCTGTTTCTAAAAATAAAACACCATCAACAAATCGACAGAGAGTTTATTCCCTATGGCACTCACCTTTTCTTAAGGATCTGTGACAGAAATTGGACCAGGGGCATAGGCTTCTTGGCAGTACCTTCTTCTCTAGACCGGGCTTCTCTGCTTTTCCCATGTGGCTGAACAAGATTTGCGGTGTGGCAAAACATGTTGATCCAGCCTCAAGTCATTGTCAAATAAGTGTCGAGACAGGACTCTGTGTAATTAGACTCAGCGTTCCAGACAAAGTGGTTTGATGGGTCCATCAGGTTTGAATCTGTAGTCAAGTTGTTTCGAGGTGATGCTTTCGCTGGATCGAGTCTGCGTGTGACACAATGGATACCATCAGTTCACATTGGTGGTTGAGTCAGGGTCAAAGCGAGTTTCTGTTGGTTCGATGTGGTTCTCCAAGATGCGGCAAGTTCAATGCTTCCACAGAGGTGAGCCAGCACTCAAGTCAAGGCTGCGGTAACTGCTACTGGTGAAAGGCAGCATTAAACTGGTTTAAAGATTCAGTCAGCGTTTGAAGGCTGCAAACAGTGCCAAACGCAGCACTGTGTGTCCGGTGTCAGTTTGAGGGCATTGAGCACAGTCGAAGCAGCTCAAAGGCAGCTCAAATTGGTGCAACAGGAGTCAAACTGCTATTATACTTCTTAGGTTGCTGTGGGTCCAATTGCCATGGTTCTAGAACATGCTGAGTCCTTCTTGCTCCATTCGCAGTCCAGGGAGTTTGACTGAAATGTGCAGGGGTTATTTTACCTCCAATGAGAAGTTTGGTTACACTGCAGGTTGCAGAATGGCAGGCCTTGGTCCACAGCAGTTCACCCTCAAAACACAGAAGACTCCTCTGTCTTGGATGCCTTATGCCTTCTCCTCTATGTCAGCAGACTGCACTCCCAGCAGAGGCCCAAAAGTGTATCTTCTTCTTCTGATGTCCAAAGAGGAACCAAGGATGAGACCCTTCCTTAAGAAGGCTAAATGTCACAGGGGATTAGAGAAAAACAAGCCTGCTGTAAACAGTCCAATCCCAGTTACTGTAACAAGTGACCCTTGCCTTCTGACATCATTTCCAGAGTGCCTTGCCCTCCAAGAAGTGGAAGGGACAGGAAGGAAGAGAGCCCCAATGGAAAACCAAGATGGTGGAATAACTTCTCCTGTTTACCTTCCTACCATGGCTACTCTAACTACACTCTCTTCCCTATCCTGCTGACTTTAAAGACCCCTTGGTGTGCTACACACTTGTGGGAGGCTGGGCTTTGTTATGTGAGTGCCTCTTTGTAGCAGGTGAGAGCTCCTGTTTCCTGTGGGGCGCTGTTACCTTTCCTCCCGGGGTATCTGAGGAAGGCAGTCCTGGCTGCTTCCCTACTTGCTGAATTGGAGAAAGCCAGGCTGGACATGAATACATATTACCCTTGCATTGCTTGCTGTGACTCACGCAGTTGGCACTTGCATTAGAATAGATTGCTTTGGCATTAATACATGTGTGCTCTTAGAAGTCACCATACCATGACGAGGTGTGGGTTATTTCAGAGATTAACCTTCCACCAGATTGATTAGGTAGACACTCATTATATTTTAGATTAGTGTTGCAAACATTAAAATACTACCTCTCCCTGTTGTGACCTTTGGTTACTGCAGCTGTCAGGGATGCACATGTGTCCTTTGGATCTGCCCTGTGCCATTGGCGAACAGAGGCTGCATGTGTCAGGAGAATGGTGCAGCAAATGTATGCATTATTCTTTTTGGCATGGAGATTTTATGAAAAGCGGGATCTGTTTAGCAGGCTTCCCGTTCAGGGGCAGAATGTCATTTTATTTCAGTAAAAATCAGGGCTTTCACACGCTTGCAAATGGCAATCCACCACAATCTGGTGTTGAGGCATTTTTCGACTTATTTGAATTCACTATGAATTTTATAGAGCGAAAACACCTTTCTCAGTCGAGCACTCCCAGATCGATGAGAAGCCGCTCTGCAGTTGTGCAGACCTCTGTCACTTACTCATCTTGCTATGCTACGAGCCAGTGTTGTCATCATGCAGAATCTGGCTGCTTCTCCCGCACCTCCCACATTAACGCTGATACTTGTTGTTCTATTTTGATTCTGTGCAATGATTTTGCAAATGCTGTTCTAACATTCCATCCTATGCCCTCCTTCTTTCTAGAGCGTTGTCCTTGCCCATTGAAACAATGCATGTTGCAATTTGGTGCATTAAAAACATAATACAAATAAAATAGAGTTAAATGAAATAGAAATGTTCTCGATTAAAGTGGTCTTCTGCACGTGTACTACTTTATTTCCTCTGTCGGTAATGAGCTCTCTTTCTCTGGGACCATTTGTATCACTCTTTTAAACTGCTATGGTGTTGTGCAGTCTATGTTGTAAACACGTTCCATCGTAGTACTAGTAGGAATGTCCTTCTATAAAACGGTTTGTACAAGCTGTGAGCAAATGTGGCAATAAATGAAGCCAGCAGTGTGTAACACATATTTTTCCATCAGTTGCATATTTATAGTCACATCTGTTTTTCTGCGTTTTGATGTGTCAGCCACCTAGGGCTGGCACCAGCACTCAAAGGAAAATTCAAAGATAATTCTCATCCTACTTTCCAAGAAAAGAACCCATTACTGGATGCGGGTGAATTACAGAACGTGGAGGAGTTTGTCAACAGTTTCCACACCGTTGCTGCGCATTTGCCACTCATTCACAGGAAAGAATGCAGAATGCCACAATAATGATGAACAGTCATTGCATGTGGCAGTAGCCAAAAACCACACGTCTTAATCAAGTCATAGCAGAAACGGCGATCATCTGCTCAAATTCAGGCGGATACAGTGAGCTCATTTACCTCATGGCAAAGTGTTACGAACATGCCTTTTAAGCATTAATGGAACTTTTGTACGCATGCTTTTTACAAATCCACAAGCATCACAGTCAGCGTCTGGTTTTGATGCCGGGGTAATGCAATGTACTCCTATGGAATCTGTCTGTTTTTTAAACCTGCTAAAAGCAGGCGGATTCTATAGGGATCCATTGTTAATGCTGTCTGCCATGCGTAGACATCAGGCAGCAGTCACACAATTTGCACTATGATGTGAAAAAGAAGGCAAAGAGCAAATTACAAAAATTGCACAATGGGGACTTGTTTTCACCCAAGTGCAAACATAGCCAGTCCACGCCTGGCAATAAACCAGGTTTTATTAAATATCTCCAGTGTCAAAAAGTTTTCTTGAAAATAAGCTTGTCTTTTTACCCTTAAAAGAACTACAATGTCACCACCAAAATGTAAACCTCGTAATGACAAACAGTATAAACGTGTGAGGTACAGCAAAATTCCTATACAAAAAAATTGTTTTGGGATGTATCTAAATGTGTTTTAACAGGTTGAACTGGGTTCTTCCAGTCCTTTAAGATGAGGTAGCAATCCCCTTGAGATGGATGGGGAGGCAGAAGTTACTCAAACATCAATAATTGAAACGACTCTGGTAGTTGGCAAAAGGATAACTGTTTTAATATCAATTATCTAAAACAGGGAGTACAACGGACATGAATGGACGTCTCAGCGTAATAACTCCCAATGCATCTAAAAAAAGCATTCTTTTATAGCAAAGAATAGTCATAGGTGACGTTAACCTACGTATTACTAACGTCATTCTACGTGACAAACTACAAAAACCTAATGGCAAGTGTGATAGGGTCTAAGGGAATATCTAAGTATTCGATCCATACTCATCTAAGGCTGTGAAAGAAAGCGATTTGTTTCTTAACATTAGGTGAGGCAACTAAGCCCTCCCCTAAAACAGGTTACTATGAACTTCACTAAATACACGACGTGCCATTGACTACAAAAACTATAGGACCCCTAATCAAGTGGTCCTCTATCCATTGATTGGCACTCTAACCTCCGTCAGTACTTTTCCACCTACGTCTAGCAGCACGCAGACTGGGCTTCCAGGCGCTGGTAAGCTACTCTTCAACCATAGCTTCCCACCAATTAGTATATTCATCCATCATCACCTCAGTGGTCTGCTGTCTATTAGGGATTTGAACTTGTCCTTGGGAGTGTTCTTTGCTATGGAGAATTCAGGGGAGTGAAGGCACGCAATGCCCTCATGCGTAGGTTTTACCATCATGTTCTTCCAACTTCATCCCTCCACGTGACTGAAGACCACAAAATCGAGCCTCTCATCTATTAAAAATCATATTTTCTAATAGACCTCTGAGGTCTTCCTTGTTTTATTCATGCCCCCTGAACAGGAGCTCTGTTCTTTCACACGATTTGTATCAAATGTCTGCTCACTCCAGCCTGATAAAACCTTGGCTTCTTGGCTCATCCAGTCTCGACTTTCTGAGATTCACTTTGTAATATACTTTTTTTCCAACTGCGACACACTGGAAACAAGGCCTTCCTTTTTTAACCCAGCTCTGCTATAACACGTAGTGGAAACATCCATTCTTTAATTGCTTATGTATATATGTTGGTGCATGCCGCAATCTATTCACTATAAAGCTAGCCTAAAGAATATTTTGCCTGCTTGTGTTTCTTTGAATCTATACATGTGTAAAACAGCTTGACATCTTCATCGTTTCTGTAGCATATGTTTCTTCATCTTGATCTCAAGATGCCACTCATCTTCGATACTTTCTTGATGCCTTATAGACTATACGCATCCTTTAGTCTCTGCATCTCTTCCATGTATGTCAGCTCGACTCTGTATGACATCACCATTCGTCTTCGCCATTCAGTCGTTCTGCCTCTTATGGGATTTCATTCAAATGGCCATTATACTGTCTCCTATGCAGGTATGGTTTTCTCAATGGGAACATTGCCTCCAGGATTCTCCTTGGTATCAGTATTTTCACTGGTACTGCAAGTGTCCCACTCTCTGACTCCCAACATATAGGCAAGATGGGCGAGGTGATTGAGGTGGGAGTACTTAGCTCCTTCGCTACAATGTGACAAAATGCACTAAAGTCCTTTCAGCAGCCATTGCAGAAAGTGGCTTCCAGAATGCAGAATTGTACACTGCCGGCATGAGGCAGCATAGAACCATCCAGTGCTGTATTCAGTTACGCAGTTGGTTATACGTTCAGAGACTGTCAGGGTGAAGAAGGTGAAGAAGAAGAATATCTGAGTATCATCAGTGAAGAGGTAATAGTCAAATCCAAAAGAGAAATCAGTTTTCCGAGTAGGGAGGCAGTTATAAGGCGGAAAGGAGAGGGCTTAAGACTAATGCTTGAAGAACACTCATCAGAAGGGGTGTGGTAGGAGGTGAGGAGTCCCATGAGATAGGGAAGGAGTAGTCAGAGGGATAGCATGGTGTCCTTAATGCAACAAAAGGAAAGAGTCTGAAGGGATTAGAATGATCAACAATGTCAGAGGCAGCTGAAAGGTCTAGGGGGTGAGAATGGAGGAGAGGTGTGGGAATGGTGGGCATTGGTAAGAGAATTGGCAACATGGATGGGTGCAGTCTTTAATGGGTTTTGGACCTGACTTCAGATTGGAGGGAGTCAGCAAGTGAGTGCAGCTTGAGATGATTGACTTTGCGGTTAAAGACAACACTCTCAAAGATTTTAGATTGGTAGTGAAGGAATTAGGAATGTCTGTAGAATGAGGGATTGCTGACATCAGAAGTTGGTTTCTCTAAGAGAGATGTGACTGTGGCTGTTTTGTAACAGGTTTTGAAGATGCCATTTAAGACAGATAATTTGAATAAGGTGGAGAGGTGAGCAGATGTGATGGGAGCAAGTTCCTGAACAATTTGTGGTGCAAAGGGGTCAATTGGAGGACAGGATGGGTTGGCAGAGTGACAAATATGTAGACCTTCAATGGGGAGGTGAGGCAGAAATGAGACAAAGAAGAGAGTTTGAGTAAGATGGAAGAGGGACAAATTGAGAAAGGGGCTGGGAGAAACAAGGGTAGACAAGATGTCCCATATTCTGGTGATCTTAGTGGAGAGGTACGGCACAAAGTCATCAGAAGAGACATGGATAGAACATGAGCAGTTCTTATGGGGAAGCATGGCCTGGAGGGTCATAGGAGGATTTTGATGTTTTGAGGGCTGTGGTCAAGGTCAGTAGAGAGTCTGTTTAGACAGAGAGAAGAGTGGGGAATCTGTCTTTGCACCACTGGCATAAGCAGCAATGTAATGTACTCAGCAACTAAATGGCTAGGGAGACAGTTGGTTAAGGGAGTGGCTGGAGAGGGGAAGGAGTAGGACGCCTAGTGATCAATGAAGGGGGTAGACAGTAAAATGTTTAACTCAGCAAAGCACAGGAGACTGGGCTGGAAAATAGGAATATGAGATTGAGAGAGTTGTGCTAGGTGTGGTTTGAAAGTTGATGTAGATTGACAATTGATTTGTCAGAGAGAGTGAAGTCAAGTTGGATGTGTTAAGCCATAGTCATATTGAAGAGGTTGAGGTCTCCCATTATGATTGCAGGGTCATCAGCTTGGAGCATTTCGAAATATGATCAGAGAAGCTTTGGATGATGGTGCCTGGTGGGTGGTCAATGAGGAGTATAGTAAGATCAGTGTGAGTGAGGAGTTGGACCATGATATGCTTAAAAGAGAAGGGAGTAAAATCAGAGAGAGAAAAGGAAGCCATTAATATGTACTGGCTAATCATGAGACCGACCCACCCACTCTCTTTTTTTTGGAGTGACGAGGGGAGTGAGTCAAAGAGGCATGTCGGTGTGAAGGGCTGACCTGGTGGCGATATCCTGGAGGAGAATTCAGATTTCGGCGGTAGCCATCACTGAAAGTATGGGATGATGAAAATTAAAATTATTTGTGAGAGAGGTTTTTTTTGCAGGGGGACTGGACATTCCAGAGACCTAGAGTGAGGTCAATCGGCAAAGTAGAGATAGAGGAAGTAGTTGCTGTAGTAAGTGAGGGGACACAGGTACGGTAGATGAGTTTGGTGGGGGAGAGAGAGAGCATAAGAAGACTATGCAGGATTGGCATGAGCAAAAGCCATTTAAGAAATTGCAGGGTCCTTGGCAACACATAAAGGCAATTTATGAAGTCACATGGTTTTAGGTGCTCAAGGAATGCAATTTTAAAATAACACAGGGTTCTAGGTGATCGGTGCATCCTTCACATTGAATCTTCCTTGCAACGCACATTTCTCTGAAGCTGCTCCTATATGGACAACAAAGGTTCTCACATTCTCACAATATTTGCTGGTGAATGGAGTCTCATTGTGTCCCCACTTGTTTTTGCACAAAAAACTCTATCAATAAATACATTCATAAAATGTGGTGATGTTGGTTTGCAGTTCTTATGGAGATTACATGTTGTGCTCATATGTTTCATAAATGCTTGTGGTTTGGCTTCCCTAAGACAGTGGGATAACATTATTTTCTCCACCTGCCGATGATAACCGTTGGCATGGTAAAGCATCTACTATCCACGGTCCATCATCCACCATAAGTAAAGAAAATGCTTCCAAAATAATAATATGCTTTTATATACATACATTTGTAATGTGAGATTCCTTCTGCGTCCAAGCACTGTAATACGAGACGATACTATCATACAATTCACTGGTGCTCAATTTATCGGATTCCGAAGGATGAAGAACAGAGTAAGCTCTGCTGGGAACAGACCTTTAAATGCAGTTTGCACAAATATCTCTGAAGTGAGTGTTGAGAGGCTGATGAATATGTCATCCATAGCTTCTGCCCCTCCCCTAACTCAATACGCCACTGAGAAATTGTTCTCATTAAGAGAACATACCGCTCTGGTCCCAGGCCGGTACAGCAGGAGATGGACACAATCTAAACCGTAGATGGCTCTTGGAACCAAACTAACATTGTGACAACACATGCATGCATGAGACATGAAGCAAATGTGCACTTCACATGAAGAACAAGGACACTAGGTAACATATGCACTTATACATGAAGAATATTAACATAGCATCCATAAGACATGAAGAATACTGATATAAGCAATGTATAAGCAGAATTCAACATGAACGGCATGTGAATATAGCTCACTTACATAGAAATGCAACAGTAATGGGCAGCCATCTTTTCCAAAATGGAAACCACAACATGGTCTGATTAAACAAAAGGCCTCAAGGCCTCATGAGAACTCAAAATGCTGAAATCACAAAAATAAATATCCATACACAGCTCGGGAAGGAGCTGACAACCACACCAAAGGTTGCCGCGGTTTAAGGGTGGGTCAGAACATTGCAGTGAAAGCACAAGATAGCAATTCCCAGGACACAAGAAGGATACTCCCAGATTAATTAAGGTTTTATAAAAGTAGAAGCAGCCTTTGTGAGCCAGGCGCAGGACAACTACAAGCCAAAAAACTCCATGAAGAATAACTCAAGAGTGTCCCCAGTGGCAAGAAAAAACATCATACTTGCATCAATATTAGCTAAATTGCCAATAAATGAAGGATAAAATAATTACAAACACAGTCCCAGCACACGTGATCCATAATTGAAGAATACTGTCTATTCATTAGCAACAAACAGATACATAACCCCAGACACACAAGGCCAAATACAAAGAGATCACCCTGGCTCATGGCCTAGAAATGAGGGAGGGTATCTTTAATTAAAAGGAAAGCAGTCTGGGGACCTCTCGCCCCCTACTTCTTTCTGGCTCATGTCTTGATGACCTGTCAGTTGTCGAAGGTTGGTTAGTAATAAGCCAACCAATGAAAGTCTCCAATGTTACGCCGCCCATGAAGCAAGGCACCAGCCAATTACATATTGTAGAGATGATGTCTTTTTACTGTTATCAATTTAGAGGTGGTCACAAGAGGGGCCAAAAAACAAGTGTTACCCAAATAGAAATGTAACCACTATAGAATGTATATGTAGTCACCAATATTAACCAATCCCCGTGCCCCATAGGTTTTGGTAACTCACTGCAGAATGATGTCAGTTATGACAAATGTTGACTATATAAACCATTATTTTTTATAAGCATGTCGAGAGTGCCAAGAATTCAATGCTTGTATGAAATTTTGATGATTAGAAAGCTGATTTTTGCCTTGCACATTGCCTATTTCTGTTATTGCGCTCGGTGTGAAATGGCTCCAGAATTTCAGTGTGATTTGGGACTTGCCAGGCTGTCTTAACAGGAGCACTTATGATGATGGGTTATCCATGCCTCTCTATGCCTCTGTCCATTTCCTGTTGAGGTCATTGAGCAACTAGGCAAAGGCTTTGAGCTCTTCTGTTGGAACTTCTCAACTTGGGCTTGAAATTCTCATTGCTCATTCTCTTAAAGGGACTGGCAGCAACAGAGATACCAAGTGTTGCCTCTAAGACCTTTTACTGATTTGGCTTCCAGTGGGCAGATCAACCTCATGGCTCCAAAGATCAGACAGAATGGTTGCACTTATCTTTATGTCCAGGCTGGTAGTGGGCAGACCCGCTCCGTGCGCTTTTCTTTTTCCCACCAAAGGATTCATTGGCAAGTACATCGCTTGCTGGCAAAAAGGCTAAAGATGTCAAGGAATGCATTTTTTGAAAGGTGATTTTGATCTTGTGATTGATTTAGTTGTTAATCCTCTATAGTGAACAGTCCTAATACTCTCTGTATGAAGCAGACTAACTGTAGGAGCAGGTAAGCCAAAATATGTTCTTGGAAGTAAAAGCCAGATGAACAAACCTATGTATCTCTGCTGCATTGCGTGGTTTGCATGGAAGCTTTAAATGCTGGACAATTCATTTTGGCTGAACCTGCTCCATCCACTAGAAACTGACAGCCAACCACTCACGACACACATTTGTATAGGATAAATACGCCAAAGATTTTACAATTGGCTACTCACTTGCCCAGTGCCAATTATTAATATGCATTGATGGATCAGATAAATGGAAGGCACCTGCGGGCATCGCTCCATTGCCTTGCCTTGGAAAAGGTCAATAGCAACTACCAGCTAAGATTTCAGTCTTCCGCTCTAACCACCACCACATCCCTCCACCATAACACTAAAATAATGCATGCCAAGCAACCCTGACCACAACCTCGAAACACATGACACACATGAAGCTGACTGGGTCTCCATTTATTTACTTATTTAATATTTGTAGAGCATGCCAAACCCGTACGTATCCATTATACAATCTGACACTTGATGCCCTATAGACCCACCTCATAATATCCTCAACCTGGGTGTCAGGAACGCTATGCCTCCAAAAACGCCTACAAGCTTACTTCCATATGGAGACCAGTTTCTGCGAATATGTACACCTCAGAACACCATAGCCACTACCTTGCCCTGCAAACCACCCCATCTGTTGCAGGTCCCTAACTGTCGAAGGGTCATGTAAATGGCATATGTCACGCTATATAACGTGCAATGCCAAAACATGACATAGCAAACATAACTGGCTAGTACGTGAACAAGGGCAGGTCTCTCACAATACATTAGAGGGAAGTGACTGGCCTGGCATGCCACAGAAAAGTAGATTGGCCGAATATTTTCTTTTAATTTTTTTTGTTTTTATTGGTTTATTATAAACCTTACGAAAAGAGGAAAAGAGACATAATGTGCTTCCACAAATCCATAAAAGCATTATAAAAGATCACATAGCAGTCACTGCAATGTTTGTTTCGCGTTTTCTGGGTCCTCGGTGTTCTATTTGTGTATGAGATTGCATCCATGTATATGGGCTTCATTCTGTGTTTGTGCTGCCACTTATGTTAGATCGCTCATTGGGTAGGACCGCTTCTAGAAATGTCATTGCAGCCAGGATCATACTCGTGTTTTCACCTATTACGAGTAAGTTCCACCATTCCTGTGGGGACAATGAGCTAATCTGGTTGATTTGATGGCCTAAATGGAACGCTCTTAGTTCCGTCAGTTTGGGAAACGGTACCATTAGATAGAAAAGTGATTTAATCACTTCTTTTTTTCGCAAAACGTAGACCAGGAATTGTCATTTATAGTTCGCTTCTGTATGTCAAGGACTTCTCCAGTCGGTTGTATGTTCAATCAGAATCTGAAAAATAGCTCTCAGTAGTGTTTTGAGCGGAACTTCAACAAATATTTTGGCAGACAATTGATGGAGCGTCTTTCGTGGCTGAGTGGAATTGTTAAGACATATTTTACTCTCGCTTGTTCGTGTTCTTCTATTATTTTTTTTTATCATGTTTACGTTCTGTATCAAAGTAGCGGCTATAATTCCCATATGTTCTAGCTAGCTTATGCATTTGCTGTTCCAATTTTTAACAGATGTTCCTTGCTTGTGTTGTGTGGGGAACGAATGATCCCAAAGTGCAATGGGTGGGGTGTCGTTATGTATTTTCTGTACAGTGACAACTTTTTCCAGAGCGTTGACTCTAGTGATTATAGGCCCAACTCATATCTAATTTAGAGGTAGTCCATTTGGTAATCTCAGAGCAGGTCTCCAGAACAGGGCTTCTAATGTTGCCCATACTTGCCATCGCAGGTTAAGGAGTGTGTCTGCTCCATATATCGAAATTGGTTGTTCTTTTTGTTTGTAAAAAACACAATAGGTGTCATTGTGTATTGTCTGTATTTTATTTAGGATTGCATGACCTTGGCTCGCCAAGTGTTTGGTTTTATGTCTTAATACTTGGTACCACTCGCTTTCATATATGGCACGATTAACTAGAACTATCGCGCCTTGAAACACTTGTGTATAGGCGCGTTACAAATGCCATATCATATCATAACTCCCACGTAGGTGAGTGACTCCACTTGTGCAAGCGTTTCACCACGCATCTACCACACACATTCTTTACTGTTCCTCTGTTTTCTTTGGCTTAAAGATGCAAGTTCCAGGATGCAAGTCTTCTTGATGTTTACTTTCATATCATTTGCATTAGGATATGCTAGAAGGGTGTTCATTCTGCACTGGAGACCAATTTGGGTTTGGTCAATTTGGTCAATTATGACCATATTGTCTGCATATATGATCCAAGGGACCTGTTGGTTCGGGATCTTTGGAGGAAAAGCTTGCACCTTGCTCTGGGATTTGTGTAGATCCGATATGTACAGGATAAATAGCAAAGACACTATGGGACACCCTTGTTTTTTGTCTCGATTAGTGTACATTTGTTGGGTTACATCACCCTGTGGGGTCAATCTATCTTCAATGGAGGTGTTCGAATAGAGAGCTATTATGGCCTCTAATACGGAGGTTGGACATCCCCAGCTTTGTAACTTCCACCATAATTTGTTTCTATTCACACTATCGAATGCCTGTTCGAAGTCAATGAATACCACGTAGTAAGTTGACTTGGTTTGAATTGTTCTGAGTTTTAGCAAATTCAATAAAAAAGATTCAGGGAGGTCCCCACTCCTTTCATGAACCCTGCTTGTCTGGGATCTCTGCGTCCAGTCGCCACCACCCACTCTGTTAGATCTCGAAGCAAGATGGAGCCAAAGATTTTGCTTATGGTATCCAATAGGGCGATAGGTCAGATATTGCATGGATTTTCTCTATCCCCCTTTTTGAATATTGGTATTATTATTGCTTGTTTCCAAGAGCTAGGAATCTGTTTGGTTTTTAGAATTTGTTTAAACACAATGATGATGAACTCTTCCCAGGGCTCCTGTGCTTCTTTTACGGATGCTGTTAATGAGGCCATCTGAGCCTGGGGCTCTTGAGCAACTATGTTTTGTAATTCGTGTTTTTATGTCTTCAATATCACAGTTGATTTCCCATTCTTCCGTTGTCTGTGGGAATTCCCTTTCCTTCACTGTTGTTTTGTGTACAAGTAGGGAGGTAAAATGTGTTACCCATGCCTGTCTGTTACTTTATCCGCTTGCACGGCTACTTGGTGAGAGCCTTCATTGTTAATAAGATCCAAAAGATTTCTCGTATTCTGCATCATTTTGCTATCTGATGACTTTGGTGGAAATTAGCCAGTTTTTGTATTTCTGTTTCCTCAACTTTGCGAGTAGGTGTCATTGTTCGCACTCTAGTTGCTTGAGGTGCAATATTTTCCTCAGATCTATTCAGAACAGTTGTTTTGCTTTAACTACTTCCAGGTTGTACTTGTGTAATGGACAGTATTTCCTGGTGTTATCAGGGTTTCTGATTTGTTGGAATTGATGTAATATCCAAGTGTATTCTGGGCTTATGTTCTCATCCTTTAGTGCAGGGTCAAGTTTCCTGGACATTGTGGAGATATCGTTGGGACGTATTCTCAATCTGTTCCAACCCTAGCAGATTGAGGGTGCAGAGTTTAGGAGGGGTCTGGTTTTCACCATTTCGATGTTACATGTAACTTCAATTAGATTATAATCACTTGTTGACATTTGAATTACCTTAAATTGGTCTACCAGTTGTAGGCAGTTGGTGGACACAAAAATGTAGTCTAAGTTTGCTGTTAATTTGCTCCTACACCAGGTCCAATTTGCTGGTATGCCGCCCCTTGTTTGGGCCTTAAGCATGTGTAGATTGTATGCTGCCATTTCTTCCAGCCATCTACATGACCCCGCTGATAGGTCGGTTTTTAATCTTGGTTTCCCTTGTTAACTGATGAGTTTCATGTTTAGATCTCCACACAAAAAGATATGGGGCTCTTTGTGCCCTATTAATATTTTGTTCAGATACTCCACCAATTTTGCGATGAAAGATTTATACATGCACTTGTCTGGGTTGAAATAAAGATTACATATGACAATTGTTGTTTTTTCGAGATTTACTTGTGGTTATAATTTGATGACTACTGTTTGATTATAGAGGTTTGGATTTGTACTCACAATGACAGATAAGCCTACACCCTTCTTTACGAGTGTAAGCAGACCGAGTATGGTCTGCACGCTGTTCATTTGTGTGCGCTGTTCAGATACCAATCATATCCCTCACGGATGGGAGACGTACTGAGCCACGTCTCTTGAAGACATAGGATGTCATATTTATCTAGTCCTAGATCTTTAGAGTTGAATAAATGGGTGAATCCTAGAGAATTCCAGGAGCCCAATTTTAAGGCCCAATGATGCTGGGTAACCTGACTCTAATTACTTTTTTCATTTGAGAGAGCTTTTTCCATCCATGACCAATCATGTGTTTCTGTTTCTGTTTGTTTTATTTCTATATGTCTCGCTGTTGTGTCATCAGAGAGAGACTCCTTGGTCACCCATATTTGTAGTGTTGCAAAATTTGGCTGTTTTGTTTTTGAGTTGCAACTTCTGGGGTGGTGATTTCTGTTTTCCACTCTTTTGAGACTCTTGATTTTGTTTGATGAGCTTATATCTCTGGGTTTTTGAGGTAATGGTTCGATTATTGATTTTTTAGGATCCATAATTTCACATCCTAATGGCAGGAAGATGTTCACCACCTCCAAGAGAGCGCCTTTTATTCATGAAAACTACAGATGTAAAATTGCCCACCCCATTCTGTGTTCATTCTTGAATTCAACCACTTTAATTTCTTCTGATGTTATATATCTTAATACATCTTTTTTTGGTGTTAGCATAGCGAATAGGGTATCCGTTACTCTAGGCGTTGTGTCGGTCTGGGATTCATTTGTATCCTCTCTCTGGATTGGATCTATCTCCTCATCATAGTAGGAGACTTCTTTGAGGAGGGCTCTGATTTCTACATCATCTATGTTTCATTGATGGATCCTTCGGCATCGTCTCTTGTTTCCAGACTATCTCTGTGGTGGGTCTCAGTTTGAACTGTGTCCTCCTTTCTGGTGGCGTTCTCAGTTTGATGGTTGCTTTCTGTGGTTATTAGGATATTTGGCTTCCGAATTTTGTTATTTTCTTTGACACAATCTTGAGGTGGGGTTCTAATATTGCGTATGAAGGCTCTTGAACCGTTTGTTTTGGGTTATTGTGCCTTGGGTTTATTTTTGTATTTGCTGTTGCTGTCGGGGAGCAGAGTTTTGTGTTAATGTCACTGCTGTGTCCAGTTTTTTTCAAAAAGAGTATTGTTTGCTGGCACTGGTATTCTGTCTTTGAGGAATTCGATCCATAGATGTCAATATGGTGACTGGTAGTTTATCTCTCAGCTCCACTGTCAGGAGCTCTCTTCTCAATTCTTTGGACAGTGCATATTGTGTGTGTGCAATTGGTTGGTTAATCTGACATAGTGCATGATATCTGATTCCCATTGTTTGAATGGAAATTACGTTCTGGTTGGTCCTTTCTTTGTATCCCACCAGGAAGACTTTATTTGAACTCTCCCATTGGTTTTTGTCCTCTCTTTGTATTATGCTCTTTGTTTGTGTTGATGAAGACTTATATTCCTTCGTTGTTGGTTTGTCCACTTTGTGCGTAGCTGTTTGTGCTTTCATCCATTTGCAGTTTTCAATTAAAGTGGTCATCAATGTGCTTTTGTCACATTCTTCGCATCTCGCCAAGTCGCTTAATCAATTCTGCCACATTTGCAATGTTTCTGCTTCCAAATCGAGTCTATTATGCACTTTCACCAAAAAGGTTTCCAAAAAGGTCAGTTTACTGTTTGTCATGGCCAATAAATTCACCTGATCTTTGACAGTGTCATTTAGTGTCTCATAAAATTAGGTGAAGCGTGCCAGTGAAATTGTAAAGGGCTGCCATGATGTTGTTCTGTAGTGGTGTAGCACCTTCAGCTGACAATTGTAAGTGACAGGGTGATGATCACACAAGAAGACAGTCATGCTCGTATTCAACTTCAAACTGTTTGTTTGGTCCTCTACTCAGTGAAGTGTTTGGTTCGTCTTGACCGTTAGCTTCGATGCAGGTGGTTGCCTGATTAAGGTTTGAAGTTAGTTACGTTTGACCACCTATTATTGTTTCTGTCGTTGAGCTTCTTTGGTAATGTTTAAGTCCTCTTTCTTGATCTCTTATCTTTGTCAATTTGTCCAGAGCCGTGACGTTTGCCTGAAGGGAGGAAGTCTCTGCCGCATTCTCTAGGAGAAGAATTGGCGGCATGAGACCAGCCCAGACAATTGAATCTTGTGTTATGAGCAGGGCGCCAGAGTCAGGTGCGTGCATCTGTTCATCGTGTAAGGGGAGGTTGTGTGCCAGGTTGAGATTGGAGTTTGGGGAGATCACGTAACTGTCCGCGCCAATGGTTGCATCCAAATCGGTGTGCAGCGCGACAGAAATAGTCAGCTTAAACATTTGTTTTGCGTGCGTTAGAAGAGGGGGTGCTAGACTCACCTCATCCACGCTGGTTGACAAAGAGTTGTAGATACTTGCGTTTTCGTCTCGGCAACGTGTTTATTGTCGGGTGATTGGTCCTTCTGATGGCCATTTTTTTTTTTTGCATTTTTAAAGCGCTCACACAGCCCACGGGCATCGAGGCGCTGTAACAGGAAGTGTTTGTTTTTTAGTTGCGCAGTTGTTTGTCTTAGTTGCATATTTATAACATGCTTAAATACGCAGAGGTTTGAAAGCGCAGACCCGGGGATTGAATGAGTTGTTTGCGCTGTGTTTCGAACGCCATTCCTGCCAAAACCACAGAGGAACACAGAAGACCACTCATCTTCCCACTCAGCGACACGCTCTGTGCTGGGGTGTTGATTTTATCGTTAAGCAGAGAGTTGCTGGATAGAGGCTCCTCCTTTCTCCAATTGCCACAGCAGAAAGACTGTATGCCACACACACCACAGATGACCACTCGTCTTCCCACTCTGCACCGCGCTCTGAGCTGGAGTGTTGATCCTATGGTAGAGCAGAGAGTTGCTGGATAGAGCGTCCTCCTTTCTCCAATTGCCACAGTAGAAAGACTGTATGCCACACCACAGAAGACCACTCGTCTTCCCACTCTGTGCTGTGCTTCGCGCTGCAGTGTTGATTTTATGGTAGAGCAGAGAGTTGCTGCATAGTGGCTCCTCCTTTCTCCAACTGCCACAGTAGAAAGACTGTATGCCACACCACAGAAGACCACTCGTCTTCCCACTCCGCCTAATATAAAGGTAAGATTCCCTGGTTCAATTTGCAAAATATTGTATACATTTTCTTAGTTTTAGAACTTGCTTTTGAAAAGCTGCACCTAGTCTTATGAGTTTGAATGTAGTTCTAAACAGTGTACACATTATCACGCATATATTGCTAATACTTTCATTTGCATAAAACCAAGTTACTTGTGGTAGGTGGCATTTAAACTAGCTGTAGACATAATTTTAACTCACTGCGCTGCTATATGGCTAGGATCAGCAAGGCATAAACACGCGTCAAGAGGCTGCTGTCCTTGTGGGCGGGACCAGACCGATATGCAAGTTGATGCTCTAGTAGACCTTCCCAAGTGGGCACTATTGTATTCAAAGGGTGCTTTGTCTGTGTGATTTTCATTGGAGGGGCTTTTCACACTTTTGATGAAGTCATTTGTAATCTCCTGGGGAAACAATGCCCCCTTTGTATCATGCATCAGAGAGTGTCTTTCTTTATAGGTGCGCTAGAGATATGCCATACTGCGTCCTTTAAACAGAAGCACATTCTTACAGATGTATTACAGAGGACCAGAATCTTAACTGAGTCAGAATCGGATTACGATGCAGCAGCAAGCCAACCTCAGAGCAGCAGAAGGGAGATGGGTATATTTCATTCAGTGTTTGCCATTTCTCTCTGGAACTCTCTGCTTCTTTCCATCAGATTTGTAGGTTGCTATTTTGCATGCAGAAAACACATTTAATATTTGCTCTTTCCTAGGTAATGTGTCCTAGTCAACTATTTTATTTAGGTTACTGCCCTTTCCAGCACCAAACTGCATTTTTTTTATTCCAGTGGCATAACTGTGCTACAGAACTAAATATAGGCACCCCAGAATTGAAACCGGAAGTGAGTAGTAGTGAATTCAGGTGCAGGAGGATTGCATCAGTGGAAGCCAGAGCTTCAGGGCGATCGTCATGCAAGAAGCCAGGCAGGATACCTCACTGTGGGGGTGAAGACGGTGCAGAGAGGTGCAGTTCAGTTCCAGCAACTGTTTGGGGTGTTTAGAGAGCTGGATCACTTTAAAAGATTGTAAACACAGCACTTGAAGAGAAAGTCACCAAGACTATGCATTGAAAAGGGTGGTATCGCCTCAATGCAACTATGTAGAAAGAATAAGACAATCATTAGTCAGGACTTTCCCTCAATATGCTATTTTCACATCCAAATACTATCAGAAGGAGGCAGAAAGTGGTGGAAGAGAGTGGGTGGGATGACACATAAATAAAGAATGAGGCACAAAAACCAACGAATAGATGCAAGCATGACCTCTGTGCACTGCATTTCAGCAACATAGTCACTGTTCCTATCCATGGGCTAGGGCTTTTATCAGCCAAAATAAACCCCTGTCCTGCATACGCACATGGAGTGACACGGCAGGAGGTGCTGGATAGAGCGGCCATCAAATGATGCTGCATTCACTGTCTGGAACAGGCTGTATGTGCGCACAATGCCATATGTGGGCTGCAGTAGCCAGCATCATCTCACACAACTATGGAGGCTTAAGACTCTGCTCTTCTGTGCCCCATGCTGGGACACTACTACACATGGAAACACTACCATAAAGGTCGTCAGGGTAGATTAAACCATTTAGAAGCAGGAGCTCAAGGATAGATGGTGTGTTGGAAGGAAGTGGTTGCAGTTCAGTTGAGGTAGAAGAAAGACTTTGCATATTGTTTGAGCGAGAGGAAGCATTTCTTGTGTGTGGTAAATAGGTCTGGGGGAGCCTAGAGAGCAGTTAATTGTCCAGACATATTGAGATTTTGGGGAATAGTGGTGTGGTCGGAGGACTAACAAGACCTAGTGACATTTGCTGTTACTTGCCTTCATCTTCCCTCATAATGTATATACTCCTCAGACCCCATGTCAAGCCATGTACATCCCCGGGTCATGACTCAAAGCTTAAACAGTGAGGCAAATGATGAGTCTCCCAGGAGCCCTCCATAGGCCTCAGCAACCAGTTTCAACAAATCTCAACCAGAGCACATTTTTGTGACCAATGATCAAGAAGAAAGGAAGACATCTTTCCCATGCTTTCACGCCCCAGCCCTAAATGACTCCCATGCCAAAAAAGCTGGAAATTCCCTCCTTCTGGAAAAGCTTCTTTCCTGGACCTGTCCCTCCAGCTGTAACTGTCCCCCTGCTGGAAGTGTTCTTCGGTTGAAAATAACCTGCTGCTGAACATGTATTCTTCATGTAAAAAATGTCTATGTGCTGAAACACCTTCTTGCCACATATATTGCCATGCTGAAATAATCCTCAGCTGAAATGCCTCATCGGCCCATGTTTTTTTGCTCTGTTCATGCTCATGTTTCCCTGAGATTTTGTCCACCCTGATTGTGTTTTGTCATCTTACCAAGATTTTGCGTACTCTGAAACTGCCCAATTTGAATGATTTGTTTTACCTGGAATGAAGCTTGTGGATTTCAAATGGGTTATTTAGTGGCATAACAAATAAATTGAACATGTGTGTAAGAAACCTCAAGGTGCTTGCTCTCACATCTACTCCCATGGGTCTTCTGTTCAGGTGGCCAGGGAATGGCCATCGCTTTTACATTCCGACCCTGTGGGTGGACAAGCGAGAGAGGCTAACCTGAGTCAAGGGTCCTTGGGGATTGGAGAGAGGGTACCTGAATGTGAGACATGGTATCCCCATTTTTCTAATACTGACCTTCACTCCCCTCCTTTAGCTTTTATGTGTTATTGTCAATCTCATTCAATCATCTCCAGTAACTTTCCTCCTAGTGCTGAGAAGAAGAAGAGGCAACGAAGAGCAGTACAGGTTTCCTATATGGAACACCACTCTGGTACTGAGAGGTGGGAGAATGGTCAGGCATGTCATAATAATGGGCTTAAGCAAGGTCAGGCAATTAGGAATAACCTTGTTTTATCTGCAGCCCATTATCAATGATAGAGAGTATACAATGGTGGAAGTCATAGAGGTGGAGGACGAGGGAGAGATGCAGGTGGTGCAGAATGAGAACAGAAGCAAGTTTGTGCTGTGCTGAGGGGCTAGAAGCCAAGAAGCTAAGGTGCCTGCTGAAGATCCTGGGAGTCCTGACGAAGACCTAGCAGGACCGGGAACCCTTGTGAAGGAAGGCGGAGAGCAGAAGCCACTGAGGAACGGAGGTGGAGCCCAGCACGAAGGCCGGTAAACCTGGAAGGATGCAGCTGGCAAATCAGCAAGTTACTTCTCCTGTGTGAAGGGAAGAAGCCGCTGAGCAGAGCAGCAGTAACCTGTTAAGGTTCTCAAAGAGACTGGGAACTCTGGGTGCTCCAAGGGGCTGTGGAGCCTGCATAAGTCAAACCTTGCTAATATTGAATACTGAACTTGATGAAATGGGCTGCTGAGCCCACAGAAGTAAACTTTGTGAACATTGAATACCAAACTTGATGAAAAGGGCTGCTGAGCCTGCAGAAGTAAATCTTGAAAATATTGAATACCAAATTGTTTGAAAGAATGTATCCGAGCTCAGACAACGTAAAGCTATACATCTTGAATATTGAATAACAAGAAAGCATGGTGAGGGAGAAACCAAGTGAATGCTGCAATGCTGGAAATATTAAAGACAAGAAAATTGGACAGGATTACAGACTGTTAATAAATATAAGAACAGTCTTGGGAATTCAATTGTACTATGGTTAGAAAACACTTTGAAAGACATATGAAAATCCTACAAGGAAATGAAAGCATTGTCTTGTGAACTATTAAGCATCCACCTTGGGAAACACATGGTTGTGTGACCTGTGATGGGTGGCCCATGTGGTATGACAACAGCACGTACACCAAAAAAGTTTCCTGACACAAACATTTTCAACGTCAAGACTCAGAACACATGTGGTTGCTGGATTTGTGACCTGTGATTGTCTGACAACTGCACTTAGACCCAAGAACCACAAAAGGTTGAAAAGCAGCAAAGAGGTGAATCATTGGTGAAGTTTCATCTTGGGGAAGGGAACCCTGAGAACATAACATGGAGAATATTCATCTTGGGCAAGGGAATCCCAGATCACAATGTTGTGTTACCTTTGTTACCATTAGAACTTGTGGAAGGGAAAACTGAGACCGGCAAGTGATGTGAACTGTGATATTTGTGAATCTTCAGAAGGTAACCTCAGAACTTTATCAGTCTTTATTACCACAAGATTACTTTGGAACTGTATTGATATTGAGAGAGAGAACCTTAGAATAATTTAAATTGCATTCATCGAATATTTACTTTGGTACATTTTTATTTCATTGAGAGCATTTCCCCACTAGTTCTGTTGCAGTTGTGAGAACAAGCAAAGGGTTTTGACACAGACAGACATTTAGTTTTGACTCATAGACACAGATGTTCCTTGGATTTCTTTAGGCAGCATAATCCCGCCATAGTATAGAGTTAGTTAAACGTTATATCATCCTGAATATTAATAAAGGTTTGTTTGAAGATATTTCTGTTTTCTATGTCATCTCCCTTGATACCATGCCTGTCTCCATGTACCATTTCATAACACCTTGCACAAGACTTTGTCCCAATCTACCATATGGAGGCAATAGATGATACCTGCAAAAGATAATACCCACAAGAAGTCTGCTTTGAGACATCCCATGCTCTGAAAGGTTCAGTATTTCTTTATACCATTAGATCAGGATTGAACACATGAAATTGGTTAGGTTCCCTACGGATGGTTAGAAGAGTGAAAACGGGATGCTCTGCAGTTCTCAGTATTAGCAGGTGCATTCGTAGTAACTTTATTTTCTACTGTCCAGATAGAAGCCTTTATAGATCAAGCAAGGATGTAAAGCAAGACAAGATGGAGCTTTCCAAAATGGGGAAAGAGACTTGTATCATTATAATCTTGTGTCATTGGTTCAAGCTTTGAAACTTCTCTTTTTATTAGCATCCATTAATCAGCTGGATAACACAGGAGCGGAGTGTGGCGACTGGATTGTGAAGTCTGTGCCTGTACTGAGTTACTAAATCAGCCTGACTGCGGCTCTGAAACATGACTGGAACATTGGGGAAGTTGCGCTGTTGCTGCGAGGACTTTTTTAGTGGGGCGCTTAGCCCCCTCATTAGTCTTCCAATAGCGCAGAGGGTGGTGAGCGGAATGTGGCGACTGGAGTGCGCAGTCTGTGGCAGTCCATGGCGGTGAGTGAGACTCACATACTCTGTTTGTCTTCTCTGAATCATCAGCACATACAAGTTCATATTATCACTGACAGAAGTAAGTGCCTCTTTTATTGGAACTTCATTGTTTTGACTCCTCAGTGCGCGCCACTCTCCAGTGCATCTCCCAAGGGGCGCAGTGTCAGCATTACTGCTGTAAACTGCTCGCACATTTGTTTACTGTCCTTGATAGTTTATGATCTAAGGAGCAGAAAGAGAAAAAATGACATAAATATGCCATCTACAAGTCATGTAGTCATTGCAAATATGGTCAAAGCTCATCATAAGCATACAAATTACCTCCAAAGGCACTAGGGGCTGTGGTTTGATTCCAGGGGGTAAGCTTGATGGTGAAAATAGTTTGCTTCCTGGTAGGGAATGCGCTGAATCACAGGAAGATCTGAAAACGGCATGTTCATTATAACAAATTGACCCAGAGGATATGTTGGATTGCCCCGTCAAGGAGTTTGTATTGGATGTTTCAATTCTGACCCCCATCATTTCTCAAGAACTGGCGAAAGTGTTTGTCTCTCCCTTGGACCATGCACCGTAGATTCTGCTTAGTGGGACAACAAAGATGAAGTGCAACTATTCAGATCTACAGTGGTTCATTCACTAGAGTCCTCACCCATACAATTTAATAAATCCATGGTAAATGAGGAGGTGGGGGCTGTTTCATAGCTCTTCACTTATTGTGGGCTGTGCTTTAAAACATCAAGTAATTGACAGTAGAAAGTAGGATGGCTTTTTAAATGATCAACTAAGTGTATCTGCCAACTCTAAAATAGGGTAGCCTGCTGTGGACACCTTCTCCTTTCCTGTCTTATCCAGAATACTTAATTCTATGTACAGGGGCCTCAATACACAACAATATGAAATGTGAGAGTTGAGCTCCACACTGAAATAACTGTTTTCTAAAATCAATTTTTTAGAGAGCTTTATAACAGCTGCAGGGTCCAATCACCTAAAACCGAAGGACCCAAAAGCTAAGGACAACAAAGCATTTTTATCTGAAATTGTATGGAGGTTGGATATTTTGCTTCGGGATACGATCAGAAATTGTGTTGTAGACACTATGAAAGCACACAGTTGTAAGGAGGGCACAGTAGAATTGAGAGGTCCTTTACAGTCTCCTCATAGCCATCTTCCGTGTGAAGAGGAGTCTTCAGTGAAAGCTACAGCACATTCATCACTGCCACTGGCACAAGTAGAGATGGTAGTAGGAAGGGAGGTAGAGGCATCTGGTAGCAACACTACAATACAATTGGCTGTAGAAAAGGTTGGTAAATTTGTTTCCAAGCCAACTAATAAGGATCTGCTAACTACTAGGATATGTATTAATATATATAGCGCTTCATAAGAATATATAGCGCTTCACTAAATGTGATGGCATTTTTTGTTGTGTTGCCAGCAATAATATGGCACACACATATAGTTATTTTATGTTGCCGGTATAACATGTGACTATGTTGCTGGTGGCATGCAAGGTACAGAATTCATAATGCAGCAAAAGCTCAATTTGAATATGCAGAGAATAAAGTGCACCATTTATTTTTTGAATACCTCATACATAGAAGACTACATTATTTATATATAACTGACTAACTTTAATTAACATTTACTAAACATTATCTCTAACTTCCTTAACATTATAATGTAGTTTCATGTGCAAAATGAGGTGAAAATATAATTCGTTTTTAAAAGTGCACTGGCATTTTTTTTTTCTCTCTTTCCCTCTCCTTCTGTGTTGGGTTGCAGAAAGCAGAAAGTATGCATAGCAGGAAATAATAATTGATACAGTTTCTCGGTGAGCAAGGATCCCATTGTTAGAAAAGTAAAGGGTGCTATTGAAAAAATCCTTTTAATATGATTGGAGGAAAGTGTCGGCAGATGAAACTTCGTAAAAAGGGGCTGGAGGAGAGCTCTCTTGATGACAAGGGAGGAAAAAGAAAGTTAGTTTGTGTTGACTGGGCTCTGAAGACAGAAGTTCATGGTGTCACTGAGCGCTGGCTTGAGAGTTTCTCGCTGTGCATTCCAGACACCTAAGATTACGGGAGCATTTCGTACTGACTGGGCCTGTCTTTCTGAGACGAGCGAAGCAAGGTCTTGTGGGGGAGATTCAAACAAACACTTTTGGTAAGGAGATAAGTTAAGTGAGGTCACTGTGTGCGGTCGCATGGATGATTGAATTATAATACAGGATAGGAAATCCCCTGCATTTTATTTGTCATGTTTAAAATGTTAAATTAACTTATGTTTTAAAAGGCTTGCTTGCTCTGTTTCTTTTTCTTTTGTATTACAGATGAGATGATGGTGCAATGTTTTTGGTAAGAACTGATGATTGTACATTGTATTAGTGTATAATATAATGAGAACATATAAACAAATTATTAGTGTCATATTTTTTTTGCATTTGTGAATTTATTCACATACTCATATACCTATAAAGTATACAGTACAGGGGAGGTCCATTTCTCTTCAGTAGTGCATTTGTCAATTTGCACCTGCATGTAAAATAACAACCCAGAATAAGCTGATAATATTCAGTGATAAAGCAGATTTGTGTGTTTGTGTGTGTGCCTTCCTTGCATGTTGTTTGGAAGGAATCTAATATGATATATAGATTGCTGGAGGTCCATGAGCCAGTAATGCCTAAGGGCGCATAGATCGCTGGTGTAGATAAGCCAGTGACGCCGGCCACAAACTGTAGGTGACGCTCTATATAAAATTGTTGGGTTTCCATCATATGTATAGGTCCAAGGCTCTCTATAGATCACTGCGAGGTACTCTAATAGAAAGGAAGGTTCTGTTTTATGATGGGGTTATAATATAGGGAAGAAAACTATGCTCACCACTAAATACCACAAACAATATATCACCACTAAATACTGCAAATGATATATCTATAGATTCCATAATATACTACAATAAGGTATGGTCACTAGAATGATATGAGGCCAAACCCAATCTAGATGCAAGGATAATTTACCACCAAACTACTGCTCATATTTTGACGGTAAGAAAATACCACCACACCCCACATTTACACAAAATATCCTACATATATGGTGCGTTGGCCAGGAATGTGGCTGTAGAGCACTACTGGGCATGGCAAGTGTGTCTCACACTACCATACATGCATTAGAGAGAACCCATTTCATGATAGCAGTGTGACACTAAAAGTGATTTTCAGAATGTCTCAAATGGAGGCCACAGTTCCAGAGCTAGTGCAATATCTGGAGGCAAAGCTATATGCACATGGGACATGGTCATCAAACAATGCCACAGAATGGCATGACCGCATCTATGGTGAAGTACAGAAAGAACCATTAGACAGCATTTTTGCAGAAGGCAGCATAATTCAGGTCTGCCTTTTGAGACTATTAAATGCAGAGAAAGATTGTCTGATACGGCTATGTGCCAAGACATGGTTTATCCTAAATAGGTCTCTGCGAATGCAAGAAAATGATACCAAGCTGATTAGCAAAGTAAGAGTTGAACTTGATGGAGCAAGTGAAAAAGAGGAAAGGTTAAGAGCAGAATTGGAGGTATGTCAAAAGGACATGCAGTCAAAATATAAAGATCGCGTCACTCAATTGTCTCAAAGCAAGAAACAGTTTGAGGATAGTGAGCAAGAATTAAAACACTTGAAAGCATTGGTAAATCATATTAGACAAGATAAAGATGAAGTTGTTTTGGAAATGCAGGTTTTAAAAAAAACATTTTGAGAAAGAAAGTGATCTTCAAAATGCTGAACAAGAAATGGTTAAAATGTTTCAAGAAAGAGACAAGAGAAACAAAGAATTCAATGAATGCCAAATGCAAATGGGCGATAAAAAACATTATTTGAGAAAGGAGGCAGATAGGCTCCTTAAAAAGTGCAAGGATTTGGAACAGCAAATATGCATTTCTAGGTCCCAGGACAGACGACAGGGCATCACATTCAATGGAGTTGAGGTGAATTCTATTTCTGCACAGAGAACTAGTGCCTCTGTGGCTGGGCCGGTGACTGACTTGGTTGCAGCTCTCTTGAGGGATTTGACACACCCATTGGGGGCCGTCACCAATCCCATACACCTGAAACCAGGGTTGAATCACAAAGTAGTGCAATTCCATGCATAGCAGAGATTAGCCCCATACAAATAATTAAATCAATCAAGGCTCTGATCAAACCATTTAAAAAAGGAGGGGAGTGCTGTGTAAAGGACCACTTAGAAGCAGTGCATGATATATTTAAAGCCCTCCAGATACCTAAGGAACATTACAGGCAATACTTTCACTTAACTCTGGATGCTCCCACAGCCAGTATCATTAGAGCGTTAAATGAACAGCAGAACAAGACATGGGCAGAGTTTGAAAAAGAGATTAGACATCATTTTTCTCCTTTCCAATCATTACAAGAGGCAAAAAAGGTTGCATACACGATTAGAGCTGGGCCAAATATGTTCCCTCACCAATTTCAGCAAGACCTAAAAAGAGCTTTTTCTCGCTTTGATGTATCTTTTGACCCCAATTCTAATGAGTTTAAAACTGCCTACTTCTATGGGCTACAGAAAGACATCATATCACAGTTAGTCCGTGAATTTGACTGTGACAAGTCCCTTGAATGGATTGTACACCAAAGTACAAAACTATATGAGGTGCTATATTGTCAGGGTAGAGAGAATGATAAAATGAAAGACACTAGACCAAAATCTAAAGAACCCTCAGCAACAGTGGTGGAGATCAGGTCATCCAATATGTCTCTTGAGTCCGCTCAAAGTCCAGGTCAAAATAATTTGACACCTGAACAAAGGGGTAATCAACAGAAGTTATCACTCCCTGCACCGATGTTTCAATCACATGTTCCTAGTAATAGGGAGAGCTACATTAGCCCTGGGTACTTAGTAGACAGGCCCCGGGCAGGATATCGGTCTGACATGTCAGGCATGAATAATAATCAGAGACAAAGCCAGGATCAAAGGAATAATGGCCCCTACCAGGCATTGGGGACACAGAGCAGATTTGACCCCAACACCATGATATATGGTAATCAGGATAGACCCTGATATGTGGATCGATTTACTGAAAATGTGAATCAGCATAGGGGACAATACTCACAAAATGAGTGACAGGACATGAGGCAGAGTATGAATTATGCCTCCCATCAATAAAACAAATCACCACCACCAGGGGACTACAACCAAAGGTGGGTGCACCCCGCTCTCCTCCACATACGAATCAAGAGTTCAGAAATAATGCCAATAGAAATCATTCTCCTGAGAGATAGCAGAATAGATTCAATCAGGGGGAAAACAACCAATATCGACCTAGGCTGCAGAGAGAAGAATCTAGAGAGTTGGGAATATTCCAGTGTCTCGAGGCCCAAGTGAAAATGTTGGCTGAACAAATAGGAAAGCTCTCTACGGAACAAAAACAGTCATCAAAGGAGGGGGCAGAACGCCATAGCAATGACCGGGTGGTTTCCGATAATAAGTGACTAAAAATTAACGATACCTGCAATGCTAAAAAGACAGATTGCCCTGATTTAGTTTCGTATAATGACTCTGAGATGCTTAATGATTTAAAAAGGAAAATACTGACAAATGAACATGTGACAGAAATTGCAAATACAAGTTCGGTTTAACCTAGAGTTAAATCAAATGTTGGAGATTTGTACAAATGAAAAAGGAAAACCTGAAATTCCAAAAGAACAAAGGGACAGGTTTAAGAAAAAGAACTCATGCATGGGTAATACAATGAACAGGGAGTAAGTGGGGATGCTAGAACCCTTTCCCTAGACAATCAAAACACTAACCAAATACAGGCAGAAAGAATAAACACTCAGAAGGAGGGTACAGATCAATCACCTGAAGAGTTCTTTGAGCCACAGATTTTTGAGGAAATTAAAAAGACTGGTACCATGCCAAATAACCACAAATGCACAGAATTAGAAAATGACAAATTATCAAGTGATTTTCTACACATATTCAGTGGGAGGATTGTAGTGTGAACTATGATGATTCCCAGATGGAAGGGTGAACAGTGGCCACACTCCAAAAGATCACTGAGTACGGAGAAATGAGTAAAGTTTCTCACACAGAAATGGACAGAAAGGAGGGGAAAAATGTCTTTCCATTTACCAATGTGCTTAGCTAAAAGTGAAAAAGGTCTGAGAAAGGTGAGTCTTGAAATCAGTAAGAATTCACACTTTTTGTGTGTGTTAGAGGAAGTTGAAAACAGGTATTATGCTCCCATTACAGTGGAAGAAAAATGAAATACTTTTGCCATGTTTGACACCGGCGCACAGGCCACAATTTTGTTCAAAGAATTGGTAAAAAGTATCAATGAAGGTAGATCTCCACAGAATCAGATCATAATGCGGCAGAGTGAAGGCCCAGTGCATAATTTTAACGTTGAGGAGGTGCTTATCGTGGGTGTCACTGAAATTGACATAAAGATCGGAAAACACAGAATGAAACACAGGGATAGATTGCCTGAAAAGATTGTCTCCTCTCATAGATGGTGTAAGTGGAGTACTGTGGTCCTTAACAAAAAAAACATTGAGACCTAAGAAATTAAAATCACAAAACAGCAGTATAAATGAATGCCACACTGTTGCCAAAAAGAATGATGCAGTATGCAGTGGAGGTATATCTCCAGAATAGCTGTGTATCTAGCATCACTGTCCTTTTGATGTGTCAGGATAAAATGCAAAGTGAAAAAGAAAAACAATCTGTGCAGATTTATTTGGATCCCAGGACGAAATGGCAAACTGAAATAGATGAACACACATTGCGCTTCTATTTAAAAGAGAAGAAATGCAAACAGAATACTATCCCTAAAACAGACACAGAAAAACACATTAGCACTCTTGCTGAAATACACATGGAAGATGAGCAACCATGGGTTCACATTGGTATAAATGATCATTCTAAAATGATAAAAGCCACTTTGGTGCTTGAACAGGAAAGGAGCTTTATTAATGATAAATTACTGCAGAAAATAATGGAGAGGGAGGAGATTCCAAAATTTAGAATTAAAAGCCAATATGTCTCTGGTTTGGACAACCCAGATTTTGAAAACTTAATTGCACGGAGATGCATGCTAAAGATTATCATTGGACAGAAAACCATCTACCACAATGTGTGGATAGTAAGTGGGTACGACGTCCTTTCATCAGCGTTTCTTTTTTTTTGCGGCATTTTTTGCTGCATATTTTTTGCCACAAAAAAACATAGAAAAATATGGGGGGTGGGTAGAGGGATATAATGTTTCTGGGAGTTTGGGGTGCTAGTTTCTAAATAGGTGGGAAGGTGGTTTGGTGGGTTAACCCCCATAAAAAAAAATTGATGAGTTTTTGCGGCAAAAAATCAGCGGCAAAAGGTGCCACGAAATAAAAATGGGCGATGGAATAACATGGAACCAGTAAGTGGAACTCAAAATGATTTTTATATGGGCAATGATATCATGCACAGAATGTGTATGGTGTTAGATTTCCTTAATCAAAAAATATGGTCCCGGCTAGGTGGGCCTGCACCTGAATTTGAAGACAAGAGAAAGGCTTATCATTGCGCACAACTGGTCCCATTTGCAATTGAATTACAGGTGAGGAAGGATACTACTGTTCCTGCATTCACCAAGCAGGTTGCAATAATGCTAAAGTGCAAGGATGGACAGCGAATGAAAGATTCTGATGCATTTGTGTGCTTGAATGAATCCATAAAACAGCAAGGCCTGGATTATGAATTTGCTCCATTGATAGATGTTGGAGAAGGATCTGTCAAAACTATGGTGAATAATAAAGACATCAGGATATTCAGCCACGCACTGGAACTCCCTGCCTCCTCACCTAAGACTCATTAAGTCCCACCTAGCCTGCCTTTCGTAAGGCTATCAAAACCAGACTCTTTGTGTGAATTATATCTGTATCCTCCACTGCCTATTTGCCTGCCAAACTGTAACTAAGAGCCTCTGGCACCCATATGTAATCTTAAATCTATGTATCCTCTGTAACAGTGCCTCAATGCCTCATGGGCTGCAAGTGCGCTTAACAAATGCAAATAAATAAATAAATAAATTCATTTAGAGGACAATTCTTCATTAGGAATGGCCATACAAAAATCCCATTATGCTGCAGATTTCAATAACATGGTAATTGGAAATATTCCTGAGAGATATATAGATGCACAGGGTGTGTTGCCAGAATATCTGGATTCTCAGCCCAAAGGGATCTTTAAAATTCAATCTGTGTACCCTTATGATTCAAATGAGACAGTGTGCTGTCACCACGAGAATTGTACAGTATTTGACTTAAATGAAAATGAAATAGAAAATCAGCACATTCAAATGGAGGCTGATATGCCAAAATATTTAAAAGTAGCAGCATTACAGAGAGACACAGCCACGCAGTTGGAAGAAAGCACAGATTCCTCCACTGGAGGATTTCCCAGAATTCTCAAAAATGGCAGAGGAGCAGATTTTGTTAGCAGATGCCTGTGATAGCGACGAGGATAAAATGAATTGAGGAAAATATTTATGGAATGTAAAGATGTTTTTGCTAAAGATGCATATGATTGCGGCCTAACTAATTTACATGTTGCCACATTACCGGAGGGGTGTGGTAGAAATCCAGTATTTGTGCGCCAATATAGATTACCCCTGGCATGTTTGGAGTCATTGGCAGAAATAATTAAAAACTTGGAGTCTCGGGAAATTATCAGGCCCATTCATAGTACATCCAACACTCTTATTTTGGGTGTGTTAAAGCCAAATGGTCAATGGTGTCTGTGTGCAGACTTGAGAGAGTTAAATAAAAGAGTGCCAGTGTTCAGATGGCCACTGCCATTCATTGATCAAGGCCTTGCTCAGGTCGATGGCTCAAAGGTGTTTACAACATTAGATCTCACATCTGGATGTTGGTGTGTGCCACTGGCAGAAGATATTCAGAATTTGTTTTCATTTTCATTTGATAATACGCAATACGCATGGGCTAGAACACCATTCGGGTATGTCAATAGTGGGAGTGAATTTGGCATATTTTTGAGAAAGGCTATGCCTGATGCAGCAGAATGAGGAACTATAGTTTATGTGGATGATGTCCTGATAAAAAACGAAAACTTAAAAAGCCATTTTGATGAAATTAGACATGTTCTTGGCCAATTGCAAAAGGCGGGTGCCAAAGTATATTTACAGAAAGCACAATGGTGCAAGAAAAAGGTGAATTTTCTAGGCCATGAAGTGACTGAACATGGACTAAACCCACAAAAGAAAAAGGTGGAGGCCATACAGAAATTAAAAGACCCTAGAAATGTGAAAGGTTTAAAACGTTTATTAGGAATGACGGGCTATAACAACATTTATTGAAAATTATGCTGAAATTACTCAACCCTTAACTAAACCTTTGAAGTTGAATACACCCTGGAAATGGGAAAAGGAGCAAGCAGAGGCAGTTGCTAAATTAAAGGAATGTCTCGTAAAGGCACCATGTTTGGCATACCCCATAAAAAACAGGGATTTCTTTATAGAGATAGGTTTCAATGAACAATGTATGTCAGCAGTGTTATCTCAAAAACATGATTTGAAAAGGCCCTTTTGACCACTGTGTGGGTGTTACAGCATTTCCGCCCCATTGTTCAAGGAGAAAAGGTAATCATTGATACAAATCATCAACCTTTGCAGTTTTTAGAGAGTAAAAGGATTAGGTCAGGCAATCTAGCACAGCCCAGAATTACTTCATGGACATTGGCATTGCAAGGTTTTCCTGTAGAAGTGAGGTATGGCCAAAAGAAAAAGAGCCCAGTTGCTCAAGGATTAGCAGATTTACATGACTGTGCAACTGAGTCTGTATCAGATGAAGTAGAGGTGGAATCTAGTTTGCAGGAGTTTGAACAATCATCACACAAAGCTTTTGATGAAAAGACATGCAAGAATTTTCCAACTGTACATGTTGACGGTTGTGCCTAGACTATGTAGGGCCTGTAAAAAGGTCGAGCAGGGGGAACCGTTATATTTTGAGCGTGGTTTGTTTGATGTCAAAATGGATAGAGTGTATTCCTGCACCAGATTGTAGTGCACAAACCGCAGCTACATTACTGGCAAATCATATATTTTCAAGATTTTGGTTACCACAAAGAATAGAATCAGAGGAAGTCATTTTACAAGCACTTTAATGAGTAAGGTGTGGCAGATACTGGGGCTGAAAAGAAAACTGCATATTGCATACAGACCCGCCTCTTCTGGGAATATTGGACGTTGCAACCGGTCTGTTGTGGAGATATTAAAGAAGTTTGTAGCAGAGGCAGGTTCCTGCTGGGATTTACGTTTACCCCTGGTTTTGATGGCAATCAGATCAACTCCTGCCAAAGCAACAGGTGTCAGCCCTAATGAGGTGTTAACAGGAAGGAAAATTGTACTACCACAACATTTATTATACAGGACACATGAACAGACACTTGTAAGCGCATCTACAGTTCACAAATATGTGGAGGAACTGAGGAAGCATTTACAACATGCATTTGCTTTTGTGCAACGAAATTTGGAAAGGGCTGCTGACAGTGCATGATAGACATCTGTGAAAGAGTGTAACGTAGGGGATCAGGTATATAAATTTCATTTTGGAAAAGGTAAACATAAAAATTCTAAATTTTTGGCAGCCTGGCAAGGGCCTTTTCAAATTGTAGATAAGGTTTCTCCAGTAGTCTAGACAATATTGAAGACAGAAGGTGAAACGGTAACAGAGCAGTTTGTTCATGTTAACCAAATTAAGCCTTGTCATCCCAAATATGAAGTCAGGAGACTTGAGCAAGTAGAAACAGCTTAAGTACCCTGAAGACATGGAAGGGAAGACACAGTGGGCCTCATTCCGACTTTGGAGGTAACCACGCCGCTATTTGCGGCATGGCTGCCTCCAAAATCGTTCCGACTCCGGCCTGGTGAATGGAGTCATTACCGGTCCATTCCGAGGTCAGAGGGACCGGTAATTCCCCATTCACCAGGGTCATTCCCCATTCCCATTTGAGCCCCCATAGGGCTCAATGGGAAGGGGGAAGGCGGTAATAACGGTACCGTAAATTACGGTACCGTTATTGACCCCGGTGTCCCTTTGCGGGTCCTTCCTTAACGCCTGCTAAAGGCAGGCGTTAAGGAAGGACCCGCGAAGGGAACTCGTAGTAGGGTGCAAAGGGATTACCGGCACCAGTGTCATTACTGGTGCCCGGTATCCCTTTGCGCCCTACTTGTAATGAGGCCAAGTGACTGTGTTCATAGTACCTCACATCATAAAGAAAATATACATAGTTATGGTCATTATTAGAAAGAAAAAGGTAGAAAATACCATAGATGGTAAACATTGACAAAAGGGGCTGAAGCAGATTGATTTATTATGATATAATGTTGAAATATTTGAATGTATAATGCTGTTTTATGTATATGTTTATTTTCTCTCTAACATGTGCTTAGTTTCAGGAGGAAGTGGAATGTTTTGGAAAATTCTTTTTAGTAGAAAGGGTGAAATTGATATTATGCTATGTACTTAATCTGTCTCTTTTCTGTTGAGTTTAGAACGACTAACTAATATTTTGAGGTTGGATGTCGCAGGACCGGAGAACACGGGAGATGATGGAGTTCAGGAGTCCACGAAATGAAGTTCAAGTAAATGCCTCCGGACCGAAATATGGATGGGAAGACAAAGTAACCGGGACGCCAAAAAAGATGACTTCTCTGGAAAACCATCCAAGGGTGCCAGATTGAAAGAATTGCACCGAATGAACCAGATGGTAAAAGCTGATGATCTGGACATTTTAGAGGTGCGATCGTAAAGATAGCGAACATCAATAATGGTACAACAGTGTTTTGAAATTGATTCTGCAGCATTCTGAATGGAGAAGATTTTCCCCTATGTGACTGGAAGTATGGGCGATGGAGTCCCACAACTTTATTATTTTATTTAATTATTTTAATTAATTTTGTTAATTCTTTGTTTTATTTATTTATTTTATTTTATTCTTTTATTATTGACTTGAAATGTTGATTTCACATTTGAACAAAGACAATTGAATACATGGACACTTCAGTTGGAAAGAAACGTGTATAATATGTTATAAGAACTTATGGACCCATTTGAGATGAATTTTGCTTTTATGGTGATTAAGCAGTGATTTATTATGAAAAATTTAAATGTTCATTTTATTGAGTTACTATGATGGAAAGAAAAAGGGGAGCACAATTTCGGTTACCTCCAATTGTGGATTTGAGTACTGCCAAATTGTCAGAAAAGGAGGGGATATGTAGTAATATATGTAGCGCTTTATAAGAATATATAGCGCTTCACTAAATGTGATGGCATTTTTTGTTGTGTTGCCAGCAATAAGATGGCACACACATATAGTTATTTTATGTTGCCGGTATAACATGTGACTATGTTGCTGGTGGCATGCAAGGTACAGAATTCATAATGCAGCAAAAGCTCAATGTGAAACTGCAGAGAATAAAATGCAACATTTTTTTTAATACCTCATACATAGAAGACTACATTATTTATATATAACTGACTAACTTTAATTAACATTTACTAAACATTAACTCTAACTTCCTTAACATTATAATGTAGTCTCATGTGCAAAATGAGGTGAAAATATAATCCGTTTTTAAAAGTGCAGTGGCATTTTTTTTTCTCTCTTTCCCTCTCCTTCTGTGTTGGGTTGCAGAAAGCAGAAAGTATGCGTAGCAGGAAATAATAATTGATACAGTTGCTCGGTGAGCAAGGCCCATTGTTAGAAAAGTAAAGGGTGCTATTGAAAAAATCCTTTTAATATGATTGGAGGAAAGTGTCGGCAGATGAAACTATGTAAAAAGGGGCTGGAGGAGAGCTCTCTTGATGACAAGGGAGGAAAAAGAAAGTTAGTTTGTGTTGACTGGCTCTGAAGACAGAGGTTCATGGTGTCACTGAGTGCTGGCTTGAGAGTTTCTCGCCATGGATTCCAGACACCTAAGATTACAGGAGCAGTTCGTACTGACTGGGCCTGTCTTTCTGAGACAAGCGAAGCAAGGTCGTGTGGGGGAGATTCAAACAAATACTTTTGGTAAGGAGATAAATTAAGTGAGGTCACTGGGTGCGGTCGCATGGATGACTGAATTATAATACAGGATAGGAAATCCCCTGTATTTCACTTCATCATGTTTAAAATGTTAAATTAACTTATGTTTTAAAAGGCTTGCTTGCTCTGTTTCTTTTTCTTTTGTATTACAGATGATGGTGCAATGTTTATGGTAAGAAATGATGATTGTAAATTTTATTTGCATATAATATAATGAGAACATATAAACAAATGATTAGTGTCATTTTTTTTGCATTTGTGAATTTATTCACATACTCATATACCTATAAAGTATAAAGTACAGGGGAGGTCCATTTCTCTTCAGTAGTGCATTTGTCAATTTGCACCTGCAGGTAAAATAGCAACCCAGAATAAGCTGATAATATTCAGTGATAAAGCAGATTTGTGTGTGTGTGTGTGTGTGTGTGGGCCTTCCTTGCATGTTGTTTGGAAGGAATCTAATATGATATATAGATTTTTGGAGGTCCATGAGCCAGTAATGCCTAAAGGCGCATAGATCGCTTGTGTAGATAAGCCAGTGATACCGGCCACAAACTGTAGGTGGCGCTCTATATAAAATTGTTGGGTTTCCATCATATGTATAGGTCCAAGGCTCTCTATAGATCACTGGGAGGTACTCTAATAGAAAGGAATGTTCTGTTTTATTCTGGGGTTTTATGATGGGGTTTTAATATAGGGAAGAAAACTATGCTTACCACTAAATACCACAAACAATATATCACCACTAAATACCGCAAACAATATATCTGTAGATTCCACAATATAATATAATAAGGTATGGTCACTCGAAAGATATGAGGCGAAACCCAATCTAAATGCAAGGATAATTTACCACCAAACTACCGCTCATATTTTGACGGTAAGAAAATACTGCCAAACCCCAAATTTACACAAAATATTCTACAGTGTTCACAAACCTTGACTTGGAAGGTGAGGAACTGAAACCTTTTAATATGGTCACTTCCCGTAAAGCAAAACAAATTTAAAAACATCTAACGCTTACACCAGAAAATTATTTTAAAAATCAATGTACTTCATGTGAATAATGAGGGTGATGTATGCCTTGATCTTAGTGTAATTACCACACATTCGGTCGACTCAACTCAAGACATAAGCCTCATTACAAGTGTGGCGGTCCGGAAACAAGGGTGCCGGTCAGCTTACGGCACCCTTGTTTCTGGAACGCCACACTACGAGTCTGCCTGCCGGGGCAACAGTCTGACAACAGTTCCGGCGCTTCCATCTCCCCACTCCGAATGGGAATGGGGAGTTACAAAATCCAGCACCTGACTTCCAGCGCCACCGGAGTTTGTAATGTCCCGGTGGCACCAGGAAGTCAGGCGCTGGATTCAGTGTTACGAGGCTAGCACCAACCTCGTAATGAGGCCCATTGTAACTTCTGCAGGGGTCTACCTAGGTTTGACAAAGTTTATCCAATTTTTGTCACACTTGAGGAGAAAAGATTGCAAACTAATGCAAAAGCAGGATTGTCTTGTTTTCTCACTCAAAGACTTCCTGTGGCTCCATGACTTAAACCAGAAGGACTCCTTAAGTTGCCAAAAATTACTGACACTGGGAGGGTGGATCAGCCAAACCCTGTTAACCCTAAAGAAGAATCTTCATGGTTAGATGAATTGTTCAGTTTATACCTTGAACGGAAAGTCAAGGTAAATGAGGCTTATCCCCTCAACAGACAATACATTTTATTGCTGTTTCTACAGATGCCTAAGCTAGCTTCAAATTTGTCATCAGACCTTGCTAGTGTTGAATTTTCTATATTGCCTGCGTTGACATGGTCAAGTTGGGTTTCTCATAGAAATGTATTAGAGACATTGTTCTTTCAGAAGTCTTCATCTTAGATCCCACACAATCAGGCTTCAGACCACGTCATGGAAACGAAACTACTGTGGCCTCAATCTGGGATGATCTTAAGATCACTGCAGACTCTGAAGGATGCGCTGCACTAATTCTCCCCGACCTGTCTGCACCCTTCGGCATGGTTAACCACTCAATCCTCCTTGACCGTCTCCATGCCCTTGGAATCTGTGGCACTGCTCTCAAATGGATTGACTCATTGCTCAACAACAGAAAACAAATAACCCTCCTTTCCATTTTTGTCTCAGCTGCTCAATTAGTTAATACAGGAGTACCGCAAGGCGCATGTCTATCTGCTCTCCTATTCAACCTCTATATGTCCACCCTTTCTACACAATATCTTGTGCTACAAATATGGGCCGATACTCAAATCATCCTTAAAATCCACAACTCAGACTCCAACCCCCAGCCCAACCTCACAGCCTGCCTCCAAGATATCGACCATTGGATGACTATAAACCAATTCCTCTTAAACCCTGCTAAAACCAAAATCATGGTGTGTGGCAACACTGAGCTTCTACCTCGTCCACTCCCGTGGCCCCCCTCCATTGGCCAACCCCCCACCCCCTGCGTCACAGTAAAAAACCTAGGATGCACTATGGACTCTGTCCTCACCCTCTCCCGACAGATCAACAGCGTGTCTAAATGTTGTCACTATCATCTCAAACTACTCAAGCACATTTTTCCCTACCTCTCCTTGCCAAACATACTTGCCGCTGTTATGTCTATCGTAATGTCGAGACTGGACTATGCCAACTCCATATACCTAGGAGCCCCAGCATACCACCTTAGTAAACTCCAAAGAGAGCAAAATGCTGCTGCTAACCTGCTTCTCGTCCTAGGTCCAAGAGACCACACCGCTCCAGCTCTCCGAACCCTCCAGTGGCTCCCAGTCAGACGAAGGGCCACCTTCAAGGCCCTGTGCATTACCCACCATGCAGTGCACAAGACCAATCCACTATACCTGCAAGATAAGCTAAAACCTTAAATCCCGCCCCGCACTCTAAGATCAAGCACTGCCCTTCTTTTAGTGATCCCAACCACTAACTCTGTCAGGTTTGGAGTATCCTCTTTCTCAGCATTGGCCCCGACTCTGTGGAACTCGCTTCCACCACTCATTCAACACACCTGACTATATGCCATTCTGCTAATTACTAAAAACATGGCTCTTTCCAGAACGCCAACATCAACCTTTATGATGCGACTGAACTTCAACAACCGAATGACTAAATACACTATGTGACTCCCATCCTTGTCTTCAATGAATCGCCCACTGATTGGACTATAGTCAACCGTATCCCTGAACAATGAACAATGATCTCTCAGATCATACCCACATAAGGCCCCCAGCCAGTAACACGTACCGTGATGTCACTGTGTGTCCCAACTTCTCCCTTGCAAGGTCACACATGTACAAACTGACTCTTTTACAAGAAAGACTGGAATAAGTGATATACGATTTGCCGAATGGACGGATGGAATGGATGAGCGGAATGGATGGATGGATGTATGGAATGTATGGATAGAATGGGATGGATGGAATGGATAGATGGCATGGATGGATGTATGGATGGAATGAAAGAATGGATGGATGGATGGATGGATGGATGGATGGATGGATGGATGGATGGATGGATGGATGGATGGATGGATGGAATGGATGGAATGAATGGGGTGGATGGAATGGATAGATGTGATGAATGTATGCATGGATTGATGTATGAATGGAATGGGATGGAATGGATGGATGGATGGATGGATGGATGGATGGATGGATGGATGGATGGATGGATGGATGGATGGAGGGGATGGAATGGATGTATGTGGAATGGATGGATGGGATGGATGGACAGACTGGATAGAATGGATGGATGGAATGGATGGAATGGATAGAATGGATGGAATGGATGGAATGGAATGGATAGATGGAATGGATAGATGGGATAGATAGATAGATGGGATGGATGGCATGGATGGATGTATGTATGGAATAGACAGAATGGATAGATGGGATGGATCGCATGAATGGAATTAATGAATAGATGGATGAAATTGGTGTAGAGAATGGATGGAATGGATGTATGTGGAATGGGTGGAATGAGATGGATGGAATGGACGGAATGGACTGTATGCAATGGATGGATGGAATGGATGGATGGGATGGATGGATGGATGGATGGAATGGATGGATGGATGGAATGAATGGATGGAATGGATGGATGGAGTGGATGGATGGAGTGGATAGATGGAATTGATTAATGGAATGGGTAGAATGAAAGTGATGAGGTGATGAGGTGATGAGGTGATGGAGGGGCATTGGAAAGTATTGGATGGATGGAAGGCATGAATGAAATGAATGGATGAAGAAACGGATGGATGGAATCAATGGATGGAGTGAATGGATGAAGACATGGAAGAAATGGATGGATACATTGATGCAATGGATGGATGGAGTGATGGAATGGATGGAATTGCCCTACCCTCCAGTCCCAGTGTGTACCCTCTGTGCACGTGTCTCTGTTTACCCTGCTCTCTCATTCCCATGCTGTTGTTGTATATCCCTATGTCCTCCTCCTATCGCTGTAAGCCCAGCCCCCTGTCACTTTGTGTCCGTGTATCACTGTGTTCACTGCCATCATGTTCCTTTGATGTCGATATTTATCCCAATGTGTTACCCAACCCTCTCATCACCGTGAGAGCCCACCATGCCCGTGTGTCACCCTGTCCTGTTCCCCATGCTGTTGCTATACATCCGTATACCCCCCTCCTGTCGCTGTAAGCTCAGACCCCTGTCACTGTGTGCCCGTGTGTCGCTGTGTTCCCTGCCCTCCTGTTCACGTGCCTGGTCTCGGGCACTTTAAAGATGAACCATCATATCATATCACATCACTATGCCTGCTTTCTAATATACACCATCACACCACTAGAACACAGCTATACCCCTGATAAATTCGGTCTAGCTGTTCACATACGAACACTACCCCATGAACACCTCATCACCCTAATAAACGCAGCTATCCCATGACATTCTGGCCTAGTTGCTCACATAAGCGTCCTTCAGGCCTAACGCAGCCAACCCCAATCTGGGTGTCCACCCACCAGACTGCACACATCCAACTGATATCTTCAACGCTACACCTAACGCTAGGATGCAGCTACCATCTGGCAATTGCATCAGCTGCACACATAACTGGTGCACCCACGTACCCTACGACACCATCTCTCTCTCTACTGACCAGAACTGCGGTTTCTGAGGGTGTTCAACCTACCAGCGCTTTGAGATCATACCAATGATATATAGAGCGCTATATAAATGGCAAGTAACATAACATAACATAACGTAACAAGTCTTAGGGGGTCATTCTGACCCTGGCGGTAAGGTGTTAACGGCACCGGTAAAGGTGCCAGAGCCGTCAACCCCTTACTGCCGCATTACGAGTCTGCTTGCGGGAACCCGCTAAGGACGCCTGGTTTTACCAGGCACCCTCAGCGGGTCCCGCGAGCAGACCAGGGTGCTAACAACGGGCCCATTATTAACGGGCCCATTGTTAGCACCCTCCCCATTCCCATTGAGCCCAATGGGGGCTCGAATGGGAATAGGGATGTACCGGATCCGGGTTCCTTGAATGAGGAATTACCAGGCCCTCCAAGGTCGGAATGGCCCGGTAATACCTCATTCAAGGAACCCGGACCCGGAACCCGGTAAGGGGATAACCATGCCGCTAATAGTGGCATAGTTACCCTCTAACTCGTGATGACCCTCTTAGTCTTTAAACAGATGGATTATGAGATTACTGAGAATGAAGATACTGTGTTGCAGGGTGAATCAGCTGTGTTCTTGATGTCAGTCTCCTTGTCTGTTCCCCAAGAGCATTTGGTAATAAAAGTGCTGGTTTTAGTGACATAACTGATATAAATTCGGATATTCCGAATCCCAGATCAGTCACTTACAACTGGTAGCATATAGTAAACATTTTGAATTCAAAGGGATATTACTCAGCAATCTGAACTTCAAATTCTGATTTCAAACAGAGTACTCTCGTGGAACACACAGGGATTTACTCATTTCTTAAATAAAAATGAACTGTGAACGCATTACGACTTCATTTGTTTGCAGGAAACAAGGATTTTGGAGAAACACGTTTTGGATTGATTTTCGGTTTGTGCCAACCCGGCTCCTAAGGGTGAAAAGGGCCGTCCTTTTGGAGTTTTATTGTGTGTGTTAAGACATCAGACTGAGATAGCCATGGACAACCTTGTTACTAACAGACCAGATGCACTCACAGTTAAATTGAAATGGTGGGATGAACTGAACTCTTGTCATTGTATATGGTTGGTGCTAAATGTTTATTTTAAACCGGGAACAACTAATTTAGGCAAATTTGTATGCGATTTATCAGAAATATTAACAATTTTTATTCCAGATTAGGAGCTTCTATAATTGTACTTGGCGATTTAAACAGTGTGTGTTTGGATTCAAAGTGGATTGATAATATTGAGAGACTACTAAGGGAGAAAGGTTTGATTATTAGAGATGAATTGGAAATGTGGGACTTGTCTATAATTATGGTAACATCAGGGAGGACGTGCTGCCTAGTCACACGTGTTCCAATGGTCTGTCGACTTCGACTCTTGATTATATTTTTGTGTCAATGGATTTATTTCCACTCTGTAAGGGACTAAAAGCTCTGCACAAAATAGGGTGATAGACCTCTAGAATTGGTTGTAGTTTGGGATATTCGGTGTCCGCAGACCAATACAATAACACCTGAGTTTAAAATTAGACTGCACGATCACACAGTTGTGTGGTGGCCCCCTCTGGTGCCACAGTTCAATCATCTTGTAGAAGGTTACTACACAGGGGGCTGGTTTCATAATGCATCCCTCTTTGAATTTGTGCCGATGCTCCAGAGGCATCTTACAAACCCCTCCTCTTTTAATATTTTAAAGGGGGAGGGAGGAAAAAAACTCCATCAGGGAGTGCACAGGTGAGTGCTGTCAGCTGTATCTGCTGGGACCTCTGCACGCTGCTTCCTCCTACAATGTGCTGTTTACAACGTATGACCACAAAGAACGGAATCGTACCAATATGTCACCCTCAAAATTACGATGGCCCCTTACACCACATATATATATATATATATATACATATATATATATATATATATATATATATATATATATATATATATATATATATATATATATATATATATATATATGGGGCATAGAATAGAATATTAATGTGGGGTGACTGCGGGGGTCTCCCCCCGCATATATATGTGGTGTAAAGCTTTTTTTTAAAAAGTTGGCATTGTTGGCCGTCGTAATAATCACACAGATCCCAAAGAACCATCACCTTTCTTCAACTCTACCTACTTTGGACTAACTTCCTGATTAAGCCACGTCCCTCTCATTTGTGACTTAGCATAAAGCCAGGGGAGTGCACAGGCGAGTGCTGCCAGCTGTCCGCTGCTCCACTGCACCGCGTGCCGCCTCCCGTTCATATTGTCACTTCTTACGTTTTGTGCAATCTACATTGTGTTGGGTAGGCTTTATCCCTCCTAATGGCAATTTATCGCTTAACAACTGCCATGCCGGTTCAAGCGGTTTCTGTCCTATGAAAAACAGCTGCAATCTTCTGTTAATTTGCCCCTCTCTAAGCCTTCTAATCACCAATCCCGCACACACGGCAAACACCCACAGACATAGGGAGCAGATATAAGGCAATACTGCCTCATGCACAAAGACGGCTCTCAGAGCATCCTAAACTCACATACCTTACCCTCGCACGCACATGATTTATCTCGATGTAGCGATACCATAACTCCTAATTTGCTTTGAGAAAGATCAGCGCCGGGAATTTCATACCTAACTCTAGAACAATGTTTAACTCCTGCAACTATCAGCAATGACCAAGAAACCTTCTCAACTCCCAAAGCTATTCTAGACAAAGCGATGTATGGGCAAGCTTTAATCACTGTACATGCTAATGGATCAACACAAATTCCTCCTTTATACTCACAAATAGTGCTAGGCTCACTAGAAAAACAAACCACTCCAGTTGCTGCAACTATTGTCATTGATCAATCACTTTTTCTTACCCTGATGACACAACCACCTTCTGTGTTACCCTTCCAAGCCATCTTACCCCCCAATAGATCTTACTAGAGGCAGAAAGCACAGTGAGCTGCCAAGTAAACCCTTGTCAACTCTCACCAATTCCCCAATACTTTACATGAACAAAGAAAACCTTGAGCCTAATAATTCATCGTAGTCTGGAAACTCATCAATAGCATCTTTTGATAAGCCGACCCCCAGACCATTCTTTGGCTTCCCCCATCCACCATCCTTGTCTCTAGACATAATTCTTGATGCTTTCAACACGAGTGTGATAACATTGACAAAGCTTTATGAAGCTATAGATAAGAAATGTGAAGAGCAAAACTCTAACTTGCAACTACCGGTCACTAAGGTTGATTGGCTTGCCTGGGAATTAATGCGCCAATCTACTAACCAAACCCAATTATCAAACAAACCTCATATGTCTTTGAGTATACCAGAAGAAGCGGGCTTGTTTCTCCCAGTGGACTCTATTGAGAATAACTTTGCTTCATCTAATAATGAAGTAGATTCACCAATGTCATTAGCACCACCAACAATTGCTAATCCAACTCCGGTAGACCCTAACAACATGAATCCAGAGCCTGATATAATTGACATCGGTGAAACCTCACTCTTTGATCTTTTTCAACCGATAAATCAGGAAAAGAAAACCAAAAAACATAGAGTGCCCTCCTCAAAACCAAAAAAATATCAAAAAACCAACCTGCACAAAAGAAAAGTTGGAATGAGAAATCAAAAAAATGTATTGTTAGACTAAAAGTACTCAATCAAAAACAACAAATTGAGTATCCTCAAGCGAACATCGCAGACCCTATTAATCCGATTATACTATCACCTTTGCAGTCACAAGCCCCTATTCCTTCTGTGTTCATTCCGCTGACAGAGAAACAAGGTAACTCATCTTCAGCTATGTTGAATGCAAATGTTGTTAATGATGATACTATCACTGTTGCAAACGTTAATGATAATCTCATGAATCTCTCTGTCTATTCAGTTTCTAACCCACCACAAATAGACATTATACATCAAACCCTTCATTATCCACAACTCCAAACAGCAAAGTCTCAACAACAAATATGTGTAAATCTAGATGTTGACTTTCCCAACTTCAGGACACTTGAGCAAAATAGAGCTCAAACTCTAACCAGTAATGCTAATACGGCTTCTGATCCAATTTCCACCAAACAACATATTGTTCAACATAGTAGTCAAGTTCAACCATCCACATTGAGTCAAGACAGTGAGAAAAAATGTCATTTCATAGATCTGAAAATTACAAATGTTCATTCGGTTTCTTTAATTCCAACTTATCAAAACAACATTCATTGTAGTCGTCAAGTCCATATTGAGCCAAGACAGTATTAACCAACCACATCCCTTGGATACAAAACCTACGGCTCCTAATAAGGACATGCTTGAAGAATTAGATCAAGTTATCCTAACAACGGTAGATAAACTTCAGTCAGATCCTTTTCCTAATCGGACTACCCGTCTGACAGCATTTCACTCCATCAAAGATTTAGAACATATTCAATCTGATGACACAAAAGCTATTGGTAAACGCAATGCATCAGATTTTGATACAGTTGAATTGTATATACTGTCTCAACTGGTAAAAAAACTTTATATGGAAAAACAAAGAAACATTGCAATCTCAAGGGTTCTTTCTCCAACTCCAGAAAAAACCCACAAGGCAAAAAATCAATTGTCCACAATTTGATTAATCGTCAGATTTTTCTCTACAAAGATCTAACAACACTTGACAAACCCAACAGCAATATAATCAAGCCAGTTCCATAAAAGAATCAGATATCAAACTTCAGCACATCTGTCGCAAATGTGACAGCAACAAAAACTTGTCTTCAATACTGCCACAACTTTCTGACGGCCAACCACTCCAGATACAATCTAAATGGACATGTCTCTCTAAAGCTATATCTGAGACCAATTACTCAAAAAAACATTAGAGCCATATCAGCCAACAGATGCACTCTTGCACTTTGGTAGTGTGGAAGACTAGAGGCTTCTCCCATCTGATTACCTCTAAAGCTGAAGCTCTAGCTAAACATGATATAATCCTATTACAGGAAACGTGGATCACCACGAGACCGGTATGGCTGGACTTTCAAATTGCATGGATACGGCAATCAAATCTGCCAGAGGATGACCTGCAGCATGGCTACTAGTAGCTGCTAAACTTAACTCCCAAATTGATATTTCAAATTTGAGCTTGCCCCACGCCAGGGATTCAACTAGTTAGGCTAAGTATAGTGAACCCAAATCATCCATTCTATCCCCAGGCTGGTCTTATAAACGTATACTGGAATCCATTAGCTATAAACAAAGACCTCTTTTTAAGCCATGTCGAAACTATGCTTGATCTGACTCTACTAGATTGTACATTCAGACAACCATAATAGCAGGGGATTTTAATATTAATTGTACTTCACCAAAAACCAGCCAATATTCCATCAGAGCCAATAAGTGGATGACACTGATAAAGATTTGCAAATTTACCATGCTCAATGGCACATCTTCATGATACCCCACCAGCTCCTACCTGGTCAAGAGGTTCAGCCCTTGCGTCTATTGATTTTGTTTTTATTTCTTCAAACTCTGTTTATCGAGTAGCAAACTTTAGAGTAATCCCAACAACAGCAAGTGACCACAATATCCTTGAAACTATCTGGGTGCCTTAATAATTCCAGCGACTGACTACTACCAACCCCATCTAACCCTTAATCAAGGAAGGAACCGTTTAATATGGACCCCGTTGAAATTAAAGAAACTTCTGACTCAATTGACAACACCTCTATAGAGCTTCAGCTCACAAGAACCTTTGCAATATATTGATTGCATTAAACTGATTGTAGAGCATTCCTCTACCTCAATTCAGCCGTCATTTAGGCATAAGCACACCAATGATATAGACGTTAAAACCTATTTTTTAAACTATCGACAATCACTAAGAAAACTCTCCCATTACGCATTCCCTGCAGAGACACAACCTAAGAACTAAATATAAAAATAGCACCAAGCACATTCATTTTAACAAAAAACAATCTAATGCAGAAAAAATGTTAATGGCTATTATGACTAAAACAACTTCACAGATTTGGAATCTCCTAAATAAATGAATGGTTGTTCTGCAGCTACTCTAGTATTAAATAGGGTAAGTGAGCATTCCGACATATCTCATTTTTCTGCTCTTTTCACAGCTTCTACAGTTGCTGGGCCATTATCTTTTCTCTCTGCTCCAGATTTTACCGAACTAACTTTCAATCAACTAGATATTCTTTTCATTTAAAAAAACTCATTCCATCGAGAGAACCAGGCCCTGATAATCTAGCGAACATGACTCTCAAAGCACATCCGACTGAATGGGCTGCAATTCTAGAAGTTATCTATAGGAAAATAATCACAACTAGTCTTATCCCTACATTTTGGAAACAATATATCATTATACCCATATTCATAAAGGGTAATCATAGTGATTCCACAGGTTATAGACCCATTGCTCTGTCAGATATACGGGGAAAGATCTTTGCAAGATTTGTTCTAAGAGATCTCATCTTATGGATTCATTCATCTAATCTTTTTGATGTTCATCAATTGAGCTTTGTAAAAGGCATAGGGACCTTTTTAAATCTAACTCTTTTATCAGCTATAAAAAAAAACAAGCGATATCCCACAAGCAACCAGTAATTTTAGCTTTTATTGTTTTTAAACAGGCATTTAATTCTATATCTCGTGATGTTTTATGGGAAAAACTTTTAAAAAACAACTGTCCTATGTATATTTTTAACCTAATTTATCAATTTTACCCAGACACTTCGGTAAAAATAAAGCTCACGAACGATGGTCTACTCCCAGGCATAATCCCCACTATTCTAGGATTAAAACAAGGTTGCATCCTAGCATCGATTTTATTTAATTTTTATATTAAAGACATTAACAAGGCCTTTCAACTCACTCGTTCCTTTCCACCAAAAATTGGCATCAAAGAAATATCCTGGCTTTTATATGCGGATTACCTTTTATTTAAACATACCCCAACTGGATTACAGTGAAAACTAACTGCACTAACCAACTATGCCAGTGATAAATAATTTAACTATAAATGTACACAAATCAAATGTTATGGTCTTTCATCACAAACCAAGTAAATGCAAATATAAATTTAACTGGAACCTTGCTAAACCCTCACTTGAACAGGTTACTGAATATAGATATCTTGGACAGAATATGAATACACATAGAACAGATTTACCTTATAAACATGAACTACAAACGAAAATGAAACATTTAACAACTCAAGAAAAAGCAACTCAAAATAAATATGGAAAATGTTCATTTAACCCAGCAACGATCTTCTATAAGCAGAGAGTTATACCAATATACCAATAATTATCTATGGAACACAAGCAAAGCTACCATCTAATTGCCCCAAATGGGATCTACTCAAAGGCAGCTATTGGAAAAATATTCTCTCGCTTCCTTTGAGTGTTCCATTTACAATCATCAGATATGAACTTGAGTTGATATCACAATCTGCAATGGTAGCTTGGCAGATTTTATCCACTTACAGGAAATGTTTATCTAGTATGACCAATACTGTTACTTTGCTTCCAGTTCTAGCTTTTGCCATAAATATCTCTGAGCATGGCCCACTGCAATCATGGGTAACACACTGCAAGAGTATCCTAACAGATGCTGATATCACTGTCCAATTATTACTTGATTTCCCAGATAAAGCTAAACTAAAACGTTGGCGCTGGGACTGCCATCTAACCTGGGAAATCAGTAATTCCTATTCTGTATTTCGAGCAGGCCCATTCAAACTTAAATCTCATCACGTGATGCCAGCATATTTGGCGCAATTTCCTGATACCAAATATACTCTGTCGATCTTGAGACTGCGCTTAAATCTTTGGCTTACTAAAACCCAGACAGTTCGCTACAACAAGACTATAAATATAGATCTAACATGAAGATTTTGTAAACTAATTGAATGTCAAGAGATCTTATTACATCTCATAACTGAATGTATTGCCCTAGTACTCTTAAGAAAAGATGGTTTCTATAAATACCTGGGTCAATAAAGGACGATGTCCAAAGAACAGATGTGGTCATACATTTTTAATGCAAAACAAGTATCACTAAACATTGCAACAGTAAAGTTTCTTTTAATTCTTAATTAATAAATCAGCACTAAATCTATCTAATGATCATGTTCTTTATTAATTAAGTGTCATTTATCTTACCCATTTTATCATGATGAAAAATTAGAATTCCTATCGAAAGTAGCGATTGACCTGATTTCTGATCTTTTATTCTTTACTTAAAGAAATTACTGAAACCTATGACATATTAACAATTTTATCTATTCATGCTCAAGTCCAGATACTTTTTATCCATTTTTACAATGTGTGTTTATCTTTCAAATTTTAATGAATGAGTTTTAAAGATTTTAGAGATTTATTTGGCATATGATGTTTTACTAATTATTCATCTTATTTCTTGTAAATCACACCTATAAATTGAATACATACCTGTTCATGATGACTATTTGAAGTATGCTGTACCTAATATTCGAATTAATTTGTCTCTCAGTTTTTGAAAAAGCTGTACCAGCAACTAAAAGAAAACAAATAAATGAAATTGAATAATTTCATTTATAATAAGAAAAAAACAACATGTGCATGAATTTGATAAAGCCACCCAACAGAAAAAAAGGAACCGAAAGGGCTGGTTACGGAATTGAAATAAAGTAAATGTATTGATGGTGAAAAAATTGAAACAGCAATATAATAACTGGTCTAAAGCCCAGAGATGTTAAACAAATCAAAGGGATGCTGAGGTTATGCTCGATATTATGCAACTGTGGGATGGAGCACAATTTTGGTCTTTAATTAAAACTCCAGGTGTCCAATTGTCATTGCAAGCTCAGCCCATTTTTCTGGCTATTTGGGAAGGACACTTCATGGCGCTATACTTCGTTAGCAATGGTAGTGATTTTGATTGTTCAAAGCATGTTATGAATCTGGAGAACAAAAAGGCGTGGTTTTGTCTTGATATTGATATAGATTCTCTTCAGAGATCGATTATGAAATGCAAGACCTCTAATGCCCCTGTACCGGACGGTCTTTCAAACATGACTTTGAAGTCTTACCTTGTCTTGTGGGCTAAGGTGCTTCTTCAATTGTTTACAAATATTATGCATTCACACTTTATACCTACGCCCTGGAAAGATGCTTTTATTATATAGGGCAGATGGGGAGCAGGTGCAAGTGGATCTAGGTCACCTGGCCTAAGCCCCGACCACCTGTCAATCACTTTTAACTTTTGGTGCCTTCCTGGTTGCCTCAATTTTTACCTACTTAAGCAGCCCATGAGCATCTTTTCCTTTGCAGATGGCGAGCAGATGCAAGCAGATCTAGGTCACCTGGCCTAAGCACCACCCACCTTCTTTGGACTGCCTCTTCCTTTCTGCTCTTAACTCTTAGATCAAGGGCGGCATCCGAACCAATAGGCAGGCGAAGAAAAGGGCTTTTCCTGGTTGTATCTGTTCGGACCAGGACAACCGAGGGCCCGAACTCCTGCTCAGACAGCAGGTAAGCATGCACCAACAGGTGTTTTCTCCCTCTGTCCCCACAGGCCATCCCCACTATCATCAGGCAACGCCAACATCAACTGCTCCAGCTCTGGGTTGAGGACAGGTGCTCCGTGGCACAATAAGTTGTGCATTTGTAAAAGTGTTATTCTCGCGCCGCACCATGGGTGTGCCCGCTCCCCCTCCCTTTTTCCCGATTGCTTCCTTGTTTGTTGGCCCTCTCCCCTACCTCCCTCTCATCGCGCTCCCATTGGTTGACAGGCCCTTTAAATTGACCAACCAAGGCACCCCCTGCCGTGGCAGCCCTCTCGGCCAATGGCCAGAGGCTAAGTACAGCTCCAGTGGTGTCTGCCGGTGTCCGTTGTGGTAGCATCGAGCCTGCAGCCGTCGACCTTCCTGGTTGTCACTCTTTTTCCCTACTTAAGCAGCCCTTCAGCCTCTTTTCCTTTGCAGATGCGGAGCAGGTGCAATTGGATCTAGGTCACCTGGCCTAAGCCCCGACCACCTGTCAATCACTTTTAACTTTGGTGCCTTCCTGGTTGCTGCTCTTTTTCCCTACTTAAGCAGCCCTCGAGCATCTTTTCATTTGCAGATGGCGAGCAGGTGCAAGTAGATCTAGGTCACCTGGCCTAAGCATCACCCACCTTCTTTGGACTGCCGCTTCCTTTCTGCTCTTAACTCTTAGATCAAGGGTGACTCTCGCCTGGGCTTCCAAACCGATGGGCAGGCGAAGAAAAGGGCTATTCCTGGTTGTAACTGTTCGGAAAAGGACAACCCAGGGCCCGAACCCCTGCTCAGACAGCAGGTAAGCATGCACCAATAGGTGTTTTCTCCCTCTGTCCCCACAGGCCATCCCCACTATCATCAGGCAACGCCAACATCAAGTTCTCCAGTGCTGAGTTGAGCATTTGTAAAAGTGTTATTCTCGCGCTGCAGCACGGGTGTGCCCGCTCCCCCCTCCCTTTGTCCCGTTTGCTTCCTTGTTTGTTGGTCCTCTCCCCTGCATGCCTCCCACCACACTCCCATTGGTTGACAGGCCCTTTAAATTGACCACCCAAGGCACTCCTTGCGTGGCAGCCCTCTCGGCCAATGGCCAGAGGCTAAGGACAGCTCCAGTGGTGTCTGCCGTTGTCCGCGGTGGTAGCACCTAGCCTGCAGCCATTAACATGCTGCAACTGATCAGGTAAGTATAATCTGGGTGTGTTGTATTTGGCTGTGCTAAAAACGAAGCCTTTTTGCCCCTTTTGGGAAAGTCAAATCTGGGTGTATTGTATTGTGCTGTGCTCAAATACTTAGCCCACAACTTGGCACGCACAACTTGGCCGAATGCACTCCCTTGCTTCTCAATCCGTGTGCACTCCCTCACATCGTAGGCCCCTGCATCCTGTTCCATCCCCCCTCCTACATGTCCCTTCTTTCCTCTTACATCTCAGCCCTTCCCTCTTTGATCTATTGTGTACTATTCTGACACTGTCTTGTGCCCCACTGTTTTTCTGGTATTAATTTGCATTGCCTGCATTCTTCTTCTAGATTCCTATTGTGTCCTGTGCCTTGTTGACTGTATTGACTTTGTGTTTGCCCTCTACGGTTTTTGATATTGTGTTGCTATCCACGGTTTGTGGATTCACATTGCAATTTCCTGCATTCTTCACTTCTAGGTTCCCTGTTGACCTCTGTGTTTTGCTTTTTGTCCTGTATTTCATCTGCTTTCTTTACTTCCAGGTTCCCTGTTTTGTTTTGTGCTTTGCCTTTGTTTTGTACTACATCTGCATTCTCTACTTCTAGGTTGCCTGTTGTGCTCTTTTCTTTCTGATGGTCCTGTACTGCATCTGATTTGTAGGTCTGTTGTTCTTGTTCCTTGTTGTGCCCCCTTCCCTTTCGTGTCCCCCCTGTGGCTTCCTCTTGTCTGCCCCCTCTCCTGTGCGACCTTCCCTCCCCCTGCCTGGTCTCCCCTCTCCCTACCCCAATTTGCTCCCCACAACCCCTATGGTGCCCTCTGTCTCACCAATCCCTCACCTATCTTTACTAACTGGTTTTCTATCAACTATCCTATCCCTCTCACTAGGTCTGGCAGGAAGAAGCTCAAAAGGGAAACCCTGGTCTCCAAACCAGGCCTCCGTGATACTTATACCAGTGCTTCCTCCAGACAGACCCTTACCAACTCTTTGTCGGCCCTTTCCCAGGCCTATCGACCCCCCATAAGGTCTCTGTTGTCTCTCCTTTTTCCTCTTCTCCTATTAATGGTGTGACCCAGTGGGAGGCCCTCCTGGCCCCCTTCCACTCCTCTAAGACCATCATTAATGTCTACCTAAATGGTACCATCTTGGTACAGGGGCCTCAGGCCAATCTCCTCCTCTTTGATAGATGCTTCCTGCGCCTTATCAACTTCCCTTCCTCTCCTGCTATCCACCCCTCTCTGGCATCTCTGCCGACTCCCTCCTCTGCCACCCCTCTGGCACTCTCTTCTCCCTCTCTGACTAACCTGCCTGCTCTTCCTTCCTCCTCTGCACATCTTTGGGCACCTCCAACACTACTGCAGGGTGTATCACAAGTCTGTACCCCTCACAAGAAGTACTTCAAATCTGGCAACCTGCTCCACATCTCTACTCTCAACTCTCGTTCAGCTGTCAAACACTCCTCTGACATCTGCCGTCTCCTGGAAGAGCTTGATTTGGATGTACCCGGTCTCACCGAAATGTGGTTCGTGGCCAGCTCTGTTACGATTTTCAACACTTTGCTTCCTGATGGATACCAGATCCTCTCTGAACCCAGAACCAACCGTCCCAGTGGGGGTGGAGCCTTGATTTACCCAGAGTGGATCCCTGCTTCTATCATTCCAATGCAGCACCACTCCTCCTTTGAATGCCTGGTCTGCAGGCTCTCTATCTCTCCTGGCCTCTCGCTGAGTGTGGCCATCATCTACGGGCCACCTGGTCAGGCCGCCCTCTTCCTGACCTCTCCTCTTCTCTCCTTGCCTCCACCTCTCAACTTCTCCTCCTCAGAGGCCTCAATATCCACCTGGAAGCTTCTAATTCTTCCTCTGGGCTGTTCTGCAAGCTCTGCAATGCTCTCTCTCTTTCCATTCTACCCTCTGGTCCAACACACTCTGCCGGACACGGCTTGGATGTTCTCATCACCTCAGTCATCCCCCTCTCTAACCCTCGCACCACTCCTCTCTCTTGGAGTGACCACTTTCTGCTCTCCTCTCACATGAAACTCTCTGTCCCTCAGGCTAAGCCCTCCCCAACACTGCCACCTACCTTCTCGTTCATTCGGCCCATGAAGTATGCGTCAGTGGAGGCCTTTGCCGTCACTTTCTCTGCTCCTCCAATGCTTGTGGCAGGCTCACACTCTGACACAGCCCTCTCTAATTTGCATCTTTCTATTTATAACACTCTTGACGTCCTTTCCCCTATCATGAGAATCCGTCTGAAGACTACCTTCAAGTGCAACTCTTGGTATGACTTTGACCTTGCCGCCCTGAAACGCAAGTGCTGGGTGGCTGAGAGGAATTGGAGGGCTTTGGGCATGTCCTCTGACAAACTGGCCTGCCGCCTGCTCCAAAGGCAATACAGACTCTGTCCTGTCCAAGAAGAGAGTCCACATCCAAGCCTGCATCTCTGCCGCTTCCAACAACACAGCCAAACTCTTTAGAATTTCAAGGAGGTGGCCAATCCTTCTGCAGTGTCCACCTCTCCTGTTCCCTCCCAGGCCCTCTGTACGGCTCTGGCTTCTCACTTCACCACTAAAACTCTCTCTCCTCCTCTCCCTCTACCTCTCTTGGACCCCCTCTGGCTGCTTCTCCCTCTCCTCCTCCTTTCTCCTCTTTCTCTGTGACTACACCTGACAAGGTTTATAAACAAGTCCAATCTATGAAAGTGTCGAAAGTGGCTGTTGGGCTGCCACACATCTTTCTCTTGGACTTCACGAGTCGGCAAGAGAAAGCGCCGACTATGTTCCTCGCCCGCAAGCCGGACTATTGAAAAAGTGCACGTCTTCATTTAAATTGGAATACGCCTACGCTAATAGCCCCGCCCACTGCCTCACAGAGAGGCTCTGCACTTCCACAAATAACATCGGGTCCGCGTGCGCGTGTACCCGGAAGTGGATCGAAAATTGGCTGTTGGGCTGACATACATCTTTCTCCTGGACTTCACTAGTCGGCAAGAGGAAGCGCTGACTATGTTCCTCGCCCGCAACCCGGACTATTGAAAAAGGTGATTTTTCTTTCCAACAGCCAGCGCTACTTACGCGCATTATTACAAGACACTTGTGTCCTTTACTTCAGCTTCACTGACTGCTGTTGGAACTCACTGTTGGGGCTCAGTGTTGCCCTGTACTGCACTGCACCTTTCTAAACGTTATTTTCTTCTTCTGCAGTGCACGTCTTCATTTAAATTGAAATACGCCTAGGCTAATAGCCCTGCCCACTGCCTCACAGAGAGGCTCTGCACTTCCACAAATAACATCGGGCCTGCGCACCCGGGCGCGCACCCGGAAGTCGATCAAAAGTGGCTGTTGGGCTGTTAGGGTGGGAGGGTTGGGGGGCATTGAAGTAGTTTGGAGTATTTTCAAGCCAAGTTTGCGAATAGTCATTACATGGTAAGTGCTTATAACAAGCTACACAGGCTTTGGTTGAAATGATATTAATCACCCACCTTCATATGTTATTACTCTTAAATGGTATACTCCCTTCGTAGTGGTCGCCCCCCCCTTCCCCCGGCAACTCAGTGACCAAAGGCGCACATTCTAAAAAAGCAAAGAAAGTTGTAAGTGTGCCTCTGCCTCGTATTGTGGAAACTGTTAACATGGAACGCTTAGAAAAAGAGAGAAGCTTTTTGCCTAGAGGAAGCGCGGCCTCATCAAACGACTTAATCTGTCATGAAGTTGCATTAGCCTAAGTGCGTGCGCAGGGTGAAGCATCATTGCCTCCATCTTCCACCTTGGCTGTTTCACCTCCTATAGCATCTCTTGCTCGTACGTCCTCAACTCGAAAAAGCTTTCTCAGTATGAGGATGGATGAGCCCTGTGTTATTGGAGAGGCCAACAGTGATCATCCAAGCTCATCCCCCTCTGCCAACTCCATTTTAGCCCTGGTAGTTCTGGCTACATTAGAAAAACGTGTACGTCTTTCTGTTGGCCCCTCCACTCTGGTAATACTACCCAGCTGCAGGAGGGCGGACGTGCATTTGCACTGCAAGGACATTGAAATGTTGGATAACTCCAACATGCCCCCGGCCCACGTACCTTGCAAAAAACTCATACTTTCCTCACCCCCTGATAAATCTCCCCTGACTGCATCTCTATCCGACAATAATGATCAAATGCCCCCAACATCAGGAACTGCCTCCTCGCCATCCTCAAGGACCCCAGCTCCCCTTCTAGGCTTTGACCTTCTTGATCCATCAGAGGACATGAAAACCTTGGAGGCTTCCTACCCTGTAGTATCGAGAATTCTAAATCTGCTAGACAGAGGGCACGACTACACTCACTACGAAGTAAGGGACTGCAAGTCGGCATTGAACCAAATCTTATTCAAGATAAATAAACTAGAAGGATTTATTTTTGCCGACTCCCTTCGTTGTGAGGGCATAGCACAACCCCCCTGAAAGGGCAGCTTTGTGAGCTCTGTGAGCATTGCCATGCAAACTGACCCCATAGATGAGGAGGCTCCTAGAGGAGTGCGGCACACTATACCCCCTACTGTGTATTCTTTTGCTCAATAATTCGCACAAACAGTTGCTGCCCCACAGGAGGCTTCTACTAATCAGAATATTTACGCATGCGCAATTATGCCAAAGGGTCGCCAGTAACACTGAAAGGATAGACCAATTACTATTCTTTATGCAGGAAAACCCAAATGACACACCCACGGAGCAAAGTGACCCAGATGTGGACATGGAGGTTGGGGAAATCTTCCATCCAGATAGCCGGTCGGCTCTCACGAAGCTTTTCGAAACGCAGTCTCAGAGTGCAAATGTTTCTCTGAAAGGCGATGGCAATTCAAAAGGGGGTTATTCTGCCACTGCTGGACAATTATTTACATCACGAAAAGAGAAACGCTTGTTCGTCAGAGCTCTGAAAAGAAAGGCTGACAGGCAACAGCCGCAGCCAATCCCAAAAACTGCTGGGGCTAAGCCCAATAAAAAAAACAAAAATGAAAAAAATATAAAAAAAGGCACCTCCTGCACACCTGTGATCCTGGCTAGCTAAGGAGAGGTTTTGTAGAGACCGAGCAAGGTTTCCCACTTGAGGATCTATCTGAAGAAAGCAAAAAAGCACTCCAACTTTCTACCAAAGTGGAAAGTGCTGGTACTACTCATTCATGCAAAAAGGGAATGAATTTAGCGGCCTGTCTGCAAAAGCCCGGTGGGATCAAAAGCACTGTAGGCCCCACGTCTAGTGCCTTGCGTGCTTCACTTGACAAAACCCCAAACATTGTGCAAACACACTTATCAGCTTTCTATAAGCCAATGGGCACCAAAGTGGTTCAAGCTGGAAAAAGTCCTGGTGGAGCTTTGAATGACACCAAATCCACACAGGCTATAAACTTATCTGAGAATAGCAGCACCTCAGACGAGTTACATTCAGGTTCGCACCTTGGCCACTTGTCTAACTCAACTAGTGAGAAAAATGTAAATTCATTCGAATTGGCAAATAGGGTGGAACTGCTTTTGACATGCCCTTTAGAAGCATTTAGATCCTAAAACGGCTTCTAATGATATGCTGGTTGTGACATCTTCTACCATCATGGGGTGGGAGACCTATACTGACATATATGGAACCAAAAGCCTGAACCTCTCTGCTCTGTTAAAGGCCTTCAGGCAAATTCCCGCACTGCACACTTTACACTCGGATGACATAGAATGGGTCACACTGCCTCACATTCAGAATCAACGGATGGTGTGCAAAGTCCAATTTAAGATCATAGCGCAACATCTGCAAATCTTCAGGATCAGTGCAGTAGCATTGAAACACTTGATTCAGACCTTGGGCACCACCTGATAATCCAGCTGCTTATTGAGGCCACTACCATCAACTTAAATCACAACATCAATCAGGTATTTCTAGAAGGCAATCGTCCTGGTCTTTCCCTGAGATGGAATAACAGGCTTTGTGACAAAATGAATGCCCAAATTGATGCCAGGCTTGCCTGGCTGCATAGCTCCACAAAGTTTGAATCATATGACAGAATCGACGCCAGGCACTATTTTGAGGTGATAGCAAGTGTAATGGCCACTACAGGAAACAAAAACTCCACTCTATTTAACACGAATTTAGATCGTGGTGACTGTGGAATTCAACTTGCTAAACGGCTCAAAAAGGCTGCCTTGCGTCGGCTCAAAAACACAAATAGTCCAATTGAGGAGTACTTGAGACAAAAAAAGAGGATTTGCAATACCTATCAAAACACGTGCATGAACCTGAAACGACACTTTCATAATTTGGCAAATCAGAAGATGTTGCTTTCATTATGCCGCAATGATCGGCGAACAACCTGGGCAATGCTCAGGTCTGAGTCATGCACTTTAACCACCAACCAGGCCTCCACAATATCTGCAGATGGCTGGGTGACATATTGCAAGAATACATTTGCTCTGCCTTCAAGGTTTGTCACTATTAACACAAAGAAACAATACTTCCAAACTTACCTATTCCGTTGTGGACTCTCCAGGACATAGAATGTGCAATTATTGCCCTGAAATACTCTAAAGCCGCAGGACCGGACGGTATTCCTCCCTGCGTGCTTAAACGTAGTCCTCTGCTCTGGGCCAAAATATTGAAATGGCAATTTGACAACATTCTAGCCACTCTAGTCATCCCTCACTCCTGGCTAGACTCAATAATTGTCCCGACCCATAAAAAGGGAGCAAGAGAAAATCCTGCAAACTTTCAGCCCATCGCCCTTATTGAACTGCGGCCAAGGTATTTACAATTCTACTACTGCGTGATCTCCATGTCCATTTGAAGCAAAACAAGATTCTCTCTCGCTTCCAAATTGGTTTTCGGGCACAGATGGGACGTCTCTAAATGCCACACTAATGGCCCATTTACTTGCCAAAACAAAGGTTGTCGACTCAGGGCCACTATATATGGCTTCCATAGATCTGACAGCCACCTTTGATGGTGTGGTGCGGGGATTACTTTGGTACAAAATGCAAATGTTGGGTATTCCACTGCACATCATCTTCTTAATTGCAAAACTCCATGAAAATATGGTTTATTACGTCAGGGTAAATCAGATGGGTGCAACAACTAATGCCATCCCAATTGGGGTGGGGGTCAAGCAGGGTTGCAACTTGGCAGCCACTTTATTTAACTTGTACTTTTGTGGCTTTAATGGCATTTGGACACAACCTATCCTCCTAGACTAGTCCACCTGAAAATTTATTGGCTTGCTTTCGCCGATGATATCGTGTTATTCGATCGATCAGCACCCGGCCTCCAAACAAAACTTTCTTTGTTTGCTGAATATTGCTGCGCTCATAATCTAGTATTTAACACAGAAAAATCATTCATATTTATATTCAAGAACCGTAAGAGACGTACTTGCTCCTGGAAGTGGTCCACGGGCACCACTCTCATTCCAAGAGTTTCCTCAATAAGATACTTAGTCTACACAATAACTGACTCTATTGCAATTACAACATGGAAGGAAATCCTAAATGGAAAATCTAAAATTCTTGTCACACAAATGTGTATGGGATTTAACAAATACTGCAAATTCTCCTTACTTCCCCTCTTTGAATTTTACACCCTCAAAGTTGAGTCCATCCTACTATATGCACTGGACATGTGTCTAGCTGACATTGACCAATTTCTTGACCAGTTGCAAGGACGCATATGGAAGGGGGTGCTCCGCCTGGCTAATTCATTACCTAATGTGGTATAAGACAGGAGTTAGGCTTGACGTCTTTGTCTGCCCGATACGATTGCCGACAGCTATCAAATCTGGGTAAGATGTTTCCTCTTAAAAACTCCCTATATGAAGATCTGGGCATAATGATAAATGCTGCCAATTCACCATCAATTGGAAAATATTATAAGAAATTGGTTGCACTATTGGCCGATTTAGCTCTAACTCCTGCTGACTTAGAATTCCGGCAAGTACACGTACAAATTTGTTTATTTATGCATGATTGGTGCATAACCTTAAACTCTATTAAGAAACTGAAGAGCTATAAAGAAGCGGCTGTATTTTCTACAGCTCGCCTACCTCGCAAACCATATCTACTACAATTCCCTTGTCAAAAAGCAAGGGACTTGTATTTGAGGTTCAAATTAAATCAAATACACAACTTGGATAGAATAAAAAACTGGCCAGTGCGCACTACACCCTTCAGTAGCCATGGTTGTATTACACCTTTCAGTAGCCATGGTTGTAGATTTTGTGAGGATCTAAATAAGTACGAGTCCTTAAAGCACCTGACCATTTATTGTGTCTATTTTGAAACAGTACGAATTGAAGTATTCGGAACTGAGATATTGGGAGCATTGATGGTGACAAGGGAATGGCTATGGCTCACATGTATGTGGGGTACCAGCACCAAGGCCATTCTATGCCTTACGAGGTTCTTGGGTATTCTAAATATGGAATTGGAAGGAAAAAAAATGTGTATTTTTCCTAAAGGCTGATTGAAGCTAGTATCCTGTTTATTTCTTCCTTATATACTGATATCCTGTTCACATGGAGCAGTAACTTTTGTGTATGGTCTCTTATATTGTCTGGATAAACAAAGGCATATACTAGTTAAGTTTTGTCACAAGAATCATGGAACTAGAATAATAATCTGATTGAGAACTTGACAAATTGTGACATTGTGCAATGCCATTAGTTGGGTTTTATGTTGTTGTTGAAATGCGTTCTCCAATAAGTGTAAATATTTTAATTCAATGGAGAAATGTAATATGCAGAAATTTTGTTTGTTGCTGTTTTATATTTGTATTTTATTTGTTGGAAACTGTTATGAAATAAGAATTGTAAGAGAACGTTGTAAAGGTTTGTTTATCAAACTACAAACAATGTTGAATAAAAAAAAAAAGTAAGTGTCATCCAAACAGATGCTGCCCTGCTCCTCCAGAACCATCAAGGACAACATTGAGACCCTCGCTCCAGCCTTGGCTGATTTCTGCATTCTTTCTTTCACCACTGGATCTTTCCCCTCTCACCTCAAGCAGTCCCTTGTGCACCCCATCCTTAAAAACCCTTCTGCCGATCCTACCAGTCCTGTAAACTATCGCCCAATCTCTATCATTCTATTCCTGGGCAAACTCCTGGAAAATCTGGCCATCTCCCAGCTTACTCTTCTCACTGAATCTGTTGGCTGTCTCCATGACCATCAGTCTGGCTTCAGAGCAGCCAGAGGCACGGAAACAGCTCTCCTAAACACCCGCAAAGATCTGATCACAAATCTTGATTCCAGCCTTCCTTCTGTCCTCATCCTCCTTGACCTTTCCTCTGCTTTTGACATGGTCAATCATGCCATCCTAATCAATCGACTCTGTGAGAACCTGGCATTACGGATCAGGCCCTGGATTGTTTGACTTCCTTCCTCCTGGATTGGCCCTCCCAGGTCCACTTGGGTCCTTTCTCTCTACCACCTCTCTCCACACGTGGTGTTCCCCAGGACTCTAACCTCACACCCTGGCTCTTCAATATCTACATGGGCCATCTGATCTCTACCTTCTCCTCTAACTTTCACTGTTATGCAGATGACACTCAGCTCTCTTTCAGGCTCCCCTCAGCTCCTCTCCTCTCTTGCTCATTCCTGACTGTCTATCCACGATTCAGGATTAGTGCACCTCCATTGATCTCTGCCTTAATGCCAGTAAGACTGAGACCCTTCTCATTGGGACCTCTTACTCTGGCAGCCCTTCTTGGGCCATTTTCCTTTGCCCTCCTGTGAGGCAAAAACCCTTGGTGTCATCTTCAACTCCACTCTCTCCTTCTCTCCTCACATCGTGGACCTTGCCAAGAAGGCCCACTACCAGCTGCACCTTCTCAGACGTATTCCTCCCTTTCTCACTTCCTCCCAGAATCTCACTGTCTCCAGAGCCCTGGTTCTCTGTCTGGTGGACTACTGCAACAGTCTCTTTCTCAATCTGCCGTCCTCTTCTTTCCACCCTCTGCAACTAATCCAGAACAGGACTGCAAGACTTGTTCTTGGCCTCAAGCCAAGGGACCGTATCTCTCCAGTCCTGAAATCTCTCCACTGGCTCCCTGTGGCTGCAAGTATCAAGTTCAAGACCCTCTGCATCGTCCGCAAGGCTTTTTGGGTCTGGGGCCCGCACTACATCCAACTCGCTCTTTCAAAATACCTTCCTTCTCGAGCCCTTTGCTCAACTTACTCTAACTCTCTGAGGGTCAGACTCTTCTCCAGGCATAGAGTGGAGGTGGATCTCTCCCCTCTGCAGGTACCTCCCTCTGGAATCGCCTCCCTGCCCCTCTCAAACCACACCATCTGAAGTTCTGTAAGCAGCTAAAGACTTTCCTTTTCTACTCGACTGCACCGACTGGTTGCTTGGCTACCCTCAGAATTTAACTGGGTACCAGGCTCCTCCACGATCAGTCTCCCCTGGACTGTCTCCGGGCCTACCGTGCACTTAGGGGCTGTAACTGTAGCCCTACAGGCCCCTGCCTCCTTGCACTTACCCAGATCTGCACTGCCCCGGCTGCACTTACCCAGAGCAATGCTACCCTGATTGCACTTCCCCCTTCCCTCCCCCCTGCACTTTGTGTTGTCACACTTGTACGATCTGAATGACACAAGACCTAGTAAGATCGTTTGTTTTGTCCTCCTTCTGTCTTCCCTCCCTCGTCTTGTCACTACTAGAAACACTCATGTACAGGTGAATTATAAATGACTTATCATATCATATCTTTAATGTGACAGGTCAGTGAGTGAGTGACTCGAGCCAAAAGCCAAAAGCCGGAGAAGATGATCCCCCACCAGTAGTTCAGAATGTTTCATGAAAGGGGGATGGACTGACCAGGTTGGACTGACCAGTTTGCTGCTTGACAAATATTGTGAATGGAAGCTCCTCTACATTCAGCCCAAGAGGCATCCAGCCCCTTGTCCTTCGAGTTGATCGGCCCTGGATTGTGAGAGGCAAATCTGAAGACTGTAGTAATGGCCAACTTAATGCATCTACTTATCTACTTATCATCTAAAGGCGTAGGTTTGCGCCCTTCTTTGCTGTACCAAAACTCACAAATAAAGAGTCCACCTTTCTGAAGGACCTGATATGGTGAATGCAAACAGTCAAGGCCCTGGCCATATCTAAAGAGTGTAGACGAGAAGACTCCTCAGTGAGCACTTGCAGACACCTTCTCGTCTCTGAGGAACGAGAACAGAAGGTGAAGAATCACCTTGTCCTCCAGGAACTGAAGATAGGTTTCGGGCCACAGGAATGCTCCATTGCCAACCAATTTTTGCCCATAAGTTATAGAAACCAAAATTGGCATCCTGGCTGACGGTGTCTCAAAAGGAAGACCCTGTAGGCTTCTCATGAAGATCCCTTGGTGGGAACAAGCAGCAGGCTGTGGTCTGACGACTGAGTATGAAACTATGGAACAACTAAGAGACTAAAGGGCAGATTCCCAAAAATGAGCGTGAATGGAAAAAAAAGGATACATGGTTCCCTTTTATTCATTTGTGCTCATTGCAGAAATGGGCAGGTCACCTTATTCTCTGCGGTGACCTGCTCATTTCAGTGGGTGGGGGATGGAGAGTAGCACAAAGATGCGCTGGCTAACCCCCTTGCATACATTTCTCGTTACTAATGCATGACTGGGGTTGCTGTGAGAGCATTTCACTGAGACATCTCCTTAAAAGTGAAATATGATTTTAAAAAAAAGAAAAATGCCTTTCTATTCTTGTTTGAAGGATAGCATGCAAGTGGGAGAGCAGTTGTTCACACCGTTGCTCTCCCATTTCAAAGAAAATGCATACACAGTTCAGAAATGAACCTTATGCAATGCCACTTCTCCTTGGCCTAGTCCAACCAGGCACAGGGGAACGTCTATGATGATTTCAAAGCGCATCCGTTTCTTGTATTCGGTGTGCGCATTGAAATACGCAGAAGCTACCCCTTATTTGTGCAAAAACACAAAGGGAGAGAAAAAGGACATTTGAATGTGTACATCTAACAAGCACACATCCAAATGTCCTCTGTGGATTCAGGCTCAGCTTTTTTGACATAAGTGCGGATATGTGGTAGCGCACCCAAAAATATCTTGAGAATCTGCTCCTATGTGTTCAGTTTTGCAGATGCCACCCCAGTTGCCACAGGATTCACCCCATTAACCCTTCAATGGGGAGGAAGAGAGGATCAGAAGGAAACCATCCCTAGGGAAGTCCAGGATAAGGAAGGATCTTTGGCCCTCATTATAAGTTTGCCAGTCTGGAAATAAGGTGCCGGAAACAACGGTTACCGACACCATTTCCAGCCTGGCAAACTACAAGTCTGCCAGTAGGGGCAGTGCCCAGTAGTTCTGACCTGCCGGTAGTTTAAGCCCCTACCGGCAGATTTTTCACTGAAGCACTGGCACCATTACTTACAGTGCCAGTGCTTCAGTGCCCCCATTCCTGTGCAGGAATGGGGATTTACCGTTCCTCCACCGCCTGTAATATCCCAATATTCCTGGGATATCAGGCAGACAGAAACAGTAAGCCACGGTTGCTGGTAGACCACTGGTACTACTGGCAGCCTACCAGCAACCTCATAATGAGGGCCAGTGTTTAGTGAGAAGGGGCCTTTTTATCTGCATCATTTAATAAAAGTGTGCCAACTGTGCTTGTGTACCTTTACAGTTTCTGGAGACCTGGCTTCCTGAATACATAAGACTACCCCCTTAAGGAATCCCAAATGCTGAAGCTCTGACCTTCCAATGTCCAGGATTACAAGCAGGGGCACTGCAAAGTTGTGAAGGCATTTGGGGATGGGAGGAAGGAGATAGGGCAGGAATCCCAGGATCGCCCGTGAGAGTTGATGGATGAGGGGAACCAAGGGCACCTGAGCTACACAGCAATGATTGCTACATCTACTTCCCTCTCCTCCTGTATCTTAATCTGCACCACTGGGATCAGTGCAATTAAGTCATGGAGGATATAATGAGGTGACTGGAAGGAGAGAGTACCCACCTTCCAGGCACTGGGAGCTAGACTGGTCAATTCAAATCTCTGTATCAAGTGGATTTGCTCTGAGGTAAACTGGCCCGCCTTCAGGGAGTTGCAAATGTGGCATATCTGCTGAAACAAAGAGCGACTGAGGCAAGAGTGGATTTAGGAGGGAAAAGACCTACTTGAGAGATCTCCCTCCCTGGAAGATACACTACTGTCGGAGAGAGCACATTCCCCTAAACTCTCCAAAAGATCTGGTGAGCAATGAACGCTAGAAGCTTGCATGGAATCCCCTCCTCTGATGGTTTATGTAACTTTTGGGAGCCTGATTGTCAGCCCATACATTAACTGCTTATTATTGAAGCTTGAGAAAAATTGCAGTAGCACTCGCTGAATGGCATAACGTTTGCGCCACTTGGAAGATTGCATTGCCTCGACCTAGGTCCACCTTGTCTGATCCATCCCTTTCTCTGGGGTCAGCCCAAACACAAGTGGCTTGCATTAATCATCGGGTTCGTGAAGTTCAACAGTCTTGTCTGCAGGCACATACTTCTGTCCTCTAGCAGGAACTCTGTGCTCGGGAGGTGACAAAGAGTTTCCCAAAGACATTTAGGGGCTAAAAGGGAAGCAGTGGGAATTCCTCAGAGCAGATCCAAAATCCATGCATCTGGAGTGACTGCAAACCATCTTTAAAAGCTTGGAAGCTTTAAATAGAGAAGAAGTCACCATTAGCCAATCGTCATAGAAAGGGAATAAATGAATACCCTTCATATGCAGCACACCTAACATTTGAGCCAGGAGCTTTGAGAAGACCCTGGGCATATAAGATAAGCTCAAGGGAAGCACTGTGAACTGGTAGTGTGTCTCCTTGTAAGTGAACCTCAGGAACCAACATTTGACAAATAGGTTTCTAATAGGCTTGTGTTTCCATTCTGTTCAGATGCTTTTTGGTGTATTACAGGTGTGGGACTGACTGGTGGTTTAGAAACCGATATTCATCCATGGACCACTGGTGCCCTGGAATTTGATACGTCACACGTGCTCTGGATCCACCCCAACCTGCTAACACTGCATGGGGATCAAGTCGGGGTTGGTGTGCAGGTACTGATTTCCCCAGTATCACATACCTGCTTCAGCTGGCCCAACAATACCTGCGTCTATAGATTTGTTAAAGGTGACCTTCTATTCATACTTATCTTTTGGAACGGAAAAGGGTTGCCGTGGAAACCTGTTATTTGCAATGGAGACACTGAAAAGGTCGTTGTGTGGGTGAAGAGGGGATATTAAAGGGCAACCTGACAAAAACAAATAAGTAAGCATTGCAAGGCGACTATGGCTATACCAGATTTCAATATCTTATAATAATGTTTAGGAAATGGCTGTATTGGGAAGACGTAAGGACTACAAGGAAGGCAGAGGGGAGGCTAACGCACTAATTATCCGCGATGCAGTCACCATGGCAAATAAGGCCTCCTGTTGCCGAGAATTAGCAGTCGAATGCCTTGGTTTTGCAAAACATGTGAGGAGCGCCGGTTACCAGGCGCACACGCGCGCCAAGGTCCTGCGGAAGAATGGCGCACATTCATAGACTCTCACGCCGCGTCACAATGGCATGTTGGGGTTTCTTCAGCCTTCTTGAGCCTCTGAGATGACATCTTTATCACATCAATAACTTAGCCTCTGGTGAGCAAAGCCGACTGCAGCATGACTAATCAGCGGATGAAAGTCTCTGTGTAGGGATTAGTGTTCATGAAAAGAAAAGGACAGTCATTTTAGTTGGCTGAAATCTTTCATAAATCAAAGCGCGCACTGACAAAGCAGGTCCCTGCCGTATGAATGGGGGCATTGTGGATAAAATTAAGGGAACAGCTACGTTTAATATAAATCACGGGCCGGCAGAGCCTGTGCCGCAGAGTCCATGGGAACAAGACCGCTTCCCTTGTTCAGGTGTGAATGAGAGATGCTTGAGGCAGGAGGAAAGCGTCCCAGAGGAATGACAGACGTTGTGTCTTTTATTAGAGGCTTTTGTAAAGTTGTGAGGCAGACAGCGTTGATTTTTACTTGTGTGAGGGATGTGATATCAATTCCGAGATCAGTTTTCCAATTTAGTCTGTTTACACACGGCTGTGTTTTATATTCAACAAAATCAACAACAGTACAGAGTTCAGCGATCATGTACATTATTGCCAGCTACTGCGCAACAGGCGGGTTTCGACTTCATGTGTTTAGACCTGAATGAAGAAACGACTTGCTGGTAATACTCATTGCTTGGAGTCCTACTAATCTGTGCCCAAGGCAATCAGCCTCCCAAGATAGTCAAGCCCATCGCTCCCTAAACAATTAATGATCTTGAGTCTAGTCCCTCACCCACCAGGAAGGGCCATAAGTATAGTGTATGCCGATTACACCTGCTGTAGAAACTGAGTAGGACACAGAGAGTTAATATAGCCCCCAGACTAGAGGGTGGGTCCAGAGAATGGGACGAGGAAGAGCAGGATTCAATGTATTGAACCTTAACGTAATCAATGTAGTCAATGAACCATTATTCATCTTCCACCGATCAATCCTTACTTCATGAGGTCATGACAAGCAGTTAAACCACATTGACACAACAAAGCACAGAGAGGCAGTTGCACTGCAAACCAATCTGTTATCCAACAATACAAAGGACTTATTTGTTAAAAAAAACTTCCAACCTAGCAGACCCAAAAGACGTCAAAGCATTACCCAGACCTAGTATGTAATGAAAGTTTCTAATGAGGCCTTAGCGGCAGCCCTACATACATAACGCAGAGAAACTCCATTAGCCAAAACCCAGGAGCAGCATTGCCTCTCATTGATCGCCCCTGAGCCCCCTCACGGAGAGCGATATTCACTTTGTGGAATTCTAGGGAGATAGTTTCCCTGATCCAGCTGCGTGGGGGGAGTGGAGGGCTTTTTTTTTTAATCAAAGGACCAAGGCCATATTTTATAAGTATACCCTCAAAAGAGGGTACTGGGGCAGCATGTTCAAGGTAAACCCTAACCTGCCCACATCCTGGGTGTGAACCTCAGGATACATCTCACAGACTCCTGACAATGATGAGAGGACAGCACAAGATCATCATTGAGATAAAAGTCTATGATAATTTTGGTCCAGAAGAGTGGAGAGGATCATACTATGGGGCCTTCAGGACCGAACCTCAAATGAGGAGGGGAACACAGATTCGCCAATATCAACCATGCTCCTGGCTGTCTTGACGGCAACCAGAAACAAACATTTGTAGATCAAGATGTGTCAAGGCATATCCTGCAAAGACTCAAAGAGTGGCCACGTAAGCACTTTGAGGACCAGGGGTAGTTTCCTAGATGAAAATAGCATTGGCAATGCCAACAGTTTGGCCTTTTGTATGGGCATGGGAAAGGCACTTGCCAGGCACTGCCCTAGTGGTATTAACTTATCATTAATGGTAGCACGTGCAAAATGGTGTGAGTTTTGGCCATCTAATAGCAGTGCCTGTAAAATGCCTACTACTTAGTCACAAGCCAAAACTGTTGGCTTTGCCAATGCCTGTTTTTAACAGGCCTTCAGTGAAGGACACACATAGAGCTTATAAATCGAGTCACTGAAGGCAGACCTGGTTAAGATATTTTTATTACACCATTAGCTTGTTAACTGCTCAAATTAAGTCATTAACTCTCCAAAGACTGCTTTGAAAAACACTGGCAGGCAATTGAGTGCAAAGTGTGATGGTAAGGTCTGAATAAAACAAGCCCAAGAGTTCCCATGAGGAGGTGTTTTGGGTGGGGAGAAGGCAGGAACTGGGTGGGAATGGCAATGATTATTAGCATGGCAATGGGCAGTCAATGGGTGGACAAATAACCAAACAACACCTACAACCTTTATATCCCTCCTGAAAAGCCATTTCTCCCTCTTTGTACTATAATGCAATAGTTTTGTCTTATAGGTGTCTCAAGCAACACCTAAATAAAAAAGGGCCTCATTCTGGATCTAGCCATTTCAAATCCCTTCCTGCAGCATGAGGTCAGAGCCCCAATGTCAACACAAGGTGTCCAATGTGGGGTGTACCTATGAAGGGCAACATGCTGAAACATGGAGTGGCTCTAACAAATGGGCATTTCACCACACGTTTGTAAGCCACAGAGACAAAGGTACAAAGCATTTGACAGATTGAGAGATGGGGAACGAGAAAGTGGAACACCAGCATATGATATGCCGGGTACAGCTAGTCAATACATACCCTACCTTCAATTTAACAAATGTATCCGGTGCAGCAATAACAGTCATCGTTCAGAGAAGTAGGAACAATGTGGCAGTCTAATGGGTGCAAACTATATGTACACCTACCTTGACAGGGATGAGGAGAGATCTGAGTGGCCCCTCTTGGAAGCTAGCTGTCTGACTGAGTTAGAGCAGGACAAGGAAGAGTGATGAAAGTGTAATAAAGGCAGTGACCCATTTGGCACAGGTGCAGCACCCCCTGGAATTGGGTAATGTTTCCCCATGGACATTTCCCTATCTGTTAATGTCGTGCTACCATTATCTTGGAAATATTATTGTGGGTTTCCAACATGGATAGGAATTTAGATGAGGCCTCCTTTCGGCATTGGGCCCCCCCTACATGTGGTGTTTGTCCATTTTCTAATGCACTGTACAGGGCTTTCAGTCATGTTTATATAGACACTGCATCCGTCTCGAAATTGTTCTGGGTTTTCTCATTCGGTTTGACTCTATCTTTGCTAGAATGGGGTTGTTGCAATACAAAAGAAAATGGTGAGGGCTGGTGATAGTGTGCTTCAGGGTATTCTGACGCAATTCCACATATAACAGAGTTTTACAGATCAGAAAGATCTCAAGATAGCTCCCCATTTCAGACTTGGAGTGAGTGTAATGGCAAGGCTGCAGGCGGGCAAGGGGCATAAGAAACACGGAGAGTGTGTTGAAAGTGTTGAAGATCAGAACTCTCCAAAGTTCACTAGTTGCCCATGTACTGGCTTTTCAGTCTGCCGTGTTGTTGTCATTTCCATTTCTCCACCCTCTGCCTACTCTTTCTGAATTCATTCAATGTTTGGAGAAAATGAAGAAAAGGATCTGTTTTGTTGCACCAAAATCAGTTCTTTTGATGCATAAATATAGATACAAATTCCAGAATACAACATTTTTGGGTTATACACTGGTGACAGGATTTGATTCAAACTCGAAATCCCTTGTATTTTTTTAACTTTAATTAGTGATACCTCTCCATTTGTCTTGGCTTGTTACTGGTGAAATAAAGTATTCTCTCTCAATCTCTCTTTCAATAGGTAGTGAGTTGTATTATCTCTTTATCTGATCCTCTCTGGGATATAATATTGTCTCATTCATTCAATGTTTGACTGAGTTTTGATCACTATCAATTTTTCTCATAGCAGGTAAGTGGAAGTCAGAATTGGTCCCCCGGCGAGACGACAAGGTCAGCATCAACTTAAAGAAACACTGGTGGTTGATACAGAAAAAATCAAGAAGGGACTTGGAATAGCATTGCACATTTCAGAACTGGTTAGGCCATTAGTAGAATGAAAGCCTGAGAAATGGTGGAATAATTATAAAATGGCATGGTCAGACTGGCCTATAGGGCAATAGACCCCGGGCCGAACAAAAACACAAATTGCTGGTGTGGGCCAGTTTGTTTGATCAAAGTGGGTCTCTTATTTAGCCAATTTGGGCCAGTTTGAAGAGTTAATTCACTCTGCTGCTGCTAGTTTTGACCAGTGTTGCTGAATAAATATTCTCCAAAATGCACAATTTGCATCACGTTTGCATCATAGTACTCCCCCGTGGGTACTATTCAAACAGTGTCACAAAAGGAATGAATTGCCATTTGCAACTGTGGGCCGCTTTGTCATTGGTGGCCAACACAATTTTATGGCCCAGTCCGACCCTGGAACATGGTGTCAACATCAGGGTGGAAAGATATCAGATTCCACAAAAAAGCATGGCCGTCCCTCCTCCCAAGATGCTGGCTTCTGGATCCGGTTTAAGTCAGTTGGCATACATGTCACACAAAAGATTCAGCACACTGCACTCCACTGCTGATCCCTTTATCTCAAAATGATAATTTCACCAAATGCATGTCATATTGAGCAAGTGCCAGTACACAGTGAATATATTTCAAGATGAAAAAAGTAGGTCAGGCGCACACCCTAGTTCCCAGTCAAGAATTCTTAATGCAAATAGTAACTGGGTTAAATCCCAACAACATGCAATAGTAACAGGGTTGAATCCCATGATGCAGTAACAACAGGGTTGAATCCCATGCGTTGCAGTTCCAATTCTTCTGTTGATTTTCCCATCCTAGTACTTTCCTGTCTCAAACATTCTTCAGGGAGGCTGTAACCTTTTCATGTGCTACTGATTAGTTTCTGATTTCAGTCCCAAAGGATAATGGTACTTGTAGTGATAACAAAGTTCTGGCATTTCAGGTGGCCAGGAACCAACACCGCTCCAAAACACAGTTCTTACTCAAAATTGGGGCAGGAAAGTACTTGGATGGTAATCATTTGTACAGTTCGAATCAGCCATTGCTGCTTCAATTTTTTTCCTTCCCTACCCCATGATGATCTTTGGGGAAAATGTAGCACCAGATTGTCAGCCCTGTGACATATATATCTGGGACAACCAAAACATGTTCTTCCTAAACAGTGTGCCACACTACCTTGGTTCCGGGACCTTGCCTTCCTTTGTCGCATCCATCCAGTGGAGCTAATGCCAGTCAGTTGGATAGGTTTCAACTTTATGAGTAGATTCCCATTAGAAGTCTCTCGCAGGACAAGCAGAAGTGATCACACAGGGAGGGCAACAGAAGTAAAGTCATGATGAGAAGGGGATTTTCCAAATTATAACTGCGTGTCTCTGGACATGAGAGGGTGGAAGTGAATAAACAGGGATAGGATGGTTTGCCTCCAGTGACAGGAGTATACATATGCGCTAGAAAGACAAGACACAATAGGGTTAACAATGGCCAAGAAAGAGGGCAACCTAGAGGAGCTACTCCCTTTGCAAGGTGCCCACCCAAACAGCTCACAATACCACACCACCACATCGACATAGCTCAATCCAGGTACCATCTCTCACACTGTGCCTCAGTGACCTATTTAGGACAGAATGACCGCACATGCTTGCTCCTTCTGTGGAATATCTGGCAGCATGAAGTCTCAGTGACCTTTAGCTTTCTGGAGTGACTCTGGGTCTCTTGGCTCACTCTCATCCTGGCTGAGTGGCATGTTTTAAAGAAGCATGTCTGGTGTGATGAAGACGACACTTCTCCATTTGTCACCAGGGATCTCACTGCCTCTTCGAGTGCTCTAATCCTCTTTGCATGGCACACCTTTCCAATGTGCCATTCTGCTCACCATAACCCTTAGAGTTCAAAGCGTTGCTCCCAAAAGTGAAATGTACAAAACCCATCAGGTTGTCTTGTTTTAGCTCATACCTCACTAGGGCCATATGTTCCTCGTCTTCTCACCCTCTCTCAAAATGGATTGCCTCTTGTATGAGGCTAAAGGGTTGACCTAGGAGACACCAAAGGAGAACCCAGTTGGAGTGTCACCCCCTCCCTTTTTCCAGGGAAGAACTTTGGTTCAGGTGAAGGTGAATCCATGATTTACATCTAAAGATACTAAAGGGGTTCACCAATCCCATAAGTGCTGTTCATTTAAATGTACAACCCATCACCTCTTAAGGGAATCCAAGTATCTTCTTAAGGGCCCATCCACTACCCTATCCGCCCACTACTTAGCCGAATGTTGGGGCAAATCTCCACACGCATCAACGATCCATCGTCTAAAAAGCAGATTAATAGTCTGCTTTATATATTTACTCCACATGTCATTAGTTTTTTAATTTAATTTTATTTATTTTTTGTTTTTGGTAGCAAAAATTAATTTGCACCTTTACAAAAATCATCAAAAAAAATTCATAACATAGGCAAGACATTATTTTGTATAAAACACATTGTACAACATAATAAAACCATTTCTACATCAAAACATATAATAATATAATAAAAAAAAATCTAAAGTTCATTAAATATACATTTTAAGATTTACAATGTGAGACAAATTACAATTTCAACGCTACCTAAAAAATAAAACCTATCATTTTAATAAAAGTCATCAATCTAATAGGATTTTGTTCTCATATATATTCAATAAGCCCATCAACCCTTGGGCAACATTAAGTCAAAGAAGTAACTCTCCCTACGAGGACCAAACTCTATGATGCCAAATATATATATTGCAGTTAATGGTGTAATGCTATTTAGATACCGATGGGCCATCTATGGCCTTCCCGGTAAACATAGATTTATTTAGTGGCAAGAGGTATTCCTCGATTATCTTCACAAATCTCACAGTTGCTAGCATAATAGAATTAAAGTGGCCCCACATACAGCGCAGCCAAACTAAGTGGCGCTCAAAGGTTGTATTTGACACCAGAAAGGGTCCCATACAACGTAACCTTTGTTGCTCGAAGTGAGTGCAATACATAAACAAGTGTTCCAAAGTTTCAAGCTAAAACCGACAGCAATCCCACTGCCCCAATTCCTTATAACCGGACCAATTCCTGATACGAGATCCCGTGTGGATAAGATCCAGGCGGAATCTCATATATGTTCTTCTTGCATTTTTGTCAGGAAAACATAGACCATACTGCAAACGGGTTGAGACTGCATGCCTGAATTTTGCATAGGTACTAAATAATGGATAACCTGAAATCAAGTCAGAATTATGGACCCATGCATTTCTAAAGAATCTAATTTTGGCTTTCCCTGGAGAGTCGATTAGGTCCTGCAGCGACATATTCAAAGATCTTAAAATGGCTAATATACGTGACTTAAATTTGACAAGAGATGCCGGATGATCTTCTATAAGCATAAACCTAAAGTCCTCATAGAGGGAATTGGCTGGAGGCGAGATCATTTTGCCAAATGAGTTTACCATACGCCAATCATGTTTATCTGCCAAGGGATATAATCCCAATTCATGCAAGATGATTGCATTAGGTAGATAGCCAGGGAGGCCTAAGACCCTTTCCCACAATTTGCCTTGAAAAAGATTTAAAGATGGCCCCATATTCAACAAACATGCGTCCAGGGAATAGAGTAGGATGGGCTCTACTTTCAAAGAATAGTAGTGAAGCAGGGGCATAAGAGAATATCTACAGTACCTACAGAAAATAATTTGCATCTGGGCAGACAGGTGGTTAAGCTTAGTGGTCAACACTGTACGCCACCCGCCGACAGACATACCTTTCGATATGTGGTAACCCAAATAAGTAATCTCTTCCCTTATCATGATTGGTTGCCAATTTACAACATAATTGAACCTAGCCAATTTCTTCTTAGTTGTAAACGCTATAATATGAGATTTGGTTGAATTAATTGTCATATTATTTAAAATGCAATAATCATGAAAAATGTTTATTTTATTTTGGAGCCCAAAGGGTACCTTATCAAATAATATTACATCATCAGCGAATGCCAACCAGTGAAGGCGCAGTTTGCCCAAGGTTAATGGGAAGGTGTTGGTTCTCTGCCATATATTCTCGATGTCAGCCAGGTATAGATGAAATAATACCGCGGCCAATTTGCATCCCTGCTTCACACCAATTCTTGTTGGCATGTTGTCAGATAACAGACCCTCTGAATTAATACGGACCCTGTATGAAGTGTTCTGGTGAAGAGCCGCTATTATCGCCACTAGCTCAGCAGGAATACCATAGGTCTTTTGCCAGAGACAATTGCGCAAAACACTGTCAAAGGCAGCTGATAGATCTAGAGATGCCATATAGATCGTACCATTTGACTTTGTGCGCGATGCTGACAGTAAGTGGGCAAGAATCGACGCATTTAACTGCGTACCCATTGCCCGATGGAAACCGACCTGCGCTTTTGAGAGAATACTAGAGGCACTGACATAAGCTTCCAATTCACACAATTCATTAGTATGTTTAGGAACATAGAGATAAGAAAGATAATGGGCCTCATTACAAGTTTGGAGGTATCTTGGCAGGACATATTCTGAAATACCGCCACACGGAATTAGTGTTACCGCCAATTGGTCCCGTGTCTTTACCACAGGATTACAAGTGGTGGTAGTTTAATTACCACTCAGTAATTCTGACAAACTTGTAATTTGGTGTTGCAGGAAAAGTGGTGGTAGTGAGGGCCATATTAGATAAAACTGGAACATGCAACACTATATACAACGGATATGAAATAACAATGAGGAGTGGCAGCAGCTATTGCAACCAGATGAGGAAACACACGCACCCCCATTAAGGAAAGAAGTTATACATGAACTTAATATCTAAAATCTGATAAATACAAACGCTCATAACACTGACAAAATGTATCAATTATTATTTTTACTTCGCCCCTCTCATTGCTGAAGTGGAGAGACATGGACAGGTGATGGCCCACAGGCCAACATGCCAGCAGGGTTCATGGAGATGAAGAATGTATTGGTGTGGTGTGGGGCGGGGGGCTCTGTAAGTAGCAGGGGGAGGAGGTGCTGTCAGATAACCTGGGACCCACATGCTTGGGTGCACAAGCGAGGAGAGACATTGGTGGCTGGCAACCTTGCAATAGCAGAAATAGGGCATTGGTGTATTTGACCAAGTTTCGAGCAAATGAGGTTAGATTCGAGAGGAGGCCACCGTCGATCTTAAGACCCATACCCTGGGAGCCAAGCCAGAAGCAGTAGGTGGTTGCGCAAATAGACCTGTAAGCCGTGCTATCGCAGCCTGCACCTCTCATGCGCATGTGCCAGGCCAGAACCTGTTTGTGAATGGTAAAGTAGGTGGGACTACATGCCAAATGGGTTGTGGGGGCAGGGGAAGGAAACATAACATTACATTCGCTATTAATTCAAAGACAACTGAAAGTTCCATACTGGTGGAAGGAGATGTTTTGAAATTAGGATTATAACATTACATACCCCCTCTTATGGTAAATTGTTCTATTGTATTAAGTGTGCACTCACCTCTATGTTATTTCTTGTTGCTGGGTCTGGAAAAAATCCTGGGCTACACCAATGTCGGCAGTGCCGGTGCTGTCGGTACTATCTAGCCTTTTGGTTGTAGCCCCTGAGCTTATATCCGGGGCTACAACCAAAAGACCCGTGGCTATAGCTCTCTCAGCGCCCCCCTAGCAACACCCCTGGCTGGTGGACTACACAAGGTGAAAGTACGGCCAAGCAGGAATGCCAGTGAGGCAGCATTGAGGTGGAAATAGCGGTGTCTTAAGCTTGCTTGGAACACCAACAGCAATGAACACTCATTGCCCTCAATGGAGGACTGGAGAGAATTGTGGATGCTTTGGAAGGCCACAGAAAAGGCCTGCCCACCAGTTCTATCTTTGCAATATCGAGGGACACCTCTCACCCTCCAGAACATTCTCAGATGCAGTAGAAAATGAATGCTCAGAACATAGACGTGAAGATGTGAAGCAGGGGGCGAGCACTAAAAAAAAAGTGGGGGGACTCATTAACATACCAATTGAATGTGGTGTCACCAGAAATGAGCATATCAAGGTGCCCTCTGAAAAAAGTGGGGGGTCGTCTGAAAAAAAGTGGGCGGCTCCGTCCACTCTCGTGTACCTTCGACTTGAGCCCTAGATGTGAGGATAGGAAAAGGGGGGGCGTGTACTGGAAACACTCCTCAAGTCTGGTACACTTCTCGAAGGGGAGGGCGAGATTGGACTAACGTAAACACGTCCACCTGCAGTGCAGCCACTCCTCAAGGGCTTTCAACAGCTCCAGAATGTGAAAGAACACTATTTATTCACAATGCTATTCGGACACTAACATGCAAATTCCTTAATCTTTGCGATGGCAGACATAACTCATCATGCTGAGGATATTCAGCGCTATGAAACCACATTAGTGTCAGATGTGCGCTACACTTACTGACATTGACATACTGTCGAGCCCGAATTGCCGACATGCCATATTTTTGGCACACATCTTTAGACACATTGTAAAATCCTGGAACAGCACTGCACATTATCACTGATGTATTTTATTACCTCAACTAAAAATGTCTTCAGTGGCTTAAAGTACAGATGTTAAAGATAAGGCGATGCCCAAGTACAATATGACTCATTCAAAAGGTTAGCTCTTTATTTATAATCGGGGATGACAAGCAAATGCTTAACAAAAAGCAGGTGTCCCATTAAACAGGAATACTTCCAAGGATGCTAATGCCCCTGTCAGGAAGTGGGGATTGGCAGGCGTTGCTGGATAGGCTGTCAGGTGAGGTCAGAGTTTATGTTTCAGAAAGTAGATGGTATGGAGCCGTTTTGTCAGGTGACCAATGAAGGATGGGTTGTAAAAGCAGTGAGGCAAACCAGGTGGCCATCATTTGTTGTGCGACCGCAGCATGCTCAACCCATTCACTGCTGTGCAAAGTCTCCATGCAGCCACACACATGCTGCTTTTCTCTCTGAATGTAAGGGCCAGTGCAAGCATTCATGCCGCCTCAGGGCAGGCAGCAGTCTGCTGGTGGTGGTGCCCCCGGTGCTGGCTTGCTGGCATTGCTGCTGAGTCTGGAACAGCATCCTTTAGTTTATTGTCATACAGAAGGCAAAGAAGATGCGGGCTGCTTGACAATGGTGGATCAATAGATATAGATTATTGGGATCACTTTGAACTCCAAGCAGTAGACATTCCACCTATCAGTGCAAGGATTGATCCTGCCCACTTACTATTGTACTGTCAAGAACTATTGCCGCCTGCATCCATGAACCCCCGCTGCACACAGGAAGGGTGGAGCCATAATGAATTGCTCCCCAATCCTCGCCACTGATTCCTGAAATATGAAGAACATATGAAACGGTCTGTCAGTTGTCAGGGAAATAGGATAGGTACAACACATTGGTGCAACCCCCCTGTTCATCATGAGTAGAGTATGAGTTCGTATCCTGGGTCTCAGGTCTTGAACAAGCAGGGACCAAATCTTGGTTGCAACCAGGTAACCATTGTCTTTGTTTATAAAGAACTGTACATCTGTGCAAGACACTGATGAAGGTTCAGAATACCTGGGGACAGAATACAGAAACTGTGCACTGATGCAAGTGCAAGGTTGCACAGTATTACCACCAGGGAAACGTTTGCCCTAGTGCAAAAAAAACATGGGGTGTGCGGGGGGTCTTAGAAAATATTTGCACCATGACAAGTGCATTTTTGCACTAGGGCATACACTGCCCTAATGCACAAAACATACACTTTCAATGCATGTTTGCACCAGGGCAAAGTCTGCCCTAGTGCTTAGGACATTCCGAATTAGCACTAGGGCAAATTTTGCCCTGGTGAAAAAATAAAGAAGGTGGCAGTTGAACGGAATCACAAGGTTTTCACACTTACCCAAATATAAAGTGGAACAGGCACAGCCCGACGGGTATACAGCATTCACTTCTTTTGTTAAAGTGGGTCTAAGGGTAGGCTATACTCATCAGGAGGTGTGTGAGCTGTTACAGACACAATCCAAACAACACCAGTGCTGTGGTACCAAAATAAAAGAATGCCCAGCGATATAGGATCTTTAATTAAACCAACAAAAGTGCACACAACTGTTCAAAACATTACTGGCCCACCCCTGTAAGGAAAACACAGAGAAAGCGACCTTTAAAATAAGTGGGACAATTTGGGTTGGGGTGATCAGGCAAATATTTCAGCAGCAAAATGTCAAAGTTATGATCTATGTCTTTCAAAAAGGTAGAGAAGGGCGCTTAAATGTCACTAGTGTCGTTGAAGGCAGGACCACTTAAAATACCTGTGTGCCTTGTCTTTCAGGGTTCAACCGCATCAAAGTGTGTTCCTGAGTGATTCTCTTTGGTTGCGCCAGCATCGTTAATCAGCCCGAATATTGAGAATCATAGTTGCAATGTATCATTGCAGTATCTTGGTTTACTTTGAACTTCGTTTTGAGAACTGATTCACCTTTTGATTGTAGGGATATGTGAGTTTAAAAGCATAATTCCCTGCTGTAGATTCTTTGATATCATTTTCTGTGAAGCCATCAATGTCAAGTTGGGTGTCTACATGTAGAGGAAAATTCATATTTAGGTTTGATTTAGAGTGGGGTGCGAGTGCAGACCCATTGTAATTCAACTGGGGGATCACCTGTCATGTTATGTTGATGCCATTTAATTTGAAAAAATAAATTGGTATTGCAAACCGGCTTATTTCATGCCTCAAAGTGTGAGGGTGGGATTGTTAGATACTAAATTATTATATCCAAGATTGAGTTTTAAGCTTCCCTGAAGGGGGTTACACCCAATTGATATATAAAATAATCTGATATGTGGTACTAGTTACCTTAGTGTTGGGACTGAGCTGGGCTTTAAACAATGTCTAGCTATGATGGTTTTCAATTCAATGTTCATTTCATTGACAAAACACAGAATGCAGGATCTTGACAACCGGAGTCATTATGGAACCCGATCATGTAAGAGAGCTTTTCCCAAAATGACGACAGGGAGAATCGGAGGGGTGGCAGAGTTGGAAACTGCCCGCTATGCACAGCCATTAGAGATATTGGCCCTCATTACAAGTTATGCCGGTAGCCATGCCGCAATTTGCGGCATGGCTGCCGGCAAAACCGCATCCGTGTCCTCGGAATGAGGACTTACCGGACCATTCCGAGTTCGGATGGCCCGGTAATTCCTCACTCGAGGACACGGACACGGTTCATCCCCATTCCCATTTCAGTCCCCATAGGGCTGAATGGGAATGGGAGAGGGAGTAAACAACAGGCCATTACGAGATGGCCCGTTGTTTGCTCCCTCTTCCCCTCGCGGGACCCGGTATGGACGCCTGGTTTTCCCAGGCGTGCTTAACGTGTCCCGCGAGGGGACCTCGTAATGTGGCGGAACGGGTTGAACGGCGCTGCAGCCTTTTACGGCGCTGTTTAACCCGTTCCGCCAGGGTCGTAATGAGGCCCATTGTGTTCTATTTAGCATTTTTCTATCGGCTTTCTAGCACGGCAAGGACAATTTGGTTGTACCCAGCCTTGAGATTATCTAACTGACCTCTGAAACTGTAAGGCTGCCCTTAAGCTGTAAAACCAGATTGGTGCTGCATTCATGGTTTTTGGGTAGCACATCATTTGGAAAGGATATGCCCCTGAGAGCTGGATTCCTGAATGCCCCGGCTGATGATGCACTTGACAGTTGGTCAACTTTTGGAATTGCCTTTCTAGGTACTAGCTTCTTCATACGGTTTTTTATTAATGGAAGGAATTTTCTATATTTATGTGTATCTTTTGGATATATTTTTTAGATTGATTTGTTGATCCTTGCATGGCAAATGCTGCCCTTAGTGATGTGATTTCTGTGTCATTGTTCCTGTACTCATGGTTGCTGAAATCAGAACTTTTTCCACAATAAAGACATTATTATGGATAAAGAAAGCATGCATGTCTGGATTAGTCATTCTGGCCAGGTAGCATTCCCGCCCCGCATGGATTTCAGGACACGCCATTGGGAGTGTCTGTTTCTGAGACCCCTCTCCAGTATAGATGGGTCCCACAATGCATTTCTTCAGCAAGGCTTTTCATCATCTCTCATTTGGGCAGGAAAGGCTAGGATGGATGCACAGGTTCTGCTCCACCCGGCCTCCATTTGTATGTTCTTAGGCTCCTTTAGCACAGCATGGATTATGGCAATGGTTTTCAGGTGGACGCTGCCCTCAGATTGCATAGATGGGATCCTTTTGTTGCTGTTGGGCAGGTCTGTTGGCTGTATCCAGGGGTTTGCGGATGGACCTCACCAGCGGTAAAGTGTGGGCATTCAGACGGGTGCTTACTTCTGTACAGAAGAAAGGGTGAATTTGCATGTATTGCCGACTGGCTTCCAGTAAGGCATGGTTTCAATGGAGGCTTGGGCAGGATGGCACAGCCTTGTCTTGTGTGGCAATGGCTCTGTTCCTTCTGGGGGTCTAACCAGGTGGTCCCTGTTGCTTGCATGGCTGACTCCATAGGGAATGCAGCAGGTGTGAAGGATATGACAATATTTGTATCTGGCTCAAGTAGCGTACCCCGTGAGCCGGTCATTGGTGGACGAGGGTGGATAGCATAATTGGTGTGTTCAGGGGGCATGCTCGAGTTGCCCTGGCTCTTTTGTCACAAGGTCCGCTGTTTTCATAATAATGTCTATTTTCCAAACAATGACGCGTGTCCAGACAAACTTGATGAGTACGCAGTGATCCAGTGTCACGGTCACCACTCCCTGATCATGTTAAGCAGGGCCTCACAAATAAGTCTTTTTGTTTTCAGAAGTGCATTTCAATGTAAAGCCCTTTATTAATGGCATAACTAGTAGGCAAAGCAGTGGGTGGGGAATGGCACACCAGAGTAATCCATTGTCTCTGACAACTTATCCCCCAGGTAAGTGTGAATGTTCGGCGATAAGAACTTTAATTAAGCTCCAGTTAGCTACTCTTATCTGATCCCGTCAAGGCAAACTGAGTCACAGAATTAAGCCTACTTTTTTTTAACAAACTAGTTTATTTCAACAATGTATGCTTGTTGACTTGCACAAAAAGGGTTTGTTTCTTAGGTAGAACTTCAAATGTCTGCCATGATGAATGATAACAACCTCTATGTCTGTTCCAAACAATGTGCACGCGCTAGGTTTCATTTAGCACACACCTGGGGGGGGGGGGGGGGGGGGGAATTGGGGAGGGGCGGGCGGGAGATACAGGTTAGGTAGAGAAAGGTCCACCCACAGCTGGGCTTCCGCTGCGCCCATAGTCCTGTGCGTTTCACGAAATCGGACTTTTCTAGCTGCATTCTTGAGGAACTAGGTCTGCACCAGAGACCCTTCCCTTGTTCTGCTGTGGCTGGCGGTGCAAAGTGTGTTATTTATTAATCTTCTATGAAGACCCCTTATGCAGCAAATCATTAATCAACTCTGTGCAGCAAATAATTAATCAACTCTGTGCACATTTTACCACCTTCCTGTGCTAATATTTACTGGCTTTTGAAAGCAACCATGGATTTAATTGTTCTGTCTTTCCCTCCAATAATCTGCACTTCTGATTATAATCACTTACTTTGATTTTCAATACGTTTTTATTGGATATTATCACGAGAAAAATAAGCACTTTTCGTAATGCGAGTTCACTTCATAAATTAAGTAGTTGTCTAGGTGCTATGCTAATATGGAACGAAGCACCATGACAGGGCCACCTGGGCAGACTTAACACCAAAGTAAGAAGCCCATTACAGGTGTGAGAAAGGGTGGGTGCAACTTGAAAATTACCGGCGGTCTGTTTCAGAGTCACTACTGCAACAGGAAAGGGAAGAGGCCTGCACATCTCAGGAGAGGCCACAGGCACACCAGCACAGGGCCAGTGGTTGTCGTTAATGCAACAAATACGGCTAATAACAATTGGAAATGCAGGATGAATTATTCACTCCACAGAGGCCTCACAGCACAAGGACAGGTTTTCCACATAATCATACTCTTTGTGTATGCACTTCTCTAAAGGGGTCTGCAGCCTGCGGTTTTCAAGATGCTTTGGACTACACTCTCATGATCCCACAACTTCTACAATGATGGCTAAGGCTTACAGGAGTTTTAGTCCAAAACATCTGGAGAGCCAAAGGTTGCAGACCCCTATTCTATAAGGATTTGGATATTTGTTAGTTTGGTTCATTGTTTAAAATTGGTAAAGCCCAACACAACTGTGAGGAATTCGACCAATCCACACGGGGAGAGTGCGCTCGCATGTTTTTACATTTTTTTTTTTAAAGAAATTTAATGATGGAGATCAACCTCAGAAAATGTCTAGGGCTAATCCGCACACATTTTCCTATGCTCGCCGCACAACAAACACATAGTGAAGTGTACTCTGGGGGACACAGCCTACCGGCGCAGAGCTCTATGTGACATTTATCTGGAATGTGACAGCCACAGGTACATCAAAGCATCTCAGGAAGGGGGAAGGCAACACCTTCCTCAGGCCATGGCCGGTCTAATTAAAATATCAAAGGCTCCATGGATCTTCCCTGTTCTATTGTAGTTCTGTGTGTTGGCAGCGCATACTGATGAGAGTAAATTGAAGCAGGCCTGCGAAGGGGCCTGTTCACAGAAAAACAAGGGACAGGAAACACAAACACCTCTTTGACATGCAATGTGTCAGCTTGAAGCCAGCTGCCACCCCTCTATATGAAGGTCAGTGAATGTCATGTCAGGAGTCCCAGAGAGCTCAATTAACCATACAGGAAGATGGGTGGGACTTAGTAGTACATGTTGTCACCCCTTACCTTTCCTGTTCCAAAGCACTCTGGTTATGACCTCATAACAGAAGATTGTTGGTGGGGACTCAGGATTGGTTCATTAAGGTAGGCTTAGCCTGCACCAATCACTGGGGTCCATTTGGCTCTAAAAGATGGTTGAGCCCCTCTTTTGACAGATCATCCAACGACTTCAAAAGGAGAAAGAAGAAGGGCTCATGCAAGTGAAGGAAGGCCAGGATTTCCAAGAGGGAAGCAAGATCCTTAAAATGGATTGCTTTACTGACTACCCTCCTGTCAGTATTCAGAGGGCATCCCTTTCCTTTGTGAAACTATCTGTCCTCTATGTTCCTTTACAGGGTGGGCTGTATTTTGTAGTGTGCTAGAACTGTCTGTTGTAATAATAATAATAAAGTAGATATTTTTATAAAACCTTGACTGGACAGTCCCTTTTATCATTCAGTTATAATTGTATTTTTGCTGTGTTGCAACTAACCAACGATCCACTATCTTGAAGAGATAAGCCTGCCGTTCCGTCTACGTTACCAAAATTGGCCAATGAGGTTTATAATTAAAATGTGTTTCCAGTCTGTTCGGATCCTTTCTGGCGTACTAGAGGTGTGGGGCTGATTGATGGTTTAGAAACCAATATTTATCCCTGCACTACTGGTGCCCCACAAGTTGATTCGTCACAACAACTGAGAAAAGATCCACTGCACAAAACCTCAATTAATAAACTCAGGAGATCAGACTCAGGCTGGTCAGTTTTCCCTGTTCCTGCCCCTGAACATAACTTTAAACAACAAAATCTCTTCTCCTTTTAAGAACAACGTAACTAAACACCTTCTAATGGATAAACAGCAAACTAGTACGCTAACAGTGCAGTCTAGAAGTAAGACTCTTTAACAGGAGTTGGTGCTAATTTGAAAATTCAAGTTTCACTCCTAAATCTTAAATATTAAATCTGCTTTGTCCTTGCCTACAGAGCACCTTGCACACTGCATCTTCAAACCTACCATTAACACACTAGCCTGACAGAGCCATGCAAAAGCTTACATCTTAAACTCTATCACATTCCAACCTTAACTGAACAGTGGCTAAACCGATCTAGTGAGCACTGTGATTTATTAAATCTTGTTCCCACTCTTCCGGATTAAATAAACCCTCAAGTATCGACGCAAAAACAGACAGAACCATACCAGCAGTCAGGCATGAGGTACGTACGGCCTGCACTTATTAACACCTCTGGCTTTGCACCTGCCTCCACCTCTGTCACATTAACAGCCCATCAACAGTCTTCTTTTATTGTGGAGTCACACACAACAAGGTCACCAAAATAGCAGAGGTACACTAGGAAAGACCTCTTAAGTTTACATGTGTGTACTTTGAACATCATGACAATGCAACAGTATTGTTTAGCACCATGGAGAACAAACGTAAACACATATTGAACCAACCAGAGCTGAGAAGATATGGGGAGTAGTGTAAAAATAGAAGAGAGGATTCAAACGCTGGCTTCACCATTTCACTAAAGTGTGTGATCTTGGGCAAATTACCCTATCTCACCATTTCGAATCTGCCATAAAAGGGAGGACCAAAAAGCAAATCACTTTCACGTGTACACTATTTAAAAAAACAAAACAAATGAAATCATAGTTAGGTTCAAGTGCAAGTTCATATATAATGTTCACAGTCCTTCCTATTCATATATTTCACATGTATATGTGTCTTAACTTAGTCATGGCAAAATCTCCTAATGTAAATTCTGTGAATGTATTTGAGTATCAAAGATCGACTTCAATTTCTGTGATGTCAGTTCCTGTGATGTCAGTACATATACAAATTAAGAGCGCCTGCAAATTCTACAGACACCACTGTCCACAGCAGGTCAACTACGTCAACCCATACCTCGTGGTACGGCGTGGGAAACATGCTGTTTTCACAAGGTTTCCATTCTGTCTTTGCGACCCATGGAACTGTGGTGTGCACATTTCTTGCTACAGCAGATTTGGTAGACTGCCCGCTCCAGCCCTTTGAGAGTAAGGTGATTTAGCTCGTTTGAAAAAGGCAAATAAAGCAAATAAATAAATTATAGAACTAGAGCGGGAACCATTTTTTGGTTTTACCCCACGATTGACAATGTTCAGTTGTTCTAGAATTATCAGAAAGGAAGTGACTACGGAAACCTATATCAATGAATCTTCGTCCATCATAGGGCAATGGTGCTGTTAAATTCCCTGTTGAGTGGCAAGATCAGGGTACAACATGGGCTGCCATTACTTTTGCTAGAATGTTCGTTACTGGTGCCTCTTCAGGGAGTGCTTCTCACAAATCTCCAGGTTCCTCTTTACAGAAATAACGACTGACTCTTGGATATGAGGAAGCCCCCACTTTATGAGAGGTTCACCATCATTACTGGTTTATGGTGTTGCTCTGCCGCTGAACCTCTCAGACATTCCGTTTTAAAGATTCCAATGGTGAGTGCAGGTTCTTCTTCACCTCGCTCCTTGACCACAATGAAACAAAGCTTCAGACACACTAAAAGGTGGTTTAAAATATGGGGACAAAAACGGGCGGGTTATTTATTTATTTAAATTTTTGTTCAGCGCTGGCCTTACCCACAGGGTTTCAGAGCGCCTTACAAGGTTCAAAGGTTGAAAAGGTGGGAAGTGAAATTGACGTTACAAAATATTTTCAGGACAGGAGGATTAGGATAGGCAAGTGGTAGCATGGGAGGTGGAGAGACTGCGTTATGATTGGTGTAAACAAGTATGTTTTGAGCATCTTTCGGAAAGTGGTGAAGGATAATGCAATGCATTTCTTGATTTAAATTAAAAAGCTAGAGAAAAACTGCCCTTGCAAGTTTGCAATTAACTCTGGTGTCAGAATCCCGGAACTAGTATCTGGCAAAAAAAAAGGTAATAAAGAAATTGTGCAATCCTGTATATGACAGACATTGTAGTGAGCAAGAGTTAAGTATGCCACAACCCCAGCCGAGACACCCGTAACACCTAGTGCCCCGCGGCTCAGATTTCAGCTAATTGCACTGATTGAGCTGCTGCCTGATGAGTCATTCAGCATGTGTGGTTATTCTTGAAACTGCCTTGTCTTTCCTTCTCTCGTAGGTCTACCACATACTGTATTTTGAGACACACAATCCGTTTGTGCATTTTTGCTGAGCTGGAAAAAACGGCGTGCAAACCTACAATTACAAGGACAAACTACCCAGTCCTCGCATGTACTAACAAGCAGGGATGGTGCGAGGAGTTATTCCACCCCCAGCAAAGGGCCCCTTTCAAAATAGCAAAGATCTTTAGGATAAAGTGTGACTTGTTCCCAGGAACATTTTGCCAAAGTAAATCCATCGGCAGATTTATCCATGAGCCTCTATTGATTTTGATCTAGCTCCCACAAAACGTGCATAGCACATGCACTTAGAATTATAGCAGACCAAAGTTTTACTATTAGGTCAGACCAATATCAAGGCGCCAGCTCATCTCAGACCTTTCTAAAGGCATGGCAAGTTCAGAAGTCTTCCGAAAAGTGTTACACCCACCTAACGTTATGTGTACCTGCCTATCCTGGAGACTAGGGTACCCGGACAAACACTCTTCCAGGGGTCCCCAGAACTTGGGTGGGAGCACTAGGCTTGCAGACCCCCCCAAATTAAGATGTGAATATATGCCTTGTGAGAAAACCCAAGGGTCCCCGGAACTTGGGTGGGGATGCAAGGATCACTGCCCCATTACCCCAAATTAAGACATCAATGTATGCCTTAGGAGAAAATGCAGGGGTCCCCAGAACTTGTGTGAAGGCACAAGGATTCCAGCCCCACCAACGCCCCCAAATTAAGACGTGAATATATGCCTTATGCATAAACGAGTTCCCTTTTTTAGAGTGTATGTCCGAAGGGCACACAAATGGTTTCAATATATCAACATTAATGACATTAACAATAGCAAAAAATCGAAACCAGACAAAAAGAAAAACCTGGAATAAAATCATACCAGGTGAGAATAATTTCCATTTCGAAAAACAGAGAAAATAGCCCACGCATGTACGTGTAAGGAAGGATGCAATATACCTCACACAAACCGTTCACCTTAACAGTTCGTTATCATTTCATAAAGGTAGCTCCATGAAAGCATCTGTGGCCAGGCGGACATGCCACCAACACAAAGGAAACTGTGGCTTCCAAGTCAACTTGCTTGACTGTGAGATCTCTAGTAAAACGCCCTGCCTATGAGAAGGCACCCACCACCCACCTCCCAGCTTTGCAGATGAGGGCTCAGCAGGTAGACGTTCACAACACTGGGGAAAACAACACGTATCAGGCAACAATGAAAGGCATATTTTCTTCCTCTTGGTCCCTTCAGGTTACTATTTCTTTGCTCGGCACATAAATAAGCTTCTGGGCACATACACGCACATATTGCTCCAGAGAAAGAGAATAATGCTTAAGTGGAAAATGCAACAAGGGAACACAAATCAGATTATTTAAAAAAGCGCCCAACGCGACACCCGTCACCCCCACCGGCTGCCATCCAGCGTAGGAAAGCAGGGCATTGGTCCCAGGTTGAAAGCAGGAGTAAATGGTACACCCCCCCCCCCTCGCCCCTGACGTTGACAATTTCTCTGCAAGGCTGAGGTGTGGCATCCACCTCATGGTGGTGATTGAGTGAGGACAGAAAGAACGCAAGAAGGCTTTGAAGTTAGGAAATAACCGGTGCCTGGGTGGCAGATTTGAAATCAGGTGGTACAAAATAGGGTTATCATTCTTTAAAAGAGAGAAATAGTACAGCCAGCTATAAAAAAAAATGGTTATGAATGCATGTTTTTTTAATAAAAATGAAAGAGCACATTCCAATGTAAATCCAAAGGAAAGAGCTGCTGAGACCAAAGTAAGGGATATTCAAATACAAGAAAGCGTAGTCAATGAGACTGGACTGTGATGAAATAAATGAAAGCTTCCATTTCAGTGAGCTCCATCTTGATGGAATGGTGAGACACTGAGAATGCTTCACTGGCAACCTCTCTCCACCAGGATCATATTCAATACTACATTTATCGCCTACAAAGCAGACTCAAACAGAACGCTGACGTACTTGGTGGCTAAACTTAACATCTCTGGAGCTATCGGGCCTCACATAGCAAAATCATAGAAAAGGTTGGAGTCTAATCTACCCTGTAACGAAAAGAAAGACTTGCAAGCAGTCCTAGTCTTGCCAAACCTGAAAATCTGGAACTCAATCCCAGCAGAGGCGTAAAAGTCCCCATCATCCTCCATTTCCAACAAACACTAAAAGCATGGCTCTTTAAACTATATCTGCTGGATGAAATACAGTACTGCTCTGCTGTATAGAATGCCCAACCCACTCTCGAGCTAGGTTTGCTCTATAACCAATACAATTAAATAAAATACAATTGTGGCTGTAGTTGATCTACATGAAATTAATTTATTATGACCATTACTGGGATAGGGTGAGCTATGATTTGATCGTTTGTGGATGGTTTTGGTTAGTTGGGAGGACCCAGAAAGGCAAAAATGCAATGCTTTTGTGTTGATGTTGCAGCTTGGACGTACCCTGAGCCCTGCGTGCTTGTGAGCGTTCTAGGTATGACGTTTAGAATGCATCGAAGGCTTGTGTCCAGAAGGGTAGCCCTGTGCTTATAGTCTAGGCGTATGTTGGTTACAGTTAGAAGTGTACGTTTTTGATCTTTGAAGTTTCGGGAGAGGTTTTTGTATTATTATTGAGCTATGTGAAAATAGCTGGTCTTCTTTTGTGTGTGGAGAGAAAGTCATTGTTAGTCAAAGGTGGGGAGAATTCTTGGGGTTTCCATAGTGCTTGCCAAGTACTGGTCTTGCCAGCGGTTGCCTTATGGTGGCAGGTGTTTGGGTTTAGAGGTTGATGAGTGAAGATGCCTTGTGTTGATTTTCAGATGTTCTGTGACAAAGTGTTCTCTTCTGGTTTTGGTGGGACCTTGAAGTAAAGTCTTCTAGTCATAGTGGGTTTCTGGGCATCATGCATTGTATTTGAGACGGACAGTCAGGATCTGTTACAGCATTCCCTTAGGTTGGAAATTTGTGTGAATGTCGAACTATTTAAGAGTGTAATTTCCACTGCTTGATGGGTGTAGGATAAGCGTTGTTTGTTAAGTATTGTATATTCAGAATTTCAGGTGGTCCTGTAAGGAGCAGATTTCTCTTGGTAGAGCTTTATAGTGTTTGCTCACCCTAGCCGAAAAGGTGGAGCCTCCATATGTTTCTGTGAAAAATCTTCTGTTTCATGATCTTAGATCTCTGGTTGGTTGGTAGATTGAGATTCTGTTTTGGAGGAATTCTGCTCTTTGACCTTCAACTGCTCTGTGGGCTCCTGCAGTGGGCCTTGAACTGAATTCTCTTTTTATATTGGTAGGCAATGGAATGCTCTGATAGCTGGTATATACTCACTACTTTTAAGTCTGATTAGTTGTCTAGCTGGTGTGCTTTGAATCCATTTAAGTTTTTTGTGCAGTAGCCGGCCATACCTAGTGTGACGATCCACAAGGTGTCATCACTTCTTCCCAAGGAGGAACCCTTTCCCATGAGGCTAGGGAGGTGCAGCTGCTACCCAATAGTCACAGTGGGGGTGGTCTAATGAGGGTGGACCTCATGAGGAGGGACTCCCCCTCTGGGAATAAGGACAATCACCTGGAGTACAGCCCATTGAATGTTGATACTCCCCAACATTCCCTAGCCCTTTCCACTGTTCAAACCAACTTATTGAGAGTAAACGTTTGTGTTGTTGTAGCACAGGGGATAGGGCTAAAGCCAAAAGTACTAGGATGAAGAAGAGCACAGGAGAAAATTAAAGTTGAGGTGGCCCTGAGGAGGCATGAGGATTAAGCCTGCAACAGAAACAAAAGACCTTTACAATCTCTCAGGGCGGGATTGGAAACATTGTATAAATATGGATGAAGTACTAACAAACCTGTCAAACCCAGCTGGGAGAGGCAACAGGTGCAGAGACCAGCGCAAGTTTCAAATGCTGTGCACAGCCAAGTCGGAGAACAACAGAGGATGCCAGCAAGTATGAAAGCAGTTCTCCAGTGGTATAGCTGTAGCAGGCACAAACGTGAAGCAAGAGAGAAGCACTGAGCAGATTAAAAGAGCACAGAGCTGCTGACGTGCTGTGGATCTCGGTTAGAGAAGCCTGGTCCATCAGAGCTGCCAGTGTGCTGTGTAGACTGGAAAGAGAAGCCTGGTGCATCGGAGAGAAGAAGCCCAGTCCTGATGGCATGAAATCACTCAGAAGGAAACGGGATAAGTGAGGGACACAGGGGTGGGAGATAAATGGGTTGGGGACCCTAACACTTATAAACCAAGCATCCATGAGGAGTGTCTTAATTGCAGTGGAAACTATAAACCCATCGACCACGAGAGACAAGCTAGAGACCCTAACCAGTGTAAACACAGCATCCGAGGAGAGTTTCATCATCGCATTGGAAACAATAAACCTACTGACCAAACGAGAAGGGTCAGAGACCCCAACTATTGGAAACCAAGCATTTTAGGGGAGTTTCCTCATTGCAGTGGCAGTAATAAGCCCCCCACTGACCAACAGAGAAGAGTCTTGAACCTCAACAAGGCGACTCTAAGCCCAGTGAGCAAAAAATAAAGTTTTGGCACTTTGCTAACACCATAACAGAGTGCAAAGTGTACATCAAGCTGAAGATTGTCAGAGAGAACGCCAGGAGAAAGGAGTCATTCTCCTGGGGCAGGGCTAAAGCTCTTGGAACATACTCTCAAAATGCCATGGGCAGGGAGTCATTTCTTCTGGCCTTGTGAACTGTGGCAAGCAATACCAGGAGAAGGGAGTAATTCTCCCTGGCATTTTTGTTGCAAGAGAGCATTCTTTTGAACATTATTTGAGGATCAGGAGAAAGGAGGTATTCTTCTGGAGAAGGAACTTTCTGGCAGATTATCCTTTAGTTGTAGTGTGAGGGGTAGAAGTAGGTTGTGACACAGGATGGTAGAGTTTGTTTTTACAGGCATTCTGATGGACCCTTTAGTATCAGTTTTGAGGCAGGGCAACCACTCCTAGAATATAGGGATAGTGAGGGCCTTTTTATGCACAAATAAAAGTCGATAACCACGTGTCCGCTTCCTTCTTCAACACCCTTACACTACGAATGTGCTATTTGCATAGTCGATTCTTGAAAGAATCATTGTGATGACGGCCAGTGTTTTGTGCGGGAAGGAGAGGTAGGGCATAATCTCTCTGATAAAGCAGAGATGTTACAAGCATTTGTTTTGCATATTGCATTGACTTGGGGTTCCATTGTGACTCTGTTGTCCATTTAGATATCTAGCTTCTTAATCCCTTTAGATGGTTTAGGGCAGTTACCCATATCCAAAGGCCATGGTACAGGTGTTTCAGGTGTAAGGTGCTGTGTTATTTCCATTTTGTCTGGGTTGAGTTTTATGTAGTTAGCTGTCATCCATTTGCTTATTCGCATGAGGCATTTGCTGGGAGTGGTGGTCGAGTTTCTATCATCAGTCATTTTGTATATGATTTGCGTGTGACAGCGTAGTTGTAACATGTGAACCCCTTAGACTTTATGATCTTCATCAAAGGGTCATGTAGATGATGAAAAGGAGCAGTGAAAGGCTTGATCCCTGGGGAACTCCACAGGTAATGGCTCATGGATTTGAACTGAAAGTGGGAAGCCAGGTCATTTCTTTTCTGTCTATTAGGAAAGATATCGTCCACTAAAGAGTTGTTTTATAGAGTGATTTTTCTTCAAGTTTTCTAATTCGTGTACTGTCATTATTAGTGTCAAAGGCTGCTGACAAGTCGAGGAGCACGAATGCCGAGGTGATGTTGTCTGCTGTGAGTGTGAAGTTGTCCCAAATGAAACTAATGCTGATTCAGTGCCACTCAAAGGTCTTTAGCCAACTTGTGAGTAAGCAGGTACGTTATTATTGTATATGTAATGAACATTTGTAGCGTCAGCCTCATGCAAGTGATTTATGGGGACTATTAATGGCATACAGAGTGGGCTTAGCTTCATTGGCATGTTTTCCTGTCACCATATGCTGGAATATATAGATTGTGGGCTTCATACAAGTGATTTATAATGACTATTACTGCCACACATAGATTGTGTGGTCAGTGTCACGGTGCTTCTGTGTACTGTGGATGACATGGCCTTTACTGGATCTTTTCATGTGCTTGCCTAGAGAACCAATTGTAAATTGTTTGGCTTTTTACCCTTTTCTAAAAAAACATGTTTTACAAATGCACCAGATATTTTATAACATGTTCCTGGGGAGATCTCCTGACCCTGCTGGATTATTTTGGGTTACCTTACTACACCTTGTTGCACTTGCTAGTTTTGGGAAACATGTAGGCCTCTCCGCTGAAAATGTTCAGCCACCATAATTAGCCAGGAATCATGCCATTTACTGAATTCTTTTATGTTACCCTAGAGAAACAATTGAGAAATATATTATTTTTATCCCGATTTTCTCACAAATTGTGCTGCAAAATGTACCATTTCAACACATTATTTTAAAAGTGTTCTTGGGGGAGATCCCCCGGAACCCTGGTTAATTTGGGCTCCCACACTGCGCCTGGTCACTTGCCCTAATTTGGGAAATACTTAGGCCCCACCGCTGACAATATTCGTAAGACATGACTGGCGGTGAGCCATGGCATTTACTGTATTCTTTCATGCGATATCCTCGAGGACCAATTGTAAATTGCATGGCTTTTTACTAGATGTTTCTCAAAACATTTCTGCAAAGTGCACCAGTTCAATTGATTATTTTAAAGAATCTCTTTGGGGGTGTATAGCACCCCCAAGTTACTTTTATTATTATTTGAGCTTGACCACTATCCTCGCCCACTAGTAAACATTTTGGGGAATATTTAGCCCCCTGAACCAAAACCATTCACCAGCCTTTAATGACTTGTAAATCATTTAGATTCCTGGTGCCCTCTCAGTAGCCATCTAAACCTCACCCGCTGCACCAAAAGCTGCCTATGCCATCAGCATGATTCTCAGTAATTTATAGAGTGATCTCTTGGAAAACAAGTACATAACCTGCACCATCAGCTACCTGGTGAATTGAAGAAGGCTCAGATGCAGCTAACAAAGACAGATTGTGTGCCAGATGGTCACATATTGCTAGTTTTAATGGTGCTTTTGAAATAGGAAGAGCAACATTTCTTTGAGTGAGGGGTAAATGGGCATGTAAATGGAATGACAAAATTTCCAGACCAGTTGTAATGTATTGCCTAACTCGGGCTGCATTACAGAAACTTTGCACAGTATTAGAAAAAGGGCAAATAATGGCAAGCATAAAACACATATTCGTTCAATGCATTTTTTCACCAGGCCAATGTTTGCCCTATTGCTTATATAGAATACTACTAGCACTGAGACAAACATTGCCCGGGTGCACAGAGGCATTGAATTCATTTGTTTTGCTCTATGATGTCATGTGCCCTCGTGCTAATATACACAGTTACACTTGCACCAGTGCAAAGCTTCTGTTATATGGCCTTTGTTCAATCTTTGAACTTTTGTTTTATTACTGATAATTCTTGTTTTGTTAAGATTTAAAAAATAACTGTAATTCCTTTATTTATTTGGAAGTGGCGGACCTTCCAAACTGTAACCTGTATCCCTTGCCGCACCATCTACAGGGCTGCATACCTTGACCTTGACCTTGTTATCAAGGGGAGCCCTGGATTCCTGTGGGGACAATGCAGTAATTAGCTGTGTTACACATTACGAGGTAGCACATACAGGCACCATTAAGCCATAGGAAAATCCACCCTCTATTGGTCAAGTGGTGACCCAAAGTCATACTCAACTCCCTCCCAATGAGATATCTTGGTATGTCTCTAATTCCCATCTCTACAGTAGATCTCCGTCTCACTCTGTCACAACTCTGTGCCATCTCTGTGTCTTTCTGCCTCACCTTTGCATGGTTGAGGTATCCACCTCCCTCTCAAATTCTCAACGCTATGCTTTTAGTATGCCATTCTATGTCTTACCTTTGTGGCATCTGTCTCCCTCTACATCCCACTTCTGTGCTTATGCCCTATTTGTAAATCTCATTATATCTTTGGTATCTGGCTGTTCTTATTCCTCCCTAGGCTCTGTGCTGCCAGGGTATCTCACTCATTCTCTATTTCTCAACGGTTTCCATCCTTCTCTCATACACTGCCCCGCCTCTATGGTATCTCGTTCACCCCTCTTTCACGCAGATGTTTTTCTGTCTCCCTTTCTCTGTTTCTAATTTTCATATACCTGGGCTTAGTGGGCTACAAAAGAGGCAGCAAAAAAGAACACCCATCACAAGTACTGAGATTCAGGAATACAACATGTATCTCATGTCTGAGAACAGCAAATTAATTTCTCCATGGTAACATGAATATGTTTGTGTTTTCTGGCCCCTCTTGTTATTCTCTGTGTCTAACTGAGCTCCACAGAACTGCAGTGGACTGTAGAAGAAAGCATTTTAAGAGGGCCCCAACTTTCCGAACATGCGTATACATTTGACCAACACGTCTGATGGTGATCATGTTGGATCTGTACAATCCATGCCTTCTGAGGATGGCTATTACGTGGGTCACATGATAAAAACTCTGAGGGTTTACGCAGCCCAAAAGGAGTAGTTTGGTTTAGATTTTTGGTTTAGTATTGGTTTAGATGGTCATCCAAAATAAACCCTATCTATTGCCTGTACTCACCATGGTTTGGGCACATTAAAGCCAAACACACAAAAAGTTTCATTCACGAATGGTTGAAAGAATGGATTTCGAAATCAACATTTTGAAAGTCTCAGCAATCTCAAATTCAGGATGGGTCTGAGGCCCTGCAACATTTTTACACCACACAAATACCCAGAATACATCTCTTTATTCCTTCCTTGTGTGAGCGTGTACTTCTTCTGAAGCATGTTTCTATAGTAGTTTATACACTTCCTGCTGCAACAACATGTGCTCAGTTGGTACATTTTGGAGAGAATCCAGAGTATAGTCAAATGTCAATTGTGGTAGCTGTTTGTCCATAATCATGTCCTGTCACTGTAGGAGCAACTGATTAATTCTCCCATGTACCAGCGTGCCAAAGGTGGAAGCGGAGAGAAGCGATTATAGTATCATATTTTAGGCTGTCATTTTTCTGCTGCTCCTTCTTTCTTGGATCTCTAATCACACCGCTATAATGGCTTCCCTCTCTAACTGTAGAGGTTTTCAGAACTCACATGAAGCACCTCTTGCACTTTTGAGATTAAAAGCAAGCATTGGAAATGCCAACGGTTTTGGCTTTTGTGTAGGGTTGGAATAGGCATTTGCCAGGCACTGCCATAATGTTATGTTAATGTATAAAGCGCACTACCGGCACAAGGCATCTTGGTGCTAGGACAGCCTCAATACGGACCCCAACTCTAACCTAAAAGAGGAACGTTTTCAGGGTCCATCTAAATTCATGATGACCTGAAACCTGTTTCAATACAAGCGGCAGGGAATTCCACAGCCGGGCCGCTGCCAACGAGAAAGCTTGGCCCCCCACCCTGGATCGTTTGTAACTAGGGACCACCAAAAGGCCTACTGACCGTGAGCGCAAATCACACCCCGGAAAATAGCGAATTAATTTTTCCTGCAGGTATCCTGCCCAAAGATGCTGCAAAGCGCAGTGAACCAGACAAGATGATTTGAAGTCAATACGCTTGAACACTGGAAGCCAATGCAGGTGACGTAGGGTGTGGGTAATATGAGCTCCAGATGGGCAGCCGGTCGCCACTCGAGCTGCTAGATTTTGGAGAAGCTGCAAATGCTGGATCAAGCCCCTCGGTTGAGCCGGATACAGTGAATTGCAGGAGTCAATTCGACTGAGGATGAGGGCAGCTACTCCTGGTGGACAGAGGTGTGATGGAATAAATGGAAGCCCTTCTGTAGAATCCGAAGTTGGAAATGACCAGCTTTACAAACTGCTGCCACTTGCTTAATCATAGACAGGATAACGCAGAACATCACCCCCAAAGTATCTATGACTGGGACTGTAATTGGAAGACTCCCCAAAGAGGAAGGCCAAAAAGCAGACACCCAAAGTGACAGATTAGCAGAAGCACCCACCATCAACACTTCCGTCTTGTCCCTGTTGAGCTTTAGCCAATTCTGCTTCATCCAAGGCCCACCACCACCAGGCACTGACACAGGCACAACGACATCTCCGCCTGGTCAAGATCTAAACAGACCAGGATTTGTGTGCCCAGAAGAGGCTAGATGTAAATATTGAAGAGTATCAGGGACATGGTGGACCCCTGAGGAACAGCACAGGAAAGTGTGGAGGAAGAAGAAGAAAACGAAGATAGAGAGATTATTTGGCCTATATCAGCCAGGAAGGATCAAAACCAGGCAAGCACGGTGCCCTCCAGGCCAGCAGAAACTAGCCGGGACTGCAAGGTGGGATGGCCAACGGTGTCGAAGGCCGCAGACGGATCAAGTAATATCAGGGCACTGACACCACCTTTATCAACCAGTCTGGTCATATCATTTATCACCGGGATCAAAACACTCACAGTGCCCCGGCCAGGCTGGAAGCCTGACTGAAAAGGATCAAAGAATCCAGAAGATTCGAGAAAAGAGGATAGAAGAGGGAGCACAAGTGTTTCCAATAACTTCATAAAACAGGGTAAAAGAGAGATAGGCTGAAAACTAGAGGGAAGGGAGGGGTAGAGAGATGGCTTCGCAGTGGAATAACAGTATCTTGCTTTAACTACGTAGGAATGTGCTACGACTGACAAGAAACATTAAACGCTTGACAGATCCAGTGCAAATGTCTGATGAAATATCTTTCAGGATCATTAAAGGGACAGTATCTGAGGGGGATGCAGATTTAAGACGCTCAATGGCCTTACTAGTAGCCTCTACAGAAAAAAGGGGAAACTGCGCCCCAACAAGGGATTGAACCAGGGAGTCAGCCACCATACATAATGGTACTAACTGGCCATTATTGGTAGCAGCTGCACAATCATGTGAGTACCTGGGCATATAATAGTAGTGTCTGGCAAATGCCTAACTGATACCTGTTGACTTTGCCAATGTTTGTTTTTAAGAGGACTTCCATCAAGGACGGGCATCATTCTTATAAATTAAGTGGCTGAAGACAAACTTGATTATGACAGTTTTATTGCACCAGCAGTGCATTTACAGCTCCAACTAAGCCATTCAATCTATGAAGACTGCTTTGAAATTACACTGGTAGGCGCTTTAAGAACAGTTTGATGTCACTGCTTGATAAAGCTAGCACAAAGTAATCCCAGGAGCATGTGTTTTGGGCAGGAGGGGCAGGTAGTGGGTGGAAACGGTCATAGGGATTAGCACAGCCATGGGCAGTCAGTTGGTGGGTAAAAAACTAAACAACACCTACAAGCTGTGTGCCCCTGCTCAAATCCAGGTCCCTCTTAACGGTATTCAAATTCAATAGTTTTGGTTTATAGGGGGTGCTTGAGTGCCACTTAATAGCCAAATCTAAAAAAGGATCTTCTCCAAATCGAGGACCCTGTGCTTTCTGCCTGGGATACATAAAAGATCTGAGGACTTTCAGGGTAAAGTCTTCACTGGGGAAAGATTCTCAGTTTAAATTCCCCCCTGTCGTAGGCCTAAAGGTAAGAAAGAGTCCAAGGCCAGTAGCACAGGAATCCTTCCAGGTAAAGCGAGGGCGTCACTTTATGAAACAGAAGATCAGTGATACACGGCTTTCTAATCACTATCTGAATAAGGAGCAAGAATCAGCCAAAGATGGTGTGCAATCAAAGCAATTTTATATCCGAAGTTATAATAATTCCTGACCAGCAACAACATCCTACCACACGAACACAGCATGGCAGACATCATGAAGGGTATTTTGATTCACCAATGCCCAAACATGAATCTCTGGGAGATCGTAGAATGAGAGACTCCCTTTTGCCTCTGCACGTTAAAACAAGAAAAATAAATGGCACCGCCCGGGTGGTTGGAACAGTGGGTGGGGATTGTGTAGTCTTGCCTGCTGTTACAGCCACCTGATTGGCTGATGGTCCTTCCACGTATGTGAATCTACTGTGTGTACCGGACATAGAATGGAATATCACAGAGGATTCCCAGATTCACAGATTGACGATGGGAAATATTCTAGACATTTGTAATTTAGCGTATTCATTAAGGCAACAAAAGGGAAACTTAGATGAGTGGAGCAAAACAAGGTAAGCAACGCATCTATGTAACATATCAAAGTACGCCGTGAAGTGAAAAATGTGTAGACGTTATGTAGTTACTGTACATAAATTAGCATAGAAAATAACAAGGCACGAATTCCTTAATTGGGAAGGATCCATTTTCAAGAGAAAGTTACAGAGCTTGAATGGATTCCATACATTCAGTTGAAATTAGAAGATAAACCCCATATGCGGGCTAATGGGCCCCCACTGTACACTGCAAGTCACTGATCAGTTTCATGACCAAACAGAGGAAGGAACTGAATGCCAAGACCCTTTATAAGGTCACATACGTGCAGGGTTACTTGCATATCTTTTTACGCACAAAGGGTATTCCTTGTATTCCGATTGTATTCCTTATTCCACCAGATTAGTAACTACCTCCTTTTATAGTCAGTATGAGCAGTTCATTTGTCACTCTCTTAAACGTTAGTCTTCTTTGTTTGTAAGTTAACTCCACGTGCCTTGTTTCCCTGACTTTCTTCCCACTTCTATGATATAACATCATGTAGCTGCACCATCACCCCCTTTGTTATTTGGGCTCAGGCTTACTAAAACCCAAGAGACCTTTCAGTTGTTGCATAATATAATCAATATACAATCTATTCAGATGAAATAAACGATTATGCAACTTATAATGTGTTGTACACAAATATGTTTAATGCGCCAGATTTCAAAGATGTATATACTTGCTCTCCTGGTTAAACTTTAGAAATGCATGACATAAACATTCTCCACTCTACAGTGGCGTATCGAGAATTGGCTGCAAAGTGCTGCAACAAGGTGTTTGAGAAGAAACACATCTGCACATCTAGTGACAGCTTTAATAAGCGATACTGTGCAGCTAGAATGCTTTGCCATGCTTTCCCAGGCAGCAGGCCCTGTAACAGCACATTACGTTTATAATAAGTTATTAAAGTTACTGAGTAACTAATTTTTTAATTAAAAGGGAGTAGAGATGTCACTTTTATCTGTTAGTAATGAAATTTATTTAGAGAATTTTGTAAAATAAATAACTGTACCTGGCAAACGAGATACAGATTTATCGCTCCCTCTCGCCCACTCTGTCTCTGTTTCTCTCTCTCTCTCTCTCTCTCTCTCTGCACTTTCCCTCTCTCGCTCTCTATCTCTCTCTCTCTCTCTCTCTGCACTTCCTCTCTCTCTCTCTCCGCACTTTCCCTCTCTCTCTCTGCACTTCCCCCCTCTCTCTCTCTGCACTCTCTCTCTCGCTCTCTGTCTCTCTCTCTCTCTCCCTCATTCTAAGTCTCTTTCTATGTCGGCAAGAGTCACATTTTCAGGTGCACATTTGATGGAGCCGACCCAGGCGTTGCTGACACCTGCGTGACCAGGGGAACAATACTTTATTTTAAAAAGCAGCTATTAAATACAATATATATTTGTTGTCATAATAAGATTGTTACACTTATCTTACTGAGCAAACCTAGAATAACCATGTACATTATTTTCTAATGGAAGTTTATCATTCCATGATGGACAGTTTGGTACACTACTATTGTACTTTTTTCAAAATACCCATATTGGAAAGCCGAAGGGCACACTTGGCATCATTGAGATTTACTGCCCGATTTGCAAAAAATCAAAGAGCATTTTGGGAACATAAGAATGACCACAGATCTATACATTTAAGAAATATACAAGTGATAACATGGCTGTATACATTAATCTCTAAATACATAATGCACAATGGGCTTGGTGCTCATTTTGCTTTTCACAACATTCACCTTAACATAAAAATTGTTGTAACAATGAGCCAATGATAGTCTCAAAACATGATTGTGTTGGTAAAATCACTGCAACGTCAGTCATTCTGTTAGGGTGCAAGAGCTATCAGAAGGTATTATTTCCTTATTCCCACTCACGATTTTAGCACGGTCTCATAGTAATGATGGCTGAGCATATGGTCAGTGAACGATGCACAGACACCCTGACGGTCGCTGCACTGTAGCTAAGGTGTGTACCCAATTGCATAGGAAATCTGAAAATTGAATTGCTAATAACTTTTTACTTGAAAGACGGATTTGTCTGATATTTTGCACAGCGTAGCGCAAACACTAGGGGACGGAATTGGACCAAATAAGGAACACCTTTGGCACGAAGTGTTGACTCAAAGGTCTTGGCTAGTGGGCTGTAAAGAAAAGTATTGGTGCGATATGGACAGGGTCACTGCTGAAGGCCGTGGACAAGGTCCCCAAGGAAACCGATTGGTGCAACATGTACAGTGGCCATGGCCGGAGGCTGTGGACACCGGTCATAAAGGACAGTTGGTGCAAGATGTACAGTGAGCACGGCAGAAACAAGAGTCCACTGGCCACAACTGTACACGTATTGCCTAACATAGTTCTACAAGGATTTAAATATTTGAGTGACACTATGGTATAAATATTTTTCAAGTTATCTTTATAAAGCAGAGCATTGTTGCAAGCCATACATTGGGGTGATGAGGGGTAATGATGAGAGAGCAAGTAAGTCATGAGTATTTGCTCACGATGTGGCAAAAGAGTTTGCAATCCTGGACACTGGTGCAGTTATTTGCCACTGATTGTGGCTGCTTTTTAGGGCACAAGTAAAGGACATATGTGGCTGGACAGTGTAACTTTTTTTCAGAGGGCGGACACAACCCCTTGAGCTTATTTGAGGTTGGCAAGCTTGCTCAAGTAATTGGCTACCAGGATTCTACTCAGCTTGTCGTGTTCCCAGTGCAGACGCTTACCCAAAAGACCACACACACTTGTTTCATTTGGAGATTTTGTTTTCCAGGGAATGTTTCACAACAGATTGCTGGGCTTACCAGGTGAGCATCTTGTATCATTTGCCAACATATTTATTGGAACATTTATGTTCACTTACTGTTCATGGGTGCCAGATTTTCATTTTCGCTATGGGACAAGAGTGCCTGGGCATATGTTATTCTTGCAGCCGGTCATTTTTTTCCCTTTTCCGTGCTGCGTAAATGTGGTTAGTTGGGGTCATGCGATGTATCACAAGTCACCAAAAGACCGTCCATAAAACAAGGGGCTTGTAGCACGCTGCTTAACCAAAGTGTGTGATCCTTGGCAAATCATTTAAGCCTGCAATCTTTTATACATAACAATACCACTGTCAAAACAGGTCAAAAATCGGTTTGTGATTGATGAGTGTCTTTGAGCGATGTGTTGCAAGTGTTTCAAAATATAATGCGGCCAAAGGGCTTGACTTGTGGTCTGCTAGTGTTTTGAAATGGACACTGGCCACTGGCTGTGTGTGAAAAAATTCCATGGAATAACAAAACTTTTCCTTGAAATTCAAGGAAAACACTTAGGACCTGATTCATGGAATTCTTGCATGGTTCAAAGTGACTTTGCCCTGCTGAAAAGTGACCTTTCACTGCCGACACAAACCCTGATTCATGGAACTGTGCAAAGTGTATTTTTGCAGTGCAATGTCATTGCAAAGCTCATTTTGTACCACAAAAATGACTTTGCAATGCAAACATACACTTTGCACAGTTCCATGAAAGTCAGTTTTCAGCAGTGCAAAGTCGCTTCGAACCATGCACAAAATTCCATGAATAAGGCCCTTATGTTGCAGGGATGCTACTGTGAGAACTTCACAGAAACAAATCCCCTGAAATTCAGCTAAAACCACCCTACTTTGCGCCCCTGTTGTGCAGCCTATGAACACAATGATGACATTGCGCATTACATCACTGGTGACATTACTAATAATATCATATATGTAATCAATGATTATTTAACTAATGGCATCAGACATAAGATCACTCTAGGTATTTGCTCATATTTAAACCACCCTTGTGTTTCTATATATGTGATATTCACATTATAGAATAGTTCATAAAACTGAGTACATTGTTCAAAACAGTGAACAGCTACACATGCATCATATCACTACTTCTGACGCTTTCCTTTGTAGTACTTTGGTTAAAGATTATACCTGAATTATAAATAGTACACTGGATAGAATGTTCCTGTTTGTGCCAAATACATGTAAGACATGTTCACTATAATATGATCTATGTATACATATACACAACAAAGTAGTAGAAAGAAATAGGGAAACATGTTGAACCCTAATTATTTACTACATTTTAAAATAAACCTATGTAAATACACAATTGTTTTCCTATAAGAAAATGTGTACACCTTTTGTTTTCTAAATTACACGAGGAGTGCTTTAAAACAAGGAACAACTATGTAATAGGATATATTTTAAGATTTCCATAGATGGGTATTGAAAAAAAGTGATTATTACTCTAAATGTATATATGTATAGAAAAGAAATGAGTTTTAAAATTCAACATTTGCTTGAAAACATGTACATAGATGTATATTTCTGTCTGTGTGTCTTTTATAAGTGACTAACAAGGTCAAATTTAAATAAAGCATATACTGTACAAAGTAAATTAATCTTTAAATGGTATCACATTTTTTAATACATTGACTTTTGTGTATGTCATAGGTGATGTCATTAGTGATGTCACCAGTGACAGCATCTGTGATGTCATTATTGTGGTCATGGACTGCGCAACAGTGGGCACAAAGTTAAGATGGCTTAGCTGCATTTCAGGGGTTTTGTTGTGTTAAGTTCCCACCTTAATGTCCCTGCAACTAAAGTTTTTTCCTTGAATTTCAAAGGTTTTGTTATAATCTATTGCTTCACTTAACATCCATGCAACTAAAGTTTTTTCCTTGAATATGTAAATATTATATTGGCAACAAACGCATAGAGCATAATTGTTGGGTTGTTAGAGATGTTAGTTCCGACTTTCATTAGGCAGTGACATTCTCTACCGATTTATAATCAATTTGGACCAAATTAATAATAAAGCCTGGTCTCGACTGGGGGGTAACCCCATGGGTTTGATAACAACATACAAGCTATCCAGATAGCTCAATTGCTGTCTGTGTCATTTAAGTTCAAGTGCAAGAAGAGGTTGCCTTCTTAGAACAGGTATGACAATTTACTATTCCCCTCCGAATTAAGCGAGGGCAGAACCTCAGACATCAGAATGCCCATATAAATTTGAATTCCCATCTCCAACAACAAGGTTTTTTAATTAACTCTGCCACCTCTAATAGACCTAGAACACATATATTGGTGGATAACAGTGACCCTGGAAGTATCACTTTGGGTGCAGACTCCTTTATTGGAATAGTGTTCGATGCCCAACATTATTCTATTGATTTAAATAATTAAATCATGGGACAATTCCAAACGACAATTTTGACATCAGCGACGGTATTCTTCCACAAACGGTTTTTACTAGACATGGGGGGAATTTGTTGGTGTACTCTTTCTGCCCTTACGGGGTGGAAGAGGTGACCTGTGACATCAGGAAAGAGGAGGTAGCATTCAGAGTCAAGGACCACTACCTTGAATCATCCCTGGAACCTCATGTCCAGGTCAACACCATCAAAAGAGATCTTTCCACCCAACTGCAGGATACAGCTGAAATTGCCAAACCTGAGGTCTTTCCAGGTTTCAAACAGATGGTCAAGGAAAGGATTTGTCTTGCTGATGCCTGTCAGATTGAGGAGACAAAAGCTAAAACAACATATTGTCTCCTATAGATAACCACACAGTAACACACTCCAGCTTAAAACATCTTTTTAAATCAGACACATTTTCAGATCACCCCAGAAAACTCTTTAAAAAATACCATACAAGATTATAAAAGCATTGTAATGTGAGAAACCTGATGGTATTCTCCCAGTAAAACCTTGAGAATCCCTTATTCAGGTGGCCATGCCACAGCCATTGCTGTTGCATCCAGTTCCTGGAGGTGGACCAGTGAGGGAGGATCACTTAAGTAAGGGAACCTGGGGTTGGACTTGGGGGAATACACCAGGTGAGATGCAGTAAGTTACATGGGAAGAAGACAAGGATGGAGAGATCCCTGAGACCTTTGTGGGCTCTGGCACAGTTGGCCCCCTTTCTCCTATAAAATCTCCCATATTTACACCTACCAAACAAACCCCATCAGGGAGAATTTCCTAAGAACACAAACCCTGCTAGAGTTGAAAACCACATCTACCTGAAACCCTGCTTTCCCATTTTCAACCCGAAAACTCAAAACCATTCTTTTTCATGTCCTTCTGATTATTCTTTTCCAAACACCCAGTCTATCCTGACAAAACACTACCGGTCCCAGAATCCCCTGGGTTCGTTTCACAATCCCAGTTATTCCTGTATGCCTCACAAACCCCAATGATCCTGTCCCTCTGATTATTATTTTGCAAACTCCCAGTCAAACGTAACCAGCAGCTATCATTCTCACAAACCCTACAAAACCTAACCTTTTGAGATTCCCACAAACCCCAATACAAGGATGTTGCCTTCATGCAGCACCCCTTTCCCATCTGACCCTGTGGGATAACCAGAAACTCTATCACCCTCTTTTTCCAAAACAAATATTTTTTCCCGACATAACACCAGGACCTTTACCTGACATGTCCATATACAAGGGCCAGGCCAAGTCAGGCAATTAACCTAAACCACACACACCTGATGGCCCTTCCTTTTCCCCACAGGGACAAAAGGTGGAGCAAGAGAGCGCAGGAGGAGGAAGGCGAGCACAACGAGATGGCTAAGCAGGCGTGGCAGTTTAAGCGAAGGAGAAATGCGGCAGGAATCGAGAGGGTGGCGAGGAGAGAAGTGACCTTACCTTTTTTGTCCCAGACCCATGGAACCTCTGTGGAGGAGAGCCTAAAACCACGAACAATAGCTGTGGGATGTTTTTACTCATGCATCCGAGCCCTACCACAAAAACTGTGACTTACTGGCATTGAAAACATCATGATGGCCAAAACTTCCCAGAGAATGCACAGGGAAATGCATGAAGAATAGGCTGCCACTCATTTTTGCCTATGTTGTGAGCACAGGTGGGCACTGCCTAAAACCACCAGTGGGCTACACACACAGTAGCCTGAAACCATTGGGAATGGCAATGCTGATTGCCAAAAAAGCAACTCAGAACTGTGGGGAATTCATTTTCTTAATCCCAAAAATGGTTGCATTACCAGTACTCACCACTATCAGAAAGCCGGCGTTTTAAAACCACCAGACTTTTGTGTAAAACTGCACAAATGAAACAAAACCAGACCAAGGAAAGACTTGCTATGAGGTGGATACAATGTAAAACTATATTCTGAAATGACTTGAAGGAAGTAATTATTTAATGTATATGTAAAAATTGTAAGTGATTTAAACTGGGAACAAAGAGTGACATTTAGCTGAAACCTGGCTTAGTGAAACTGGATTCTGCCTGACAACTACCTCCGACAGGAGAAACCTGTTCAGCCACTCTTCCCAGGCCTAGCTGCATCCTGCTGCCCCTGGCCAAAAGGAGTTGTCACCTCTCTGATTAGATTAGGGGTGGAGCAGCTGGGGACTACAGGGAGTTGAACAAAGGCCTGTCCTGGACTCAGGCAAATGTTATATTGGGGGGGCGTAAAGTGGCTTCCTCTTAGGGGAAACTGGGAGGGGCAGTGCCTCTGCTAGCAGCTGAGCTTGGGGGAAGTGGATAAATCAGTTATTCCACCCTGTGATGTGGGAAGCCACACCCCTTTTTGACTAGGGCATAATTTTAAAAAGATAGATAACTCATAGTGCGGACTTGTCAGAATTATATAAGTAATATAATTATTTTTGTGATTTTTCTGTGAACATTTTGAGAGGCGTTAGGACCCTGTGGTGTATTCTGGGGGGTTGCTAGCGGAAAATAGGGTCTCATTCCAAATGTCTGCATGTTAAAAATCTGACACTTCATCAATTAATGTCCATACTCCTTGCGCACATGTGTGTAATTTTGGGTAAATGTCTGATATTGCAAAACCAGTTAAAAAGCGCAAAATGTTGTCATTTCTGAATGCAAGCCCCCAGGAAGATCAGAGGCGGACAAGCATGGACCATAAGGAATATATAATGTGCACATGTAATTTCAACAGATTGTATATCTGGGAAGGATGTATTTGAATCAAATATAGATTTGTGGGCAAACTGACCAGGGGAGGATCCTCTGACCCATAAACCTACAGCATCACTCTGACTCACATTTCCTTGCCCCAATCAAGGGAGAGAGGAGGAATTGGCCAATGATAAGTGAGAGGGGCAGGTTTAGTTATGACCAACGCACACACCCACTTTCCAAAACACATAAAAAGAGACTGCTGGGACAGGTAGAGACATTCAATTCCATTTGCTGCGGAGTATGCTGACCGACGACTTCACATCCAGAGATCCAGACTCCAAATCCATCAATCGCCAAAGACCAGAACTTTACTTCAGAACTTAAAACAAGGGCCTAAACCCACAAACTAAGAACTCTTCTCAGCAGGCCTCATCAACCTTAAAATCATTTGCAAACTCTTCCACAGCCGGGCGAGCCGTTTGAATTCTTTTGTCAAGAACAATTGCCAGAGACCAGACCGGAGATCCAGAGTGACTCAGACCGCTGTGAGCAGAACCAGAGAGCTGACCCAGATCACTGTGAAGTGCCGAGACCAGAACCGGAGTCCAGTCCAAAACCTGACCAGATCCGTGGCGAGGCCTATTTCAAATTTATATTGTGAGTACCTAGCAGAACTGTGCAGAACCAATCTCTTAGTTAAACTAATCCAAACTATTTTAACCTAAGTAGAACAGCCTCCTAGAAATCGTGTCATCTGTCATTTGTAAAGCTGCACAACTGTCACCTGTCAATTCTGAAGCTGCAAGCTGTCACCTGTCATTTCGAGTTTACTTTAAATCCGAAAAACTACCTTTATTTAATCGTCCGTATCTCTGGAACCGTTTCGGCTAGGAACGAAATTCAACTTTCATCTGAAAGCCTAGAATCTAGGCTGTCTGACTCCTTACTCCCTATACTTTTTCCACAATCGCGAGACACGCACTCGCGAAATTTACCGCGATTTGCGATTTTGGCTCAATTTCTCCACTTGTCAAAATAGCAGCTCCATTCTTTCTTTTGTTAAAATCCGTTTGCAACTTGGTAATAACTCATAGAGCATTGCTAAAGTGAGCCTGAACTAATACCAACACGCATCTCCCACTCACCCTGAATCTCTAGAGGGAATTAAAATGATTGGCACATTTTCCCATCCATTGCCATCACATTTAAAAAGCATTTTGGGCCTGTGTTTCAAACTCCTACCTGTTTCCTCTAAGCTTGCTGGGGGGAATTGAATTTCATATTGTATTTGATTGCATTCCTGAGAACTGTGTGTGTTACTTCCATCTCCTTCCATTTCTTACATTGCATAGGGGAGGGGGGTGAATTGCCAGAGAAAAAGTGATTATCTTATCTTTTGCTAAAATCATATCAAGTATTTCTGTACTGCATTTTATTCCTCATTGCTTTTCCCTTGAAATCATAAAAGTATTTTTGCTACTTTATCCATCCTATACTAACTCCTCATTGATTATAAAGAAGTGTGCTAGTGTCAGATTACCCATTGTTGATTAACATTATATTTATAAGGGCGATATCGATTATTAATTTATTATAAAAGCGTGGTATCTATATTTTGTTTTATTTCTCAAATAAACCTTTTAAACTTGCAAAACAGAACTACTTCTTGGCTCAGTGGGGTCAGGGGGATTCTAAGAGAGGGGTGTTATATAGGGGTAGTCATCCAGAACTCATGAACTGGACATAAAGATATATCAATAAGGGTTTCCATTCAGTATCCCAGACTAGGCATTGATTTAGCTGTAGTGTTGAATTGAATCCTCTTACAAATTGGGGGCTCGTAGCCGGGGATTCCGGATTAGATCTATCACTTGTGCAGATTAATACAGTGTGTTAACTGACAAGATACATACATCCGGTCGGATCACCACACTGTGTTACGCTGTAAAGCACTCCTCAAAGGAACGCTCTAAGGAAACGGTCTGTTTTGCAAAAATAAAATACAAACTTCTGTAAGTCAGGAAGGAACTCAAATTCCAGAATGACGACACTGGTAGACATCAAAATAGCCAGAGAGCACTTCTTACATAAGCTATTTGTGAGAGGTGAGTGGACTCATCAGGACCAAACAGTCTGGTTGCAGGCAATCGCGCAACAGGTCACTGAAACAGGGTCAGATATATGGGGAGATCAGGGTCCCCTACATGTGGCCCTGAGTGAACTATATATGGCCCCTAAAGCCAAAGATGAACATAATAAGATTGCCAGGATAGCAGCATATTTGTATCTATATATGGGAGCCATACAGGACAAATGTGCTGAAGGCCAAGATCTGGCAAATAGGCAACAGATGGCGTTAGAGAAGGCCCAATCTGATCTGGACTCTTCTGAGCAGAGGCTGCTCAGGAGCCATGAGTCAGAAAAGGACAGCAGACAGTACATCACTAAAATAAAGGAGGATATGGATGTGCTGCAACAGGAAAAGGCAGACCAGGATACCAGATTTCTGGCCTTGCAGAAGGAGTACCAAGAAGGTTTGGACTCCCTACTGCAGAGCCAGAAAAAGCTGGAGCAACAATTAGATTTCAATAGGGCATGTGCTGAGCAGGTAGTCACCCTGCAAAGCCACCTAGATAGGGAGAAGGCGGAGAGCAATAAACTGATTTTGAAAGACCTGGATACCCAGGCAGAGTTTGACCAGGAGCGCCAGAAAGCTGGTGCCTTCCAAAGGCAAAGGGACGACCTGGCGGCACAGATGCAGGCTCTTAGTCAGGAAAGGGATACCTTAGGCCAGGAAGTCTGCCACTTCAAAAGGAAAATGGAAGAAAATCACCTGGCCCTCCAGGGACTGGGTGACCTCCAAAGAGAATACCAGAACTTGTTAGAGCACACCAGAAGGGTGGAGGATGCTCTGGCAAGAAAGGAGCAGGCCAATAGGGACACAGCTCAGGAGGTAACCCTCCTGCAGCAGAGACTGGCCCAGTACTCCAGGACCAATCAGGAGGCACAGAGAGAAAATGATGCTCTCTGTCAGCACAATGATAGGCTCCAGCAACAGGTAGCGTTGCAGGAGAGACTGATAGAGTCTAGTAAGGCCTTAACTGAGGAACTGAAAGCGCAGGCTCTTGCATTGCAACAGGGAGGAGGGGCTGATAGAGACGAGGTGCGCTGGGAAAGGGAAACGCCTGAGCATAACCTCAGGAGCCCTGGTACCAGAGGGCTTCATCTCTCCCAGTCCCTGGACTCTGCCACCCCCATGTCCCCTCGCGCACATGAGCCCAGGGCCACGGAGACGGCAGATTACTATCCAGCTAGAAGTATGGGGCTCATAGGCCAGTGTCTCCCAGGAATGGATGGGCGGGCATCCGGGTATGGGCACCCAAGCACAGTGCAATTTAGTGGGGAACCCCAGGAGAGTAGGCCCATTAAGGGCATCCTGAAAACCTCTGCCCAGTTAGGTCAGTGGGGGGGGGTACCCATCAAATCCTGGCAGCAAGGAGGGATCTGAAGACTCCTCTGAGCATTACAGGACACAGGAGACCCGGTCCCCACATTCTGCCAGCCATTCCCAGGCTTGCAGAATCCGGGAAAACCTGGAAGATCAGACGGGCACCTCTGTGAGCAGCGCTTCTGAGTTGGAGGATGAATGGACCAGGGTTACCCGAACCAAAAAGGCCAATAAGTCAAAAAGGGCCTTGCTTAAGGACCCATTGAAACAAATAAAGGCAATAAGGAGTGTCATCACGCCTTATCATAAGAACGCAAAGTATTCTGTTTAGGAACACTTGGAGCTCTAACAGCAAATGATGGAGACTTTCCATTTGAAGGACAGCCAAAGCTGTATTCAATATGTAAAGTGGACCCTCTCACCAGAATACTCCAGTGTCTTTGCGGGGCTGGAGGATCAAAGCCATTCAAGGTGGGCCACATACAGGGCGGCCATCTTGAAACATTTTTCTGTGCACAGAAATCCTCAAGAGGCTCGCAAGGCAGCCTACAATTAGCAATGTGGGGAGGATCAGGCCCCACAAGAGTTTGTGCAAAAATTAAAGCGTGCTTTTGCGCAGACCACCAGAAGGGTACGCACGAATAGCAGAGAATTTATCAATACTTTTTTCCATGCCTTACCCAAATACATAATGACCCAGCTCGTGAGAGATTTTCATGAGAAAAGATCTTTAGACTGGGTCATTGAACAGGCTACCCGGATCTATGAGGTGCAGAAGCCTATCGAAAATAAAAATAACGCGCCGAAAAACCCCAAAACCAACAGCACCCCTGCCTCTGCCAAGGTGGCGGAGGTAAAGGTTGCCCCCGTTTTAGATTTGGAGATGGGAGGGCCTAAAAACCTGCCTGCACCAAATAATTCACAGCCCAGAAGGCCCTTGGGCCAGTCACAGACAGGGAGTTGAGGAGGTAGTCCCACAAATGGGGTCCCCCGCTCCCCTAACTATGTAAGTCCCCGCTATAAGGGAAACCGACCAATCCTGGGTTATGTGTGGACTCCTCCAGCCCAAGGGGGGGGATCCAGCCAAGCACCTAACCCAGGGAACTTCCCTCCCAACTTCCCACAGGAGGGCAGAAATTCTCCAAATCCTGGGCAGAACTTTTTCCCCAGGTATCCACCCAATCTCCCGCCCCAAAATCATCCATCCTTCTTTCCCCAATTCCCTGAGCCCAGACAACCTAATCCGGGAGAGGGGAGGCCAAGGGTGGAGGGGTACCAAAATCTTCCCAACCAGGGGTACTACCAGAGAAGGGATAGCTACCCTTCCCGGGATAAGCCCAGAGGAGAAAATAGAGCCCCGTATCAGCCTGAGCGGGTTTCCCAGTTAGAGCGCCAGGTCCAAAATATGGCACGGGATTTGGGTCACATACAGAGGGCTCAACAGAACCCTCAGATGAGCATGCCACCGCAGAATGCCCCAAACTCTGGACCTGGTGCTCCAGAACAATGACGGGGGCAGCACCCCGATAACACACCGGTTCCCAGGGAGGAGGCACAAGGGGAAGGGGGGTGTAAAGCCTTGGAGGAAGCTTCCTTCCCAACTTGTAAACAGCCCCTGGAAAACCAGGAACCGGAAACAAAATCTCCTACCCCTGAAACTCTGCCACCCAAGGAGCAGAGAGGAGGTAGGAGAAACAAAGGACCCAAACAGACCCACTTTGTGGAGGAGGTACGGGTCTTCCAATTTGAGGGAGAGGGATCCTCAGAAGATCCTGGGAAAAGGATCTTCTCCTTCAGAGATGGGGGAACTCCTCCCAAGGAAAAATGGGTCCCAAGGGATGTCAATTCAGACTGGGGAGATGTGGAGACTGAGCTACCGCCGCCCATCATCTCATCCCAGAACGGACAATATCGAAATCCCCTGGTTCAAACCCATCCCGGTGACTGCCTCCAAAAAGGGGGGGGGGGCGGCCCAGAACCGGAACCAGGGGAACCCACAATGGCTCTGATCTCCAGTTGCCAACTTTTTCTTTCAGATTCCCAAGGCTCTCCACAGAATTCTGCCCAAATCTCTTCGCTAGCAATGTCCAAAACCAGAAAGTTAGCCCACCAGTTGTCCAAAAATGTGCATTATCTGTGCCCCCTTGAGGAGAAGGAGGGAAGATACTATGCCCCGGTACAAGTACAGGGGCAGGGTACAATTTTGGCACTGGTGGACACTGGATCCCAAGCTACCCTTCTGTCCAAAAGGGCCTTTGAGGAACTAAATGCAGGAAGGGGGGAGAATTACCAAATTCCTCTAACCTCTCTTCCTGGACAACTGCAGAACTTTGACGGGAAGGAAATTCCCGTTGAGGGGACTGCAGACTTGGACATTAAAATTGGGCGACACAAGGTGAAACACCCGGTCATAGTAGTGACTCCAGAGGGCACCCCTTGTTTACTAGGGAGTGACCTCCTGAGAAGGTTGACACCCCTAATAGATTGCGTAAACAAGGTCATCTGGACCCAGACTAGCCGACCAATAAAATTAAAACAGAGTGTCAACCATGTTAGTTTAAATGACACCTGCCACATGGTTGAACAAAAATCTGACCAAGTAGAATTTCACTTCCAGAACAACCAAATTCCAGACGTGACAGTAATAGCAGTAGGGCAACAGACTGGTGATGGGGGGTCCTCTCTATTTCTGAAAATCAACCTTCCTTCCAGTTTAAGGTGGTATTCCGCACTGGAAGGAAACACCCTGAAATTCTTTACTAATCCACAGTCAGAAACTCCCACTCCTATAGTCCAGAAAGATGTGAAATCAGCTCAGAGCCTGGCTGATATTCAGCAAATTGGAGAGCAGTTGTTCATCCCTGTCCAGTTAAATGATGGGAAGGACTCTGTTCTCGCTCGAGTGTGTGTGAACAACGGTAAGAGCTTCATCAGCGAAGCCATGTTCCGCCAACTCCCAAAATATGCAGCCATTCCCACATTCAAACTGATAGACAAATGGGAAATGGACCTGGAAGCACCTAATGCCAAACATCTCCTGCCCAGCAGGTGTATGCTCAAAATCTCCATTGGCAACAAGAGCATAGTCCATAATTGTTGGGTCGTGCTAGACGTCACTGCCGCCTTTTACTTAGGCAGTGACATTCTCAATCGCTTTGCCATTAGTTTGGACCTAATAAACTTCAAAGCTTGGTCCCGATTAGTGGATAATCCCATGGGCTTTGATGATCCAGAAAAAGCATTTAGGTCAGCACAATTGCTACCTTATGCAGTTGAAATTCAGCTCAAAGAGGAAGTCACCATCCCAGAAAGGACCCGACAATTCTCCCTGGAAATGAAAGTTAAAAGAGGACAAAAATTGCAAAACCCTGATGCTTATATTCATCTAAGTGCTTCTCTCCAACAGCAAGGGTTAGGGGTAAACCCAACACCATTAGTCAACATAGAACATGACACCATTCCAACAGAGGTGGATAACAGCGACTTACAGAGTATTACTCTAGCCGCAGGCACCACTATTGGAATGGCGGTTGATGACCGACATTTCTCCATTGATTTAGGAAATTAACTGTTAGGACCAATCCCCAAGGACTGTTTTGACAGTGACAGTGAGGACAATACAACACCAGACAGGATTTTCACCCGGCATGGGGGGAACTTCCTGGTGTACATTTCTTGCCCTTATGGTAAGGAAGATGTGACTTGTGACTTCAGGAGGGATGAGGTGATTTTCCAGGTCCATGAGGGCTGCCTTTCCCACCTGAAGCCTCCAGTCCAAATCAGCACTCTAACCAGGGACTTCTCCACCCAGCTGGAGGAGGCCGCTGAGATAGCCAAACCAGAAGTCTTTCCAGGCTTCAGGCAGATGGTGGAAGAGAGAGTCAACCTAGCTGATGCCTGTGTGACTCTGGAACAGAAGCAAAAGTTGAAACAAGTTTTCTTGGATTTCCAAGATCTCTTTGCGGTAGACTCATATGACTGTGGTCGCACCGACATCCACACCACAACAATTCCCACGGACCCTGGAATGACTCCAGTGTTTGTGAAGCAATATCGCTTGCCTCTCGCATCCATGGAGTCCCTTACTAAAATAATTAAGAACCTTGAGTCCCGGGGAATAATCCGTCCAGTCCACAGCACTTTCAATAATCCGGTGCTGGGAATATTGAAGCCAAACGGCCAGTGGAGACTCTGCGTCGACCTTAGGGAGCTCAACAAACGTGTCCATACTTCCCGATGGCCTCTGCCCTACATTGACCAAGGGCTGGCCCAGATTCAGGGGTCACAGGTATTCACAGCAATAGACCTGACCAATGGATACTGGGCCGTGCCTGTCAGTAGGGAGGACCAATACAAACTGGCTTTTACCTTTGGGGGCCAGCAGTACACCTGGACCCGGACTCCCTTCGGATACCTCAACTCCAGCAATGAATTCAACATTTTCCTACATAAGGCCATGCCCGACCTGGGTGCGAGGGGTAACCTGGCTTATGTAGATGATGTCCTCATCAAAAGTTCATCTGTGGAGAAACACATAGCGGAGATCCGTTATGTTCTGACGCTGTTGAGGGCCGCCGGAGCAAAACTTTCCTTTCAGAAAGCACAGTGGTGTAGGACCCGTGTTAATTTCTTGGGGCATGAGATTACTCCTCAGGGTCTCTGTCCCCAAGAAAAGAAAGTGGAAGCACTCCAGAAACTGAAAGACCCCACAACTCTGCGGGAACTAAGGAGCCTCCTTGGACTGACTAATTACAGCAGAAAGTTCATTGAAGGCTACGCAGAGATCACTAGACCCCTGATTCATCTCTTGAAGGGGGGGGTCAAGTGGGAATGGGGTCCAGAACAATCCGAGGCGGTAAGACAACTCAAAAGAAGCCTCTCACAAGCGCCTTGCCTAGCTTACCCTGTCAGAAACAAGGAGTTCTTCCTGGAGACGGGGTTCTCTAATACGTGCTTGATGGCAGTATTATACCAAAAGCATGGCAAGGTCAATAAAGTAATCTCCTATGCGAGCAAAACTTTATCCTCTGTGGAGGAAAAATTTAACGATTGTGAGAAGGCACTCCTGGCAACGGTGTGGGCATTGAAGAATTACCGCCCGTTTATCCAGCGGGAACACATCATAGTGGAGACTCCACACCAGCCTCTGCAATATCTCCAAAGTGACAGAATCCGGGCCGGAAATGTGAGTAATTCCCGAATTACTTCCTGGATTCTGTCAATGCAAGTCTTTCCTGTGGAGGTCAGATATGGCCAAAACAAGAAGAGTCCCCTCGCGCAAGGTCTGGCTGACTTGCATGATTGTGCCAGAGAAAACTGTCTCGAGGACGAAAGTCTAAAAATCAAGGACAACATGGAGGCATACCTTAATTCCCCACACAAAGTCTTTGAAGAAGACAAGTGTGAGGGAATGCCCACTGTCTATGTGGATGGATGCTCTTACCATATTGACAACGACGGGGAGAAAGAACTGGTGGCTGGCGTAGGGAATGCATGGGTGAAGGAGTTCCCAGAACCCTCCGCTGGATACAAAATTGGTCCCCGAAGTAGTCAGGTGGCAGAATTGACGGCTGTGCATCAGGCCATCCTCACTGCTGTCCAGCATCAACTCCACGAACTGGTCATAATCACAGATTCGGATTATGTACGGAATGGGTTCGTGGAGCACCTGGTCAACTGGAAAACCAGAGGCATGTTATGCGCTAATAACAAACCCCTGAAACATGGGAAGTTAATCCAAAACATTGATGATCTGGTCACCTCGAATGGGATGACCATCTACTGGAAGAAGATCAAGGGTCATTCCAAAGTAGAGGGACCAGAAAAAACTGGAAATGACTTAGCTGATCAGCTGGCCAAAACCGGGGCCATCCAAGGGGATCTAATCGAAATAGAGTCCCTGTTGGGGGAAATCCAGGTCACCGCTATCACTAGGTCCCAGACAAATGCTCACAATGATCTTTCAACTGCGCAATGGAGTAAGGAGCCCCCTGATGCTGATTTAATTACAGCTCAGAAGGGGGATCCAATTATTGGTAAGTTTTACCAACTTCTTGAGGACCCTGAGAACTTTCCCCTGACGGATACCGATTACATTGGGTAAGAGTACCTAAGAGTGTTGATGAAATGTTCAAAAATGTTCCGAATCCAAGACGGTTTGTTGGTAAGGAAATCCCAAGCTGGCCATGATAAGTGGGTGGTTCCTACCTCATTCCGAAGCCTGATGTTAAGTCACGCCCATGATGCGGCCACCACCAGTCATAGGGGGTTTCACACAACACTGGAAATCTTAAGAGAGGTTGCATACTGGCCACACATGGGACAGGACCTCGACCAATACTTGAAGGGGTGTCTTGTGTGTGCACAATTTCAGCCATCATCCCTCACACACTGTGCGCCTCTCCAAAAGAGGGGGATGACACTGCCATGGTCAGATTTTCAAATCGACTTTGTAGGCCCTGTGATTCGCTCATCTAGAGGAAACAAGTACATGTTGACCATTACATGCTTGTTTACCAAGTGGGTGGAATGTCTCCCAGCCCCAAACTGCAAGGCAGAAACAGCAGCTGCCCTGATGATTAACCACGTCTTTTCCCATTTTGGTCTACCTCAAAGGATTGAGTCAGACAGGGGTAGCCACTTCACCAGTGAAGTAATGACAAAGATGTGGGAGATACTGGGGGTCAAAAGAAAGCTACATATTGCTTACCGGCCAGCTTCTTCTGGAGCAGTGGAGAGATATAACCGAACCATTGTGAGCATCTTAAAAAAGTTTGTGGCAGATTCTGGGCCAAGTTGGGATATCCGATTACCTCTGGTCCTAATGGCCATCAGATCTACCCCTTCATCTACAACCAAAATGTCACCATTTGAGTTGATGACTGGACGCAAGATGGTGCTTCCCCAGCATTTGCTCTACAGAACCCAAGAGCAAACGTTGATAAATGCCTCCACAACTCATGAGTATGTGGAGAATTTAAGGAAACACCTTCAACATGCTTTTGCCTATGCTCAGCGGAATCTAGAAAGATCAGCCGAGAGCATGAAGACCCACTATGATTTAAAAACTACCCGAAAGGAATATAAGGTGGGTGATCGGGTCTATCTATACAATTTCCAAAGGAACGAGGCCAAACAGCGAAAATTCTTGCCTATATGGAAGGGACCGTTTGAAATCATAGACAAGATCTCCCCTGTTGCCTATAAGATCTGCATCCCCAAAGGCAGTCTGGCGGAAGGGGAAGACAAGTGGGTCCATATTAACCAGCTAAAGTGTGCCATCCCAGGCACACTTTGCAGCAACTGGAGGAGTCATCTGCAATACCAGAGGGGACCGCTCCAGATTAATTCAGTTCCAACCCTAAAATATCCCACATATAGTCTCTAAAATATTATACTCTTGTAAGCCACTGTCTTTGAATGATAACTTGTATCTCAAAAGTAAAATGTTAGGTATGTTAAAGTATAAAATGTATATGTCTGCCACACCATTAGTAGTGAGGGAAAAATGTCTACGAATAGGTATTGCCGCTTTTACTTTGTCGTCCTAGGAGAAAGAAAACCTGGAGACTGGCCAAGGAGGACGATCCGGAGACCGGGAGCAGAGACCCAAGGGGTCCGGGGTACCGCTCAATCCTCCCATCAGGACCAGCAAGGAGAACTGATTGATCGACTGGAGGTAGGAAAAGATGCTGAATTGTGCCACCTATGGAATTGGAAGAAGAGGAGGCGAACATCCCAGATCTTGCGAGTTCCATCAGTGAAAGGACAGAATGGCCATCGCAAGAGGGGGGGCTTGTGGGATGTTTTTACCCATGCATCCGAGCCCTGCCACAAAAACTGTGCCTTACTGGCATTGAAAACATCATGATGGCCAGATCTTCCCAGAGAATGCACAGGGAAATGCATGAAGAATAGGCTGCCACCCATTTTTGCCTATGTTGTGAGCACAGGTAGTCATCCAGAACTCATGAACTGGACATAAAGATATATCAATAAGGGTTTCCATTCAGTATCCCAGACTAGGCATTGACTTAGCTGTAGTGTTGAATTGAATCCTCTTACAAATTGGGGGCTCGTAGCCGGGGATTCCGGATTAGATCTATCACTTGTGCAGATTAATACAGTGTGTTAACTGACAAGATACATACATCCGGTCGGATCACCACACTGTGTTACGCTGTAAAGCACCAGTGGGCTACCCACACAGTAGCCTGAAACCATTGGGAATGGCAATGCTGATTGCCAGAAAAGCAAATCAGAACTGTGGGGAATTCATTTTCTTAATCCCAAAAATGGTTGCATTACCAGTACTCACCACTATCAGAAAGCCGGCGTTTTAAAACCACCAGACTTTTGTGTAAAACTGCACAAATGAAACAAAACCAGACCAAGGAAAACTTGCTAAGAGGTGGATACAATGTAAAACTATATTCTGAAATGACCTGAAGGAAGTAATTATTTAATGTATATGTAAAAATTGTAAGTGATTTAAACTGGGAACAAAAAGTGACATTTAGCTGAAACCTGGCTTAGTGAAACTGGATTCTGCCTGACAACTACCTCTGACAGGAGAAACCTGTTCAGCCACTCTTCCCAGGCCTAGCTGCATCCTGCTGCCCCTGGCCAAAAGGAGTTGTCACCTCTCTGATTAGATTAGGGGTGGGGCAGCTGGGGACTAGAGGGAGTTGAACAAAGGCCTGTCCTGGACTCAGGCAAATGTTATATTGGGGGGCCGTAAAGTGGTTTCCTCTTAGGGGAAACTGGGAGGGGCAGTGCCTCTGCTAGCAGCTGAGCTTGGGGGAAGTGGATAAACCAGTTATTCCACCCTGTGATGTGGGAGGCCACACCCCTTTTTGACCAGGGCATAATTTTAAAAAGATAGATAACTCATAGTGCGGACTTGTCAGAATTATATAAGTAATATCATTATTTTTGTGATTTTTCTGTGAACATGTTGAGAGGCGTTAGGACCCTGTGGTGTATTCTGCGGGGTTGCTAGCGGAAAATAGGGTCTCACTCCAAATGTCTGCATGTTAAAAATCTGACACTTCATCAATTAATGTCCATACTCCTTGCGCACATGTGTGTAATTTTGGGTAAATGTCCGATATTGCAAAACCAGTTAAAAAGCCCAAAATGTTGTCATTTTTGAATGCAAGCCCCCAGGAAGATCAGAGGCGGACAAGCATGGACCATAAGGAATATATAATGTGCACATGTAATTTCAACAGATTGTATATCTGGGAAGGATGTATTTGAATCAAATATAGATTTGTGGTCAAACTGACCAGGGGAGGATCCTCTGACCCATAAACCTACAGCATCACTCTGACTCACATTTCTTTGCCCCAATCAAGGGAGAGAGGAGGAATTGGTCAATGATAAGTGAGAGGGGCAGGTTTAGTTATGACCAACACACACACCCACTTTCCAAAACACATAAAAAGAGACTGCTGGGACAGGTAGAGACATTCAATTCCATTTGCTGCGGAGCATGCTGACCGACGACTTCACATCCAGAGATCCAAACTCCAAATCCATCAATCTCCAAAGACCAGAACTTTACTTCAGAACTTAAAGCAAGGGCCTAAACCCACAAACTGAGAACTCTTCTCAGCAGGCCTCAGCAACCTTAAAATCATTTGCAAACTCTTCCACAGCCGGGCGAGCCGTTTGAATTCTTTTGTCAAGAACAATTGCCAGAGACCAGACCGGAGATCCAGAGTGACCCAGCCCGCTGTGAGCAGAACCAGAGAGCTGACCCAGATCACTGTGAAGTGCCGAGACCAGAACCGGAGTCCAGTCCAAAACCTGACCAGATCCGTGGCAAGGCCTATTTCAAATTTATATTGTGAGTACCTAGCAGAACTGTGCAGAACCAATCTCTTAGTTAAAATAATCTAATCCAAACTATTTTAACCTAAGTAGAACAGCCTCCTAGAAATCGTGTCATCTGTCATTTGTAAAGCTGCACAACTGTCACCTGTCAATTCTGAAGCTGCAAGCTGTCACCTGTCATTTTGAGTTTACTTTAAATCCGAAAAACTAGCTTTATTTAATCGTCCGTATCTCTGGACACCCACTCGCGAAATTTACCGCGATTTGCGATTTTGGCTCAATTTCTCCACTTGTCAAAATAGCAGCTCCATTCTTTCTTTTGTTAAAATCCGTTTGCAACTTGGTAATAACTCATAGAGCATTGCTAAAGTGAGCCTGAACTAATACCAACACGCATCTCCCACTCACCCTGAATCTCTAGAGGGAATTAAAATCATTGGCACATTTTCCCATCCATTGCGATCACATTTAAAAAGCATTTTGGGCCTGTGTTTCAAACTCCTACCTGTTTCCTCTAAGCTTGCTGGAGGGGATTTGAATTTCGTATTGTATTTGAGTGCATTCCTGAGAACTGTGTGTGTTACTTCCATCTCCTTCCATTTCTTACATTGCATAGGGGAGGGGGGTGAATTGCCAGAGAAAAAGTGATTATCTTATCTTTTGCTAAAATCATATCAAGTATTTCTGTACTGCATTTTATTCCTCATTGCTTTTCCCTTGAAATCATAAAAGTATTTTTGCTACTTTATCCATCCTATACTAACTCCTCATTGATTATAAAGAAGTGTGCTAGTGTCAGATTACCCATTGTTGATGAACATTATATTTATAAGGGCGATATCGATATCGATTATTAATTTATTATAAAAGTGTGGTATCTATATTTTGTTTTATTTCTCAAATAAACCTTTTAAACTTGCAAAACAGAACTACTTCTTGGCTCAGTGGGGTCAGGGGGATTCTAAGAGAGGGGTGTTATATAGGGGTAGTCATCCAGAACTCATGAACTGGACATAAAGATATATCAATAAGGGTTTCCATTCAGTATCCCAGACTAGGCATTGACTTAGCTGTAGTGTTGAATTGAATCCTCATACATAGCAGAAGTGTCTTGCAGAAGATGTCAATGGTACACAGGGCAAGCTTATGCCGATAAGCAGGAGAAAGGGAAGCTCCTGCACCCACGGTACCGGCCTTGACTCCAGAAAAGCCCCAGGCGAAGTGGTTCATCACAGCCGGTGAGTCGAGGGGAGAATTTATAAGAACCCGGCTGTGTTGAGTGAATGAGTCACAAAGTAGCAAAGTTGAACGAAGTTCAAGGAACTGTGAATTAACTATAAAAAGGTTAAGGGGAGACCAGCTGCAGAGGAAAACTGGCACCACGTGGGTGCTAGCTCAAGAGACTATGGTCGGTCCCCAGCTGAGGGAAAACTACAATTACCAGAAGGCTGTAGGAGGGCCAGCGAAATAGGTCAAAGTGGTCATACAGAGGGTCGAGCAAAATCCCTGTACAATCGAAAGACTTTGATCTACAAGCACTGTGAAAGAAAGAGAAGTGAATCCCAACGATATTGAACAATTATGACAGTGAAATGAAGAGGGGTCCGAGCCCGATCGAAGGAGATCCAGGGGTGAAGCCATCACTCAAGTTAAAGACATTGCGAAACGGAGGGAAGAGAAGTCCTGCAAAAAGTCAAGAGGGTCCCATGCCCGACCGAGGGAGATCCAAGGGTGAAGCCATCACCCAAGAAGGCAAAGGAAAAGGCAAAAGGGCTCCGAGCCTGACTGAGGGAGATCCAGGGGTGAAGTCATCACCCAAAAAGGCAAAAGAGAATAGGGGTCTGAGCCCAACCAACAGAGAACCAGGGGTGAAGCTATCACCCAAAGTTGATTGATAAAGGAACTGTGGTATATTTTGGAATACGATACATAAAGGGCCAGTGTCCAGAAGAGGGTGACCCAGGGACGACACCATCACCCTATCTGAACTGTGGTTATAAGAATTGAGAAGGGTTAGCACCCAGAAGAGGGGGGACCCAGGGGTGAATCCATCACCCAGCGAATATTGGAACAAACTTTTCATTTGTTAATGGAACATTTGTTTTGTTATTTGAACACTTCAGGTCCTTGAAGGAAAGAGACTTTCAAGAGAAACAAGACTTGGCCATAGATGGCCCTGATAGCTGAAAGCCCGAGAGCATGTACTGAGAGCTGCCATTGGAACTGTCATCTCATGCTGGAGAAAGGCCTGAGACTGTACTGTGTTCCAAGCTCCCACCTAACCCCATGTCCAAAACGTGGCGAAGGGACACCCAGGATACCGCATCCTGACATATTATTTGACGACCCTTCTTTTCCTTGAGAACTATCTGTAGTATTGTGGCATCAACCTGTAGAAAGAATGCCGGACAAGATTCCAGGGTGGAACACGAGGAACAAGACTGGCAGTGGGAGAATAGATGCCAAAGGAGAGACAGCAGCGTTCATGTCCCCACTTACCCAGTATTCATTTAAATAGTAATAAACCATTTAGGCAAGTTATCCAGCCTCCGCCTACAATTCAGTGGCGATTAGGAAAACTTACCAGCAGTGCGGCGATGGTGACCAGTATAGGAGGCGACCAGCTGTGAACTGCGACTGCGATGGTACTCCAGGTGAGAGTGCGCCGGCCGCTGCCATCCTGGCATTAAATGAAAACTTAAGAAGAAAGAGAGACAGTGATCCCTCATAAGTCGGCTCTGCGCCGCACATGCGCATAGTGAGTAACAAGCGATCAATACGAAAGCCACGTCCAGATGGACATTAGCCGAAAGGACATTGCAACGTGATGCGGGTGGCCATTTTGAGAGGTCAGACACCATCCTCATCAAGAAAGCCTCCTCCTCGTCCCAGCATTGATAAAAAAAATACTTTTTTTTCCTCTGCTTTGCCAGCAACTAAAAAAAGTTCTTCATTAGCTGCATCCAGAGTAATAAAAAAAAAAAAAGAGTAATAATTACAATGTATTAAAAATACCAACCCAAGCCACATCATTCCTAAAGAAACAACCAGGCAAGGCCACAGCTACTAGCATGCATATCAGAACGGCTAACCAAAGTGGTGCAGGAGACATGTTAATACACAGTGTTCTGGTGCCTCAAATATTTTTGCCTGAGGTTGGTGAGCCTACACTGACATGGAAAAGATGGCTTAACACATTTGAACACTACGCCAATGTAGTATGTGGTGTGAATTATAGCGTAGAGAGGAAAAAGTCCTTATTTTTGCACTGTTTAGGACCGGCTGGCCAAGAGAAATTTGAAGATCTACCTGATCTTGTTGCAGATGAGTGTGTTGATATGAACAAATATGAGAAATCAATACAGAAAATGAACAAACATTATGAGAAGAAAATAAGTACAATTTTAGAAAGATGTAAGTTGGGGAAAAGAATACAGGAAGAAGGAGAAAGTGTCAAACAAAATATCACAACTCTGAGGAAGCTCGCCATAAAATGTAAATTTAACCAACAATTAGAGGAAAGACTGAGAGATCAATTTACGTTGGAATGCAGCAGCAGCAAGGTGAGAAAAAAACTATGGACTGAAAATGATCCGGGTCTAGACACAGCACTGAAGATGGCTAAGGTGGTCGAACACACAGAAAAATATGTAGAAACGTTGGAGGGTAGAGTAAAGGAGATGGCAGTCAGAGCAACAGTAATAAATACCATACAACCAGCCAGTGATGAAATGATTGCCAGAGTGAATACTCAAAATAGGAGATGGGGAAGTAGCAATTATAGAGATACACAAGCAAACTACGAAAGCAGATTCAATGGTGAGAGAAGGGATGCCCAGGAAAGGAATGTACAAGGATAGGATACTTGATACTGAGTATCAACTCAGGGGTCGAAGTGGACAGAGAGGAATAGAACAGACCATCTCAAGAACATGCTACAGGTGTGACAGTCCTTCTCATTGGGCGAATAGTCTGGATTGCCCTGCTCTGAGAATCATCTGCAGGATCTGCAATGGAAGAGGACACTTGGCTCGGTGCTGCATGAGTAGGAATGCTGGCTCGAATTGGATTGGGAATGGAGACAGTGATGAAGGCGAAGAATGCATCTCAGTAGTACTAGGTGAAGATGAGGACTTGGATGGTCCGATGGCCATGGTCATGGTCAATGGATACCCGATAGTTATGATTGTTGATTCGGGAGCGAGAAACACACTTATCCCAGAGATAGTATAGAGAAGATCTGGACCAACATTTTTACATGATGTTGATATCAAAGCAAGAGCATATGGTGGTGCAAATATTGAGTTAATTGGTTGGTTCATGGCAACTTTAACATTCGAAGATAGACAGGCCGAAGGTCACATTTATGTCTTAAAGAGAGGGGCATCCTCTCTTCTCAGTTGGACCCATCAGAGATTATTAAAGGACTGGATCTGAATGCTGAAGAGTCTGTTTTTTTAGTTGAAGGTCCAGAGATGAACAGAGAGAAAATACAAGCTGAAATATTCAAGGATGATGCCATAGATTGCGAGAGAGGTTTCACACATTGCATATTCATTAAACAAGGTGCCAAACCAGTAGCGCAGAAACAGTGTTATGTTCCTTTAGCACTAAGGGAAGAAGTAAAAATGGAACTCAGGAAGTTGGAAGAACAAGGGATCATTGAAAGTATTGATGCATCTGAGTAGGTGTCCCCCTTAGTTGTCGTTAGGAAGAGCTCTGGAAAAGTACGCATCGATTTAAGAGTACTGAAGAAATGCATAATTCCTGATAGACACCTGTTACCAAACATAAAAGAATTGATTTCAACAATGGGGTCGGCGAAAGTATTCTCAACTCTTGATCTTACAGCTGCCTATCATCAAGTGAAACTACACAATGAGTCAAGGCAGTTAACAGCTTTCATCACTCGAATATGAATATTGCAGGATGCCGTTTGGACTGATATCAGCGACTTCAGTGTTTCAGTAAATTATGTATCACTTTCTGGATGATATTCTGGTGTACGCCGAGAATGAAGACGAACATGACAGAAGGCTAGAGAGAGTTTTCAAGAATTTTCCCGATGTAGGGATGGTCCTCAGTAAAGAAAATTCAAAAATTAACAGAGCAATTTTGTCACAATTCCATGAAGGAAAGGAGCACTTCATAGCATTCCCATCCCGATTGCTTAAAGGAGCAGAAAAGGCATATGAAACTATAGAGAAGGAAGCACTGCCCATTAGATGGGCGATGGACACGTTTAGGAGCTTTGACTGGGGAGTCAAATTTGAATTGCATAATGATTACAAATCTCTAATGAAGGTTTTTTAGCAACAAAAGGTCTAGAAAAAGTATCAGGCAGGATAAGGAGATGGGTGTCCAGATTATAGGAATTTGATTTTATGGTGACATACATCCTGGGTGTGAGAAACTATGCAACAGATTGTTTATCAGGGATGAATAACAATATGGACATGGAATATGACGATGATGATCGGGAAATGATCTGTGAGATATCCGATGCAGTGATATCAAAGCAAGAGTGGGATGAAGAATTGTCAAAGGATACAAAGATGTTGTTTGTTATTAAAGAGCTGGAGGAAGGAAGGTTGCATAAAGATGAGATGCAAAAGGCAGGAGCAGGAGACTTTTGGAATGTGAAAAATTAGCTATGTGTCCAAGATGGCTGTGTTACGAGAGGAGACAAGTTGGTGCCGCCTGAGGGAATCAGAGAGAAGGTGATATGTCTTGGGTACGAAGGGCACCAGGAATGGTAAAGACTAAGTGAAGAATAAGGAGTACATATTGGTGGCCAGCGTGTGACTTGCAGATTGAAAGAAGCGGCAGGAATGGTATCCTTTGTATAAGTAGCAATAACGTTCGTGTGGGTGCAAAAAATCCAATGGTGCTGACAGATATACCAGAGAAACTGTGGAAGAAACTGCCCATTGATGTTCTTGGGCCAGTATGTAGTGGTGGATGTCAGATGTATTGTGGTTATTTATATGTTGACCAGATGGGCGGAACTGATAATGATGCCTCAAGTGACAACCAGAAGGGTAACTGAGTTTGTTGAAGAGTTGTGTGAATGTGAGGGTTATCCAGAGGAGGTGTTGACTGATAATGGTTCACAATTTAAGTCTAAAGAGATGGAAAGGTACCTCAAGGAAAGATCCATTGTGCATAAAGTCAGTTTCAGTTATCACCCTCAAACAAATGGCATTGTGGAGAGGTACAATAGGGTGATTAAGGAGGCTATTAGGTGGGCATGCTCGAATGGGAAAGATTGGTAGGAGGTTGTGAGAAGAACTGTGGTAGCTCCTAGGTTCACACTGCATAGCACTACAGGAGTTTCTCCTTTTGAATTAAGCAGGGGATTTAACCACCATTAATTTATTTTCGGGTTGGATGAGTGATGTAGCAGGCATGGATGTGAGACTGGATGGCATGAGGGATAACATAGGGATAGACAGGTAACCAACAAGTTGCTGCAAGACAATTGGTGTTTCAGTAGTGTGAGGTTGCCATGCATTGGTTGTTTGGTCAGGATCAAGTTACCGGTTGTGTTGAAGATAGATGCCAGTGGTCAAAACCTATTGAGGTTGTGGAGGTGTTCAGACATGCTGTGAGAACAAGGGACAGTGGAATGTGGACCAAGGAGAGAGTGATGGTACTGACGGAGGATGTGGTTGAAAGCAGGAGGCGGAATGGAGGTGAAGTTAGGAGAGATGGTGAATGTGGTACGTCTTCCTGTGGGAGCGCATTTTCCTTGGCAGGTAATACAGATATGCCACTGATGACATTGAGGTTAGGAAGGAGCTACCGAATACCCAGGCATTTGAGTAACTATGCCGAGTCGTAAAAGTTGGAGGAGATGTTTGTGCAGGAAAGAGGATGTGTAGGGCATCTAGTGGCATCACACTGTAGAAAGAATGCTGGAGGAGATTCCAGGGTGGAACACGAGGAACGAGGCTGGTGGGTGTAGAAGGGACGGCAAAGGAGAGACAGCAGCGTTCATGTCCCTACTTACCCAGTATGCCAAAGCTTATTCCATATTCATGTATTCATTTAAATACCAATAACCATTTAGGTAAGTTATCCAGCCTCCGCCTATGTTTCAGTATCCCACACCCCTTTTTATATCAGTTGTGAGGTTTGGCAATAAGTTTCTTAGTATAGACCTTTTTATTTTGACACAACACCACCAAGACTGCCTTATTTTCATCTGATGGTTGACGCTTCCTCCCATCTTAGATTTAGGTTTAGATTAGGCGTTTTTCCAACCTGCATACACTATTTCATTGTTCAATAAACACTCTTGAACTGTGATAACTTGTGTCTGGTTTACCTGTTGTCACCATGAGTTTTTCACAGTAAATAAAATCACATGTCTTATGCTCTGTGATCATTTGTTTATTTTGAGTGCAGGAAGTATACCTAGTGATTGTATATCATGCACCTCACTAAAATAAATGTTCTTTCCTAATAAACAACATTCAACAATTGTGCGCAGCCATTTTCTACACATACAGCAGTACTGCTTCATTGTTAACAAATACAGTAAGATGCAAAAAAAATCACAAAGCTCCATTATCAACATATTAACAATTAATACTTTCAACAAAACAATGACAAATAACTGATAAATACCAATAGTATTTTGTCACAGGTAGCATGAACTGCACCATGAGCACAGTGTGAGTTCTGCAGTCAAAGAAATTAGAAAAAATGTTGGGTTTTATACTTTCCAAAATCAAATGAAGAAAAAGAGGAGTATATTGTAAATAAATGAATAAAATGGCCAACACATATTCACTGCAAACTATCACAAAGAAGTACACATGTACAACATTAACAACAGCCAATTACAAACACCAAAACACATACAAAACCATACCCAGCATCTCTAGTAGCCACGGCTACAAATTTTGACTTGTAGCCGCAGCTACAGGTACTTTATTTACAAACTGAAAATCAAACTAAGCCAACCTTCAAAACTTCAAATAAGATAAGGGAACACCCAAGCACATAAAATAACAAACACAGATACAATTCTGACCTGTATCATCCACATAAAAATAAAATGATTGCACAGAAAATGTTTGGTCCAATAGATGCAGCTATAACAATAGCCGCGTCTGCCACAACAACCAATGAAAAGGTGAAAAGTGTTGAAGCGCCCATTCACATGCTAGTTATTCCCGCGGTTATAGAGAAGCCTTGCCGGTTCAGCCTTTATTAAACATGGCTAAGAGACATCCACAAACACTCAAGGTGCCAGGTGGGTGGCGGGTAGCTGTGGGTACACACGCCAGCTGTTGTTGTGGCTAGGCACGATCATCAAAACACCAATCAATCCTTTTGTATAGAAGCGGTTATAACATTCTTTTATATATAAACCTTCTCATAGTCGGGGCAATCACATGTCCACGAACGCTCAACGTACCATTTGCTGGTATATAAACATGGCTGAACAGAGTACCACTTTTACCGGTGGGTAGCAACGCCGTGCAATGGGTGGGTGCTGGGTAGCCGTGGTTATTAGATTTTAAAAGAAATCTGAGTATGAAATAGGAATTACGGAAGAGTCACTAGTGATACAATGCTAGTTAAAATGTGTCACTACAGTATATGACTGTTCATGGAATTATGTAAATTGGATGATAAGAAAAGTACAGTATACATAGTAGTTAGGATATAGAACATGTGGTTAACTTGGCTGCATGCAAACAAGTTCATATACATTAGTATACAATTATAATTATCCTATCTGTAAAATCTACATGAAAAACAATTCAATACATTCTTTATCCTCATATATAGTGCAATAAATATACACTATAAGATACAACATTCGTGCACAGCACAGTACTCTTTGCACATACTAATCATTGGGTCATTGGGAAATAAAATCCACTTTGATAAAAAAAAAACATACTTCTGGATGGACTTCCCCATACTGTGCTGCAGCCTTTTTTGACTTGCATATGGTCTTCCCTCTTCACTGGAGCTGTGAGGGTAGTTGTGCTGAATCAACCTCCGCACATTAAAGGTGCAGCCACCAACAGCCAAAGTCTTGAAACCCCTGCAGCAGTGGAGCACTCCATTTGAAGAGTCATCAGAAATGCTGCAGAGATTCAGAAAGGAGGCTTTTCATGAAGTGTCTACAGATGTGCTGCTCCTATCTCCAGCATTACCACTTGGACGAGCAAGAGGCCTTCCAAGATTTTTTCTATCTAATGCCAATGCATCTGAAGTCTTCGCCCGCTTCATCCCAATTTTGTGCACCAAAGTTTGTTTTGAATTAGAACAAGAGAGAATATGGTAGATTACGTAAACTTGGAGAACAGGGATATAAAACAATCACACAGAACAAACACTAGTATTCTTAAAACATATTTTCCCAATGTTTCAGTTATGAGAATAATGTGCTGCCTAGGCCACAAATGGCTTCTCCCAGGAGATGCCACACTAGCCCATTGAGAAATGACTCCCTCCATACCTAATGTGCATTGCCATCACTAGTTCACTAACATGATAGGGGTACAATAAAAGTATAAAAAGTGTTGCTATAATCGATTAACATTAATATATGAACTGAGTGAGAACAAACAAGGGACATGATGCTAAGGAATTACAATAGAGTGAATGGGGTAGGTTAAGTAAACTTTGAAAACAAGAGAGAATTGGGTAGGTTAAGTAAACTTGGAGAACATGGGAAACAAAACAGTGACACAGATAGAAACTGTACCCATGAACAATCAGGACACCGGAGATTCCATAGACGAGATATCTACCACACCCAAAAAAATGATGTTATGTTGATCATTGCAAACAGTCCTTTTTAGTGACCAATGTTCCATCCCAAAGTTTAGGAACATCATAACCGATCAACCACCTGTTATAGGTGCACAACTACAATGAATGTAGAAAAGCAATACCTTCTCCACAACCACTTCCATCCGCTCTTAAGTTTTGGATTTGGGTTGGCCTTTCACAGGAGTTAACTGTACAACATCTGGTGCAAGTCCATCGGGTTGATGAGAATGATGCAGCTACAAGAAAAAACTAAAATAAAAAATTACTAAAATAAACTTGCAAAACACCATCAACTGTACTACCTCACAGAAAACTGAAAACAGATAAAAGTACTGCATAGTGAAAGTGAATTGAAATTACAACAAATACAATCAGATAAATGTTCAACATCACTAACAAGAATACAAAAACTAAATACCTGTATATACATGCCTTTGATTGACTAATCTAATTTTGTAGGTCCATGTTAGCGAAAGTTAAAAAAAACATAAAAAATACTTGCAACAGAATCAGAGCAGATCAAAAAAAATTATACTGAACACCATCTGATAGCAGTGGTTAATATAACTAAAACACGCAACACTACAGAAAAACCATCAAATATGTAAATATGTATTAATACTAACTTCCACATCAGCCACACTCTTGACATGTGCACACTGTGATTTCTGGAATCAAAAGCAGATCATTGCAGAAAATGGCGGCGTGTATACCTTCAAAAATGAATATCACAAAAAGAGGACTATATACTAATAAAACTACTAAAATGGATGACACATTTTCACCACAACCTATCACAGAAAGCTACACAAATAACAACAACCAATCACAAACAATCAAACTCACTGAAATCCTTTTTATCCCTGCCAAGCATGACTTGTAGCCACGGCTACCACATGCCCACAAACACTCAACGTGCCATTTGCTGGTATGTAGCTGCGGCTGCACAGGGTGCCACTTTGCTGTGGGTAGCAACACTGCATGCTGGGTGGGTGATGGATAGCCATGGGTAAACACCCCAGTCATTGCTATTGCTAGGCACGATTCTCAATCAACCAATTGCACCCCTTTCGTTATAGCCGTGGCTATAACACATATTTAAAAAAAAAAGAATCAGAGTATGAAATACAAATGATAAAGCAGACAGTAGTAACACAAATGTACTTAAACAGTGTCAATCCAATAAATGACTACTCATGGAGTTGTTTAAATTGGATGATGATGAAGAAAGTATACATAGTAGTTAGGATATAGAAGATTGGAGTTAGGAAATGTGGATGAGGTTCAAAAACAGGTAAAGGATGTGTTGGACACAAAGAATGAAAGTATGGTACATAATGACTTCTAGAATCTAAAGCACAACACTGCACACATTGGTGCCTTTTATACTTTCCAAAATAAAAACCACTAAAAGAGGTCAAATTGAAAAATCACAGAGAAATGTTAATAAAGTAGTTTCAGCATTCATGACAGAGCACAACCAATTATGGATTTCAAACAACAACGTACAGTTCTACATAACCAATTTCTATACACATGATGGAGAACACGTAATCAATGAAAGTAATGCCAAGTTTCTTTATAACATCAAAGCAGTACTCCAAATGTGCTAAAATACTACAACCAGTCTACCCCAAAACAGTGTACCCAGGACTACACATCACATATAGACAAATTAAATGAAACAACATCCCCAAAAATGTTTCAATATAACCGCAGCTAGAGTTCATTGACTTTTTTATAGCCACGGTTACAAGATGATACTTTGGGGGTATCACATAGGTTTTCATACTATACACATATTTATGTGATAGATAGTTCTTAAAACGTATTCCTTCAAATACATAAAGTGTACTTTTCAGCATTAAACATGCGGCTACGATCTCCAAATGCTGCTACAATTCACCTCACCTGCAAAGTTCAACACCCCATTGGGCTACACGGAAGCCGCAGTTACACAAATATGTTTTAAAAAAATATATGTTGACATCCCTATATGCATGTCAATTTGAATATGAATAAAGAGGTGAGAGTATGGTAGCATATCCATAACGTCCCTTTAACAAAAATGTTTAGAAAAAATAAAACACAAGACAGATTTGCAAAACCATGCTTTGAGGTCCTTGCTGATGCTCCTTGTGAATGTTTGCTGCAATCCTGTCGAGCACTTCTGGCTGTAGCCACAAGCACCATTTTGTTTCCCATCCAAACCTATCCCGATTTTCGAAAAACTTACCACATAGTGGGTCCCTGGTGGCCATGCCCACTTTAATCCCATTGCTGGTCCCTCGTGGTCATGGCCAGTAGCCAGATTTGCCTACTGCCCATGGCCACAGGCTTCACCTCAGTCACCAAATGTATATCATTATTTTTGTACCTACATTTATGACACTTCAAAAAATAAAACATGGACACATTTGCAAAACCAAGCTTTCAGGTCCTTTCTTGCACGAGTTTGCTGCTAGTCCGTCCGTGTTTTATTTTTTGAAAAGAGTCAAAATCTACATGCTTAAAATAGTCATATAACTTAGCCCCCACTTGACAAAATCCATTCAGATTTTGCACAAACATTCAAGGTTGGGTCTATAATCTTTCTGAAAACGTTTGTGCACATTCGGCAACTGGCAACAAAGTTATAAGCCATCTAAAAATGTTGCCACCCCCTCTAACTTTCCCCTTTCTTGACATAATCTCATCTAACTTTGCAGAAACATTCAAATCTGGGTCTAAAATCTTTTTTGCAAACTTTTGTGTAGCTTCATCAAATGACACCAAATTTATAAGCCTTTCAAATATTTTGGGACCCCCTCTAATTTTGCTCCCTCTTGGCAAAACAGCACCAAATCTTGCAGAGCCATTCAGGGGCAGGTCTTGAATGATATTGCATGCAGTTTCATTGAGTGGGGCCAAAATTATAAGCCATCCAAAAACTGCTTTTCACCAACCTGTAATTCAGAAATAGGCATGGATGTCCCCGAACATCCGGACTGTTCGCAGACTTCGGAGATAGAAAAAGACACAAGTTTTTTCATTTTATGGCCATATCCCATCCCATATCACCCCCCACCCCTCCAGAGATTGTTTCATTAGTTTGACAAGTGCAATGCTGTGTTTTTTAATATGTTTTTATTGCGATGTCCAGAGACAACGGCTGCTGTCTGCGAATCCAACATGGAGACTGTTTCAAAGTATTTGACGCAGCTCACGTTTTTCACCATTCAATCAGCGGGCACGTCCGATGTCTGCAGACATCACGGCAGGCCCTGATTGGTCAAATAGGGAAGTAAGTCAGTGGGCCTGACCCAAATATCGCTCATTTCTTTTTGCCTACTTTTTGGATTTTTTTTTTAAAAACTACTTGACAGATTTACTAAAAAATTACAAAAGCATGCTTTCGGGACCAAGCTACTGCTCCTAGCACAAATGTGTTTAAACTCAGTCCAGCGGTGTGGGCTTTAGGCATGAGCAACATCTCTTTTCCATTGCGTCTATGAGAAAAACCACACATTTTTGGCCCACCCCATAACTTTGCCACCCCTGGATGAAACCTCACAAAACTTTGCAAAATCAATCCGAGGGGGACATATACTCATTTTCCATTGTTTGCTGAGGATTCGTCCATGGGGGGTAGGGGACAAAATTAAAAGCAGCACAATTAGCTTAAATATCATAAAACTCCCTAAGGTTTTTCCACATACTATAGAATTTTCCAGTGCTGCTTCTATAGCTCTGCATAGTATTTTTGAAGGCTCCTAAAGGATAGAATAACATTCTTTGCATGCTCTGGGGAGATTATTCTAGAGATTTTAACATAAAAAAATATGTAATGCTGAGCATCCCAAAAAGGCCTTAGTATATAAAGCTTCCTATCCAGCCACTAGTGGGAGGGAGGTCTATCTGTATCTGATAGAATCCAGGTTAAAAATCTACTAGGCTTTTCTTCGCTCTAAAAATGCCTCAAAGAAGCTACTACCTTAAACCTATTGAATTGTTCCCCAAGTCTAGTATTCCCACACTTAGGATACCCAGCGGGATATAGATAGGGATCTCTCTTCCTGGTATCCCTAAACTCAAGATACGCAGTCTGTTGCATACTGGTATTCCTTCCCTAAACACACCTGGAGGATACAATTATGTGTCCCTCTTCCTGGTATCTCGATCCTCGAGGGGGGATACATTTATGGGTCCAACTTCCACTCGCAGATGGTCCTGTGTTAGGGAGACAAAATGAAGGACGTATTTTTGAAATTGCAGAAAAAAAACAATGAAGTAATAGACTTCTTGAAGAACATCTGGTCATCAAGTCTGGCACATGGAAGCATGCTCCTTCAGATAGACTCTGAAGATGTAGGATTTCTGCTATCGGGCTGTAGTTTTTTTTTATATATCTTATAAGTTAAATACAACATCAGCAGTTAGTGTATGGTGCTTAATTTTGAGAGCCCAAAAATGGCCCTGTAAAGTAAGCATGAGCTTGAAGTTTGAAAAGCCTGGAGATTATGTTGGAGTATTGGAGCAGTGCCTTCGCTTCACTTTAAGAAGCTATAACTGCCCACTTTGGGCTTTTTTAGAAAATACATCTTGAAAGATGCTCCCCCTATTTTCGGTATATTAAAGAAAAAAATGGAATGGGGTCAGGTTGCAAAACTCAAAAAATGGGTACATAGTTGTAGGGCACTGCTTGATAGTGTTTGCTCTTCAGAAGAGGAACTTAGAAATAGCCCTATAAGGAGTGCTGATTGGATCCTCACGACTGAAGAAGCAAACAAATGTAAACTCCTCTATCACTTGAAACATGAAGCTAAGGCCTATGGGTCGCTACCTAAATATTTGAGTACATTCCACTATGGCCCTATGGACCCCAGTTCATGAGGATATGTTTAAATCTGATGCCCACAAAAGAGGTCCTATCGGTTAGACTGAAACCACGCCCAATCAAGGTGGAATGTGATTATTGTAACGTGCAAGGAGCGCCTGGATCCTTAAAGCATATGTTGTTATTTTGCACAGCCTGGACAGTTGCGAGGACCAGGGATTTTAATTAGCATTTAGGCTCAATGAGTAACTCTATCTCCAGAGGAATGGTGTCAACTTCTTCCGAGTGGGGAGAACACATCTTTAGTGTTGGCCACGGCACGATTTTTTGATAACATTTCTAAGTCAATATGATTACGTGATCTATTCAGAAGTTGGAGTCGGGAAGTTGATTGAACAAAGGGAACACTTACCTTTTAGGTAATGTGATGCAATTTAATAAATTTATCTCCCTGAGTGATATGTGATGGGTGGTTGTTTTTAAATATAAAAAAGGTTCGTAATAAACCAAATGTTGCAATTAAAAAAGAAAGAAAACAGACTAATTAGTGAAAGTGGCATGTTAGCTGAGTAAATTACATTAAGAAAATTGACCTAGCCATCTAAGTGAATGGTAAGGTTTTTCAGATCAGCTGCAGCCCACCTTTTGTACTTCCTGCAAATCATGCTGTATACCTTTGTGACATTTTTATTAATGCTCTTCGATAACCAGGTGATTAATAAAACGTTGGTTGGGCTTTATGCAAGGTTTCAATGGGTTCTTGCAACTTTTAATAAGAATCTCATGTCAGTTTCTTTGCTGCCAAGTTCCCTGGTTTTCGAGGATTATAAAAAGACATATTTTAATGAATCTAGGATCACTTCTCCAGTACCGCTTGGTATTACAATCAGATTTTAAAATAGGTTAATATGGGATGTGGATCATTAGGGCTGTGAAGCAGAGCTTGTTCTTTCGAGTTCCTTATTAGGTGCTGTTCGAATAACAATAATTATATAAGCAAAGAAAACTTCTCATCTGTTTACCAGAAGAATGTTGAAAAATGCAATGTTTAAAGTACAAAGAAAACACATCTTTCTGGTGCACCTGTGATCCACTCCGAAACAGCCCGTTTTATGCAACGCACAATTGGCTTCAGAAATAAGGGATTGTTTCTCGAAAAAACATGGCTGAACACCGACAGCAATAAGCATGCATTCTCCTTTCCAAACACGTCACCTTCTGACAGTTTTCCTTTGATGTAAGCTACAGTATCATGTGGGACCGCTTGCACCTACTGATTCGGAGTAAGCATGGCAATGGTGACATAAGCAGGATATTCTATAGGCGCAGCGATGCGCTCATAAGATCTTTAGTTTAAGTGAAGCAGGAGTCACAGGCTGTGCACATAGACCACGAGCTCTCCTCTACAGGAATATGACAGGGCCTGCTTATGTAGGTCTTAGATTAGTAAAAGACACACTCAGAAGTCACAGCCATGTGTACCTGGGGCTAGCAGCCCCTACCCTGATCCTTTTCGGCCTCTTTTGTGCCAAGCTACCTCTTCCCACTCAAACTATTCCTTACTATATCCCATTACGAGGACGCTTCATTTTTCACCCTGATCTTCTTTCATTTCAATATGTTATGTTTTTGATTCTACCACCTGATCGCAGGCCTCCATTTCCTCAGGGAAATCACTGAGGAGACAGTTCCCCTTTCTAGCCAATCTGTGAGGTTACCTGTTCCCACAAGTAGAGCCCATAGCCCTCGTGGCATGGAGCAAGATCTCCATGGAGATACCATATCTTGATTCAGGTGGGTTTGCATCAATGATATCTAACATCAAAGTTGAACATGTTATCACCTACATTAAGGGAATTGGCCCTGTTTGCGGATGGAGTTGAAAGCCTATAGCACATGAATGGGGGGAATAGAAATGGGGTGTTACATACTGAAGAGAGCACAAAAGAATATTTGATCCGCTGCTGCTCAGACCTCTTACATAATGAGAGGAAAAGCGTTGCACAGTGGGGTATGCCCTGTGATTATCTTCCCTTTCCACACCTTGTAGACAGTGGGCAGGACTCACACAGGATATTCGGCCAATCACCCCCCCACGCACACATGACTAACTGGGCGACGTTTTGTACTCTCAATGGAAACCAGTGAAAGGACCAACAAAGAGCAACATCTGATGCATCTAAGGGAGGAGGAGGCAGTGACGCCAACATTTGAGATCTCTCTGCCTCCCCTCCCTCCAAATGTCCCGTACAGGAATGAAGGACGTTTTTCAACTGCTCAGCTTTTTATGGACTGGAGTCCATATCACCTGTGACTCTTGGTCAAGAGAATAGTTGAAAGAAATCTATGCTGCAATGGAACGGGACAGGAGGAGAAGCGGTCCAGACCCTCCTGTCGCAGTTTGACAACAGTCTCAGGGGATCCCTGAAGGAAAGGACAAATTGTACTTTTAAAAAGGGAATATTTCATGAGAGATAAAGAGTAACAACTCTTGACATCCTCCTTGAATTATCAGCTCTCTCGCCATGTACCAACAAAGCTCTACACCTGGAACTTCTGGTACAGCCGCCAATGTTTATTTATTGTTTATTTATATAGCGCTTATACACAGGTGAAGTGCTTCAAAGCGCTCCAAGGTGGCAGGGTAACAAGGGAATACAGTAATCATTCTTAGGCCTTGAAGATTCCGAATGATATATACCGAAAAACTAGCATACTAGGCCTGACAACATTTCTCCTAGTGCAAGTGCATGAAGTGGTACAGTTCAGACCAAGCTCGGGAGGGGAGGATGGAAACAACAACGGTGTGGGGGGTTTTGACAGGCAAACCAAATGGTCCTAGTGCATTTAGGTCATGCATACTTACAGACGGAGGTGCAGAGACAGAGGGGTTTGGGGGAAGAAAGTGTATGGAGAATGCTGGGTTAAGTGCAGAGAGGTTGGCCCGCTCAAGGAGCATAAGCTGAAAATGCAGTAATGTTGAAAAAAGTGCAGGGGCCTGGAGGCAAGTGCAAAAAGACTGGCGAGGGAGCCCGGGACCTGAAGGCTCTGGAGATGAACCAGGCAACCAGTCAGCAAAAACTGAACAGAGTTAGGGAGGAGAAGGAGGGTGGAGAGAAAAGAAAGGAGGTTAGCAGGGGAGAGTGAGAGTGTCAAGGAGTTCCCTCCTTCTCACCTGAGTTCGATCTTTGTTGGATTTCTTGATCGATGCCTTCTTGCGTACTGCTCGAGTCTTGAATAAGGCTGCACGAGTCTCTTCTGACTCCAGCGTGCGTTCAAGTACCGGGAAGCAGCGGTCCAGGAATCCAGGAAATTACAGGGTGTGCAACTAGCACACGAGTCCAGGAATCAAGAAAGGGAGGAAGGGACTAGAAATGGGTTAGGGTGGAAGAAGCAAGGGAATAATACCGCGAGCTACAGAGCACACGTCTGGTCGCTACTTCGCAATAGCATTGAGACGCGCGGGCCCGCAGGGGCGTGGCATATTTATGGAACGTACTACGTGCGCCGTGAAGGCTAGTGCGCGGCGTGTCACGTGATACGGCCATGTTGGGAGAAACAATTAATGCAAACCCTGCCATGACAAGGACCAGGAAGTCCAGAAGGGGCGCGTTCTGTGGGTCATGACAGCATGCCTCTCCAAAAGGCTGTTCCACCAGGTTTGCCTGGGTGTATAAGGTGAAATCTTCTGAGTAGTTGAGGAGTCTTGAGATTCGAAAGTGGTTCCCAGGTTCTTTCACTAGGAGGATATCCTTTCCATTCAACCAGGTATTGAAGCTGACCCCGTTTATACCTGGAGTCACATATTCGAGACACTTCATATTCCAATTGGTTGTCGACCAGTAGAGGAGGAGGTCGGTAGGATTTCCGGGAGGATTGGTGGTAGGGTTTTAGTAAGGATGTGTGGAATACTGGGTGAATTTTCTTCCAAGAGTCTGGTAGACTAATCCGATATGAAACCGGGTTGATAATTTCCTTGATGGGAAATGGACCATAGTACCGAGGGGCCAACTTGTTTGGCCGTAGATGCCGGGGTAGTAACTTCAAGGACAACCAGACTTGATCACCAATTGCATAAGAAGGACCTGGTCTCCTTTTTAAATCCGCATGCCTCTTAGTCTGAGTTCTGGCCTTCTCTAAATTCTCTTTGGCCTCTTGGTGTACGCTGATGAGGGTTTCAATCCAGGAGTCGACAGTAGGTACTGGTGTAGGATGAGGGAGAACAGAGGGGAGAACTGATGGATGGAACCCTTGGCTACAATAAAAGGGGCTGCTCTTAATTGCTGAATGGTCAGAATTGTTGTAGGCAAACTCAGCCACGGGTATCAGGAGCGACCAGTAATCCTGAACCTTGGTGGCGAAACATCGAAGATACTGTTCCAGGGTTTGATTAGCACGTTCTGTGGCCCCGTTGGTCTGGAGATGATAACCAGATAAGAGGGCGCGTTGGATTCCCAAAATGCGACAGAGATGTTTCCAGAATTGAGAGACGTACTGAGGTCCTCGATCAGATATGATCTTGGAAGGGAGTCCATGTAAACTAAATATGTGTACCAGGAAGATTCCAGCAAGTTCGGACGAGGATGGTAACTTACACAGACGTGTAAAATGAGCCATATGGGTGAACACATCTATGGTAACCATGATGGTCGTGTACCCTCGGGAAGGTGGTAATTCCACAATTAAGTCTGTTGCAATGACTTCCCATGGCCTTGTTGGCAGTGATGGTTGCATTAGAAGACCCGCCGGTCTCTTGTTATCATGTTTGTTTTGACTGCAGACAGCACAAGTTTTGATGTACTGCTGTACGTCGGTCTTCATTCCATGCCACCAAAACTGTCTTTGTATAAGACGGAGGGTGTTGGTTATGCCACGATGTCCGGAGTGAAGGGTATCATGACAGAGGTTTATCATTCTTTGTTGTAATTTCTGTGTAGGAATGACCAGTGCATTCTCCTTGAATAAGTATCCTTCCTTAAGTCTTAGGCTCCATGGATTCTTCCTTGAAATATCCTTCCAGAGATCAGAGGATTGGGTTTGCACTCGAATTTCTTCCAGGAGGTTGACTGCTTGAGCTACAAAGATCGTGTGGGGAAACATCTTAGGATAGGCCTTGTCTTCAGTAGTTACATAGTCCGGACGTCGGGATAAGGCATCAGCAATCATGTTTTGTGATCCGGGAACATGAGTGATTTGGATTTTTGGTATTGGGCAAAGAAGTAAGCCCAACGCGCCTGACGACTGTTCCTGCACTCCAATGATTGTAGAATTTGAAGATTCCGATGGTCCGTGCGGACCTGAACTGGATATCTAGCACCCAGAAGAAGATGTTGCCATTCAGTGAAGGCCTGGCGGATGGCTAACAGTTCCTTTTCCAGGACGGAATAGTGTGTCTCACTGGGAGTCAGGGTTCGTGAGAGGTAAGCAATAGGGTGTTCCAGTTCATCCTCAAGTTCCTGTTTCAAGACTGCTCCTATGGCGTAGTTAGAAGCATCCGTTTCCACTAGGAATGGGCGATTTATGTCTGGTTGGGCCAGGATGGGGGCTTGCATGAACTCTGTCTTCAATCGCTGGAATGCTTTGTCTTGCGGTGTAGACCAGATAAAGGGAGTGTCTTTCTTCAAGAGAGCAACAATCGGCTGGACGATCTCAGAAAAGGAAGAAATGAACTTCCGGTAGAAGTTGGCAAGCCCCAGGAAGGATTGGACTTGTTTCACGGAGGTGGGAGCAGGCCATGCCAGTATGGCCTTTACCTTTGAAGGGTCCATCCCAATTCCTTCTGGCTAAGGATGAATCCCAGGTAGTGAACAGAAGTAACATGAAACAAGCATTTTTCGGGTTTGGCTAAAAGTTTGTGTTCACAGAGTCGTTGCAGTACCGCCTTTACATGCTCTTCATGCTTTAGAGGATCATTGGAAACGATCAGTATGTCATCCAGATAGGCAATGACAAAAAGGAATAACATATCAGAAAACACCCTGTCCATAAAGCATTGAAAAACTGCGGGGGCATTAGATAGTCCAATGGGCATGAATAGATATTCATAGTGACCAAAGGGTATTCTAAAGGCTGTTTTCCGTTCGTCTCCTTCCCGGATACGGATCAAATGATAGGCACCCCAGAGATCCACCTTCGTGAAGACTACGGCGCCGCTCACAGCTTCCAGGATATCCGAGATCAGGGGTAGTGGGTACCGATCTTTGAGGGTGCATTGATTTAAGCCACGATAGTCGAGGCAAGGTCTGTGTTCCTTAGTGTCCTTCTTGGGAACAAAGAACAATGAAGCACCCGCTGGAGATTTTGAAGGTCTTATGATGCCATTTTCTAGGTTGGTATCCAGGTATTCTGTGAGGGCCTTTTTCACGGGTTCGGAAAGAATGAACATTCTGCCAAAAGGAATCACTGCTGAGGGATATGTATCTATGGCACAGTCTTCAGGTCTGTGAGGGTATAAGGCCTGGACTATGGCAGTTGAAAATACATCAGCATATCCCTGATAGGCCTCTGTGACTTGTATGATATTAGAAACCATGAGTGGTGTTTTCAGGTCTCTTGGTGGTTCTTTAAGGGGTGTGGAGGAGGTATCCAGGATTAGACAGTGGGACATACAAAACTCAGAGCCTAGGAATAGTGATCCTGCTGTCCAATTGATATACGGATTGTGTTTCTGTAACCAGGGCATACCCAATACTATGGGGTAATGGGCTGACTTAATGATGTCGAATGTAATCCGCTCTTGGTGATGGTTTATGGAAAGTTGGATCTCTTTTGTCTGCAGGCTTATGGGTCCTGAAGAGAGGGGTCTTCCGTCGATTGCTTCCACCAGCTGCATGGTGCTTTGTGTCTCGTATGGAATATGATGACTAACAACTCAGTCTTGATCAATGAAAATTCCCATAGCTCTGCAGTCCACCAAGGCCAGAATGGGATAGGTCTTATTCTTGGAGGGCGACAGGAAGGCTTGTAGAATCACCAAATTGTTTTGTCCAGGAGAGTTCAAGGATGGAATTGATGTGGAGCAAACATCTCTCTCCCGAAGCTCTACTCCATCCAGGATCGGGAGCTGGTGGTTCCCGAACACCGAGGAGGGGCCAGAGGACACTCCCTAACCAGCTGTTTGTCTGAGGCACAATACATACACAACCCCGTATGAATCCTTCTCATTCTTTCTTGCGGGGATATAGGTCCACGGAAGGCTCCAATCTGCATGGGTTCTGGTTCAGAGATTGAGCCTGGGTTAGTGTCTGCCTTGCTGGTACTCTCAAAGGACGGCTTCGGAGGACTAACTTTGGATTTCTTTTTCTCTGCCTTTCTTTCTATTTGCATGGAAAGGTCCATTAGTGCCTGGAATGAGTTTGGGCGAGCCACTCTGGCCAACTCATCCTTAATCTCCTCATTCAGTCCTCTCCTGAAAAGGGTAAAACTCGCCTCCGGGGACCAATCAGCTTCCTTGACTAACTGCTTGAATCGGGTAACATAGGTGAGCATATCCTGGGATCCTTGCTGAAAGTCTAACAGGCGTTCCTGGGCACTATAGACCTGTTCTGGACGGTCAAACATGGTCTTAAGGGCCTGTATGAAGCCATCATAGTCATCTAAAAGAACTTTGCCGGAATTAACGAGGGGCGTAGCCCATGTTAAGGCATTTCCTGAAAGGTGGGAAATTATGAAGCCCACTTTAGCCCTGGGAGTTGAAAAGTAGTAGGGCCTAAAAGTAAAGTGAACCAAACATGAATCCAGGAATCCTCGAACGGTCTTTGGTGAGCCATCATATTTGTCCACTATACCGCCCAGCAATACACTTTCTTTTGTGGCAGAATCGCAGGATAGAACTAGTTGTTTGAGAGCGGTGTTTTCCGCCTTTAGATTCTGCACCTCGGTTGATAGCTCTTGCATGCCACGCATTAGGTCCTGGACGGCCGCTTCCATGTCCTTATCGAGTTTGGTCGGGTGGCATCTCAAACTGTCAAGGAGTTCCCCCCTTCTCACCTGAGTTCGACCTTTGTTGGATTTCTTGATCGATGCCCTCTTGCGTACTGCTCGAGTCTTGAATAAGGCTGCACGAGTCTCTTCCGACTCCAGCGTGCGTTCAAGTACCGGGAAGCAAGGGTCCAGGAATCCAGGAAATAACAGGGTGCGCAACTAGCACACGAGTCCAGGAATCATGAAAGGGAGGAAGGGACTAGAATTGGGTTAGGGTGGAAGAAGCAAGGGGATAATACCGCGAGCTACGGAGCACACGTCTGGTCACTACTTCGCAATAGCATTGAGACGCGCGGGCCCACGGGGGCGTGGCATATTTATGGAACGTACTATGTGCACCGTGAAGGTTGGTGTGCGGCGTGTCACGTGATATGGCCATGTTGGGAGAAACAATGAATGCAAACCCCGCCGTGACAAGGACCAGGAAGTCCAGAAGGGGCGCGTTCTGTGGGTCATGACAGAGAGAGAAGGAGGAAGAGAAAAGGAAGGTCTTGAGGAGTTTCCAGAACTTAATGTGCTCTGGCTTAAAACCGAGAGAGGCAGAGAGGAAATGCAGAGCATAAGGATCTACCCCCAAATCTCTGTGAAAGCGGCTCACCCGCAGTGAGTTGGAGGAGGATGAGCAGAGGAATCTAGAGGGAGAGTATTTAGGCTTACCAGAGAGTATGTTACAGCCTAACATCTTCTGCGCCCCAACCTCAAGTACAGACACCTCAATTATGTGAACACATCTGCCAGTCACCTAGTGTAGGATTATTGGCTACACTAGGATTATTGGATCAAAAGCACATTTTGTTCAAGGCCCTCACTATCACACATAGATGCCGCTCCCAGTCCGCCCCATCCTACCAAGCTGAACGAATACACCAGGTGCCCATCTTTATGACCAAAAACGTAACCAATACTCTCACCTACTCTGAGTCCCAGCTTTCAATAGAGCCAAAGCTGGCGGTACTAGCTTCGAAGTACTAGCCCCCAAAGCATGCAACACCCTCCCACTCACCCTAAGGAACGAAAACTCTCTCATGACATTCAGAAAAGCACTCAAAACCAAGCTTTTTAACTAGAAGTACCTGATTGGTCTTTTGATTGCTATGATGTTCCCCTGTAACCTTGTTTCTTATTAACACTGTTCTCATATTCTGTTTCTCTATCCCCTGTGTAAGTGAATATTCTGTAACAGTGCCACAATGTCTCAGGGCCGCTGTGCGCTTTATAAATTCAAATAAATAAATAAAATAAATAAACTGTTCCTCAAATCTGGACAAGAAAACACTGCCATGAATCTCTAAAGACAATTGTACAATGCCACGTCACCAAGTGGAAGGCCCTGTGTGCTTCCTGAAAATCCTGACGTCGGGAGAAGTCTGGTCTTGGATGGCATCACCAGCCTTCTGGTAAAGCCTTCAGACATTTTAGTGTGTTTAATGCCCTGAAAGTGGCAGCCAGAATCCGAAAGATTCCGAGATGGTTTCCAAGGAACATACTGGAGGAGTACCAATTATTTCCTTTCAAGAGATCCTTTTCAAAAGTCGAGTGGCAACTATTGAAGAGTCATCATAGAATGAGAGCATTAATTCTAAGACAAAGGACAACCTGTGGGCTGTGGCCTTTATCTCATCCAGGCACTGTGTATGCATGAGGCACTGTGTTCACATGATGCCTGTCAAGACTACCACTATTTCAAATGGTCTTCTGACATGTAGGCACTGTACCACTTGACCTGGTAGGAAGATCTATCTCAGCTTTACTTGATATTGGTTCATAAGCGACCATAATTTGTGGACCTATTATGGTAGGAAACATGTTCACTTGCCTTTGCAGCCACTGATCATACAAAACCTGTCGAAAGTAGGTGACCACACCTGAAATGGCAGGGTCATTATAGAGCAAAGAACCCTTTAATTCAAAAAGTAGCAGGCATCAGCACCACCCTAATCATCTTAGCGCTGGTTTGTACCACACAAAAAAGTCAATCCTGAAGCGCCTTTGGTGATAGCAATACAATTTGCTTTGCTTGAAATTCTGTTGTTAATATGCACGTGCATGGCTGGTCCACAGTATTCCTGCATCCTGGTTATGCATCAGAAGAAGAAGAAGAAGAAGAAGAAGAAGAAGAAGAAGAAGAAGAAGAAGAAGAAGAAGAAGAAGAAGACTATTTTTCCAGAGTTTATGAAATCAACCAGAGAAGATTATTATAATTGTGTTTTATAAGATAAACTGCCTGCATGGATTTTGGACTAAAGAGCCACCAGTGAAATGGGCTTGAAGCAAACCGTCCAGGCTCCTCTCTCCAATGTTAGAGGTTATCCAATTGGAATGTCGGGGGAAAGAAATTGATCACAAAAAATGTATCAGTTTCATTTTGTAGATACAAAAGCTTAAGCTTGTCTGATGAAATCCTCTCACAACACCTTTAATGTGCTCAGGTCAAAGACATTTGCATATTCTGTTTCCCCCAGGCCAAAGAGGAATGTAATACTTCTCCAAATCAGGAAGGATGCAGAGTCCCAAAATATGAATAGAGAATGGAAGCAATTAGTGGTTAAATCTGGCGTGTGTGTTTGACAAAGAAAATAGGAACATAGATCCATTGTTGCTCATCTGTTCCTGCCACATCAGTACCATCCTGCATGGTTTAATGCTCTCCATGAAATACGTGAACATTTAGACACTGAATGCACCACCACGCTTATTTACACCCTTTTCTACTGGGCGCGCTTCACCGCTGTTCCACTATTGCAGATCCAGGATACAGTCTATAAAAGTAAAACCCCATGGACTTGGTGTGTTATGATTTTCTAACTGATCATTATACTGGGACTGCCCAGGCGTACTTCCGTAATCACCACAAGGAAGCTTCTATGAAGCTAAGTGGTATTTATTAGAAGACAAAGTCAATAATAAGACTCCAATGTGGGTCCAACCAACAACGAACAAAGCTGGAGTCAACTGCCAGTTTCCAACAGCTGCATGCGATGGCAGCCCAACATTCTATAATGAAATGTCATTGCACGCACACTGAACATAACAACAATCCAATAATTACCTAACAAGAGAGATGACTAATACGTTTGCATTCTGATCAGGCATTGCATCAAATGTAATCATACACGCCAGTGGAGAGAAGAAATCTAGAACTTATCCTTATTTTATTTAGGTGATTTGGGGATTCAGAAAGACCTTGCTGGGCATGTTAAGCACAATGCCTATTGAAGGCAAAGCCCAACAGAGTCAACATGTGGGGCCATCGCTCCATGAATGCAAATAGTAATGATGCCACAGGGTTCTCTTCTTTGCTTTTTGATGTTTGCCAGGGAGGCTCATCTTTCAATTGGCATATGTTTCTCAAATCTTAGACAAAACTACAATAGTAACATAGTCAGGATCATCAAATTGCAAAGCTGAATTTAAAAGTAATGCTGGTGACACCAAACATTGCTATTACCTGAAAGTGTGGTTTCAACCTTTCTTGGACCCCTTGTGCTAATAAGTATACTGAGCTATAGGGGAAAAACAACTTAGGCAACAAGTGCTGGTCTATCCCTGTTTGATGAAGGAACAATTGTCTGCACTGCCAGTTTATAGAATTCCAGAGGAAGATGATCTTCACAATATAAAAACCCTGACTCATAAGCAACTGTTGTTTCCTGGGGATGATGTACAGGTGCCCAGTTCTGTTGCAAGACAAAAGTACATCAATGTAGAGATAAGTACCAGATAAAGTAAAAATGTTGGATGATCTACATGCTCCCCAGTCATCACCAAATCCATTTGTGCTGATGGTGTTGAATAAGGAGACATTGCAGGGCCAATGAAGTGAAGGAAATCCTGTTGTACTAGAAATTGCTGCCCCTTAGTTTCCATACCAAGCTCTGAAAAAAAAGTGAAAAGCCTAGGTTTTGATGCACCTGGGTTAAATAGTGAAGGGTCTATAGGTGGGTGAAAAGAAGCGTTAACACTAAACATTCAGCCTTGTATCACAACATACCTGTTGTAGAAGGAGCCAAGGCTAAAATGAGGTGCTTCGAAACTTCATTCTCAACTTTGAGATGCGAGTGTGAGAATATTGAAACTGGATTCTAAACAAAATCACACCTTTGGGGATGAGTGTGGTGGGAGAGTGTAACACAGAGTCAGAAAATAATGTGTTCAAGTGTAAGGGAGATGTTACAAGTGCTTATTGCACTGCAGATTACATGACAAATGAAGAGAGTGGTGAAGTTTTACCCAGGCAATATCTGGGGATTTTTAACATTAGAGAGGTGTGTTAATTGTACACATAAAATACAAGTCTTTCTGTTCTTAGGTTCATCTATGAGTAGTAGAGACCCGCTATGCTGTGTTACACATAGCCCTAAACATTGTCTTAGTGTAATGTGAATATTCATATACAAATTGTTTTATTAGATCATGTTTAAATCTTACTGTAAAATGAAGTTAGAAAATGATGCAGGTTTAGTTGTACAGTGGTATGCCAGCAACCAATTTCTCTAGGTACAAAAATAGCATTGGCAGACTGTAGCTGCCATGTCAATCATTGCTCATCCCAGAAATATTTACCAAGTATGTAAGATTCTAGTATAGCATCATCAGAGGTCCATCGCTCCAGGCTTCGACAAGCGGATTATTAAGAGGGACATTCAACGTGAAATTCCAATAAGAATATGGACATCTTTTCTTTGTTTAGATCACCATATAGAGACAAAATGGACCGTCGTGATGATCAAACCCTGTTTGATATTAAATACAACATTCCTAACCAACTTCATTAATCCGTGTATGAGTATGTTGTTATTTCTTTTTATTAAATTAATGTTGATTATATATACTAATGCCATGCTAGTTGGAAGCACATTTGTTTTAACCTTTTGAGATGTGACATGTTTTCCTGAGGTTTATCAAAACCCTCTGGTGGAGGCACCATCATCAATCAATCAATCAATCAATCAATCATCATACAATTTATTTTGGTGGTCGTCCACCATAAAAACAACATATTAGACAACTTTCCACATTTCAACCACATTGAAATAAAAAATAATTAAAAAACAAGATTTGATAAATATATACTGCTTACCACTAAATAAACAGGATATTCCTCGCATGTACTATCAGGTCAAATTTTCAAACATCAAAATAGACTGTAATGAAAGCAATCTATCTATATATATAAAATGTTTAGGTATGTTTCAGTGCTCAGCTGATGCAATTTATCAGTGTTAGGTTGCCCTCTGCTGTCCAAATGGCAAACTGCACCTCTGTGTGACCGTCCACTTCAACAACAGCTATCATTTTAACAAACAAAATGAGCAAGGTTCTATGTGGTCACCTTCACCTTCCACTATTGCAAACATTCAGAATAATTTCAAGTTACTTCTTTCCAACACCACTTCCCTTCACACTGGGCACTGCGGTTCCAGTGTCAATGAACAGTTAATTGCCGGCTCAATGGTTCAGTCTCTAAAGAGCAAAACGCTGTATAACGAATGTCTCCTCACAAGCTAAAACTGAAAATAGGTGCTGTAATTGAGCGTGTATGCCTGGTCACTTTTTTTTGTGAAGGAAAGCCACAAATCAAAAACATACTGTACAAGATGTGCCAGTGTGAACTCCCCACAAGCAAAATCAAACGAAGTGGCCTTCATCCATGGGAGCGATTAGCCCGGCCAACCAAACTGGCATTTGAAATATGTTAAAAAAATAAACTAATTGTTTACTGGCATCCACCAATGCCGCAATATTGTGAATACTTTTTTACCCATCAATAGTGCTAGTGATTTTGATATTTTTGGACAACAGTTACAGTTAGGGTATGTGAAAGAGATCATTAGGAAACCATTTTCAAATATGCCGAATGACATCTTTCTCCTAGGCCTGAACATCCATCACTCTGTACAAATGCAGCTCTCCCATCCCCCAGCGCCTAGCTCAGCCAGCCCACACCATCTCCTCCACATTGCCACGTCTGGACACGCCCTGTTCTTGTGGAGGAATGTGCTTTGAGGATAACTTGAGACACTGACAAGTCATAAATCCAAGTGCTCATTCATTTCCACTGAAATTCCTGTGCACTCACAGCCTCGACGCCGCCAGGCCTGAGCCCCCCAGCTCAGACCCCGCAGTTCCTTTCATGCTGATATCCATCTGACACACAGTTACACTGTATGGCATCCTAAAACAGGCACTTCTTTAAAAAAAAAGTTGATCAAGAGGGTACATTTGAAAAGACAGTTTGGACGCTATGGCCACCTATGCCAAGCTTTACAGAATTCAAGCAACCACAGAAATGTATGTTATCATTCAAGATATAAATTAATGAAGCATTAACCCGATTAAATATGACTAATTCCTAAGGCATCTTATATCCTCGCCGTGACACCTGAGGGTCTGGGCGTGTAACAAATAAATAAAATAAATAAATAAATAAATAAATAAATCTGCATAACATATCCCAAAGGTTATAGTGAGCATACTGGAAGTCAACTGTTCAACGAGTTCTGCTTTAGGTGGACAGGGTTCGTTTCAATGTTTTGTGGCAATGTATGTGTCCTAGGAACAAAATGAGGATCGGAATCATGAGTATGCATGACCAACACAGTCAAAGTGAGATCTTTCACAAAATTGAATTCCATTTCCTGGTATATTGGTTTGGCCACCCATTTCTTGCTTTGTTTTGCAAAGGCACAGGTGTAACGAAGCATCTCAAAGTTTCCTGCAGTTCTCGATTGTTCTCTCCAACGTTCTCGTTATGTGCTAAAATGGCTAGTAATGTGCGGGCCTGCATACAGTCTATGCCGAAATGCAACCTTTTGGGTCTGTACTTTAGGCACATATTGTAGAACACCTCCAAATCTCTGGTGTGACAGAATTCTGTGAGTCGCTTTAGGTCTCTTGAAAGAGTTTAATCAAACACGATCTTCTCAAGAGCTTTGTGTGGAGGTGGAGATGGAACCAACCACTTCTTCTTGCATTCCTGCTCCTCCGATAAAGGTCCATGTACAAATTTGTGAAAACGTTGGTTTTCTGTCCATGAGTGAACGTTGGAACAGTGGTGCATCAATGAGCACCATTTTCCAAGTAGAATTTCCACAGACCCATCACAAGTTTTGGAGCTCCACCAAAAAGGGTTGTTGAAAGACTGAGACCACTGTAAAATATTTTCCAAACCCTTTTTTTTGCCAGCAGCTGTAATTCTTTTATTGACTGATTTGGCAACGTGCCATACATCAAATTGATAACAAATGTTTGGAAACTGATCTTGCATGGCCTTGGCTATTGAAACATGTCTGTAAGTGGCTATGAGGTCTATTTGCATTCCCCTTGATTGAAGATGTTCGAGGGATTTTTTGAAACCATGTTTCTCCATGGACACAGAGTATATATATTGGGACACCAGCAGGATCTCCAAACTCACTTTTTTTTAGATTCCATGTCTTGAAAGTGTTATGTGCAGTACTTTGAAAAACCAGGGCTATCACACTGTTCCTCGCCAGCTAGCCTGAACCGTTTGCCAGAAAATGTTCTTTCAATTGACATTTGTTAAATTTTTCAGACTTGACTAATAGCGGGGAATAAGAATTGTCTTTGATATGTGTAGCACTGTGATTTAGCAAGGAACTGAACTCCCACAAATTGACAGAAATTTGACAACTTACTAAAAGTAGAGCCACTGGAAAGTAAAGCTGCTGAACATAATAGATTTCCAGCTGACATTTTGCCCAGCATTAGTTGAGCGGACCATGAAAATGTTTCATGGAGGTGGAAACAGCTGGCTTGGATTTTCAGGTTAGTGCTGTAATACACAAGATACATGCACCAATGGCTTCCCGCATATTTCCCCCCCAAATGTATGGACACATTTCTGCATCAGTATAATCTCTACCAAGCAGCTGTCAAATACAATGTGTTTCTGCTCCTTTATTAGCCAATCTTCCTACATGATTGTGGTTTGTGAGTCAACTGTGGTGGACAAATCGCCCAAACTAGACAAACTGTAGTCGAGATCTTTGGCAAGTTCCTCGGTCAGTTTTGTTGAAGTCTCAGGGCCTCATTAGGACCCTGGCGCTAAGTGTTTAACGGCACCGTAAAACGCTGCGGCGCCGTTAAACACTTAGCGCCTTACTACGAGGTCCCTTTGCGGGACCCGACCTGAACGGCTGGTCTAGACCAGCAGTTAAAGTAGGGACCCGCAAAGGGACCTTGGTGCTAAGTACGGTACCGCAATTTGCGGTACCGTACTTAGCGCCTTCCCCATTCCCATAGAGCCCTATGGGGCGAAAATGGGAATGGGGAAGGGCCATGGTTCAATGGGGAATTACCGCCCTGCCAACCTTGGAATGGGGTGGTAATTCCCCATTGAATCATGGCGGACCCGTTACAACACCGGCACCAACCATGGTGCTAATAGCGCCATGGTTTAGCACCGGTGTTGTAATGAGGCCTTCAGTCTCTGTTAGTTCAGCTTGTGTTATTTGCACACAAATTGGAGAAACCATCAACGTGGAATATTTATTGGGTGGACCTTTTTTTGTGGGTGTAGATTGTGTCAAGGGATCAGCGAGAAATTCCAAAGCATCTTCAGTATATTCAGTTTCATCTTGTCGAGTTCTCGCATTGTAGCAATGGTCCAAGAACATTTTGCTGGCTTTGCTGGTCACATTCAATACAGTTTCAGGCCATTGGACATAAACATCTCGAGTCTGCTTATTGACAGGATCATGCTGTGCCTCAAATAGTAGTTACACCATGGTGAAATCTGTTTGGTGTGGGATGTTCTAACCCACTAGTCTATGCCCTGCAACATCACTGTGCGCTGCTTGCATCAAAAACAACAGAATGACTGCCAAAAGATCTATGCGCTAAAAATCGCTGAGAATTGTGCAGGAAAACCTGAAAAAGAGGCCGCCAATCCATTTTTCCTATGTCAGTGGTAACACAGGAGACCACTGCCAAAACCTATCATTTGGCTGACCACAGAGTAAAATGAAACTACTTGAAAAAGCAGTGCTGCATTGCAAGGGAAACCCAGAACTGCTTTAAAAATCAGTTTTTCCTTGGGTGTGGAAAGTGCAAAAATGATGGTTCCCAAACATCACAAAAGATCTAACATCCTTGTTGGGTGTTAAACATCACTTTATTTAAAGAATCCACCTAAGCGAAATGTCAGCAGAAGAATATTTTATCAGAAGAAAATCCATATTCAAAGATGCTTGCATGGGAAAAATATGTCAGAAATGGGCGCAGTACTGCCGCTCGCCTGTGTCAGAAGCTGGCATTTACTTATACTGTCCTTTAAACTTATGCCTTAAAATCAAAGTATGGAAAAGAAGAGACTTCCCATCAAAAGCAATATAGGGTGACAATTCAATCTCTATGTTTTGAAAAGGCTGGAATTAAGAGATGTGTGGCTATATTTGTAAAAATGTAAATTGTATTTTAGAAAAAGACTATTTTAAACATTGTTTTAAAAGTGAGCTAAAGCCAGCCATACTGAGCTTCAAAGACATTCCACAGTTTCTACCAAACAAAGGAATCTTCCCCCCTGCTATCTGCAGAGGAACTGGCAGGGAGGTATCAAAGGAAGTGGGAGGGGACTTTGGCCTGTTGCTCTGACAAGAGACAAAAGAATCCCTTGACTGAAAGGAAATGCTAATTTGGGCGTCAACAGAAACCAGCTGCTGGCAGGAAGAGGCTCAGTTTGCTCTGGCTCAGCCAAACATTGGAGGCGGGTCTAGACTAAAATGTGTATCTGAGAGTGGAGAAAATATAGTTTTGAGAAAAAGACTCATATAAAACTGTGGCAAACTTGTAAAAATCTGGAATTTATAGATTGTTAAAATGAAAATGTTGGTCACATTTTAAAACCACTCTAAAATGTGTGCGATATTCAGAGACAGAACTATCAAAATGTTGACTTTGTAGCAGTTGTGATAATGCTAAAAATATGAAACTTCACAGGAGTATGCCCCGATGTTATGTGCATGTATGTGGAAAAATGTGTACAGATCTGACACTGAGTAACCAACCAAAATTCGGTCATTTGTGAACCGAAAGTTTTAAAACGATGGGACTTTGATGGATACGTGCCGTATTTAATTTGGGATGTAAATATGTATTATTAGCAAGTTGGTGATATTGGAAATATGTTTTATATGAAAAATACATTTTCTGTGTAGAAACAAAGTGGAGTTTTTTTTTTCCTGCACCATAAACACAGCGTCACCATGACACAACATGACACACTGTTTCCTTCTCAAATCAGGAGAGAGGGAATACTTTGACCAATCAATTTCCTAGAGGGTGGGCATAGTATAATCAGCCTATCCACCCCTTGGGAAATGCATAAGTTGGGACTGTTGAGGACCTAGAGACACACACACATTCACCCATCAACTGATTTACTGGCGAAGCACTCTGCAGGAAGAACCCAGATCAAGACTCCAGAACTCTGAAAGCAGAAGGCCCAAATCCAAAACCGAACCCTTCTCAGCTGGCCTTTAAAATCTTGCAACCTGATTTTAACCCCAAACTTCCAAGGGGCACATCAACAAATTGAACAGCCGTGCTGTGCTGTTTTTCTGGTTCTTGTCAAGAACCCTTGCTAGAACCCAGAGATCCAAACCAGTAGAGCAGAGCTGTAACCCAGAACAAACCCGTCAGATCCAACACAGGAGGCCGTGCAGAGACAGAGTGCCATGCTGGGAGCAGAACTAGGTGCCCTGAATCCTGTCCGGTGGCAAGCAGATTCCAGTCCAAAACCCTTGACCAGATCCTGACAGGCCTATTCCAAAACCATAGTTGTGAGTATCTAGCATAGAATTGTCCATAGCCAATCTCTTATCATTAAGCAATCCCATCCAACCCATTCTATCATATCCAGAACTGCATTGTAGAATCTCTTCTGTCTGTCCTGAATCCTTCTTTCATCCATATAATCCTGTGATAATTGTAGTGATAATCATCTTTGCGCTAATATATATTTGCTGAAGAAATGCAAGTGTCGCAGCGGGCAAAGATCAGACAGAGGCGCCTCTGGACTGGTGGCTGTACCGTTGGTATCTCGCACCTTCATAGCCCCTTAGTGTAAAGCCAATCCTTGTTTGTAATATTCAAAAGCGCATCTTTCATTTGAAATCTTGACTCTTTCTGAAAAAATCAACCTTTACTAAAACCTTCATAACTTCTGAACCGCATTCCAACTCATTATAGTTTTGCCGCAATCGCGCTTAAAGCGCGCAGAAACGTTTGCCGGGATTCTGCATTTGGCTCAATTTCATCACATGTAAAATAGCTATTCTTTGCATTCAACCTCTGAATTCAATTTTTTATCTGCTAGTTTTTCAAACATCATTGCTAGTGTCTACCTGGAACTATCCAAAGCGGCTCCCGCTAGGCTTGAATCCAATTTAGAGAATTAAATCAATTTTTAGCATGTTTCCCATTCTTTTAAAATCACATTCAAAAGCAAGTGACCTGTTTTAAAATCATTCCTGTTTCTCTCTGCTTGCTGGGGGGCAATTGGGATTGAAACTGCATTTGTTAAGAGTGTTTATTCCTGAAACCTGGTTTCTCTCCTTCCATCTCTATATTGCATATTAGGGGGGATTGACTAGTATCAGGGAGAAGGAGTAATTACATTGGGCCTCATTATGACCCAGGCGGTAAGTTACCGCCTGGGCCGTGACTTTACCACCATGGCGTAAACTACGTTTACGCCATGGTGGTTGGCGGACTTACCGCCCCATTCCGACCTTGGCGGGGCGGTAAGTCCCCAATCCCCATTTACCCTTCCCCATTCCCATTTTTGCCCCATAGGGTATAATGGTAGTGGGGAAGGCGTTAATTACGCCACCGTAAATTACGGTGGCGTAATTAACTCCATGGTCCCTTAGCGCCATGGATTTTAACACCTGCTAAAAGCAGGTGTTAAAAGCGCCATGGCGCTAAGGGACCTCGTACTCAGGCGGTAAGGGTCGGCGCTGTTAACGCTGCCGTTAACCCCTTACCGCCTGGGTCGTAATGAGGCCCATTGCATTTGATTGAATTCATATCAAGTTTTATTTCTGTGCTGCATTAATCTCATATCATTGCATTTCATTGAACCCACACCCGGTTTTATTCTATGCTACATTATTCTTTTCATCCATACTCCTATTGATTAAAGAGATTGTTGACTGTAATATCACCCAACGCTGATCAATGTATAAATATTAATAGTGTGATATCCATATATTGTTCATAATTCATAAAAGTGTGATATATATACGTATAAATACATATATCATTCAAATCCATCAAATAAATCTTTTAACTTTGTAAAACAACCTTCTTCTTGGTTCAGTGAGACCGGGGGGATTCAAAGAGAGGGGCGTGATATAGGGGTACATCATTCAGAAATAATAGAACTTTAGACATAAAAATATATAATTAAGGGTTCCAGCTGGGCATCACATGCTAGGCATTGACTTAGGTGGAGTGCTGGGTGGAAACCACTTACATTGGCAAGCGGCATCTTTGGTTTCATTTGTTGTCTGTGTCTTTATACTTCTTTTCCTTCTTTGCCTCTAGGAGATGGGTTGTAAAAACATGTTCAATGTACAGCACACATAGAGTAGATAGCAATTTAAAGACAAAAACGTGTTATCAAGAAAACACCAGCCCAAACACTTCTAGAAAACAAAATGGTTTGTTAGTTACCCTTGTTTTCTTGATTTTCTGTGAAACCAGGGTCTTCTCTGTAACTACCTCACCAGCAAGCTGATCCACCACCTCTAATCCATGTGCCTCCACATCTAATTCCACACCTTGTGTACTGTCCTTGAATAGAATATTCATCTAAAAAGATAAGTCAATCGTATTGGAAATCAAAATCTTTCATCGCACACGTTGCTTACACACATACCCTCGCAAGCAGTTCATGTCATTTAGTCAAAATATACATTTCAAATTTCACCCTGATTTATGGCAAGTGTACTTGATCAGAGATCACCATGCAACACATACTGATTGTAATGTTGCCCTCAAAGATTTTGCAATGTATTCTGCATTAGGGAGGAAGTGTAATGTTAGAACTGAAATCAGAAAAGTTTGAAACACTACACGTTTATATTAATGTCACTGTCTAATAGTATCCTATGTAGGATTTAATTTCTTTCATTCAAGGGAACTGTAAGTAAGCATACCTCATACTCTGGACCAGCTGCAAAGGACAATGTAATCGTAGACGAAGTACCGGCATCACCCTGTAACACAGTACCTGTTTTAGTACAGATGAAAACAGCAAAACGGAACTAATGCAGACAATGGTACATATAAAGAGAAACCCATAAATGACACCTAGTGTAAACAAGCAACCGGATACATAAACGCTTTCATTATTTCAATTTCAAGCATAATACATTTTCATGATTGAAAAGTGAAATAAAATTACCTGATAGGTGCTTGAATTTGTTGTTGACTCCTGAAAATAAATGGATGCAGAATCTTCCTCCTTCATTTTCAGTGCATTGTCATGAAGTGGTAAAAGGGAAAATTAGATTTGCATTAGATATGTGGGAAAATCCAACTTCGAGAATATAAACTTCTGCAAGTCTGTAGGGCTCACCATTGGTATACTGGACGTGTCGGTGGTTTCGTCACCTGCGAGGGTCTGTGCTTCCGCCAGTATGCTTTCCTAAAAAAATGAACATGTCAAGCAACCGATTATGAAAACATTATGCTTCTTGTGAAGGGCACTATGTTATTGTTTTCCATGTTCATAATTACTTCATTTGAGGCTCCATAAACCAGGGACAGATGTATAGTAAAATGTTGTATAGTTAAAATGTAATACAATCTGGTACATATGCAAACTTTAGTATGACACATTTACACCGAAAGCACCAATGCGTTCATGGAGTTACCTGTTCAGTACCCCACCGCCTAAAGCTAATTCATCAGCAGGGACTCACCTGAGGCAGCGTGTGCATCAATAGAGTTGGTATTGCATTTGGAAGCAATTTGTAAGTGCAGGCTGCAAATGCGGAATCAATTGGCCCTCAAGTCTCCCAAGACAGCCTTAGCTCTACTTTCATTCTCGTCCAGCGCAAAACCACAATAGCGAATCCATCTTCTTATGAAATCAATATCCTTCGGGAATGTATGCAGGATTGTGCCCTGACTTTTCACATGGCTCCTAGAACGGCAACCCAAAACCATACGCGCAGGCATTCTTGAAAAATCTATATGATCTGTATAAAACAAGTATAAATAATTACAAGAACATGGTACTAAAAGCCTGATATTGATGGAATTATATCACACTTTTCTATGCAATGTTTGTTTAGTTAAATAAGCAAAACCTGTGCAGCGTAGTCGAATATTCATTGAGCTAACTATCATACAGAATTGATTGATGTGATGCAAATCGTAACGTGTTACTCGTCCGTTGAATGTACTTTCATGCATCAAAAGGAAACATGCCTATAGACATGGTCCGAGAAAGATGTGATTCTATTACAATGGACACTGATGAAATTAGCTCCATATCGAGATCAGAACACTTGAAACATTAGACTATAATAAAGTCATTCAGATGAATGAACATTACACTACTGGGTACATTAGGTCGAAATAGATAGACATTTTGAGAGATGAATATAGTGAAGTTAATAGGTGACCTGCCCTTACCTTGACTAACAAACAATTAGATTCAGCACTCATGGGAGTTAGTAGCAGGAGAACAGGTAGCACGATCAAAAGTTGACTTCCAGTTCTCATAGATGTTCACAAGTAGCCCGATCAATAGTTGACTTCCAGTGCTCCAAGATGTTCTCCGGATAAATATCAAGGGGTTTATAAACGATTCGAAAAATGGGTCTGTATGTGAATGTGTGACATGTTTCTGGCGGGGTCTGCAAGAGGGGAGCCTGGAGACATGGGGTCTGGGGAGGCCATGTGTACAAGGGACACTGTGCTGAAGATACCTTTGAAGAGTACATGGTGTTTGGCACCTTGGTCGTTCCCACCCTGCCAGCCCCCTTGGGAGTGCAAGGACAAAGGTGCAAACTGCCATTGATAGTGAAGGGGGGGATGGATGGGCATGAGGCGTGCAGAAAAGGCCCAGAACACTGCTGAAGGGAGACACACTTATGTGGATTGCAGGGGCGGGGTCTGCAAGAGGGGAGCCTGGAGACACAGGGTCTGGGGAGGCCATGTGTACAATGTCCCCTGTGCGAAGATACCTTTGAAGAGTACATGATGTTTGGCACCTTTAACGTTCCCCCCTTGCCAGCCCCTTGGGAGGGCACGGCCAAATGTGCCAACTGCCATTGATAGTGGAGGGGGTATGAATGGACATGAGGCATGCAGAAAAGACCCAGAATACTGCTGAAGGGAGACACACTTATGTGGATTGCAGGGGTGGGGTCTGCAATAGGGAAGCCTGGAGACACAGGGTCTGGGGGGCCATGTGTACAATGGCCCCTGTGCGGAAGATACCTTTGAAGTGTACATAGTGTTAAAAGGGCACCAACCATTGTTGCATGTCACACATGGACAAGTGAGCATGTCCTTGATTCACTGAAAAATGTAAACTACTATTCATAAAAGATAATTTGTATTTTATTTTGTTGCTGATGTTGATGGCACAAATGTACTACAAATTGTATACTTTGGGTTGCAGCACAGTGTGGGAAAATCCCCTGTTCTGTCTGCTGTCACTGGGTAATTTTGCGCGAATGGCTCCAACGACACAGCTGGGTGTTACTCGTCGAACACGGTATTCACGTCTCCCATGAAGCCATCATGTAAAGGAATGATAGGCCACCAGCCTGTACCACCTGTGGAAGAGAAACATACATTCTGTGTTTAAATGAACCTGATAAGTGTACAAACCTAACTTGAAAATGCATCCTGTATCCTAAGGCATAGTTGCCTGTACAAATGTTACTTCATGGATCAATCAACTTGGGCTATAAAGTATAAACACATTACAAAAGTGAACCCCCATGCTATCCACAATGTTTGGGGCACAGAGAAATATTGTTTCTTAGTTGAAATTGGAAGACACATAAGATGATCACTATGATTTCCCCAAGCGCGAGAGATGTAATGAATTGCCAGACTACATTCATTTGGCAGTGATAGATCAAAGTTACGACAATATAGGAGACAAACAAGAAATGTTAGTGGCCTCGGTGTTCAAAGTGACATCAAATCTAGACTACACTTGCTCGTTACTTGGATTGCGAGGGTGAACTGTTGTGCGAAGTTCGTGCATAAGCACCATCATTGTCCTCAACACGGACCGTGTGATGCAGGCTGCCCTGAAGTCATGCAGCTCGGTAACGCATAGCGAAGGTGTGTCTTCTTCCGATATGTAGGCAAGGCATCTAGAGTTTTCTCTGCAGCAGCAGTTCTCCTCCTCAGTTGGCATGACCTTGCATCGATTGCAGGTACACCAGGTGGAAACGTCTTCAATGCGACTAGGCTCTGGCTCAGAATCCAGTGATTGATCTTCCCAACTATCGTCCGATGCCCCATCGTTTATGCATCTTTCTCTATCAACTAATTCCGCCTCGGAATACTCCGGCTCGTACTGGTAGGGTTGTATTGTTGCCATTATATGACAAAATTAAAATCGATTACACTTGCAGGCACCCCGGAAGTGCCTGCAAGTGCTGTTTGCTCGACACGTCTATTGTCAAATTGTCCAGTGCTTCTCCGTGTGAACTTGTGTGGGCTCTACCGACATTGAGTCAGTAAGAGGAAGGACAACGCTCTCACTGTGCCGCAACTTGCCTGGACTTCATTCTTGGACTCATTTCCTGCATTGTATGTTTAATTAGCCTGATACACCGTTATATTGGGTTCTTATCCCTATTGTTGGACTTGTGCTTGGGCCTGTGCTTGTGACTCGTAGACAGCTGGACTTGGGGAAGTTCCTGCGCTACGGCACTTTCTTTTCCTCTTTCTAATTGAATCTTTTTTTTTGCAGGACTCGTCACATGCCTGATGCCGCCTCCATCCCGCCCCCTAACCCAGACAGCACTGCATTTAACGGCATGAGTATGTGCACCCGCACATGCACGCGCACCCCGGAAATGCCTGCAAGTGCTGTTTGGGTTGCGGGTGTGGAGTGTGGCAGTATAAAAATTCAGTGTGTACTATCTAGTAAGTTTGCAAAATCCCTAATATCGGAATTTTTGATTGCTCTACTCACGCCCTCATTTGCTAAACACCTGTATTTTCTGACTAGATACATTTTTATTATTGTGTGGATAGACCACAGGCCTTTAGAGGATGTCTACTGGGCTACGTAGCAGTAAGCTCTCTCACAATATGCTATCAGGGTGCAAGCCTGATCCTGTTTTTTTTACCAAGGTCTGTGATCCCTGGAAATACTTTGCTTGATGCCCCCACTAAGGCTGATGTTCAATCCCAGGTTCTTCTATTGTCTGGTATTTCTGATACAGGAATTGTCAATCAGTGTGATGTGAGTTTGCCCGCTGTGGGGGTGACCTCGTCTGCTTCTGTATCCACCTTGGCACCAACTGCTACTGGTTTTATTCCTTTAAAGGATATGCTGGACGATAACTATTCTGTTCAGCATAGCTTCTTGAGCATGCATGAAGCTGACATAGATGTTAAAGCACGTCCTGGTAATGCAGCTTTTGTTGGCGTGGATGCATTAGATTTCACAATGATGGTGCTGGTTGTGTTGGATGAGCTTGGTAAACGTACCTGGCTCTCTCTTGGTCCTTCCACTTCGGCTTCTGGAATAGCTGGTGGCATTAATAATGTACATTTGCATTATAGCAAGAGTCAATTTAAAAAAAGGCCTCCAACGGAGGATATCTTAGTCATTGCCCGGTATTCTGGGGTTACGGCCCTTCGCCAACCAGCTGATGTCATGTCTACCACCTATAACGATGAACCTGTGCATATACCTAATATCTGCTCTAGCCCTAAGGATGAAGGTGTGCTATTGCGCAGCGGTCAAGAGGCCTCCCACATTAACTCTATGGGTGCTTCCCCTGTCGCCCAAGAGTTAGAATATAAGGATCAGCAATTCCCGGTAATGACTAAAATATTGAACCTGTTGGACAAAGGCCATGAATTGACACATGCTGAATTGAGAGTTCAGCAAAACATAAACACTGAAATACTTTCTATGCTCAGTAAAATGGAGGGTTTAATTTTTGGGTCTTTAATGAATAAAAACGTCATAGATAAATGTGTAGGGGAGGCTAAAATGGCACCAAACACCTCAAATGTTTATGTACAAACGATCGATCCAATCTGTGCAGTAAAATCGCTCAAACACACTTATCAGGAAATATATCTATAATTGGATGGCATTCCTATGCTCCTTCCCTTCTCCCTCCAGGATCATCTGAGTTAGTGTTCCACGAGGAGGCCGCATTGGCCTCCCATGAAGTCTCTTGTGAGACAGGTACTGGCTTGGGGATATTGGAGGCTATGCTGGCTCATCTTTCCTCTGTAGTTGGCCGATTGGCCAGTCATATTGGTTAAAAATCTGAAGGAACTGAGCATGTCTCCTTTACTGAAATGCCACATACCCTAACTGTCCTTACCAATATTATCGAGGAACAACAGGCTGTAATGAATGTTGACCCGGAGCCTTCTTCCCATAATTTCAGCTAAAATTTAGAAAGCTGAACGAAAGGGTCTACAGCTGTTTTTTTTTTTCACATAAGCAACAGCGCTTGCATAATAGACGAATGAACAAATTGGCTATAAAGAAATCATCTGTCAAACAAACTGAACAAAAAAATAAAAATATACCAGACTCTGTGATTGAAATTGTGCCCACTGCTGATATTATTGAACACTCAAGTAATACACCGGTTGAGGATTCTAGTCTTGATTTAGCGGAATTAAAAGCTGAAAGTAAACATGCACTTCAAGTATCAGACACATATACTGAAGACTCGATTGAGCACTTGTCTAAGGGGATTTTGTCCAAAACCCAACTTAAATAACTGGTATCTAAAAAAGTTGTATTAACGGGGAAAAAGGTCCTCCCCCCACTTGTAAACTCTAACCTTATTCAGAAACCTTCTATGGGTTTGATGAAATTGGAGGGTGGGTCTGATGAGCCCGGACTTGTAAACAGTCTCAGTTATCCTCGTTCTATACATTAACTCATGGCAAGATAGGATCTGTTAAGACTGACTCCAAACCTGATATGTCGGTGAATAAACTGTTTCCTATGAAAGTGTGTGCCCAAAACCTGCACAGTCAAACTTGCCCAATGAAGGGGTCATAGTGGAAGATGTTAAAGGTCAATCTGGGCCTGCATGTCCTGAGTCGCCACCAAGGGATCTTTCTATGGCTGTATCAGATACTCAGGCAGGCCAGATTCATGAAACAATGATGCTGGGAGAACACACCCTACCTATTTTTGGCTGGATTAGTAAGCCTGAGCTAAATGGAAAGGGACGATTAATCGCTCCTTTCTATTTAAAACCTTTAATCGGATTCCGATTTTGCGAAGTTTTCACACTGATGACATTGAGTGGGTCAAACTTTTTACTGAAAACAATCTAAGGATGATTGCCCAGTCTAACTCTTTAATTGTTTTGAGACAAATTTGGGATTTTATAGTAGAACCTGAGACTTTGGGCATTCACATGATCTTATTCGAAAACATAGACCAAGCTTATGCATTTCTAGAGTTTCACGTCCCTTTACCATCAAGTATTCCATCGAAGGCACCTGGAAATACATCAGGGGACTTTAGTCCCCCTGAGATGATCGCACAGTTGTCTTCCATTGCTGATAACATCGAAGATTGGTCTTGGATTGGTACTTTATTGAAATCCATACTGGAAGTCCCATCATCAAAATCAGAATCGTAGCTTAAACGATTTGAGTATCCATAGTTGGAATGTATGTGGTTACAAGAATTTTGAGGCAGCACTATCATCACTAACTGTTTTTGATGCTCCATCGATTATCCTATTGCAAGAAACTATGTTGACTAGGGTATTATCTGTTGATGGATACACAGTGTATTGTGCCCTGGCCACTTCGGGCGCAGGTCGGCCGAGTGGGGGCCTGGCTATTTTGGTAAATAAAACCTTGAATTTCTCTGCCACCCTGATACATCGCTCTTCTTTTGTCCTAGCGTTGGACATTTTCTTGTCCAATTCCTCCAATGATACTCTGTTGGTGGTCTGAATTTATGCTAGATATCAATCCAACAACTTGGATGCGATTATGGATATCCTTGATGATATTTTTAAAACTAGTTGTATATCTAACCCTAACTGCACTATAATAGTAGGAGGTGATTTTAATGTGTGTTGTCTGAATGACTATCAATTTCGTAACACTCAACGCCATGATCCGAGAGGTCAGAGATGGGTCAAATACTTTGCCTCTTAGGGTCTGGGGTTGGTGCTTTACAAAAAGGGAGCCATCGAGTTTACATGGCACAGGATGAACGCCTATTCGACAATTGATTTCTTTTTTGTCATCTCTAATAATCTGGACTCTGGCTTCACTTGTGAAATCATTGATGTAGGGCTCAGTGATCATTGTGATATTTCTATTGCCCCTCTTTTCCCAACTTCTATAAACTACTGTGAGGTTTCTTCGGAACTTGCCGTGTTGGAAATACAGCGCCCGGTTCATTCTATCAGTTGGAATAGAAGTCTGTGGGCCTCATTACACGGATGGCGGAGAACCATGGCGCTGTTAGCGCCATGGTTCATGCCGGTAAAATACTGGCACTGCCTTGGCGGAAAGGGGAATTACCGCCCCATTCCAAGGTTGGCGGGGCGGTAATTCCCCCTTCCACCATTGCCCTTCCCCATTCCCATTTTTGCCCCATAGGGCATAATGGGAATGGGGAAGGCGCTAATTGCGGTACCGCAAATTGCGGTACCGTAATTAGCTCCCTGGGTCCCTTTGCGGGTTGGTTTTTAACGCCTGCAAAAAGCAGGCGTTAAATCCCCCAACCCGCAAAGGGACCTCGTAGTAAGGCGGTAAGGATTTACCGGAACCGGTATTTTACCGGTACCGGTAAATCCTTACCGCCATCCGTGTAATGAGGCCCTGTGTGTCTGTCTGAATAATGCTTTACATACTTCTGTACATTATAAACAAAATAAAAGCTGTTCTAAAGTAGACATCATTTGGATTGAAGCTTACAATAACTTTATTATTCATGAGGAGCCCGCCACCCTTACCTCTTATAAAGCTAATACTCACACAGCACACCCACATGCTTATTCAGAGCAAATTTCCATACTAAAGCGGGCTAAGAATAAAGACCTAAGACATTTAAAAAAGCGAGTCATTCCAGTTCAAGAATGTATTCTTTGTAAAAAAAGACTCTTAGTGCGTTATAGGAATGCCACTAAGATAGTTCATCATAAGAAACATCTAGCTATGAATCAAGCAATGATCATGCGTATATGTAATCATGACACTAGAAACATCTGGCAAATGTTTATTGAGACCTCTTTGTCTGTGGCTAACTGTATGACCTCTTCTATCTCTTTGGAGAAATGGTGCAAATTTATTTCATCAACTTATTTGCTTCCTTTTAAATTTGGTGTTTATTGATTTAAAACAATTATGTTGCAATCTTTTTTACATACTACCTGGTCAACAGATGAGATAGTTTCCGCAATTAACCACCTAAAATACACTAGGGCACCAGGCCCAGATGGGATTTCTGCCTGTGTCTTTAAGCCCAACCAACTATTTTGGGCTGGTATACTCCAACTAAAATTTGAAAATATTTTTCTTTAAGGTTGCATCCCTAGATCTTGGCTCACTTCCTTGATTAGTCCCATTTTAAAAAAAGGTAACCCTGTAGAGCCGAGCAATTATCGCCCGATTGCGATTATGGACTCTGCTTATAAAGTTTTCACTATTCTCATACTTAACATGGTTGAACAATTTATACGGGAACACAATGTTCTATCTATTTACCAAACTGGTTTTAGAAAATATGTCGGCACTGCCCTGAATGCCACTGTTTTGGCACATGTATTGGCAAAGGCAAAGAAAACCTCTGATGGCGCAGTTTATATGCCCTTTTTGGATCTTAGCTCTGCCTTTGACCATATTATCCGTAACATTCTCTGGGCCAAAATGGTGAATTTAGGGTTTCCTGAATTTATTGTTCAAACTATTGCCCTTTAACACTCTGACACCTTCTATCGTGTGAGAATAAATCAGCAAGGTGCGCTTACTCCTGAAGTTTCCACCTATACAGGAGTAAAACAGGGCTGTAACATTGCGGCTACCCTTTTTAACTTGTATCTTACTGACATACAAAATATCTGGTCACACATTGTTACTTTTCCTATACAAATTGGACACTTGAAGGTTAATTGGCTTGCTTATGCAGACAATATTCTGCTTTTTGACAAAACGCCATTTGGCCTTCCAAACAAGCTTCAAGAATGTGCCTCTTATTCTGCTATAAATAATCTCTGTGCATATGCTACAAAGTTTAAAATCCTGGTTTTTACTGGGAAACAGAAATGTGTCCATTATACATAGAACCTAAATGGAGCCATAATTGAAGGTGTATCTCCTCTGAAATACCTGGGATATGACGTTTCTGATCGACTGTATATTGTTAACTGGCAAACTTCTATCCGAGCTAAGGCTCGTCCCTTAATTTCTCAACTGAAGATTGTTCGCAGGAAATTCTGTCAGTTTTCCCTTGCTCCATTGTTGCAGTTCTATTTGTATAAAGTCGAAGCAGTTTTCATATTTGAATTCTCTACAAGGTATGATGTGGAAACAGCTTTTGGGGCTCTCTAATTCCATTCCTAATTCCTGTATTCAGATTGAATTGGGTTTATCCAGTTTAGCTGCCCGCTTTCAATGGAGACAACTTAATTCTTACTCGAAAATGATAAATCCTCCATTGAACTCCTTATATCAGGAATTTGCCCAAATGATTAACAAATATAATCCTAGTTTGCTGATTATGTTTCAAGAAAGAATGGAAGCGATTTTGTTAAAAGTTGGCAGAACCAGGGAAGATCTTTGGCAACGTCCAGCTTACTCTAAAAAGAAACTGTATGAGTATGATTGGTGCACAACTATTGACGATATTGGTACTCATCAACTTTATACAGAATATGCTGGTCATGCCCATAAACGGATGCCTAGACTAAGATACATTCTCTGCTTTCCCTGTGATAAGATTCGAGACCTGTATATGAGGTTTAGAATAAACCAGCTCCATACTCTCGAACGTACTTAACACTGGGCAAAAAAACCCTCTGTTTCCTTTAGATTTTGTTTAAATGTGCAACAGCCCGAAACTTTAAAGCATCTGGTAATATACTGTTCCTTCTTTGAAGATTTGAGGATTGCTCATTTGGGCGCCATTAATGTTGGACTTACTTCCACGGCTAGGGAATCCTTATGTCAAAGTGTATGGTTAACCCTAATAATTCTTTCATGATTAAACTTTGTGGGTTTATCTCATTAATTCAATGCCAGTTACGGTGTTTACTGGTCTCAGATTCTTATGACAACAATTTATGTGTTGAGAAGTTCTATTTGTACTGGAATATTTTTATTGTATGACTTGCTGTAAATTGTAAAATTGGTTGCTTTGTAATATGACTGAAAAATGGTTTGTAATTGGGTTGAAACTGAATTTGAATGTAATGTGTAAAAAGTTGATTCTTTGTAAACTAAAATGCACAACTTTTATTAAAAAAAATTAAAAAATCGATAGTAATGCTAGTACAAGTATCTGTTTGCACGACCTACGAGCAACGAAGCTAGCTGAACAGAGCAGAAACAAGTCACAGGCTACACAAAAAAAAGCAGTGAAACGATTGAAAAAGCAACTCTGATCTTGTCTGATGAGAAGCGGTCTGTTTATACTTATTGAGGAAAGAGGCATCCTGACATTTTCATGGGGACACATCATTAGGTACCGCACAGGGAACGTTGACATGAGACGTGCATTTGCGTTGTGAAATGGGCCGTACGTGTCTAGTGATATCAGCTTCAGGGGCGGGTGATATGATTTAGTGCTGCGAGGGCAGTTGAACTTAGGGCGATGCGGCAAGGGATACGATTAGCACAAGATAGCCGCTCGTTGATTTCGCATGTGTAAAAGTGAGGAAAACTAAGGTAAGTTGCATAGGAAATGTCTTTATGATCGATCACAGTTTGCTTAAAACCATATGCCCGAACGCTCGGGACAATAACATTTTTGAGCGCACTATTCCTTTAAACAAAAAGACCCACAAATGTAGGTTATATTAAAAGACCCCAGGGCATATACCTACAATCACACCTTACAGTTCATTACCTGAACACATACACTAATAATTACTGACATCCATAGCTCACAACTACAAATACTCTTAATATAATTCCTAGCACACCACACACCAATAATAACTAATATTAACACCCTAAGTATAATCAAGCACACATACAACACCAGCATACCAATGGTACACAAAATACTATTAGCATGTGAACACATTCACACAATAAAAGTAATGAAAATAAAAGTGAGGTAAGGTTTCAGCAATATTTGCTTTAATGTTGGTTTTCTTGTATGTTATGTTTGTTGTTGATGTTGGTTTAATGTTTAATAAGAATGTAAACCTTAATCGTGGCATTGCCAACGTTTATAGACTTCATCTTATTCTACAGAATAGCCTTAACTTTTTTTTAAAATACTTTTTCCACCACCGGGAATGCTCTTTCGGCCCTTGGTGTTCAGACATGTTGGTGCCAATAATTTGTACTCGCTATCAGTTTCTTCCGTCTCAAGCTACAAATGACCACATGGAAATGAGCACAGCACATTTGCGGTATCTGAAAGGAAGGACTGGTAGCAGAGTAGGAGTAGAAACAGAGGTAGGACTATGTATATGCTCAGAGTTAGCAAATGCAATGATAGCAAAATAGATATTTCTATCAGAATGTGAACATCTGCCACGAACCACCAAATCTGAGCAAAATGAAGTAATGTGAAAAGGTGAGCCATGTTGAAGAAAAACGAAAGAATGTTTTGACTGGATACATATGTTAGTAAAGACATGCAATGTACAGATCTCCAATTTGATTGCCTTTAGATGCAGTAAAGCTCGGAAAATTATGTGACGCATTTTACGAGGCTTGGGAAATTGCATGTGATTTTTAATGTTGTGGAGATTCTCGCGCAATGTTTCCAGGTACTGTCTTTTCACAACCTTGTTGGCACAGTGAGCGCGTGGAATTGTGCATTCATTTGGGGGTCCAGCTCTATGGTTACCATTTTGCGAACCTATTAAGCAGGTGACATGGGCTGCGTTTTAGTAAGGTTTGTAAACCATTCTCATGCCCCAGTAATCATTCGCCGAACCGACAGCCAGTGAAAGGAGAGGGCATTTGAAAAGGAATAATACAATGGCGGAGGAAAGCCGCGAAGGAATGAAGGACAATCAGTCATAAGATGGATGGAAGCTGAGAAGAGGAAAAGTGAATCATTTGGAAGGGCGTCTGGGAAGCAATCACTTTGTTCAATTAATGACAACATAAAACACAACAGCACGGCAAGAAGGACAGATTCAATAAAATGACAGGGTTAAGAGTAGAAGCAAAAATGAGCAGGCTTCTTCTCGAGGCTCCTAGGCTGACGATGCCATGAAGCATAGAAGTCATATGACGGGCTCTGGCATCTATTTCCTCCTTACATAAACAGTTATGTCACATGTGGCATTGCCACTGCACACATGGCTGAAACCGCTAAATGTGATGTGTTCTGTTTTTAAAAAAATATTTAATTAAGCATAATAAATCCAGCCAACATAAAAACCGTTTTGCATTGCTGTCTAGAATTCAATATAAGAAGTCTGAATTCAGTTAAGGAGTATATACATTAATTATTAGTCACAAGCATTAAACAAACATTAAAAAACAGCAAAGCAATTGAGCGAAAATTATAAAGGATGTCACAAGTCTGACATACACACTAGACACATACAAATAAATGAATAGGAGCTTTAAAGCAATGTACACCCATTCATGATTCCAAATCTTGGTGCTTCCAATTATAAGCAGCACAACATCAGTAGTGATCGTACATGCAGTACCAACAGGGCATGTCCATAGCCCCAGTGACTGCCATGCATAGTTATGCTACCTGTAGCTACCTGAAGTGCCTGCAGAGCATGGCCTTAGGCGGTGCCCAGAAACAGTGGGCATACCCCTACAATACTTTTGGACATTCACGGTGAACGCAGCATGCAGTGCCCACAGGGTATGGTCAAATGCCTTCAGACCCTCTGCCTACCCATGGCTATGTCCCAGGCAGAGTGAAGCAGTGACACAGGATGCCCCAGTAGCAGTGACTCTACCTCTAGTGTCGAGAAAGTATGGCCTGCAGCCATTCCCTGTTGGCAATGCGTGTGGAGCATGGTCGCAAGGCATGCCTCAGACACAGAAAACCTACTAACAATGTCCACAGGGCTCTGCACCCAGGGAATGGCATTCAGCCATGTACTGGGCTCAGTAAGGCAGTGCCCGGACGAGGTGGACGAGGTGGCTGACTGCCATGCCTGGGTCCACTCTGCTGGACCACTGCCCCAGGCACAGTAAGCATACATGTAATGTACACTGATCATTGCCACAAGCTCAGTGACCCTAAAAGCATTGCGTTCAGTGCCCTATTCCGCACCCTCTGCCGCACCTTTTAGATACTAATGTATTGCCTCGTTGTTACTGCAAGTTCTCAGTTGGTCCCAAAACGCCAATTCAATTGCTGGCTATTGATTTCCATACAGGCTCGGTCTGGACTATAGGGCAAAAAGGCAATGCCCAAACTAAAAATGCAAATAGCTAGCGAGGGCCGGTTTTTTGGGTCAAAGTGGGCCACTTTTTTGGCCTATGTGGACCAGTTTGATCAGTTATTTCACCAGGCAGCAAGTCGTTTTGCCTAGTGTTACTGAATGAATATTCTTTAAAATGCACAATTTGCCTCACATTTGATCAAAAACCTCCCCCTTGGGAACTACTCAAACAGTTTGCCACAAAAAGAATGAATTGCCATTTGCAACTGTGGGCCACTTTTGCATTGGTGCCCGAGTCAATTGAATGCCCCAGGCCGACCCTTTTTCCATATGTTCCATGGAGTCGTTGTTGGACTCGTAGACACCACACGCACCGTACTGTACACCCCTGCATGCTTGTTTACTATCTGCTCATATCACTCTTGCCTCGGTGTCCACTCCGTGGCTCTGGATTCACTTCGTTTAAGGAGTCACGATAATGCAATCCAAATGCTCCCTCAAAGTGAGGCACAGATCCTCATAAATAAGCTATTGAATGGAAAGATAGGACTGGCAGGTGATCACGAAGGGCTTGATCCATGCCTCTCACTCTCTGATCATTCCCAAAATGGTGGATGTCGCTGCCAGTGCACAGGGACATCTGCAGTAAAGCACAGTCTGGAGTGGATTGCTTTGCGGTTGCCAGTCATGCGTGTGTATTTGTAAAGTCTGAGCTATTTCCAGTAACTAGCTGCAATGATTTCAAGATATTGAAAGCCCACTCGCCTGGTTTACCCCGATCATTGACTGTACCAATGAGACAAGAATCACGGTATGGGCCCTTGTCTGCAAATTCCGGATCTCACCATTGCCATAACATGCACACTTCTGGGGCAGAACTCCTCAATTGGTGTAGTGACAACTAGTGTATGCACCCCCAACATTTTTAGAACTACAGTGAAGCAACAATTGCATAAGCCATAGCCTTTAATTAACCTCCTCTTGGATGCAGCAGGAACATTTAATTTCTAGCATTGAGACTCCATGCACTAACAATGTACTGTACTGTGTATATTCCAACTTCGATCTCAATGTACACAAAGGGCCTGATTCATGGAATTATGTGTGTGGAAAATAGAGTACTTGTGCGCCAAACTGCGCTCAAATCTGCATTTGGCGATTCATGGAATGAAATTTGCAGTACTTTTCCAGGACTTGCGTGGAGTTTGTGCAGGCTGAGCACGTCTCTGCGAGCCGTCGTGCGCCTTGCGCAAGACACCATGCAGACCATGGGCGAGGCCTGCGCAGAAGACGTTGGTGGGGGCGGAACACAGATAATAGGGAAGAACATGCAAAAAAGTGGGCGTTACGAAGGACTGCCATCAGGCAGTCCCTCGCATGCCCACAATTGTGCGGCACAAGACATATTCATGGAATCGAGTGCACAACCTCTCGGCAGGGAATTGGCCACGCAAGTCCTTCATACGATCCGCCACCCGAAGGCAGGCGTAAGTACACTTGCGCATAGGATTCATAGCGCGGAGGTGGGTTTGCATGTTGGATTTAGGGGTGCATGTATGCAACCGGGGTCCTGATCTTACTTAGGGGTGCGCTTAAGCAGTGTAGTGAGGTGCAGGAAAAGTTTACGGGGGTTTGCACACAGAGTTTAGACCGAATTACGATTTTTCATACGCATGTTGTTGGGGTGCCAGCAACAGTTACAGGGGACACTGCGCAGGATCCCTGAGATGCAGGCGTGCTTGCAGCGGACCCACGCACTTTTTATAGGCTGTGTGTATTGGCACCCAGGGAGAGCTCAAAGGTAGTTGTTCTGGCTGTTTATGCTTTGCGTGTGGGCATTTCGAGGGCATTCCGACCATGATTTGCGAATGCGGTTACTTTGCAAAGGGAATTCCGTTAATACGCGGGCGCACATTTTTTATACTGCACGCAGGCTTGCACAGTGTCCTTTTCGGCATGCAGCGCTTGCGGGATTTCTGCACACATTTCCATGAATCGCGCCCAAAGTATTTGCAGTGCAAAATCTGCTTTTTGTTATTTTTGTAGTATCCAAATTGGCACGCATCCAACTCCAAGGAGAAGAAGACCACTTTCCAGAGCACATTTGTGGGTACAGTGCGAGACAGCGCATGGTATCACTTGTTTTAACATTCAAATATTTACTTAACACATACTTTACATCTATCCAGGCCCACTTAGGTAAAGAGTTTTGATTGCATGTACCGCAGTTGGGATAAGAAGACAGATCTCAAGGTCCTGCGAGCAGTCCGTAGGTCACATATCTTTCTGCGGCAGTCGGGGTGGGGGTGGGAGGGCAGTATAGAGGAAACTGTGAGGACAGGTGGATTAGGAACTCTGCAAAGTTTCAGATTTCGACGTGTGCACGTTGGCCCGTTCTGTGCATATTCTTAATTGTAGCTGCTCCACGGAGTGCCAGGTCCAATGCCACAGGGGTTCAGCATAGCAAGCAGTCAATGTGTTCTTAGCAGTGAATGAATGGGCAATGGCAACAAGGCCGGGTGCTTTAACCAGATCCCAGATATTGTTATCACTGAAAAAGTGCACAAGGGAGGGATCTCAAATGGCTTATAGTGATAGCATCGAATGCAAAAGCATCGAAAGCAAAAGCATTGAAAAAAATGCATCGAAAAAAATCTTTTTTTTTCCATGTAATTTATGGGGGGTCCCCCACACCCTCCATTTTTTTACCCATTAAAACCCATTATAATAAAAATAAAACCTTTACCTCTTATAAAAATGCATGTTTTCGATGCTTTTGTATTCAATGCTTTGTATTCGCTGGAATCACTGGATACCTCTCAAATTAGTAGCACTTGAGAACATTGGTTGGGCTGCTAAGGGCACTGCTTTTTTTAACTTGGGAAATGACAGTGTGCGGTGGGGGGGGGGTCAGTGGGGTAGCCACAGAGGATGAGGTAGGTGGAGGCAGTGGATAGGGGGTGGGGCGGGGGGGGGTAACACACCAGCTAACTAAGGGCTCGAAATCTGGGCCTATGTTAATAAAGAGTATTTGACAGGGTAATGTAAACCTGGGAGACAGGGGACTAAGTGTAGATGACCCACAACAGACGGGTTGTGGACTGCGCCCGCCTGAGCTATTTTCGACATCCCGGCGAAACCCCTGCTCTGTTACCTGGTATGCTACCCGGCTTTATAGTGCCTCTGATATTGTGTGAAGGGTCCGCAGTCCTCCTCCTGTTCCCCAGGGCAGGCTCGTACCCTCTAGGCAAAAGCCCTGGCTACTAATCTCACCATCGGCAGCTCATATGATACTAAGCCTTTTAAATGTGTTCATACTTAGAAAACACATTAAATAATGAAGACGGAATGCAGTATATATGTATAGTAAGGAATTTTTGTATATATAACAAACTTTATTTAAAGCTTTTTTCAGATGAAATCAGATGAAAAATGCTCACCTACTCCAAAGTGGCGCGCCTAGCATGTAATGAATGAATTGTGCTACTTGGAGTTAACAAGGTTCAGCCGAACCTCATCTGTCGGCTGTCTGGACATGTCTGGTTTTGAATAGGCAAGAGTTTCTTTGCTGCTCCTTGTCAAATTTCACTCTTTAATTTTGGGGCTAAACCACTCTCCCACATAGTAGACAAAGCGTTAGTGTTTTGGGTAACTGTGGTTGTGTCGCTCTCTTTCTCTATGAGTTAGGACCTGCAGTTTCAGTGCCAAAAAATTCATTTGCAATGAACTACTGTCAAACACTAAATTCAAGCAAAAAGTGTACCTGGGCATAGAGCCCCATACACTCATTCTTTAGTGAGCTATTATGGTGGTGGTTGTGACAAAACAACTTCGGCCATGTAGGAGTGCAAGGATGAATAGAGGCTAAAATGCACACTCACACTTCTACAAACCAAGAGCCAGCACAATCATAAAGATAAAAAAGGCACAGTTAAGAGACACTGGCAGAACTGTAGACTTTGGCTAGTGAAAGCCCGCAGTGTGAGTTGCACACCCTAGATAAAGAGCCAGAGCAATGTACATTAAGGGTGTCAGTGATCTTGTTTTATTCGTAGGCTGAAAAAAGTACATACCTACAGATTCGTGTTGAGACAAAACAATGTATAGTTGACCACTATACTGTGGCCAATGTCAAAAAGCTACAAAGCCTATGCATGTACACTTTGTTTCACTTTGTTGGTCTGTAGCGAGAATTTAGAGACAGAGATCAGCAGGGGAGTCTTCCTCTTAGGTCCCGTCAGCAAAAGTTCAGTGCGTGGCTGCGTGGCTGCTCTGGTGTTGGCTGCCTCAAGATCTTCTCTTGTGAATCTTGGGTAGCAAGTAAAAAATGGGTACAGATGGATGAGTGGTTGTCAAGAATGCTTTGGTTCTGTGTGTGATCCATTAGAGCTCCTCCGCTTTGTGTAATATGATATCGATATTGGATTTGATGTCTGGTGTTGGATCGTCCTCAACAGGAGAGTAGACATTTTGGTCACTAAGTTGTCTCATGCATTCAAGGTGGCAATCGCTGGTGTTCTGTATGACTAACTCTCCACACTTGTCCGTCGGGCGTGTTGTGATGTTGGGGTATGTGTATAATGATTTCATCTGAGATATTCCTCCTCTTTTTAGGTTAGAGTGCTTGGGTTTCCAGAATTTCAGTTGTTTGAGGTCAGCCATAACCCTATTTTGAAAGATGCGGATTGATGGGACTGAGATGGGTGGCATAAAGGTGCTCTTGCGTTTAAACTCGGTGTGAATGTCTTCCTCTTCTGTATCACTTATGTCAGCGCTGCCCTCTCTCGGGGGTATCTCTGCAAAGAAGAGTTTGAGCTTGAGCTTATGCGTAAACTTGAATAGGTTGACTGTCATATTGAACAAGTTGGAGCTGCGAGTGAGAACGCATTAAAGCCCTTTCTGCAGCGCGCCGGTCTTTTGTGGTGAGTGCTCTGTTGGAGCAGGAAATAGGGGTGGAACGGTTGAGGTGGGGGGACTTGGCTCCTCCTCTACAGAACCCTTTTCTATTCTTTGCCTTGCCTGTGTGGCATGTTGATATGGCTTTGCAGGTGTGCAATGATGCACCGCAGCACTTGATCCAAGTATCGGGATCAGGTGGGCTATGATGTGTCTCTACAATGGACGTGGTCTGCTGAAATGACCCTGTGGCCAGGATATGAAGGGCTGCTAAAACCTTCACGTGTGGGGGTACAACATGTGAACACGTGGTGTGTAGTGTTAAGTCAGTCGCCCACTCCCAAACAATGTCCAGCGGGACATGTGGGGGACATCTGTAGGTGCCGTAGACTTCCTCACCTGACATTCCAAATATAGGGGTGCGGTTGTGGAAGACCCTGGTTCGCATCCTCCTTGCATTGTGTGCTTGCAAAAGTGTGAGCAATGCATGGCCAGTCATTGTCGCTGTGTTCACTATGCTTGCACGGTGCATTTGTACATCACCCCTGTTCCTGCTAGGCGGTATATTTCAGGGCATTTGATTTTTGCATTTCAGCACTATATTTTTGGTGAATTCAGTTGCTTTTGCACTATGATGAGTGTGCTTGGAAGTTTGCCCGGTGCCTCCCTACACACTCCCATGTCGCAATATGATGAAGCTTCATGCATATTCCTTTGCATTATGTGTCTTTGCGTTTGCCCTTCCTATGCGCTAACGTGGCGCTACTGCCGTTGCGCAGTGTGTTTTGGCAGGGCACAAGGGCCAATGTGAATCGCAATCTGACTTTGTGCGCTGCGCAATGTACACTTTTTCAATGCAGTCACTTTGTGTAGCGCTAAACGCTTTATGAATTAGGCCCAGTGTGCTTTACGGCCCATTAGGCAGTTAGGTGGACCACGATGGCCAACAGAAGTGGACCTCTCTGCTGTCAGACTGGCATTGTGGGCATTGCCTTATTGAACTATAGGCGAGCTTGAGCCTGGCTATCCGCCATTAAGTCCTGCACAGCACATATCACTGAGCCACTGTCATCCATGTGAATCACTACGTTTCTTAAAAATGCAGATCCTTGCTCTTCTTTTGCTGATATCTGCATTATATATTGATGTTATAAAATATTATGAGCAACTAGTAACCCCATAAAGATTTCATTATTTTATTTATTTCACTGCCATAAAGGCAATGTGAAAGAATTAATAACACTTATCAAAAGATGGATGGCAGTGGCGGAAACAGTAGACCATTTAGAGCAACCAATTTGTTCTGCTAATGGCCACATAAAACAAAGGGCAAGTATAATGCACATGTGGTGGCTTTTATTCGTGTGCTCCTGGGCGGTGTGAGAGCAGGAGCAGCGATGCCATTACGCCTGCGCAGGTAGCGCTCTGTGTCCAGGAGGCTAGAAGAATAAAGTGGTGTCTGATCCCCAATTGCATTCACGTTGTGTTTCTCCAACCAAGATTGTTTTTTCTTCACATGTGTTGCCACTTGGCTAGCTTAATTAAATCAGCTCTCTCTGGTTTATCCCTGGAGCGATATTGATTTATTTTTCCACCAATTTCAAACGTCACTACTTATTGGAAATGCCCACATCATCATTAGGAGATTACATTTCAGATGAACAACTTTGGAATTCCATGACCTTAAAACTGTGAAAGATGTGAAACTGGGATAAATAGTTCTTGCATAGCTGCCACAGCTCTATTGCTTTCCACAGCAGATGTGGAAGAAGTGGTGTCATAATTACTGCTGAGACCACCCACCTTGGGAGTTCCTTCCCACCCCCAATCAAGGAACCCTGTAATACTTGCTTAGGTTTTTTTCGCTGGCCTTATAGAGTCACACAAATCTACCCTCCCCCACCCTTATGTGCCCACAGTGATCGAAGAACCAGGCCGGGTTTAGGAAATATATTTGTATTTATTTTAATTGCTGGTAATAGAAATCACACTAAACTACACATGCCACCTTCTTTGTGGCTCAAAATTAACTTCTTGTTACGCAGGTGAATCACACCAATGGGATAGGAAAAACACAAATTCCAATACATTTCATTCTACACATTTCTAATTAAATGATCATCAACACTGGTCCATGCATAAAATCCCTTTACATTTGCAATGCTGTACCATTTCGATGTTACATCGTGCTTAAAAAGCTAGCAGTTGGGTTACAGATTTGTACTCATTCAACCTAGTCCCAAGCAGTCTAAAAGAATCTTGTGTACTCTCAGTAACTTTCAGCCTATCATTTCAGTACACTTTCTCCTTAACATACTAGACAGGGCAGTATACATCCAAATTCAGGCCTATCTCAAAGCGAATCACATCCTAGGGATGCGCCAATCCGGTTTCCGCCTGGGCCATGGCACGGAAAGAACACTACAAAAATGCACTTGACACCTTTAAAGATGAAGACAAACCAGTGCCCCTTCTCTTCCTAGACCTACTGGCTGCCTTCGACCTGGTTGACCATAATACATTATGCCACCATCTCACAACTGCAGCCAACTTCTCAGTTGAAGCTACCTCATGGATAGATTCCTTCCTGACCAACAATTCCATGAGAGTCTTCTCTGACACTGCAAGTGCACCCCCTATCCCATTACCCTGTGGCATCCCCCAAGGATCCTGTGTCTCCCCCTCACTAGACAATATCTTCACAAAACCCTTGTTCGACCTCCTAGACTCTCTAGGCATTTGCTACACTAACTACGTCGACAACACCCAAACCCTCCTCCCCTTATCTGGATCCTAGATGGAAGACACACTAACCATCAACACAATCTATCCGACCATCCAAACCTGGATGGTGGCCACCCACTTATGCCTGAATGACGATAAAACAGAGATTCTCCTAGTGGGCACCCCTGCCCTTCTCAAAACCCTAAACCCTTAGCAGTAAATGTACCTCCTTCAGCATAGATGGATTCCAGATTCCAGTTTCCACTACGGTAAAAACGTTAGGTGTTCACTTGGATGCCACTCTCTCTTTCACCAAACAAGCAAATGCAATCACCTCCTCGGCTGCATACACAACAAAACTCAACAACGCTGCTAGAAACTTCCTTTCCCCCTCAAGCTGCCGAAACATCGCCATAGCAATCATCGGAGCAAGACTTGACTATTGCAATGCTCTCCTCACTGGAACAACAAAACAAAACTTGGATAGATTACAAGTAATCCAAAACAATGCTCTTCGCGCAGCCATGAACATCTCTAAAAGAGACCACGTATAAGCTACTAGAAAAAAAGGTTCACTGGCTACCTATTCAAGAGAGGATCATCTTTAAAACATTATCCCTCACTCACAAATGCCTATCCAACACTGCTCCCCATTACCTAACCCGGAGGATTGAAAGTTCCATGTCAACCAGACCAGTATGAATAAGGCATGCAAACCGTCTAACAATACCAAAGATGAAAAGGACAAAAGGAGGCAGGGCCAGGTTCCTGTCAGTCCCAGCCAGTCATTGGCACTCCCTTCCCCCAGAGCTGAGAGCAGAAACCGCCTACTGGCCCTTCTGAAAGGCCCTAAAAACGTGGCTCTTCGCCTAACGTGTCCCCACTGGTCACAAGTCTCAAACCACAGACAAGTAGGAACCATTGCACCTCTACATTATTGTATAACTGTATGATGTGATTAAAGCTCACCTTGTTTCGTGTTCTTCCAGTTAACGGTTGCTAAGTAGGCTGTAATTTAGGAGTTTCAGAATGGGTTGCCCGTTTTCGTTTTTTTGTTCCATCGTTAAGAACGTTCGATCCTAAGCAGAATGACTTACGTTCTTCAAGGCTGGTCCGTTGTCTGCCCTTGTCCTTTCAATTCGGTCTGCTGAGATTTGGGTCGCCAATCTTTCAATTTCCTCCCATTCTGTTTTTGATAAATTATTCCAATCTTTATCCTCATGGTCTTGTTCAATAATCTCCACAAGGTCGCTGAGACAAGTGTCATCAGCTGACTCGTTGTTTCCCAATGGAGAGATGGCGGGCTTCACCACAGTTGAATCCGAGTCTACAGCTTTTTCAACAAAATTGAAGGATGTTGGTAGTTCTTTCCTTTGAACTGGATAACCAAGCCCTTCAAGATCAGTAGCAATGACCCGGGGGATGGATGGGGATGCAGATTTTGATTCATACATCAATAATGGAAACGATTCAGGTAGTTGGCAAAAGGAAAATTGTTTTAATATCAATTATCTAAAACAGGGAGTACACGAACATAAACAAACTCGCTCGATCCACTTACTCAATGGATTCCAGTAAAAACTGAGATCGTATACACAAAACTCGTCATCAGTGACGTTAACCCACGTTTTACTAACGTCATCCTACGTGGCAAACTACAAAAACCTATGCGTATGGGTGATAGGCTCAGAGTGAACATCCAAGTATACAATCCATACTAGTATCAGTAAGTGAAAGAAAATGATAGGCTTTTTAACATCAGGTGGGGCAACTAAGCCTTACCCTAAAAATGACCACTACAGACGTCACTAAATACACGACGTCCCATTGGTTACACAATTATAGGACCCTTAATTATGCGGTTCTCTATCATTAGGTGGCACTCTAACCTCTGTCAGTACTTTTCCACCTACTTCTAGCAGCATGCAGGCTGGCCATCCAGGTGCTGGTGAGCCCGCCTTAACCATTGCTTCCCACCAATTAGCATATCAATCCATCATCACCTCAGTGGTCTACTGTCAATTAGGATTTGAAGCTCGGCCTTGAGAGTGTTCTTAGCTCTGAGAAATTCAAGGAGTGAAGGCACGCTCTGCCCTCATGCATAGGTGTGACCATCTCGCTTGTCCAGCTTCATCCTTCCACTTGACTGGAGACCATGAAATCGAGCTTCTAGTGTATTTAAAATACTATTTTTTAATGAACCTCTGATAATAACTTGGCTTTGTGGCTCATCCAGCCCTGTGTGCTCAGATTCACTTTATGTTATGTTATGTGTGTGTTTATAACACGCTGAAAGCCCGCAGGCATCAATTGTAATTCAATTGTTTTTTTAACTGTGACATACTAGAAATGAGGCCTTCTTGCTACTGTCCAGCACTGCTATAATGCGTAGTCGAAACATCCGTCCTTTACTTGTTCATACGCATATATATTTATATTGACGCTTGCCGCAATCTATTCACTATAAAGCTAGCCTCAAGATGACTTCATGTGCTTGTGTTTCTTTTGCATCTGTACATGTATGAAATAGCTTAATGTCTTCATCTGTTTCTGTGGCATAAGCTTCTTCACCTTGATCTCGAGATGTCACTTATCCTGGGTACTTTCTTGATGCCTTATAGAATATCTTCATTCTCTTGTCTCAGCATCTCTTCTATGTACGTCAGCTCAGCACTGTGTGACGTATACTGGTGATGGTTGGTAACGTTACCACTCTTCTTTGCCATTTATTTGCTCTGCTTCTTCAGGAATCTCATTTAAACAACTATCATATTTCCTTGTGTGCAGGTATGGTTTCCTCAATGGGAAACTTGCCCCAAGGATTCCCTTTGGCCTTTGTTGTTCCAACTGTTCTGTGTATGTCACATACTCTGGTTTCTAACATACAGGTAATATGGTCGGACGGTTGAGGTGGGGGTACTTGGCTCCTCCTTTACACTCCCCCCTCTGGGCGATTCATCAACCACTTTCTCATCATTCTTCACATGCAGGCATCCTCTTCTGAAAAAGAGCTTCTTTGGGATCCATATTTTTATGACGCCTTTCAGGCATCCTGCTGATTTGACGTGTTCATCTTTGTTCCATGTCATGAGCAAGCATTGTCCACTTGGACTGCAATAGATCCATCTTCCTACATACTTCTTATGATTCTATGGGTTCAGGAACTTCGTTCCCTCGGGTGTATGGATACTGGCCTTCACAAAGTCTCTGATTTCTTCATCTGTCAGGTCTTTGGCTTTCCATCCTGGCTCGACATCAATCATGATTTTCATCCCTATGGCTTTCTTTCCTGTCTTCTTGCATTGCAAGATTATTATCTTGATTACACAGAATCCAAGCAACACCAACATGATCAGGGCTCCAAGGAACTTGAACATGCCTGCCATTCATTGTGGAATCCAAGAAAAGAGCGGCCCAAACCAGCTATCATCAGCAATGTCTTCTACTTCATCTATCATTTGACCATGGAGCTTCGTCAGCATGACTATGGCCTCTCTCAAGGTTCCATTGTCATCATCATGAGAAGGTATAAAATGTGCAACATGCTTCTCCAATTTTTGCACAAACACCTCCATCCATTGCTGTAATCATACCCAAGACATATCTGTTCTGGAGAGTCATCAGTCGTATGGCTCTCATCTCTTCTCTGATTACATTGAATCCCTTTAAAATCGTATTGATCGTCTGTAGCAATTCCCATCTGGTGATCTGAAGCCACTTGGTATTTTCTCCACCTGGATTCTTGGCATGAAGATCATTGTGAATACTGACGAGGTCTGGCTGAACAGCCTGTGCTCATATGGAATAGCATCAAAACCTTCTATGGATTTTGCTGAAAAATAGTTCTCTCTTTTCATCCTCTTCATCAGCTCCACAGAACTCTTCTTCCTCAGGTGAGCATCTGCTTTTGGAAAACTGTCAAGACTCAAGTCACTTTTTGGAATCACCAATGCTAGAATATGGACATTCACTAATGAGCATCGTCCTCCCCAATCCTTGGGTAGCTTCATGTATTCCCTGGATCCACAATCCCAATAATGATCCATGATTACTGCTGTTCCATGTAGCATTCCTGGCACATCAAAGATTCAACCACAGTTCTGATTTTCTCCAACATTTCTTGTACCGTTATTTCTGAAGAATAGTTTTGCACTCTCCAAAGTCCCTATCTGCAAGGGTCCTCCCCTGTATTCGACCCAAGTCAGTAGCTCAGCAGGTCTTGGCCATAATGGCTTGGAACCATTCTGTAAGATGTCAATGGCAGGTTTATAACAACCAGTGACCACTGAGGAGCTGCAGATTACCATTCCTTCTTCGCATCCGTCTGGTGATAACACTGATCCCCAGATCTGCATCTGTCCTCTGTTCTTCCATCTTCGAATGTCTTCTGCAGATTTTCCTGGACTCAGTTTTTTATTTACTTCCCATCTGATTCCAGCTCCTTTCACTCCAGGCTTCTCGTATCTGATCACATAATTCTTAGTATGGGCTCTGTTTCTTGTCTTTGTATCCTGGATATAGTCATCTTAATCTGGATCTGTCCATTCAGTTGCCCATTTGAGATAGGCATCTCGACCCATGAACTGGCCTCTGGTTCTGCAAAGTGCTATGTGCAAAAGACAATGGGACTCCTTATGAGTGCGGTGGTAGGGGATAACGGCGCTGGTAAGGATGCCGGTGCCGTTAACCCCTTACTGCCGCATTCCGAGGTCCCTTAGTGGATCCCGCTAAGGACGGCTGGTTTTACCAGCCGCCCTTAGCGGGTGCCGCTAAGGGACCAGGGGCCTAATAACGGGCCTGTTATTAACGGGCCCGTTATTAGCTCCCTCCCCATTCGCATTTAGCCCTATGGGGGCTCGAATGGGAATGGGGATGGGTATTTTGAATGGAGACTTACCGGGTCCTCCAAGGTTGGAATGACCCGGTAAGTCCCATTTCAAAGAACCCGGACACGAGTTTGGAGGCAGCCATGGTGCTAATAGCCCCATGGCTACCTCCAAACTCGTAATGACCCCCAATGAGCTGTCTGGACATCTATTTCAATAGCTATGAAGATTTTAGACTTCCCCATACTATAAGGCAGTAGTGCACATACAAAGCACTCCTCTTTTGAGCCACTTCTTCCCACTTCCTTCATATGTTGATACCATATGTTATTTCCCAAGTGAGCTGTGCTGTCCAGGTAACCATTTAGTTCGAAATCATCTTCCTTGGTGCTTCTTTTAGGCCTCATTCTTCTCATAGGACCTTTGATGATCATTTCATGAAGTGTGTCACCATAACTCCTTCCAACTGGATCAATCATAGGAACATCTAGCAGTGGACTGGGCACACCTATATGTGCTTCCTGAGTAGGAGAAAGTTCAGGAAGTTCAGAAAGTTTAATTCTCTCAGCATACCTTTTAGGCATAAAAATGTCTTCCAGAATCTCCATGTGTGAATTCCTTTAGAAACGACCCTCGGGTCATTTATCGCAGGATCAGGTGTATTTTCACGCATTACTTGTATGGGCTCACCTTCTATCAACCATTTTCCCTGCCTCTCTTGCCAAGCCTGTCTCTTGCGTCCAAAAAGAGTCTCTAAGACACTTCTTGCATGTGAACGATTGTTAGTAACATTTATCTCAGACTCAGGCAATTTGTCATCTTTCTTTGAAACAGGAATGACTACATAGGGTCTTGGCTGCCTAGTAGTTGCCACGATTGTACTTTCCTTCTGCTCAGGAAGATTCACAGGAGTCTTAGCTCCATGTACATTTATGCGATATGGCTTGCGCACTGTGAGTGAGAGCAGTATTTTTATGAACAACATACAAGCATAAATGATGCATAAGTACGACCATTTACAGCAACGACTTCTTTCACATCGTGGACGTCTCCCAGAATCTGGCATAACAATATTGCTACCAACGCTTCCCATCATTATTGCCTAAGGAAGGAAAAAGTAACTTTAATACAGCAACATCATGTACTGCTTCTGAAATCTGCTGACTCGGCTCAGCACTTATCCTTGATCAGCTGTCTTTTTTATCTGGATTTTTTCCTCCAAAAGTTCATACAGAGTATTTTCAATCTTCTTTACTTGTTTAAACCAACTCGATAACATATACCAATTCCCAGTCTATGCCTCAAATCTGCCTTAGACCATATGACATGATGAATTTCTTTCAGCATGAAACAAAAGTTCTCTCTGACCAGCAACGTCTCGATCTGTCCCTCGAAGGACAGTTTCACTCTGACCTCAGAGTTCGCTTGGAATAAGCATTCATTTGGAATATGATGTCTCTCAAGATTTCATTTAATGCTGCATTATTTCCCGGATCCCTTAGAAATGTACGCACATCAGTGTGTCTTCCAACAAGCTGTGACCACTCTTCAACCAGGTAATAGAAGAGCAAACTGACTAATCTGTGTGCGTTATCAGCTGATAGGGGCATTTGTCGTTTCCCCACTATATTCAGGAAGCTGCAGAATTTGTTCAATAATTGCTGAAAGCAATCTCCTTACGATTGGACCATTCTTAGGATCTTGCAGGAAAACGTGAATGCTAGTGGTTCTCCCCACAATTGCAGGATATGTGCGCAATATCAAGAGAAAAACTTTGAATATGATCCGTGAAACGTTGTCATTGGGTACTACCATGGATGCCTCGCAACAGGAACTCAGTAAGAAACAAATCAGGGTACTGCACCCTCTTCCAATCGTCAAAAATGACCTCAGAATTTGGCATATTTCTCTTCATATCAAGGCATAAGCATGCCTCAGTCCAAAGCTAACAAGTTCCTGTGGCTTTAAGAACAAAAGATCTTTCCTTAAACCTAAAGTGACACAGAATGTTTGAATATCTTCCCTTAACTCTTTTATAAGTGGCTAAAAGAGTGTCCCGAACCAAGCCACAGTCCAATGAACACTTTATCTTTTACTTGAAAGCTTCTGCATCCTTCTTCCTCGACATGCATTTGCTGAGGTTCTTCCCCCATGCTTGCTTCCGAAGGGTCCGGGGTGAGGGGGTCTCTCCAGTATAAACTTTTATGTCACATAGAAAGGTCCAAGCACGTCTGGCTTGCATCCTGACTGCAGACGGCGTGACATCTTCCACAATGAAGGGGCCGTTAAATCTGGGCTTGTGCCACTTCCCTGTAAAATTGCAGATTAGGACCGCTTCTCCAGGGAATAATTTGGGAACACAAAGTTCTTGAACTCCACTTGTTGAAGCAAGCATCTGCTTCTGTGTTCTGTACTGCCCCACACCCTTTTCGCTATAGCTGACCTGAAATAACAGAGATACTTGAAGTCATACACATAAGATATTCACGTAACTCCATCCCTAACAATTCAGATGTAGGCTGAGCATCGCTTCTAACTCTGGATGGAGGTGTGAGGGGTATTGTCATTCGCCTCCCTGTCACTATCTCATGGGGTGTGAGATGGTGGTCGGAACCTGGTTGGTTCCTCAATGCATATAATGCCAGTGGTAGGCAATGCAACCACCCTTTCTTCAACTTGGATATCCTTTCTTAAAGAAATCCCTTGAGCCATTCACAGATCCCATTTCCTTGTGGATGATAAGCCGAAGAAAACGTATGCTTTATACCAAGCAATAAGCGGATCATGTCCTTCTTGCATCTTTTTCGTCATTATAGCTCCCATATCGGATGTGTCTGGATACAGTACTCTAAGCACTTTCCAGAGTGCCACTCTGCAGTTATTGAACGGCGCTACATCATGAGCATTAACACCAGCATATCCTGCCCTTGACCAACCATCATCAGCTCTCTCACCAAGGATGGCAATCAGGAGACACTTAATGTCCCCTACAGCCAGTGTATTTCCTCCTGTCATCTTTTCTAACTCATGTATCATTACACCTTAAATTATCCTTGTCCATCTGGGGCCATGGTATATACTGTGGTCTGACCCCCCCTTTTTCTAGCAAGAGAAACTGTGAAGCCTCAAACTCATTCTCATTTCTCATAATGTGTCTGCCCACCGCAGGGACAATATTCCCGCACTGCCTTCTTCCTTGCAGCGATCTTAATCTGCTCACATATGGTGGCAACTCACCTCTCTCACCATCGAGTTGCCCTTTATGTCAGTCTGACTGTGTCAATGGTTCTGACACCCTAGGTATAGGTGTGTTTAAATCTGACCATCTTACTTCTTTATCCATTGAAAAACAACCCTCCGGACCACATACATCCCCTCTCTCTTTCCCATGAAAGCTGTCTCTGTCTTCCTCCGACATTTCTTGTGCCCAACTCGTGCAACTTCTCTCCTCTTCATCTCTATTCAGTGTCAGTATATCTAAAGACAGCTCTTTAATGCTTCATACTACATGAGGCTTCCTCTGTGTCATACAACCGAGTGCTCTCAAGTCGATTATTTTTTCCCTTCCCCTTTGATTCTTTCTGGGATCTCATTTCATAATATACTTTATCTATTGCTTCCCCAATGCTCCTTGAGTCAAACTCGTCCTCTAGATTGACTCTAGACGGGCCTGGTAATGACTCATATTCTGGAAAGAATTCCTCTATGTCCTCCCATGCTACTTCTGGATTAGGATTCCTTACTTCCTTTTGCAGGTGATCAAAATTGCGTGCTCATGCCTTCTTTTATGTTCCATATCATCGTCAAATTCTCTTAGTCTCCTTGCTTCCTCTCTGACCCTGTCGTCTTCTTTTTTGTTTCATATCTCTTCTCTCATTTGCCCTTCTTATCTCCTCATCCTTTCATCTCTGTTTTCTTTTTTCCCTCAACTTTTGTTCCTCTTCTTCCATTCTTTTTCTTTCTAGCCTTTCCTGCTCATCGATTGCTCTCTGTCTGTTATCACGTTTTCTTTGCTCCTCTGCCCTTTCTTGTTTTCTCAATTACGCATCTTGATATAACTGCTCTCGTCTTTGTCTATCCTTCCTTTTCGCTCCTTCACCTTTCAATCTTTCCTATCTTTCTTTATCCTTTTTGTCTTGCTCGTCTTGATCTTCCCTTTGCCTTACATCCTAGAGGCCTTTACCATCAAGTTTAAGAAAAATCTGACCACCCATCCATTCGTTCTGCAAGAGCGCTAACTCATCAGTTTTATCTCTTTCTCCCTTCCATGTCTTTATTTCTCTTCCTATATCTAGAGATGTGCTTGCTCGATAACTTCTCTCTTTATCACATCTCTCCTTGTCCCTTGGGACCTTAGAGATTACATCTTTCTCCGTATTTTTCTCTGGACCCTCGTCACTGCTTTGCGCAAGCCACTCAAATGTTGGGTTGCTATACCCTGCTGCTGCTTTAAACTCCCTTAATGGGTATAGCCCATTGTCTTTCTTATTCTTGTGTTCTATTTCAGCCAGGGCGGGGGGAGCAGAGGGCTTCTCACCCCCCTCTTTGCATATATTGAGTATCCAATCTACAGGAGGTGGCTCTTTGCGCTCCTCTTGGTACATTTTCCAAAACTCTAAGCTAGCTACTCGCTTGTCTAGCTGTTTTCCCGTATATGCTGCATGCAAATATGTCATCATATGCTGCAGAACTGCCTTCGATAGTGACCCTCCTTGTGGCCACGGCATGAACATTTTATCCGCGGTTCCTTTAACCCATTCTGCGCTATACTGTCTAAGCTTGAGTGCATGCTTCGACAATTGCTTGCAGAGGTGCACAAGTGGAGTAATATCCTCCATTATTAACCTTTCACTCTTAACCTGTTTACCACTTGCTTGCATTAATCACAGATTTAAAAAATACGTTTCAGAAAAATAACACAATATGAGGGTGCATCACTCATCGCAGGCTCCAATCCCTTTAATCACACTTTTTACTTTAATCTTGCTAAAAAACAAACACCAAGTTCAATTCAAAACAATCAATACATTTTTTCCGTTTATGACGTCATCATTTTCATAATCACATAAAACAAACAGACAAACTCGACCGGTCACATATATTCTTCTCTACAGTCTTCTCTAAGACCTGTTTTACCCTCGAAAATACCACATACAGAGTTTAAATCAACCTCTTTAAGTCTGTCTTTAATCAGACTCGTCGTCTATGCTTCCACAATGGGATTTTAGGTTAAGATTTCTTCTTATACGTTCTTTAAAACGCAGGCTGGGGCGTACTCTATTTATCGTGGCCTCTCTCACAATACCTCTATTGTTTGGCCTCACTGAAGTCAATGTCTATTCACCATAAATATAACACTCTTGTTCTCACGTTACATTCATCCCGCCTCCCTCCGTTACTCACTTTTCCCTTCTCTTACTTCTTTTCTTCACTTATCACCCATACATTTTGCCAACTCTCTCAGTTTTTACTCGCCACTCGCATTTTCGTCTTCCGACTCTCGGGATCGTATGCCTCTTTTACTGCCTCTTCAAACTTCTGTCCGATCAGCTTCTCGTAGACGTGGGAGGGGATTCTGTAGAAACCAGAGTACCCATCACCCTGCGCTTGCAAGCTTTTGAATTTACACTAACCACTATCTACAGGGAGCTTCACGACCTTTCAGCCAAAAGGCAAAGGTCATTTGATATTGCTGGGACTCTAAAGTTTACTTGTCAATAGCTCTGAACCATCCTCTCCGCTACCACGTGAACTGGATAACCCAGCCCTTCAAGATGAGTAGCCATTACCCGGGAAATGGATGGGGATGCAGATTTTGATTCATACATCAATTATCAAAACGGCTCAGGTAGTTGGCAAAAGGGAAACTGTTTTAATATCAATTATCTAAAACAGGGAGTACAATGAACATCAAGGAACTCGCTCGATCCTCTTACTCAATTAATTCAATTAAAAACTGAGAACGTATACACAAAACTCATCATCAGTGACGTTAACCTATGTTTTACCAACATCATCCTACGTGGCAAACTACAAAATCCTATGAGTATGAGTGATAGGCTCACAGTAAACATCTAAGTATACAATCCATACTAATATAAGAAAGTGAAAGAAAAGGATAGCCTTCTTAACATCAGGTGGGGCAACAAAGCCCTACCCTAAAAATGACCACTACAGACGTCACTAAATACACGACGCCCCATTGGTTACACAACTATAGGACCCTTAATTATGCGGTCCTCTATCATTGGTTGGCACTCTAACCTACATCAGTACCTTTCCACCTACGTCTAGCAGCATGCAGGCTCGCCATCCAGGTGCTTGTGAGCTCTCCTTAACCATTGCTTCCCACCAATTAGCATGTCAATCCATCATTACCTCAGTGGTCTACTGTCAATTGGGCTTTGAAGCTCAGCCTTGAGAGTGTTCTTAGCTCTGAGAAATTCAAGGAGGGAAGGCACACTCTGCCCTCATGCATAGGTGTGACCATCTCGCTCGTCCAGCTTCATCCTTCCACGTGACTGGAGACCATGGGGGTCTTTACAAGATGGGCAGTAGCCATGGTGCCATTAGCACCATGGCTGCCTCCCATACAGTGTCCAAGTCCGGTCTTGTTCAATGGGGACTTACCGGCCCATTCCGATCCTGGAGGAACCGGTTAATCCCCAATGAACAAACCATTCCCCATTCCCATTTGAGCCCCCATAGGGCTCAATGGGAATGGGAAGGGCGCTAATAACGGGCTCGCGAATAGCAAGCCCGTTATTAGCGCCCTGGTCCCTTAGTGGGACCCGTAAAAGACAAGTGGTCCGACCACACGTCCCTTACGGTTCCCGCTAAGGGACCTCGGAATTGGGCGGTAGGTTATTTCCGGCATCGGTCTCCTTACTGGTGCCGGTAATCCCTTACCGCCCACCTCGGAATGACCCCCCATGAAATCGAACTTCTAGTGTTTTGTTCATGCCTTCTGAACAAGAGTTGTGTTCTTTCACGCGATTTGTATCCAATTTCAGTTTACTTCAGTTTGTAAGACCCTGGATTCCTGGCTCATCCAGCCATGTCTGCTGAGATTCGCTTAGTAATTCAATTGTGTTTTAACTGCGACATACTAGAAATGAGGCCTTCTTGCTACTGTCCAGCACTATTATAATGCGTAGTGGAAACATCCATCCTTTACTTGTTATATGTATACATATATATATTGGCGCTTTCCGCAATCTATTCACTATAAAGCTAGCCTCAAGATTACTTTGTCTGCTCGCGTTTCTTTTGCATCTGCACATGTGTAAAATAGCTTAATGTCTTCATCTGTTTCTGTGGCATAAACTTCTTCACCACAATCCCGAGATGTAATTTATCCTTGGTACTTTCTTAATGCCTTATAGAATATCTTCATTCTCTTGTCCCTGCATCTATTCTATGTACGTCAGCTCAGCTCTGTGTGACGTATACTGGTGATGGTTGGTAACCTTACCACTCTTCTTTGCCATTTATTTGGTCTGCTTCTGCGGAAATCTCATTTAAACAACTATCATATTTCCTTGTGAGCAGGTATGGTTTCCTCACTGGGATTCCCTTTGGCCTTTGTCGTTGCAACTGTTTTGTGTATGTCACATACTCTGGTTTCCAACATACAGGTAATATGGGCAGGGTGGTTGAGGTGGGGAACTTGGCTCCTCCTCTACACCTTGGTCTCTTTGATGATTGACTCATGGCCACGGGAGGCAGCGTTCTCAGGTTCCACAGAAAAGCCCTTGAGCTGTTTGATTTACTCTTATTTTTCAGGGTTTGATTTGGGTTTTTTTTTCTTTTCTTTTAATTTGTGATTTTTCTTGCTGCATGTTACCTAGTTCTTTGGGCCTCATTATAACCCATGCGTTAAGGGGTTAACGGCGCTGTAAAAGGTATCGGCGCCGTTAAACCCTTAACGCCTGATTACGAGGTCTCTTTGCGGTTGCATTTTAACGCCTGCTTTTAGCAGGCGTTAAAAAACCAACCCACAAAGGGACCTAGGAGCTAATTACGGCACCGTAATTTACGGTGCCGTAATTAGCGCCTTCCCCATTCCCATTGAGCCCTATGGGCCAAAAATGAGAATGGGGAAGGGCCATGGCGGCATGGGAAATACCGCCCCGCCAACCTCGGAATGGGGTGGTAATTCCCCATTCCGCCATGGCGGAGTCGGTAAGTTACCGGCATGGACCATGGTGCTATTAGCACCATGGTCCAAAGCCTGGGTCGTAATAAGGCCCTTTGTCTTTTCATGAAAAGATGGACAATACATTGATTTCCTTTTCCTGGATCAGTATTTCAGGGGCTTGATTATTTTCATTCATTGAAGCTGCTGGTTTATGTGGTACTATGCTTTTATCATTGCCAATGTTTTCGGATCTTGTTACGCCTTTCCAGCAGCGCGCATCCACTTGCAGTCTTCAAGTAGTGCCTCCATTAATGTGGATTTGACAAGCAACTCTCTTTTCACCAGGTCGCATAGTCGATTTTGCCATGATGCTGATGTTTCGGGTTATTTATTGAACCGCTCTTCAATTTGTCCTGACAGGCCCACTACCGCCCCCAATTTGACAAGCAGTGTGGCTATCAGGGATCCCTGATCATGTATATAGTCATTGAGCGACTCATATAATTTGGTGAAAGGTGTCAACGTGATTGACAGGGATGCCATGATTAGTCTTTGTAGCTCAGTTAAATCAGCATACTTCCATTCACCTTGGCCCACCATACTCTGCTGCTCCCATTCCGAGGGATCCTGTCTTTCATCAGATGAGTCAACTTTTGTGTTATTTGACGGTCTTCCATGGTGCAGTTGGAAGGGGCGCTTCTAGAGAGCTGACTGAAAAGTAGCAGAGGGAAGACTGCATCTTCACAGTCTCTAGCGTCACCCTCTTTATTCATCTCACAGTTTTCATTATGATATGATGATATGATATGGCATTTATAACGCGCCTATACACAAGTGTATCAAGGCGTGACGAAGCAAGGGAGGGGAACAGAGGGAAGACAGAGACAACGATCTTACTAGGCCAGATGACGTTGAGATTGCCCAAGTGCAGAGGTGGAGGGGAAGGGGGAAAGTGCGAAGGGGGAGGGGAAATGCAGTACATAGGATAAACAGTAATACATAAAAACAAAAAATAAGAACAATAAATAAGAAGTGTGGCCAGCTGGTGGCAGGGGCAAGATTAAGTGCAGACATCAGGTGTCAAGTGCTGGTAGGGGGCTGTAGGGATACATAAACAGCCCCAGAGTGCAAGGGTTGCCAGGTGGGCAGTGCAGGTGTGCATCTGGCGGGGAGGGGACCTGGGCCCGACAACAGAGGGTAGTCAGATGACCAGTTCAAGCCAGGAATTCAGCAGGGGAGAGGAGTAGAGAAAGCAGAAGCAAAGAGGAAGGTCTTGAGGTGCTTCCAGAACCGGAGATGGTTCTCCTCAATTTTCAGAGAGGCAGGGAGGCTGTTTCAGAGGTATTACCCAAACTGACCTTTTACAATTTACCTTTTGTCCTAATTGTCCTAATTATAGTGGTCCTAATTGACCTTCTGCAAAATTGACCTTTATATTATTTTAGGTATTTTATATATTTATTGTGTTGGTTTTGGATTATGAATAATATAAGGGGATTGGGTGAGGGGTTGCGGGGGTTTTGGATTGGGTGGGGTGTTGCGGGTGGTTTCCCCCCACATATATGTCCTAATTGACCTTTTAAATATTAGGTCAATTCTCCCAAGGTCACTTGTGAATAGGTCAATTAGTATACATCCATTCCAGAGGGAGGCCCCAGCCGAAGAAAGAGATCTACCACCAATTCTTTGCTTGGAGAAGCGACTGACCCTGAGGGAGTTGGAGGCGGATGAGCGAAGAGCCCGAGAAGGACAATTTTTAGGAAGAGAGAGTTGAAGGTATTGAGGCCCCAGAAAGCCTTGTGGACAATGCAGAGGGTTTTGAACGTAATCCTCCCAGCCACTGGGAGCCAGCCAGTGGGAGGGGAGGTGCAGTACATAGGATAAACAGTAATAAATAAAAATAATGAATAAGAACAATAAATAAGAAGTGTGGGCAGCTGGTGGCAGGGACAAGGGTAAGTGCAGACATCAGGTGTCAAGTGCTGGTAGTGGGCTGTTGGGATACAGAAACAGCCCCAGAGTGCAAAGGTTGCCAGGGGGCAATGCAGGTGTGCAACTGGCGGGGAGGGGACCTGGGCCAACAACAGAGGGTAGCCATGACCACCTTGCAATATATAGCCACCACAGTAAAAACTATATTGCTCACATTCAAATAAAATTCTTAAAAAATTAGTGCAGCTTGTGTTTTTTTAGTAGCTCTAACAATAAGCTTCTTCCCAACACAAAATGGTGGGTCCATGGTCACGTGACAGCAAGTAACACGTGATTGCGGGTAGCGGCTTTCATATTAGCTACATGGGCTGGAGTACGGACAGGTTAACATACCGCGATCCACACGCTAAAGGGAACAATGTGTTTAGAAAGAAAGGAATGAAGCTTATCAAGGTAAGACCACCATTTTTCTAACAAATAATGACTTAATCAGGGTTTACAATTTCAACCCAGTTAATTCCCCCTTTTTTCCATTACCGAGGCTCTTTTTGAAAAATCCTCTTCATTGGTTATATACGATTGCCATTTTGTTTACAACTGTGAGAAATAAATTTAAAACACAAAAGTGAGTATTTGTCCAGTTTTTAGTTGATTAGTGGAAGTCCTTAAACCAACAAGCATTCACAATATATAGAAGTTCATATATGTTTCAAAGATGACAAAAAGCAAAGGCATATCAGTGAATTGTCTTGTTTATTTTTTGATTTCAGTTGTAATGGAAATTAGAAAGCCGTATGTTAAGCTATTGGGTCTTTCCTCCTGAAGAACTGTCAGTTAATAATTAATAATAATACTTAATAATAATAATAATTTTATAATAATTAATATGTTGAATTAATGACAGAGAAATATATGTCGAGGAAAAGATTAACCAAGAGGAATTGGTTAATTAAGATCAACTGAAAAATGTTATTCATGAAAAAAAGAAATTGAGAATTTAAGTTTAACCAAGAAATATAATTTTGAAACTGAGAAACTGAAACTTGCAAAATCAAAAAGTTTCCTTCAATCAAAGGCCAGATCTGTGAAAAGGTATTGGTCCATGTTAAAAAATTAAATAACTATGTACAAAGGATAAAGGGTTGGGCGCAGATTTATGGCATTACGTTTTTTGTGAAACCTGTGGAGAAGCTACTGACCCTGAGGGAGTTGAGGCGGATGTGCGAAGAGCTCGAGAGGGAAGATATTTAGGAAGAGAGAGTTGAAGTTATTGAGGCCCCAGAAGGCCTTGTGGACAATGCAGAGGATTTTGAACTCAATCCTCACAGCCACTGGGAGCCAGTGCAGAGATTTTAGTGCTGGAGAGATACAATCCCTGGGCTTGAGGCCAAGGACAAGTCTTGCAGTCCTCTTTTGGATGAGTTGCAGAGGGTGGAGAGTAGAGGCAGACAGTTTTAGAAAAAGGCTGTTGCAGTAGTCCAGCCTAGAGAGAAACAGAGCTCTGGAGATAGAGAGCTTCTGGGGGGAAGGAGAGGAAAGGAAGAATACCTCTGAGGAGGTGCAGCTGCTAGAGTGACTTTCTAGAGATGTCAGAGATGTGAGCAGAGAAGGAGAGTGTGGAGTCGAAGGTGACCCTGAGATTTTTATCCTCGCAGGTGGGAGCAGGAAGAGTGCCAAGAGAGGCTGGCCAGAGAGTGACAGGAAAGGAGGGATGGCTCTGCTGATGGGGAGAATCTCAGTCTTACTGGCATTAAGGCAGAGATCATTGGCGGCACACCGCTCCTGGATAGCAGACAGTCGGAGATGAGAGAAGGAGAAGAGGTGGCTGAAGGGATCCTGAAAATGAGCTGAGTGTCATCCGCATAGCACTGTAAGTTGGGGCAGAGAGCGGCAATGCAGTGGGCAAGAAGGGCCAGGTATTAGTTGAACAGCTAGGGAGAGAGGTTAGACCCCTGGGGAACACCACAGGTAGAGATAGAGATAAAGGAGAGGAAGGATGCGAGTTAGACCTAGGAGGGTCAATCAGAGATGAAAGAGGTCAGCCAAGCCAGGGCCTGATCTGTGATACCCAGGTATGGTTGACCGTGTCAAAGGCAGAAGAGAGATCAAGTTGGATGAGGACACAGGGGAGTTGGAATCAAGGTTGGAGAGCAGGTCTTCACAGAAGTTCAGGAGAGCTGTTTCCGTGCTTCTGGCAGCTCTGAAGCCAGACTGATGGTCATGGAGAAAACCAACAGATTCAGTGTGAAGATTAAGCACTCATTAAAAGATTGTGGGGATTACACTCATTAACAGATTGCAAATTAGTTCAATTTAAATCCTCTCGAGACATATTAGCATCTAAGGCAGACAATCTTAATTGGCATAAGGCCAAGCTCTGCCTTTTTTGCAAGGAGATTTTTTTCTGTCAGTTCCATAAGGTCCTCTGCCAATTGAGCCGCTATGTCTGAATTTTTACGAGGGACGATTGCTGGGGAAGAAGCACTCCTAGAGTTACAATATCTGTTTCCACTTCATGAGTGTTTAATGGGACTTGTGGAGCTATCCGCTGACCTTCTGAAGGTGAGATGATGTCTAAGGGCCGACTTTCCATATCATGCACACTGCTTGAAATTCTTTTTGCAGCCCCTTCAAAGAGTTTGCTTCCTCCAATTTCTCTTTTGTTTGCAGTTTGCAGTTTGTGATGGAACTCGGTTTGAAGTCCTCTTTCTCAAGATTTCCCTCATTCACTGCATGACTATCAGGAGCTATGCATACTGAATTTGATGGACTAGTAGTTGACTCAGATGCCATCTGCTCCCAATTAGTCAGTGACTTGGAGGCAGCTTTGCCCAACTGGCGTGTTCTCATTGTTCTCGTTTATCAGCTTTTCACGTTTACAGTCACCCGAATTCCAATGAGCTTGGAGATTCCTGTGACCTGTGTCTGTTTAACAATGTTGTTATTGTCTTGATGCAAGGCGTGCCCTATGCTTTCGCAATACACAGACCCCCACAGTGGGGCTGTAAGCAGCCAAAACTAATAATCAATCCGGGACTCCACTGGCCCCACTTTACAATGCGCACAAATGAGACCTCGCACTTGCAACAGAGTATTCCTTCAGGTATTAATATTGGTTGGGTATGTGCGTTTAAATAATGACTCACCCTTTGAGGATGTTACACCAGCCCCCTCACGATGTCAGCTCCTGTCGTTGGGCATGAGTGGTTGTTTAACATTAAATCAGGCTCTTCACCTCCCAGCTGACCACCGAACACAGAACACACTCTGCCAAGACACTCCGCGCAAGCGCTTCATGTTTTCTCTGAGTTTTTGAAAGGCAGCCCCCACCTCCTGCATTAAAGGGGACTGCATGCTGCACTGCTCTGTAGTGTTCAGCAAGGTATTCAGGATGCAGGAAATGGATCCAGATGCAAGTCTTTCAGTTTTCAATTCTCTCCTTCACTCCTTCTGACACCAGGAGTATAGTTGTTACAACCACAATGAAAAGCTTTCCACTGGCAAAAAGGAAAATGCTGCTTCTCGTCACAGAACACACTCTGCCAAGACACTCCTTGCACCTATAAATCTTTAAAAAGAAGGATATGACCTGTTGTGTAGGGATTTTTTTAGTTTGTTCAAGTTTGTCAAAAACAATGATGTCAAACTGGATACTGTTTTCATCTGGATATGTTTAAAAGCCAAGAACTCTTCCAATTGCTCCAATGACTAAACCTTGTTCTATGCAAGGATGCATTTTTGTATCACTCTGCAGTTTAGGCACACAGTTAATAGTTTTTCCAATCCAGCTGTGTTTGAGATAGTATTTTTTAGGTCATTAAGTCATGCTGTTGCTTGTTAACACATTGGGAGTGTCATGCCATGCACATCTAGTTTGTCTATGGTATATGCTGTGTGTTTCCATGTTGCTAATTGGTTAGACAACGTTCTGAGAAGCGAGCCGTAGGTAGCGTGGAGAGTCTGCCTTTTATTTTCACCTGCAATGAACTTTGGAGGCAGGGCTTAAAAAGCCCCTGACACGCGAAGTGTGCGTTGTGCACCATGTGTTTCCGTTTTGCTAGTTGCTGAGACAACGGTCTAAGAAGCGAGCCGTAGGCAGCGTGGAGAGTCTGCCTTCAATTTCTACCTGCATTGAACTTTAGAGGCAGGGCTTAAAGCTTAAAAAGCCCCTGACATGCAGAGCGTGCAGTGTGCACTGTGTGTTTCTGTGTTCCCGCTGTACCCGCCGTGCCTGTGACGATGGATAAAGCTTTCGCTAGGTACCTGGATGCTTACACCTAGCTTGTCAAAATGCAGCTCTTTTCATTGTGATTGTGGTGTAATTGATCCCTCCTACTGATTGTCAACAGAATGGCTAAAACATTCTAAATAAGCTCTGAACGACAAGATTTCAAAGCAAGCTTATCTACCAGCTTCGGGAGTGTGAGGTGCATAGCCTGGGCTGCTGATAAAGGAACTTCCTGGTCTTACAGGAGTGTGATAGCAGGGTAACTATAATAGCCCATTGATGTTGATAACTTTAACATAACGTTTTACACTTTCTGAGCTTAAGACGTTATTTTCACAGTAACCTTCAGATCTTTCCTGACAACTTGAGGAAAAGAGGAGAGTGGAAGTGCTTTTGTTTTCTCTTGAGACTGATTGTAAGTGGCAGTAGCTGCCTGGCTGTTACCTCTTATTTTATCTACAGCTAAGAGCAGTGACTAGCCCGATGCGGATACACCTAGGAATGCACAGATTGCAGTAAGGCGGCTGTCTCTCGTGCCCAGAAACCCTAGGGGCTCTGTTCAGGAAAACAACCCGGAGCCTGCACGAACATATTGGAGCACAACGAACAAAGAGAGTGTAATGGGGGTGGCTCTAAGGGAGTAAAACTGGCACAAAAATGTCCACTGGATGCATATTTTCCAACTCGGTCCTCCAGCCGGCAGACGGTCTTGGAAAATGCTGAATTGAATAAAAACCAAGTAGAAGCTGATAATAGCTATCAGCCATTGGACCTGGATAACGACTCCCTACTGCAGTTATGCTATTCTCTACAAGGTAACCCCTCTCCTTCCCTAGCACGGTTGGATAGGGGAGAGTCACGTAGCTGTGGCCACGTGGGAAGCCCAGTTCTGGGGGACACAGAACCATGCCCAGGCACTAAATCAGTGCAGGATGAGTTTTTGCTCGCACACACTGGAGGCCGGGGGCCCTCATTCCCAGGACGATCAGTGCCCCTGGTTTCTTGACCCATCACACAGCCTCCCACTAGTAGGTCCCAAGCTTTCCTATGAAATAACCCACGTCGTTCCGCCTTTCCGCCTTTCCGCCTTTCCGCCAGCCCGAACTTGCTCTATGAAACTCTATGAAACTGTTAGTGCACTCTCGGGCTCTGCACAAGAAGATTATAGTACCCATAACACCATGGGTACTGCTCAGAGTATCGGAGTGCTAAACTTTGTCGTGAAAATTCTATTGAAACTTTGTGGAGCGTTGCACAAGGATTTGAAAGCACTGGGCCCACCATAACATCAATGTATAACGTCTTGGTACACCATCAATCAACTGAAGCCCTGTCTATCATATATTTGCAGGAAGAAGCAATGCAAAAACCAGAAACATCTTACCCAAAAGCGCCCCCTTGTAAGCTATCCATGATTAACACTGAGGACAGGGCACCAGAGAGTGTTTTTATCAAACATTGGTGATACGGATGTGATCCCCCAATGAGCTCCCCTCCAGGAGACAGTTGAGAACTGCAAAAAGATTGCAAATAAAGGCCTCCAAACAGCCTAAACCTAGGTGAACTCCTGCAATGGAGAACTCTTTAGAGGAAGTACAAACATTAAATTCAACTTTACATCCCGGTAAAAACAACGCCTCTAAGAAGCAAAAGAAAAGAGCTTCCGCTGCAAAAGGAGGTCGGCTAAGACAGTTTTACCCTGACAAGTTGGCTAATAGAGGAGGCTCCGGACAAAGAACAATTACCACACGAAGTGTGAGACTCGCCAATTGAAGAGAACACTGCCCATCCAATACAACCGGCCAAGTGCTGTGAGGGCTCTTTAGGACTCCTGTCTGTCCCAGCGAATGAGGCTCTGGAAGCTAGTTTTTGGACTGTGCCTATTATTAACCTTGATGACAAAAAACGTACTATATCACCAACTGATCTAGTCGACAGTTAAATCGCTCATCCCTCATGGCATTGTTCTGTAAGATCCCCTCCTTACGGATCTTGAACTCAGGCGACTTTGATTTCGTTGAACCCTTACGCACCCAGGAGGGGAAAATTATGAAGATTCACTGTTGCCTCCCTGAAACAGCAGCCCTGATCCACCAGCACCAGTCTTCCCTTGCTCACCCGAGTTACGTTCTGGACGTACCGCTACCCGTGGAATCTGTCACTGTAGTGTACCAAGTGTAATTGCTCCCGGACCATCGCTCCACCATCAAAGCCACCATCAAAGCCCCAACAGTCTTCGGTCAAGTTTAGTGATGACCAAGGATGGGAATGGTTAAAGAGAATGATCCCCCAAAAGAAGTCATCTGAGTAAAATAACATCATCCTAAATTGGAATACGAGGGGTTTTAACCACTTGCTTAATGAACCATTAATGGCATGCAAAGTTTTTATACTCCAACAGTCCTGGGTAACTTTTGATATAGAGTTGGATGGTTTTTTTACTTTCCAGTCCCAGGCTTCTAAGGGAGAGCGTGGACGACCCTCAGGTGGTTTACTGATTGGTGATAAAAAAAAATTCTCAACCCTAGAATAATACACCAGGGCACCACGGGTGGCAACACATTGGCTATTGAAATATCTCCCCATGGGGAATAGGGGGTTGACAAGGATATACTGATAGTCAATGTATATGACCCTCCTGGACCGCGCCTCACGGAGTCCATATGTGATGATCTTGATACCATCTTTGCCTCATGGCATACCAAGGCAGAGGGTATCCCAGTGATCCTCTGTGGAGACTGGAATGCAAAATGTGCTAATACAGTGGGTTGTGGGTCATATGGAAACGTGTACGACCAGTGTGCCATGTTAATGGGTAAATCCAATGACAAGGGAAGGCAGTGGTTGGACTTCCTGCAAGATTGGAATTGTACACTATTAAATGGCCGAACAACTGGGGACCAACCTGGCCAGATGTCTTGGGCGGTAGGTATAAAATGTGTAACCTTGCACTACATGGCAGTAACTGAGTGTTTATTGGACCAAGTGATCCAACATCAGGTCTCCCTTAACGCCTATAGCGACCACGCTACCCTAACCCTGTCAATTGGTGGGGCTAGGGGGTGTGACGGGTATGGTGTATGCAAGGAGGTGATCCCTGATCTTTCGGGGAATAGGATCCGATGGACACAGAAAAATATTGAAAGGATGAGCTCTATTGCCTTCCACCCAGGTTTTAGGGCAGATAAGGCACTATGGAACAAAATCCCTGAGGGAATTGAAGGATGGATACAACATTTATCCCACCTAGTCTTTAATGGTAAGACTTCTCCTAGTATAAGGTAGAAAACTGGGAGAGGCAACATCTTTGACATTAATATTCCAGACCAAAAACGCTCTATGCGACGCAAGATTAGAGTTGCTAGGGCGGTTGCCATTAATCCTGAAGAAGTCTTTAAGTCTGTTTGCAGCCTAAGAGCCATAAAACAGATATTCCGCTCTTGGCTGAAAAAGTATTGTCAATCCCAGCAAAGAGCAGCTTAGCAGCAGTTCATACAGATAATGTGCAGCAAAGACAGCCGTAAAATTTGGAACCTGCTAGCTAAAGCTAGGGGTGAACAGAAGTGAGAATCCTGAACCCCATATTGGGGGAACAAATGGTCACATATATAACGGCTAAATTCCATACGGTCACGCTTCATCCCATGATAGCAGTCTCTTTTTCTGAGGCTTGACCCCTACGGCTGAGCAACAGAATTGTGAATAATGCTACACTGAACCTTAAACCCTCTAATGTCCCGGACCCAAACGGCTTGGCAAACACAGTGTTAAAAAAGGACCCGGATAACTGGTCCCAAGTATTGCTAAGTCTGAGTCTGTAGATCCTTCTCCATGCCGTCTACATGGCAACGGTCGTTTCTTGATCACCAAAAGATCTAGACCACGCGGCTCTGGTCCGAGCAACTTGTGTACATGGAGACAACAAAATATACCCATAAATTCCAGTACACATTGAAATTCGTGGTGAATTCTGTAAAGTACCATCAGCCATCATTCCTGGACTCCCGGAAGAAGTTATTCTGGGCCGGGACTTCCCCATCTTCTCTACTCGCTTACAGGAGCCTCCACCTCCCTCTGGAGATTTTTTACCCCATAGATCCTGTCAAGAAACATACGACTCCCAAAACTCACCCCGTATGGAACTGGGAAAGCGCAGAACCAACCAAACACAAAACAACCCTGGAAACCCAGTTCATGGGTTATTGTAAAGAAAGCGTTGAAACCACTCTACCTCTAACTCCTAAAACCGATCAGTGGAATATGCGAGAGTTCATGGACATCTCTCATTCCTGTCCTCTGCTCAGTCTTGAATACAAAAGACCTGACCAAAGAACAGGCATATCCACCTTGCATGGGGGAAGGGCACATGAGAAACCTGAAGGTGTCTCCCTGGCTAGTCCCCAGGGATCTGTCATCGTGGTAGCCAGGACACGGCCATCTATATTGGATCCAGTTCCTGGGAGTGGACCAGTGAGGGAGGATCACCTGGATGGGGGCTCCTCAGGGAGTCGTAGTGGGACACAGACGGGTGAGACACGGTATCCCCTTCCTTCAACACCTTTTCACCATCCTACCATGTAGGACATTCAAAACCACTGTCCCTCCCCCTGTCGGACACAAACACTTTTGCACGACACACCAGAAAACATATTAACACCAGAGCCGTTTACCTGACATGTCCCAAGACAAGGGTGAGGCAAGGTCAGGCAATTGTCCAGAATCAAACACACCTGCCGGCCCTTTCCCTTCCCCACAGGTACAAAAGGTGGAGCAACAGAGCACAAGACGAGCAAGGCAAGCACGGCAGACAGCAAGACGAGATGGCTAATCAGGCGCTGCAGTTCAAATGAAGGAGAAAGGCCACAGGAATTGAGAGGGTGGTGAGGAGAGTAGTGACCTTGCCCTTTTTGTCCAAGGCTCGTGGATCCTTCATGGAAGAGAGCATAAGACTGCGAACAATAGCACAAGTGTCTTGCAGCAGATGTCAACGGTACACAGGGCAAGAATATGCCGAAAGGCAGGATCGAGGGAAACTCCTGTGACTGTGGTACCAGCCTTGCTTCCAGTAAAGTCAAAAGCCAGGTGGTACAGCACAGCCGGTGAGTCGAGGGGAGAACCAATAAGAACCGGGCAGTGTTCAGTGAGAATCACTAAGTGGAAATTTTGAATGAAGTTTAATGAACTGTAAAGGAACTGTGAAAAGTGTTAAGGGGAGACCAGCTGCAAAGAGAAACCGGCACCACATGGGTGCTAACTCAAGAGACTCTGGTTGATCCCCATCAGAGCGAATCTACAGGTACCAGAAGGACATAGGAGAGTCACCGAAAGAGCTCAAAGTGGTCATACAGGAGGTCTAGTAAAATCCCAGTACAATCGAAAGACTTTGATCTACAAATTGTGTGAAAGCAAAGGAAGAGAATCCCGCAAATGTAAGTGAATGTGAGGTTGGCAAGAGTAAGCCTGACTGAGGGATACTTACAAGATAGACAAAGTATAAAGGCCTGAGACACAGTTTTCTGACAGAGGTGCACCTGGCCGAGGGATTTCCACTATGAACTGTTTGAAAAGACATTGAGAAACCAAGGGAAGTTAAACCCACTAAGGAGAAGAGAAGGGTCAGAACCCGACCGAGGGAGATCTAGAGGTGAAGCTATCACTCAAAAGTTCACTGAGAAAAGAACTGTTATATAATTGTGGTAAACAATAGTGAAGGGACAGCGCCCAGAAGAGGTGGACCCAGGGGTGAAGCCAACACCCTACGTGAAACTGTGGTAAACAATTGAGAAGGGTCAGCGCCCAGAAGAGGGTGGCCCAGGGGTGAACCCATCACCCAGCAAATATTGGAAGCAAACTTTCATTTCTTAAAGGAACTTTTGTTTTTGTTAGTTGAAGACCTCAGGTCCTCGAAGGCAGGAGACTTTCAAGGAAACGAGTCTTGGCCGTTGATGGTGCTGAGAGTTGCCATTAGAACTATCATCTCGTGCTGGAGAAGCCTGAGACAGTACTGTGCTCCAAGATCCCACCTTACTCTGTGCTCAAAACGTGGGGAAGGGAGACCCAGGCTACAGCACCATGACCTATTATTTGAGAACACTCCTTTCTTTTCTTTAGAACTATTTCACACCCTTTTTTGTATTAGTTGTGAGGTTGGCAATAGGTTTCTTAGTAAAGGAATTTTTATTTTGACACAATGCCACTGGGACTGACTTATTGTTCATTTGATGGTTGACACTTGCTCCCATGTTAGATTTAGGTTTAGCTTAGGCATTTTTCCAACCTGCATACAGCATTTATTGTTCAATAAACACCCTTGGACTGTGATCACTTTTGCCTGTCTTACTTGTTGCCACCACTAGTTTCTCACACCCTTCACCAGAAAATGTCAGAAATCACTTTATTTGTCACGATACCTATCAACCTACAACCCACCCCCACAATAAGCCACCCATTAGCACTCCAACCACACAAGGAGGGATGCTAAAAACACAAGGGACAGACCTGAGATAGACAGAAAAAAGCACAATTGACCACGTGACCTGAACACATTGTTCATCACTAAAAACTGGCAAGAGAACAAGTCTCATCAACATGAACCGACAGAAAAGCCCGTAGACCTCATCAACTCAAAACACAACCTTCTAGAACTATTCAACGAAGAAATGCATGCAACAGAATTCTGCTACACAACCTGCGCAGCAAAGCCCGATGCAGCGTCAAAAGGAAAGATAAACCAATGGCAAATCAAATTACCAACATTGCCTTCAAAGGACAAACAAGCTACAGGAAACAAAATGATTCATTGCGACCTAGTCAACATCAGAAAGATGTCAAAACACACCACAGAAATAAGAAATCTCCTCAGCGATGGTTGAACTGACACCCTATTCCTCACCAAAACATAGCTAACGGTAGAATTCAAGGTCGTTGCACACAACTCCTTACCCAATAACTTCAAACTGAAACAAGAAAACACGGAATTAAGGAGAGGAGATCTTGATGTTGAACACAAGGACCACCTAAACATCACAACAGCACCATCACTAAATAGCTCAAACTGTGAATCGCTTCTCCTCCACCTAGCCTCAGACCACCAAACCGACCTTTCATTCCTACTCATCTACAGCCCCACAAAATACAACCCCCTTTCACAGACACTTTTGTAGATCATCACCGACATCGCCATAAAATATGACCACCTGATCATACAGGGAGATTTCAATATATGGTTTGAAGAAGAAAACATCAACTCAGCTAAAACACTAACATCTCAACTATCATTCATGCATCTACAGCAATTGGTAAAGAGAGCAGGTCATTAAGCGGGGGACACCATAGGGTTTCTGCAAAAGGAATCTGGTTACAGCTGCACCCCAATGCATATTCTCTTCAGTGACCACCTTATAACACCCTTCATGATCCAACCACCACCACAAATACAATCCCACCTTCTAAATTCCCCCAATTCACAAAAGAAACTGGAAATCCATAAACACAATGAATCTCAACACCAGACTAGAATCCAGAAAACCGCCAACTACCATTGTAGAGACAATTTACATAGAAGAAAGAACTGAGACAATCCAAAAATAGATAACAGAAACCCTAGTTGATATCACGCCAGAAAAACCTTCCACCCCCTTGCAAAAGACAACAACAGTGAGATGGTTCAAACCCCACCTCAGAGCCATAAAGAAAACAAAGAACTCAAACAAGAGTGGAGAAAAGATAAAGACCAATAGGCTAAACAGCATGTCAAAGACAGATACAACTATATAAAACCAAAATATTCAAAGCAAAAAAAATATATTACACCAAACGCATCACAAAAGCAATCAACACCCAGAAAGTGATTTTGAGCATCATCAACAAGCTAAGAAACCAGACAACCTGCAACAACACAACCATTCCCTCCCCAAAACTGTGCAATAATCTTGCAAACCTTTTAAAAAACAAAATCACAAACATCCAGCAAGTCGTCAAGAGCATGCCCAAGAACTCAAACAACAACCCCACCAACCAGCCTCCTCTGGTATTAACCACAAGACTAAACTACTTCTCAGCAATTTCTACAGAAAAGTTTGCCAACCTAGAGAATCAAATCAAGAAAGCAGGATCACGATCAGACTCTTGCTCACCAGACATCTACAAGATTATCCTCACCAAAGAAATGACTGCAGAATATCTCCAGAACCTCTTTAACCATTCACTGGCAACAGGAGCAGTACCACAAAGCTTCAAAGCTAAATACATCAAATCACTCCTCAAAGACCCTCCGAAAAAACATGAGACCTTTCCAACTACCAACCTAAAACATCCCCTACTCAGCAAAACTCCTAGAAAGCTATCTTTATGTACACATCCTAGAACATGTAGAAAGCAGTCTGATACTAGATTAGGCAGAAATCAGTTTCAGACCCAAGAGAGGAATGGAAACAGCGCTTATATCCATCTAGGAAGACCTAAAAACAAACACTGACTCCAACATCAACTCAGCGCTAATACTACTAGATCTATCAGCAGTCTTCGACACAGTCCACCACGAAACCCTCATCAAAAGACTCCAAGAAATACCAATATACAATATGGCTTTGCTACGGTTAAAGTCTCCATAACATCAACTCAGCATCACGTACACCAACCTGTGGAGTTCCGCAAGGCTCATCCGTCTCACCACCATTCTTCAAAATCTATATTACCCCACTCATCAATCTCATCAAAAGATATGGACTCATCTGCTCCAACTATGCAGAGGTCACACAAAATCCTCTATTGACTCAACAGTACTGGAGAACCAGATCAAACCCCTATCAACTGCCTCACACAAATAAACAAATGGAGGAACACCAACAGCCTTAAACTCATCAAGGAAAAACAGAAATCATGATCACGCACAACAACCCGTTGAACCAACATCACCTTCCATGGCCTAGCAAAATGGGAAGCCAATCAGAACCTTCCAAACTTAACATTTGAACCACAAGTCAATGCAGTAGTAAAGTACTGTTTCGTCCACCAATGCATAATCAAACAAATACTACCTTTCCTCACCTTCTTGCACAGAACACTCGTCGTCCTCTCCCTCATCGTCTCAAGACAAGATCAACAGCATCTACCTTAGAATGCTCGATTACCTCACCAAAAAACTACAGCAAATACAGAACATGCCAGCAATCCTACTCCTCAGACTCACTGAAAGAGAACACTTCACATCAGCACTAAGAACCCTACACTAGCTACCAGTAAAAAAAGAATTTACTTTAAAACCCCTTTTCATAACCCACAGAACAATCCACGGCCAAAGAGCAGAATCCATACAGGAAAGAAATCTCCATCTACCAACGGAAGCAAGCCCTGAGATCTAGCAATGGCATACGCCTTGAACCAAAGCAATATTCAAAACTGAAATTTGATGGATCAGCATTTTCTTGCATCTCAGCACAACTCTAGAACTCACTCCCCAAGGAAGTACGAACAACAGAAAAACACCTAAAATTCCAAAAACGACTGAATACCTGGCTTTTTAACTCACCCACCTACACAGGAAATACTATTGAAAAGAAAAACCCAACGGCGACACAAGCAGAGACAACACAATCCAAAACAACCGAAATCAAACCAACTGAACCTGGGCTGGCCCAATAAATGGAAAGCATAACACCATAGAAGGAAATTAGCCTAGCCAAATCAAAGTAACCCACAAGAAAGTGCAGACCTCTCTTACCACTAAACCTCCTAAAACTTGCAATTTTCCTACAAACTCACCATCAAACACCAAATAATACATGCATACCTCTACCACAGCACAAACTTGAAATCGCCCAGAAAACTGCACACCCCCTCCAACACCCGACTCAACCCAGCACATTAGCTCCACAAATAACTACACCAAAGGCACACAAAATCCCATACAGATTCACACATCAAAACAACACCAAACCCACCCCAACTAGAAGCAAACCCAAAACACGGTGACCGGTTTCTCTAAACTGAAGCCACCAACAGCAAGGCAAAAGTTCTCATGCACTCTTCTTTGCCATCCCACTAATTAGCACTTTTAGCCCTGCTTCCTTCTCAGATCTGCCTGAGCGCCTGGAGAGCATGGAAATGGCAGAGGTTCACAGTATGAATTTCAATAACATAACATAACACTCCAGTTGCAAATCAAAAGCCTCCACCCCATGTCATCCAATTTACAAAAGATAACCATAAGTCTTATGTCACCAGACAAGACCAAAGCTCATACAATAAATATGCAGTGACATTGCAGCATCTTCTGCAGCATTCTGATTGCATAGGAAATATCTTAATGAGCCCGTATGTTGTCAGGTATACTCTATGAAGTAAGTTCAATTGCACTAGTTTTAATCGAGCATTTCACTATATTTTTTGAGCATATAATGCAGCTCACTCCCATTTTTCTTCCTCAAAATTCTGGCTCATTAATCCTTTCCGTCAATATTAACCTTAAGCTCAGGCATATGTGCTAGCATGAGACATTCAACTGTACCACCAGTTTACGTCCCTCCACAATATCCTGTAGTGTGGCCAACAGAGCATCAGACTCAGGCACCCTTGGGATAGATATAAAGACTGGAGGGAGGTTATCTCTACTTCTGCCCTCTATATGGCAGAGTAGAAGCACATAACACCCCAGCCAAGATTCTCAAAGCTGTAGCAATGGATGAGCAATCAAGGCTTAGCTCTCTGGGGATGATGCAGGCTGGTTCTTAAGTACAGTGTAGCCCCCAAACCCCCACAAAGGAATGTCCACACACTATGTTAGTGATAACACAGTTCTTTATATAAATAAGGTTCAGAATATATACACACACAATAACACACTTTTTGCTCAGGCAGTACTAAAATGATAAATATGTACAATATATATGTGGTACCAGAGTTAACTCTTGGCTCCTTTAAAATGCGCCAACTTTAGACAGTTGCAGTGACATACAAGTGTAATAGCAATGGGAACCAACACCAGGCATAGGGGGAAAACAAGTTGGTTTAAACAATGGCAGAATACTTGTCCCTAACCATGACTCAGTTCTGTGTGAGGATCCCCCAACCTGGGCAACCTGTAAGTAAAGTATATTGACAAGCCCAGTCCCTATATGGTTTAAAATAGTCTTGGTTCCTTCTTAAAAGGTTCTACTACCCCAATGTACCTGGTTTAGCAGAATTCTTCAAAGGGTCGTCGCCGGATCCTTCTTTAGTGAGCCGCAAAGCAGATCAATGAAGAACGAAGGCTCAGCAAGGGCGTCGGGTCGTCTGCGGTTGGCATCAGAGATCGGGACTTGACCACAGCTGGCTTTTGGATCTTTGTCAGCGTCTATGAGGACTTCGGGTGGCGGGAAACCCACGAGCGGATTCTCCTCGGTTCGTCTGCAACCTTGACTTTCTCCAGCGGGACAAAGCGGTCGACGGTGATGAGCAAAGGAGTCCTTGATTCAAATGTCTTAGGCAATGGAGCGTTACGGCTCCGGTCGATGATGATGTTCGTTGATGGTGATGTACTTCAATGTCTGGATGCTTCGCTTCAGAGTCCTCAGTGGTCCCCGTCTCCGGTTGGCAGCCTTTTCAGGACTGACTTCCAGGGAGCCTTGGTGAAGGTTAGCTGGTGCATGATGTTCCCTCGTAGCTTGGGAAGAGGTCTCCTAGTCAGGCCCTCTCTTGGATCAGTTCTTGGAAACACGACAGCTGTCAGATTGCATCGAAGGAAAGCAGCAGCAAAGCCTTCTTCTTCCAGCTGGGCTTCAAGGTAAGCATCAAGTTTTGACTTCAGCTTCTGAACAATTCCAGTAAGTGAGAGGTCCCCAGATATACTGTTCTTTCTCTCATTCACACTGCTGGACCAGGCTCAGCAGCCAATCATTCAGAAGGGCATTCATGCAGGCAGGCAGCCAATCAGGCTCACAGTGCGTTCAGCCCATTCTTCTCCATCCAGACACTCACAACAAGGAATGTGGATGGGACAACCATCCAGCCATTCAGCACTCCACACTGCATTCATACCAGTTCGGGCAGGGCTGTCTCATTCATTGTGTTACACACCGGGAAACCAGACACCCATAGCATGAAATGCATATTGGTCACACACTACATTCAGGGACATCATTTAGGAGTATCCCGGGGTCGCAAACTGCGACCCCTGTGGTCTCCCTTGCTACCCCTAAAAAGAAAAAAGAAATAGTGTATTTATTTATTTATTTATTTTTAATGCTAGCTCCTGTGCTGTGGCCAGCGCCATGTGGCTTTTTGCTTCTGGAGTGGCTGGCTTTCTTGTTCAGGACTCCAAAAAACAAACAAAACAGGGATTCCACAAGTCTAACACTTTCAGCAGTGACCCTAAATAAGAAAGAATAGGAATACCAAATAATGTGTCTGTCTGGAATTCTATACAATAATTGCTAGACTCATTAAAGGTTTATTTCAAGCACACTTCAGGGTGTGAGTCACTGATTTAGTCTGTTCTTAAACACCTCAACTCAGCCTTCCATCCTTCTTAGGTCGATAAACGAGCACCAAGACTGGTTGGGTGATATTGAATGTATATTTTTTCTATATAAAGCACTTAAGCTTAAGTGCTATATAATAACACATCATTATCATTTGGCCCTGGACCATCTGCTCGCATTCACAGTAATTTGGTAATATGGGCCTATACACACTGATCTTAATAATACATATGGCGATCCATTCTTGTATGAAATGTATATCACATTATAGTGATATTGTAACCAAATGTTTCATAGTGTACTTAGGAACAATGCTATGTGATACCACTTCCTGTTATGTCAAGGGGTGAAAGGTTGTGTTCCATCGCTTCCCTCGATAACACTTCTTGGTGGGGTCAAATGACATAATTTCCTGTGATGTCATCAGAGGGCAAGGGTTGTGTGAGGTCGCTTCCTCTACCCCTGGCATTTTGATGAAATGACATCCCTGACTCCATTCACCCAGGTCCCACCCCAAGGGCGTACTCACAACATACAGTCATTTGGGAGGCTCCAGCAAGTCTGGCCTGGACTTACCCACAATACCATAAAATGTAACTTCCACCCAACAGCCAGTCAGGGGAAGGGACAGAGTCAGGGCTTCCCAGGTCTTTGGGAAAACAAGGTGACAGGCAATAGAAAGCAAGAGGCCACAGGGGTCATCTTGTCTCCTATCAGGAATCAACTGATTCCAATGGCAGGGCCCGTGTATCCCAAAATGGAGGATACTGAGATCACCTGTCAAATTCAGCATGGAGCTGCCACCAGCCCATACCCTGCTCTGTGGGCCACACACAGGTGCCCAAAAACATACATTAGGGGAACAGGGTTGTACCCCCACCCATGGGTGCCATAAGGGTATCCCAAGGGTCTGTTCACCATGACCAAAAAGAGGAAGAGCTGCACTGCCAGGAGTCCCACATGGACTCCGGTGCAGAAAATAGCACACAAAACATATGGTAAAAAGAGTACAGGACAAGGACATGGAGGCCCTGTCCCTCCAATGCATTTCCAGCATCACAATAAAGTTCCATCTCTGCCTAGCCATACTAGTGTCATGGTCATGAAGTCAGGGGCACAGGCATGCAGGGGTCGCATGCACAGGAGACCTGGGTGGACACTGTCCTGGCGCCTTTGGCACCAGGCTCATGAACAAAAGTAAACAAGAATATCCATTTAACACCAAAAAGCTTTCATTATGGACATAGCACTTCAGATGCATTAACCTTGAACATTCCATCCATTAAGCAGGATGCGTTAACCTTGAACATTCCATCCATTAAGCAGCCCCAAGTGTATTCTTGGGTGTGGCTGCTAATGTATTGCCTTCGCACATGCTCACTCTCTAGGAATGGCAGGGTGTAGCTGGTAAGCCGGCCCTAATGGGCGTGCCCACGATCTCAGCTATATAAGCTGCCCCGATCCTCAAGACAGACGCTTCGCGTTATTCTGCACTTGCAAGCAATGTAACCCTCACCGTCGCCTGAGGTCAGACTTACCTTTGAAGATCCTGCTTCCTGGACATCCTGCTTCCTGCCAGCATACTTACCAACTCGGGGAAGCTGTTCTTCCCTGTACATCTCTTTGGCGAACCAAGTATTTATCTTTACACTTTCCGGAATGCCGAAATCTTCATCTTGGCACCGCTCCATCGTCGACAGCAGCGCCTGCAAGGAAAAACAGAAGACAAGGTTAGACATTGAAAAAACAGTAAGTTTAAGGTTGCGCTTCACCATACTTCGTGCTTTTCCTTAAACCATCACTTACCTGCTGTCGAACATTACGGTAGCATCCATCTTCTTTCCGGCCGCATCTCGCGTCTCACAGCTGCATTGAGGCCGCATTTCCATCTAAAGGAAAAAAACAGAAGAGAGACATTATTGCGGGCATAAATAGGAGCAACATATAAAGACATTAAACAGAACGAACAGCATCACAAGAGCTCAAGAAAGACTTACCAATCATAAGGAGAAGCATAGTCGCAGCTGGACTGGACTAATCCTTATCAAGGATCAGTGAAGGAACTTGATCCCATTCGACGCACCCCTGCCAGAAGTAGGAGGACGGAGAGCTTATCTTCCATAAGTCACAGGTGAGCTTTATGGGCCGGCGTATGCTCACAGAAACCATACTTTGGGTGAAGGGTTCAAGAGGTACAACAATCACAGATTGGCACACTCACACACATTATCTCCACGCAGGAGCAGTATCACCATGTACCACCGCTCACAGCTTTTCTACTGAGGGAGAGGCCTGAAGAGGGTGATTCAAGTTCAGGGAGGGCTGCAACCGTGCCCCAACGCCTCCGCAGAGACCAGGTCAGCGTAACAACTAGTCAATGGCCCTCATTACAACTCAGGCGTTAAGGGTTAACGCCACCGTTAACCCTTAACGCCTGATTCCCACCTTAACGCCTGCTTTTTGCAGGCGTTAAGTTCCATGGTGCTAAGGCACCTTGGTGCTAATTACGGCACCGTAATTTACGGTGCCGTAATTAGCGCCTTCCCCACTCCCAGTATGCCCTATGGGGCAAAAATGGGAATGGGGAAGGGAAAATGGGAAATGGGGATTTACCGCCCCACTCACCTTGTAATGGGGCGGTAAATCCGCCATCCACCATGGTGTAAACGTAGTTTACACCATGGTGGTAAAGTTGGTGCACTTAGCACCTCAGTTGTAATGAGGGCCAATGTAACATATATTAGGGATTGACACACCCGGAGATCAAGATGATTCCAAAGCTCCTTTGAATGTTATGTTATGTTATTTTGCATTTATGTAGCGCCTTATATACCATTGGTATGGTCTGAAGGCTCTGGAAGGTTGAACGCCCTTGGGAACCGAAGTTCAGATCAGTAGAGGGAGTAGAGAGATTTAAAGGTGCGAGTGGGCACCAGGTATGTGTGCAGCTTGTGCGGTATTCGTGTAATAGCTGCTTCTTAGCAGTAGGTGTGGTGGTTGAGAGATCAGGAGTATGTGTTCGTTCTGGCAGGATTTATCCAGACCAGATGTGGCTGCGTTAGGCCTGAGGAGAACGGCTGGCTGGGGGTGTGTAACCAGCAGTGTTTACTTAGAATGATGTGGAGTATGTGGCGGATGTTGGTATGAGAACAGCTATACCGAATGGTGTCATAGTATCTCTGTGTTCTAGTTGAGTGGTGGTGTAAAGGAGAGAGTAAGCGTGGTGGTGTGATATGATGAGTTATATGGTCATTCGAACATTCTCTGCATTCCAAATCATACTATGAACGTCACACAATTCTAAGCGCTCCGGTCTGTTCCATGCACTCATATCCACTCCATGCACCCTGTCTGTTCCCCACATTCCGGTCCGCTCTACGCACTCATGCATTCCAGTCCACCCTGCGGGCTCCAGTCGGCCCTGCGCGCTCCAGTCTGGCCCATGCATGGACTCTTGTCTTCTCCACGTATGCACTCCTGTCAGCCCCACGCACGCACTCCTGTCTGCACCTTGCTCTACGCATTCAGCAGCTCTACGTACCCATCCGCTCTACGCAACTCATCCTCTCTACACAGCACATCCATTCACTCCAGGCACTCCTTCGCTCCAGGCACTCCTTCGTTCCAGGCACTCCTTCGCTCCAGGCACTCCTTCGCTCCAGGCACTCATCCGCTTTATGCCCTCACACATACTATTCTTCACCCCCTCTAAGCACTCATCCCCTCTACGCACTCATCCCCTCTACACACTCATCCCCCCTATGCACTCATCCCCTCTACGCACTCATCCCCTCTATTGACTCATCCCCTCTACGCACTCATCCCCACTACACACTCATCCCCTCTACGCACTTAACTCCTCTATGCACCCATCCCCTCTGCGCACCCATCTCCTCTGCGCACCCATCCCCTCTGCGCACCCATTCCCTCCGAGCACTCATCCCCTCTACGCACTTATCCCCTTTGCGCACTCATCCCCTCTGCGCACTCATCCCCTCTGCGCACTTATCCCCTCTGCACACTCATCCCCTCTGCGCACTCATCCCTCCTACGCACTCATCCCTTCTGCGCACTCATCTCCTCTACGCACTCTTCTCCTCTACGCACTCGTCTCATCTACGCACTCGTCTCCTCTACACACTCATCCCCTCTACGCACTTCTCCCCTCTATATACTCGTTCCCCCTGCGCACTCATCCCTTCTACGCACTCATCCCTTCTACGCACTCATCCCCTCTATGTACCCCTTTTTTCATATGCATTTATTCGCTCATATGCACTCGTCTGTTCTATATATTTGCCGGCCCTACCCACTAGTCTGTTCTATGCAGTCCTCCACTCTACACATTCTTCCGCTCAGCTCCTACATCCCGCTCCGCTCCTCTATCCGTTCCTCGCACTCTGCATGCATTCCGCACTGATCCGTTCTACATTCTTATCCGTTCTACTCACACACCTGGTCTGTGTAACTCATCCACACTCATCCGTTCTACATGCTTATCCGTTCTACGCACTCACCCGGTCTGTGTAACTCATCCGCTCTAGGCGTTTGTCCACTTTAACCCCTCGCGTGCACTACACCTTCATCTGCCCTACGCATTCACCCACCCTGCGCAATCATCTTCTCCCTGCACTCACCCGCTCCCTGAACTCAACAGCTCCCCACGCGTATCCGCTCTCCGCACTCATCCGCTCTCCACACTCATCTGCTCTCCGCACTCATCCGCTCTCCACCCTCATCTACTCTCCACCTTCATCCACTCTCCACCTTCATCCACTCTCCACACTCCACACTCATCCACTCTCCACACTAATCCACTCTCCACACTCATCCACCCTCATCCACTCTCCACATTCATCCGCTCTCCACACTCATCCGCTCCCCACACTCATCCGCTCCCCGCACTCACCCGCTCCCCGCACTCATCTGCTCTATGCATCCGCTCACCTGTGCTCATCCGCTACCCGCGCTCATCCACTCCTCGCGCTCATCCACTCCCTGTGCTCATCCGCTCCCTGCTCTCATCCACTCCCCGCGCTCATCCGCTCCCCGCGCTCATCCACTCACTGCACTCATACGTTCCCCTGCACTCATCCACTCCATGCACTCATCTGCTTTATGCACTCGTGCATTCCACGCATTCAACAGCAATATCATGTTCTATATATTCATCTCTACACTCATCTGTTCTATACCTTCATCTGCTCTATACACTCATCCGCTCTATACACTCATCTGCTCTATAAGCTCATCCGCTCTATACATTCATCCGCTCTATACGTTCATCCACTCTATACACTCATTCGCTCTGTACACTCATCCGCTCTATACACTCATCCGCTCTATACACTCGTCTGCTCTATACACTCGTCCGCTCTATACACTCATCTGCTCTATACACTCACCCGGTCTGCACATTCATCTGCTCCAGTGTTCTACACACTCTTCCGCACTCACCCGGTCTACACACTCATCTGCTCTACGCACTTCTGCATTCTACGCACATCTCTGTACTTACGCACTCATCCGCTCTACACATTCGTCCTTTCTACACACCCAGCCGCTCTACACACTCATCAGCTCAACATACTCATCTGTTCTATACACTCATCATGTCTATACACTCATCCGATCTACACATTAATCTGCTCAGCGCATTCATCCGCTCAGCGCATTCATCCGTTTCACACGCTTCATCGATTCTAACGATTTCATCCACTCCATTCACTTTGTTCATTCATCATGCATTACATCCAGTTCATTGATTTAAATCTCATTACTGTTTTTGTACGATTTATTCTTATTATCCACTTCATTGCTTTGATCTACTTTACTCGTTCTATTCTGTTTGTATTTTTAGTTTATAATATTGGTTATTAGTTGTCGGTTTCTCGCTTCTGGTAGTTTGTTGGATTGGTGTCATTGAGATGCTTTTATTCTGTTTGGGTTATTTCGCGTACGGGTTGGTTCTAGGGGAAGAGCCATGTTTTCAGTAGTTTGCGGAAAGACATTAGATCCTCAGTTAGGCGGATGTGGTGTGGGAGTGCGTTCCACAGCGTGGTGGCCAAGGCTGAGAATGATGATCCGCCTAACCTGACTGAGTTTGGGTTTTGAGTTCAGGAGTTTTAGAATTAGTTGAGTGTCATCAGCGTAGTTGTAACACAGGATGTTGTGTGAACGAATTATTGGTGGGAGGGTGATCAAGTAGAGATTGAACAGGAGGGCAGATAGGCATGCTCCTTGTGGGACTCCTGTGTCGACTGGACGGGCTTGGGAGGAATAGGTGGAGAGTATCGTTATTTGGAACTATCTTTGAGGAATGAAGCTATCCATTTAAGAGCGGTTCCACAAATTCCTAAGGAGTGGAGGCGGTCAAGGAGGATTGAGTGATTGATCATGTCGAAGGCGGCGGATAGGTCAAGAAGGATTAATGCGGCGCATCCCGTGGAGTCAGCCATTATTTTAAGGTCATCCCAGATTGAGGTTAGGGTGGTTTCGGTTCCGTGACGGGCTCTGAAACCTGATTGTGCGGGGTCTAGGAGATTGTTGGCTTCGACAAAGGCATTAAGTTGGGAGTAGGCGGTTTGGTCAATGAGTTTGGCAAGGAACCTGGTGTTTGAGATGGGGCGGTAGTTTTTGGGCTTGAGACGGTTGAGGGAAGGTTTTTTTAATAGAGGTTTGACATGAACCGTTTTGAATGCATCGGGAAAGATACCAGAGGAAAGGGAGTCATTTATGAGGGATCTTGTGTATTCTCTTGCGCAGGTGGAAGCGAAAATTTCTTTGAGGGTTGTGGCCAGGCAAGGGTCTAGGGGAGAGCTGGATGGTTTGCGGACAGATAGAAGTTTGAGAAATTGGTCTGGTGATATTGGACTAAAGGATTTGAACGTTGGTTGCGTAGTGGTTGCATGCGGTGGGTTGGCTGGAATGGGGGAGGGTTGCCTGGTGGATGTAAGAGAGCCAGTTTGGTGGTTAGAGCATTTGTTCTTTCGAGAGCCGTGGCGTAAAAGTGGAGAGAGAGTGAGTCACACAGTGATTGCGAGGGGGTCGGGACGGTCGTAGTGCATGCTGGTTTGGTGAATTCGGAGATGATTTTGTGAAGTTCTTTGCTGGGGTTTTTGCAGTTTAGGATTCGGGAGTTGTAGTGGGCTTTTTTTGCTTTCCAGATTTCGGCCTTGTACTGATGAAGGTGTCGGGCCAAGGTGGCACTGCTCTCCTGGTTTTTGTCTTTCTGCCATTTGCGTTCTAGGTATTTATATAGTTGTTTAGTGATCTTAAGCTCAGGTGTGAACCATCTAGGGAACAGGCCACGGCGGGTTGATGGTTTACAAGAGGGTGTGAGCCGCATTAGTGAGATGTTGAGCCATGAGTCAAAGGCGTCGGGGGTTAGTTGTTTATTGAGTTGGCAGGTGGATGGTATAGATTGGAGGGGTGCGTCGGCTAGGTCAGGAGCGATTGTTATTTTTTTCCAACATTTGCGTAGCTTCGGAGGTTCAGATTCGAATACGGGAAGGGGGTCGGGTGAGAGAATGGCGAAGGAAACAATGAAGTGATCGGACCAGATGATAGGGGTGAGGGGGTTTAGATGTATCCGGTTGTGGGAGCTAAAGATGGCATCAAGAGTGTGTCCTTTATAGTGAGTCGGGCCGTTTATGTGGGGTTGGAGGTTAATTGCGTCTAGACCGTCATCCAGAGAGTGTGTCGTAGGGTTGGTGGGGATGTCGAGCCAGATGTTGAAGTCTCCAAGAAGGGTGAGGTTGGGATGGTTTAGTTGAAGGGTGGCAATAGAGTCGCAGAGTTTGTTTGAGAATTGTCTATCGTAGCCAGGGGGTCTGTAGATTATTAGGAAGCTGTGTGAGAGCGACGGGGAGAGGGATAGTTTAACGAGGAGTGATTTGCAGGAAGGAATGCAGGGTTGGTTGTCGATGATTGAGGCGTGGAAGTGAGACTTGATGACGATTGCTATTCCTCCACCTCTAGAGGGACGGTTAAGTGAGATGAGGGAGTAGTCAGGGGGGAAGGCTTCATTGGCGATTGGGGCAAAGTCGTCAGAGAACCAAGTTTCGGTGATGAAAACCAGGTCTGGTTTGTCAGAGGCGAGGAGGTCAAAGATGCAGTGTCTGTTTTTTGCTACAGATCTGGCATTAAATAGGATGCAGTTCACTTCGGTAGGTGAGGATGGTGTTGTAGCTAGAGCACAAGGGGATTGGGGGGAGAGAGTGGAAACTGGAGAGGGGTAGGGTCGTTGATGATCGATGGAAAAAGTGGGCGAGCAGAAAGGTTGGCGGGTTTCAGGTGGGAGTGGGTGGATGCGTTGGTTAGGATGATTGGGTTTGGACCAGGGAATTTGAAGGTGGGGTGTGGGCGGTTAGGGGTTTCAGTTGCAGTTGGTGAGAAATCGAGGGAGAGGGGTTTCAGGAAGGGTGAAGCGAGGGGGGAAGGTGGTGATTAGGGGAAAGAGGTGGTAGGTTGAGACAGGGGAGGCGAAGAGTGCTGAGAGATTGAGGGGGACCAGGTACATTTTCTCTTTAGTGACTTTGTTGTGATTGGCGTGTGCGAGAGGGTAGGGGGTCAGAGTGGGAGAGGGCTGAGGCTTCTGTTCTTGCTAGGGCTAGGCGTGCAGTTTTTAGGGAGGGGAAAGGGTGTGTTCGGGAGGGGAAGATGGTGGGGGTTTGTGGGAAAGGTGGAGGGTGGATGATTGCAGGGCGGGGTGTGCCCGGTATGATAGTGAGGCGAGCGGGCATGATCAATGCTGGCTGGTGGGTGATGGGGTACAGGGGAGCAGTGGTGTTAGGGTGGTTGCCTCGCCATCGTGCCCCTCTGGCTTGGTGTTTGGAAAGGGGAAGTGTAGGGGATGGGAAGGAGTGTGGGATGATTTGGGAAGGGGCGGACGGGAGGCAAGGCGGACCGGAGAGTGGAGGAGGTCCATGGTGGTTGTTTTCGGCAAACCCTGGTGGAGCGGGTGCACTCATGGTTAGCACAAGCTATTGGGAGTAATTTCAAGTGCAGCTTACACTTTATTGTACTTTATAGGCTCGGCTATCACTGGGTGAGATTAGTCTTGGTTTCAAGGTTCCACTAAGCAGGGTGATATTATTCACTTATTCTAGGTTTTAGTGTACTAGTTTGTACTAGGTTGCAGATATTAGGCCGTTTTTTAAGTGTAGCTAGACCTTAGTATATGCTGATTAGGTGGCCTATTTAGTTGCAACTACAGCACAGTTACGCTGTTGGGTAGGCTCTTTTCTAGTAAGCTGGAATACAGGTAAGCTATTAGGGAGAAATTGAATATAGTAACACCCCAGGTATGGTTTTAGGTCAACTTTTAAGTGCAGTTTAGGAGGGCTTTCTAATTGTAGTTCTAGATTCAATGGGCACGCTATTAGGCACACTTCCAGATTCAAGCTAGGGGCGCTGTTAGGCCGACTTCTAAATTTAAGTTTTGTACAAATAGGATATTAGGGATGCTTCAGTATTCAGCTAGTAACTCAACGCTACTGTGCACACTATTGCACAGGGAGGGATATTATGTACACGGAGGGGTATTAGGCAAACTTCCAAGTTCAATTTGCACTGAGAGGGTATTAGGAATACTTCTGAATTTAGCTAGGGTAAGTTATTAGGCACACTTCTAAATTCGGGCAAGGTGCGCTATTAGGTCCACTTCTAAATTTAGCTTTGCACAGAGCGGGTATTTAGGGATACTTCTAAATTCCAGTTTTGCATATAGACGCTTTTAGGCACACTTCTAGATTCAACTTTACAAAGAGATGATATTAGACTATTAGGTACACTTCTAAATTCAACTGTACACAGGGATGATGTTGGGCTATTAGATAGACTTCTAACTTCAACTGTACACAGAGATGGTATTAGGCCTACTTCAGGTAGGTAATTAGACAGAACTTCTGAGTTAAACTTTGCACAGTTGTAAGGTCAGATTTGCACGGGGGGATATTGGGTATACTTTAGGTTTGGGTTTGCAGAGGAAGGATATTATGTGCAGGTTTGCACAGAATGGGTATTAGGTGCACTTCTATTTCCAATTTACACAGAAAGGATGTTGGGCAGACTTCTAAATTCAGCTTTCACAGAGAGGCTATTGGGTACATTTCTAAATTCAACTTTCTCAGAGAGGTTATAGGGCACACTTCAAGATTCGACTTTCACATAGAAGCTATTGGGCACCCTTCTAGATTCAACTTTCACAGAGATGATTTTGGGCACACTTCTAAATTCAACTTTTCACAGGGATGATATTGGCACAATTCTAAATTCAACTTTTCACAGAGGATATTGGGCGCACTTCTAAATTCCACTTTCACAGAGAGGCTATTGGGCACACTCTTTTAAGTTCAATTTTCGCAGAGAGGCTATTGGGGACACTTCTGAATTCAACTTTCACAGAGGATATTGGGCGCACTTCTGAATTCAACTTTCACAGAGAGGCTATTGGGCACACTTCTAAGTTCACCTTTCACAGAGAGGCTATTGGGGACACTTCTAAGTTCAACTTTCACAGAGAGTCTATTTGGGCACACTTCTAAATTCAACTCTCACAGAGAGGCTATTGGGGACACTTCTAAATTCAACTTTCACAGAGAGGCTATTTGGGCACACTTCTAACTTCAACTTTCACAGAGAGGCTATTGGGCACACTTCTAAGTTCAACTTTCGCAGAGAGGCTATTGGGGACACTTCTAAATTCAACTTTTCACAGAGGCTATTGGGCGCACTTCTAAATTCAACTTTCATGGAGAGGCCTTTGGGGACACTTCTAAGTTCAACTTTCACAGAGAGGCTATTTGGGCACACTTCTAAATTCAACTTTCACAGAGAGGCTATTGTGGACACTTCTAAATTCAACTTTTCACAGAGGCTATTTGGGCGCACTTCTAAATTCAACTTTCAGAGAGAGGCTATTGGGAACTCTTCTAAATTCAGCTTTCACAGGGAGGCTATTGGGGACACTTCTAAGTTCAACTTTCACAGAGAGGCTATTGGGGACACTTCTAAATTCAACTTTTCACAGGGGCTACTGGGCGCACTTCTAGATTCAACTTTCACATAGAGGCTATTGGGCACACTTCTAAGTTCAACTTTCACAGAGGGTATTGGGCGCACTTCTAAATTCAACTTTCACAGAGAGGCTATTGGGTGCACTTCTAAATTCAACTTTCATGGAGAGGCCATTGGGGACACTACTAAGTTCAACTTTCACAGAGAGGCTATTTGGGCACACTTCTAAATTCAACTTTCACAGAGAGGCTATTGGGGACACTCCTAAATTTTTTCACAGAGGCTATTGGGCACACTTCTAAATTCAACTTTCACAGAGAGGCTATTGGGGACACTTCTAAGTTCAACTTTCACACAGAGGCTATTTGGGCACACTTCTAAATTCAACTTTCACAGAGAGGCTATTGGGGACACTTCTAAATTCAACTTTTCACAGAGGCTATTGGGCGCACTTCTAAATTCAACTTTCATGGAGAGGCCATTGGGGACACTTCTAAGTTCAACTTTCACACAGAGGCTATTTGGGCACACTTCTAAATTCAACTTTCACAGAGAGGCTATTGAGAACACTTCTAAATTCAGCTTTCACAGGGAGGCTATTGGGGACACTTCTAAATTCAACTTTCACAGAGAGGCTATTGGGGACACTTCTAAATTCAACTTTTCACAGGGGCTACTGGGCGCACTTCTAGATTCAACTTTCACACAGAGGCTATTTGGGCACACTTCTAAATTCAACTTTCACAGAGTGGCTACTTGGGCACACTTCTGAATTCAACTTTCACAGAGAGGCTATTTGGGCAGACTTCTAAATTCAACTTTCACAGAGAGGCTATTGGGGATACTTCTAAATTCAGCTTTCACAAAGAGGCTATTGGGGACATTTCTAAATTCAACTTTCACAGAGGATATTGGGCGCACATCTAAATTCAACTTTCACAGAGAGGCTATTGGGGACACTTCTAAATTCAACTTTCACAGAGAATATTGGGCGCACTTCTAAATTCAACATTCACAGAGAGGCTATTGGGCACACTTCTAAGTTCAACTTTCACACAGAGGCTATTTGGGCACACTTCGAAATTTAACTTTCACAGAGAGGCTATTTGGTCACACTTCCGAATTCAACTTTCACACAGAGGCTACTTGGGCACACTTCTAAATTCAACTTTCACAGAGAGGCTATTGGGGATACTTCGAAATTCAGCTTTCACAAAGCGGCTATTGGGGACATTTCTAAATTCAACTTTCACAGAGGATATTGGGCGCACTTCTAAATTCAACTTTCACAGAGAGGCTATTGCGCACACTTCTAAGTTCAACTTTCACAGAGAGGCTATTGGGGACACTTCTAAATTCAACTTTCACGGAGAGGCAATTGGGCACACTTCTAAATTCAACTTTCACAGAGAGGCTATTGGGCACACTTGTAAATGTAACGCTACCACAATATGAAGATTTTATAATGGCTTAGTTTCTAGGTTTAGTGGTAGAGTAGTATGGTGGGAAGTAATTGCTTCTGACCCTGCCCTTGCCACACTTACTTATTGTCGGCTTCTTGCTTCACCTGCGGATACCTGCAGATACGATCTGGAGTCGTCTCTGAAGGAGTCGTCCTTTGCCTCAGGTCCTTAGCCGATGGGCTGCCAGGCAGAGGGCTGACCTAGGAGAGCTGTTAGTGGAGGGGAATCCTCTCGTCAGGGCCAATCAGGGCCCGGGTGAGCGGGATGGGAGGCAGGAGGGAGGGAGGGAGGACCGACTAGTAGTCAGGAAATGGGCCGGGGAGGGACACAGAGGGAAGAGGGAAACACTGGGGCACGGGGCCTGAGAAATTCATACACTAGTAATACCACGCAATTACTACCACCAAAAATGGGTGGCTGCAGCTCAACTCACCTCGCTCTGGATGTAAAGAGCCGAAGGATCGACGCTGCAAAGGACTAGGTCCAGGCCACAGGGACTTGAGAACCAATCAGGGCTGTGGTGGGCGGGATGGGAGGCGAGAGGGAGGGAGGGCCGACTAGTAGTTAGGAAATGGGCCGGGGAGGGACGCGGAGGGGAGAGGGAAACACCAGGGCACGGGGCCTGAGAAATTCACACACTAGTAATACCACACAATTACTACTGCCAAAAAATGGGGGCTGCAGCTGAACTCACCTCGCTCTGTATGTAAAGAGCCGAGGGATCGCCTCTGCAAAGGACTAGGTCCAGGCCACAGGGACTTGAGAACCAATCGGGGCCGCGGTGGGTGAGATGGGAGGTGGGAGGGAGGGAGGGCTGACTAGTAGTCAGGAAACGGGCCAGGGAGGGACGCGGAGGGGAGAGGGAACGGGGCCTGAGAAATTCACACACTAGTAATACCACGCAATTTTTACCGCCAAAAAATGGGGGGCTGCAACTCAACTCACCTCGCTCTGTATGTAAAGAGACGATGGATCGACGCTGCAAAGGACTAGGTCCAGGCCACAGGGACTTGAGAACCAATCGGGGCCGCGGTGGGCGGGATGGGAGGCGGGAGGGAGGGAGGGCCAACTAGTAGTCAGGAAATGGGCCGGGGAGGGACACAGAGGGAAGAGGGAAACACTGGGGCACGGGGCCTGAGAAATTCACACACTAGTAATACCACGCAATTATTACCACCAAAAATGGGTGGCTGCAGCTCAACTCACCTCGCTCTGGATGTAAACAGCCGAAGGATCGACGCTGCAAAGGACTAGGTCCAGACCACAGGGACTTGAGAACCAATCAGGGCTGCGGTGGGCGGGATGGGAGGCGAGAGGGAAGGAGGGCCGACTAGTAGTCAGGAAATGGGCCGGGGAGGGACGCGGAGGGGAGAGGAAAACACTGGGGCACGGGGCCTGAGAAATTCACACACTAGTAATACCACGCAATTATTACCACCAAAAATGGGTGGCTGCAACTCAACTCACCTCGCTCTGTATGTAAAGAGCTGAGGGATCACCGCTGCGAAGGACTAGGTCCAGGCCACAGGGACTTGAGAACCAATCGGGGCCGCAGTGGGCGAGATGGGAGGCGGGAGGGAGGGAGGGCTGACTAGTAGTCAGGAAACGGGCCGGGGAGGGACGCGGAGGGGAGAGGGAAACACCGGGGCACGGGGCCTGAGAAATTCACACACTAGTAATACCACGCAATTATTACCACCAAAAATGGGTGGCTGCAACTCAACTCACCTCGCTCTGTATATAAAGAGACGAGGGATCGACGCTGCAAAGGACTAGGTCCAGGCCACAGGTACTTGAGAACCAATCGGAGCCACGGTGGGCGGGATGGGAGGCAGGAGGGAGGGCCGACTAGTAGTCAGGAAATGGGCCGGGGAGGGACGCGGAGTGGAGAGGGATGAATGGCAACACTACTCCCCTTTCAAAAAGATGACCACAGATTGACAATCCCTTAGGTTCAGATACTGTTTGCTAAAGTGGTAGACTATGAATTATCAAAACCTAGCCTCTACTGCACCCTATCCTAGAAGCCGAGAGCAGAGGAAGAAAAGCCAAGTAGGTTCCAAGAAGCAATCACTGCTTGGATGGTTTGCTTGTGAAACCTCCAGGCATCCAGAGCACCGGGGAAGTATCCATGAGAGAGGATGCTCTGCTGGCATGAAGCAGATGTCAGTAGAGACACTGCAGACTGCAACAAAGCCCCGGACAATACAGAGCCTCAAGAGACACAGCAGCTGCTCAGGAAACACTGGTACCTACCAGAGAGAAGCAATTAGGTACAGAGGTTGTTACCTGAGTGGTGCTGGAGGTCCAGGGGACCAAGGGGGTGAAGGTGGAAGCTGGATCAAGAGGGTCTGGGATACTGGGAATGAAGTGTGAGTTTGGGACACACACTCATATGAGAAACTGAAACAAAGCCAAACAGAATATTACGAGTCTGGGACGCACACCCAAAAAGAGTTAGCAGGGGAGTAAACTCAGCAACTGTGAATGTTACAAGTCTGTGACACGCACCCAAAGAGGGACAATTCTTGAGAGGACGAAGGCTTGGCAGAAGAGTATACCATGCCAGTTTGAATATTGCAAGTCTGAGACCTGAACCCAAATAAGAAGTTCATGAAAAGATGAGTGCATGGAAGGCGAGTGAACCAAGCATTTATATTGGAAGTCTGGGACTCGCACCCTAAAGAGCGACAGTCCGTGAGACAACATAAGCTTGGCAAGGAGGAAACCAAGCCAATCGAAATACTGCGAGTCTGGGACCCACACCCAAAATAAGTGAATACATTATGCAAACAAATCCTATGCTAGGTAAAAGGAGTGTGCTAATTTGGTGGGATAAACAGGAGAAGCGTAAGGAGCAATATCTTGTGAACTGCCTGTAGACATTTGTATAAGCAAGTACAGACTTGAGAGGCCCCAAAAGGAGAGAAACATTATAAGAAGGAACCCATGTAAAAGGATCAGGCCCCTAACCTTGGAATCCTACCATTTTTTACATTTCTTTATTTGTATTTCTTGCGATTGGCCAAGAGACTGCGATCTTTTCTGGTGGTTAGATTTACAAAGAATACTATGAAAAGGAGTATAGGGGAAAGGATTACTAGCCTAACCTTGGAGTCCTGCATTTGGGAATGCTTCTTTATTGTCACCCATTTTGAATGTCCCAGAGACTGGGAACTTTTCTGTTGGTTGGAGCTTCAAAGAACACTTTACTTTAGGAAGAGATCATCCCTCTACAGTTGATTTAAGTTATTAGAGTTAGGGACAGAAGTAGGCTTTTGAGATACAACAGTGACATACTTTATAATCTGGACATTCTGGCAATGCCCTTAGTTTTCTTAGCAGCAGTGAAACCACTCTTAGTTTTAAATTAGATGTAATCAGTGAACTGCGCCAATTATCAATGATACAGTAACAGTTGGGTTATATTTTGAATTCTCTTCCACAGCCTGACACGTGTTTCGAGCAAGGCTCTTTTTCAAAGGCTGTACAAAATAGCACATATACAACCAATAATACATTCATAAATGAATTTACAACATACCAATGTAGCAAACATCAAGGGGTTACAAGGGGATTAGCCAAAAAAAGGGGAAAAATTATAAATGTATGTTACGTAATGCCATATCATTGGATTTAAAAGAACATTTCATAAAATAAAACATTTTCCATGCAACCAATTACCGTTCAATAAGAAGATCCATCCGATTACAACCCAGTAAAAAGGATGACAAAACACAAAATACAAAAGATTAGGCGTGTGCGGTGGAGAGCAACCATAGATAAAATAATGTATTGAATCAACTAAATGGATCAAAACTGACTAGTTATATTTACAGTTGAACTTGTCCGAAAAGAAACTCTACGGCAAGAAAATAATTTAGTAAGGATTAGCTATTAACATATACGTTCAAAGACAACCAATTTAACCACATTAAATATGAAAATTGATAAAAAACAAAATCATGATTACCTTAATATTAAGCAGTAGTTTGTTTGTGCCTACACCTCTTTGCGCCAAATTTCTGATGTAAATGAATAAAAGTACGTAGTCAAGTTTCTTCAAGTATATTTTCTTAATTTATTTGACTTACCTCTTCTCCGACTCGTTTCTGTGAGGTGTCTGGTGCTTTGCTGATCTGAAAACGGACTTGTTTCGTCTGAATGTTTCTGTTTCCTTGTTTGTATCTTTTGATTTGATTTAGAAATCCTTGTCCCTTCGGTTTTGCAGTTCCTAATACTGTTTCCACGTCATTCTCATTTTCGGGTTCTTCCTCTGCCTCTGAACTGGACGGTGAAGTGTTGGGAGTAGTCTCTCTTGATGTTGGTTTGATTTTATTATATTTCTCTTGGAAAGTGTATACTCTATCCTCTTGGTAATCTCTGTCATCACGATAGAATTTTCTCAATTTTCTCAATTTTATCTCGTCTTGATATTCTTTGAGAATTTCATGCATTTTCAAAAAGTTCTTTTCTTTAGTCACTTCTAAGGCTTTTGCCTCTTTAATTTCCTTTTTTATATTTTCAATTTGATCAGTTATTCGTCTGTGTTCTCTCTGTGCATGCTCAATTAGCATTTCTAACATGTGTTTTGAACATTGATTGAGGTTTGTTTCCCAATTGTTAGCCAAATCTTTATCATCGTCTTTACTGAGATCTGGAAAGATCAAAATGCGAAGTCCTCTTGGAATCTGGTCCTTTGATACATAGTTTTTCAGAGAGATTATTTCCCAATACTTATCAATTTCTTTGCGAGAGGCCCTCTCTAGTTTTACAAATTTATATCTGAGGTCCTCTCTTTTCGGAAAACTTTGAACATTGATTGAGGTTTGTTTATCACGCAGACCAATTTGGGAAAACGAATTCAAAAAATGGCAGAATACATGGAGAATAGAGAAGAAGAAGCAAACAAACTTTTCTCTGCCAAAGGGAATAACACCCATGCTTTCACTTCAAGTTTTCCGAAAAGAGAGGACCTCAGATATAAATTTGTAAAACTAGAGAGGGCCTCTCGCAAAGAAATTGATAAGTATTGGGAAATAATCTCTCTGAAAAACTATGTATCAAAGGACCAGATCCCAAGAGGACTTCGCATTTTGATCTTTCCAGATCTCAGTAAAGACGATGATAAAGATTTGGCTAACAATTGGGAAACAAACCTCAATCAATGTTCAAAACACATGTTAGAAATGCTAATTGAGCATGCACAGAGAGAACACAGACGAATAACTGATCAAATTGAAAATATAAAAAAGGAAATTAAAGAGGCAAAAGCCTTAGAAGTGACTAAAGAAAAGAACTTTTTGAAAATGCATGAAATTCTCAAAGAATATCAAGACGAGATAAAATTGAGAAAATTGAGAAAATTCTATCGTGATGACAGAGATTACCAAGAGGATAGAGTATACACTTTCCAAGAGAAATATAATAAAATCAAACCAACATCAAGAGAGACTACTCCCAACACTTCACCGTCCAGTTCAGAGGCAGAGGAAGAACCCGAAAATGAGAATGACGTGGAAACAGTATTAGGAACTGCAAAACCGAAGGGACAAGGATTTCTAAATCAAATCAAAAGATACAAACAAGGAAACAGAAACATTCAGACGAAACAAGTCCGTTTTCAGATCAGCAAAGCACCAGACACCTCACAGAAACGAGTCGGAGAAGAGGTAAGTCAAATAAATTAAGAAAATATACTTGAAGAAACTTGACTACGTACTTTTATTCATTTACATCAGAAATTTGGCGCAAAGAGGTGTAGGCACAAACAAACTACTGCTTACTTTACAAACGGAGCTGAGGGACTCTATGTCTCCGTGTTGACCTACATCCTTGCGACACAAGAATAAAATAATAAAATAAGAAAACCATTGCCAACTTTAATAGCACTAACATACGGGTCGCGAGAGTACACCTTATGAGATCCCCACTCAAGAAGTTCCTCACTCAGTAGATTACCTTAATATTACTTGCAGTTGTAATGACCATTATATAAATACTTCAAAAATCCACGTATAAAAAGGAAATGTTCCCCGTAGATTACACCACACAACCAGTTCAGAACGAGTCAAGAATCCATTGTCAATGGGTGATTGGCAATTGGCAAGAGAAAAAGAAGGAAACAGGCTCTAAGTTAGATAAAACCAACTGATTGAAATACAGGGATCGTATCAAAAGAGCAGGCGTGCCTCTTACCAGCCTTCCGGCAACAACAGTGTACAAGGAAAAGCGCGCGCGCATGATGCTACGCGTATAGTTAAAAGGAAAAACTAGATCGTATAGGCAACCACATGACAGAGCAAACAGCGGCGGCCATATTAGGTGAGGAAGAGGGCCGGCTCTAGTAAAATGATAATCTCTCGAGCCATATTTAACACCTTAGAATTTGCCAACAATTTATAGTAATAGCACAATTATATTAATTGCTTTTACATGCATAATTACGTAATGATAAATTATAATAAAAAATGCCACCCCGAAAATAGTGAATACAGGTTATGCGGTAAACACACAGGTTGTCGGTGCAACTACGTCTAAGTAATCACTTAAGGCTCAATTGGATTAATTACATTCCAATTCATCTGACACATTTTCTAAGCCGATGATAAAAAGAATAATCTTGACGGTCTAAAAGAATATGTTATCACAGGTTGTACATTCAACCGCACACACCCATTAATACAACACGGGACATGCTTAAAGCAGATAAGTTCCCATTTCAATAAGAATTCCAAATAAAATTAAGTAACAAAAAGAACACAGTAATCAGGTGTAGCTACCCAAATGTCAGTGGCACAAAACCATCTTTAATTATGAAATAGAGTCATAAGAAAACATGAAATTCATGATCGGAATTGAGTCCACGATTTACCAATCTATGTTTACAAATAAGTCTTGCCTCTAGTTGTCTAAGTCTAAGTTCCATATTGCCACCTCTTTTTAAGGGGCGTATTTGAGACAACCCAATAAATTTTAAATCCTTAAAATCATCCAGTTGATGTAGAGTCTGCCAATGCAATGCCAATGGATATTTGGCATCCTGTTTATGCAGAGAGGCCAAATGCTCCCGAATACGAATTTTGAGTGGCCTAATGGTACTCCCAACATAAAATAAACCGCAAACACATATGATACAATACACCACAAACTTGGTGTTGCAATTAATAAACGAATTAATTACATGTGTGCCTGTTGTACCAAAATCAAGCTCCACAGATTCAAATGTATGTGAACACATATTGCAGTTCCCACATTTATGAAACCCATTCAAGCGCCCTGCATCTAACCATGTTTTAGCCGTAAGTGTTGGTGCCATAAAAGACGGGCATAAGAGATTTTTAAGAGTAGGGGCTCTACTAAAAACTATTGAAGGGTTAGGTTCCAATAGTTTGGTGAGATCCTTGTCTAGGTGGAGTAAGTGCCAATGACGTTTTAGTATAGCATACACCTCATTACTATCACTGGTGTATCTAGTAATCAACTTGATTTTATTAGAACTCATGTTAGCTGAGTTTGTTCTAGTTTTGGGTTTGAGTAAATCAGCCCTCTTCATACTGGACACTTCACGTTCAACCTTAGCAAGGAGGTTTGGTTGATACCCCCGTTGTACAAATTGGTCACGTACAAACAATTTATTCGCTTCAAAGTCATCATTAAGGGAGCAATTCCGTTTAGCTCTAATGTATTCACCTTTCGGAATATTGTTGATAACAGAACGTTTATGAGAACTAGATGAATGTAAAACTGCATTAACCGAAGTGGGTTTACGAAAAGTTTTAGTGATAAAGCCCTTAGTTTTAGGTGCGGAGAGGCATTTTTCCAACCCCTTTTCATTTAGTAAAGGTTTCTACCCAAAAACGTTGCACCATTGTGTCCGAGCATTACTTCTGCGCCCTCAAAGTTCGCATCACGAGGAGCAACTGCCTAATTACTGGGTTCAAGTGAAGTCTGGGCTATAACATGTAGCACTCTGCGCAGATTATGAGTCGTGTTTTTGCAAAGCATTAAGCCCGCCGGCTCAGGGTCTTTAAGCAATGAAATTATCTCTTGTAGTTTTCTTGCTATTTAGGATCTTACAATTCTGTTTGAAGATAGAAAACGAACTATATGATTTGCACCAGAGTTCTCCTTTACGAGCTTCTAAGATGCTAACTATTACAGCCCCTCTCATGCCCTTGGAGAGTGCTACCTTTTTGTATGAGTGCAAATAAGCCTGCAGGAGCTCCTGCACTAATATTTGCCCGTGCATTATCTCTTCATGAACTATGATAGGAATCTTCTGCGATTGTCCCCCTGCTCATGATGTCTCTCCGTGTACACCACATAACTGTGTTTGCTGAATCAGCCCCATGACTCCCAGCCTGTGTTTTCCAAGATCCACTAATTTAGGTAGATCTATCACCCCTTCTAGTGGGACATTCTCAATATCCTCTATCATCCTTTCTAGATTGTCTAGGACTTGCTTTAGCAGGGCTCTAGCGCCTATCCATGAGGAGATGCACTTATCCCTTATTACTACATGGAATGTTTCCCATAACAAACGAAAATCGGAAACACTCCTTTCAATAACTGAAAATATTTGGTCATTTTCTCTCCTGTACCTTCCCTACATTTCGACCTGGTTAAGGCCTCAAGTCTAAACCTACACGTTAGTACAGTAGCCCTCCTCCCATGCCAATCCAATGTTGCCCTCAGTGGCTCATGGTCTGATATAGTCTTGATATGATCTGATATGACGTGTCATTTATACCGCGCCTGTACACACGTGTTGGTAGGCGCGACAAGTGTTTCTAGGCGCAACATATAATGTGTATAAAGTCCTGGCTAAGTCTGCGCGGCAAGACTGTGGTGTGTTGTGGAGTCGTGGGGCACTGCTGGCGCGGACCTTTCATCCTACCTCAAGCGCTGTCTGTCTAGTGACAGAGTGAAGATCTCCTGCTGAAGATTCCATCACTGCCGCTGCGCGGTGCCTTGTGGACTAGGGATCCAAGCTGTCCCTTGGCTGCTAGCCACGGCCCTCTCTGACTCGCCTACCACCCCTGGAAGTCAAAACATCTTGCCTGGGGCAAGGCCGCATGTGAAGTCCAGGGTAGGCCTGCACTGTCAGCCGCTGTCCGCAGCTGGTAGCAGCTCTTCTCTGATCATGCAAGGCTGTTTTTTCCCTCCCGGTCTGCACCTTTCCATCACCCATACTTTCACGTCTGTACACGCCCTTCTCTCTCCATCCTTAGAGACACCTACATTTCCTACGAGTGCTTGCGTATTCACAACCATTCTTCAACAGTTTATTTTTCTCTCTCTCTCTCGCTCTCCATATTCCCTTGTGCCTTCATTTAACTGAGGCACCAAGACCAACTACTTCTCCCACGTAATACCTCTAATCTTATCCATCCACCTTTTATTGATCTTTCTCAAACGTTTAATGTTGCTCTTTAGAAACCCTGGTCTCTTAGTAATAAAGTCCACTGTCTACTAGATCTTTTTTTTCGCTTTCGCTTTCATTTTATTTTCTCTTTTTTACAGAAACGTGTCTGTCTCCTTCCAATACTGCTACTCCTGCTGCACTTTCCGCTGCTCAATGTTCTTTTCCCACACCCCTCGCCCCTCGGGATGCAGTGGTGGTGTTGGTATTTTGTCCTCGGTGCCCACTGTGTCTTCACCACCTCAGATGGATTGGCCTTTTTGCATCCTTTGAGTTTCACTAAAGTTCCTCATCCTGTCCCTCTCTAACTGTCATTGTCATCTATTGTCCCCCTGTCCCTGTCTCTACTTTCTGTGAAGATCTCCTCTCTACACATCTCCCCTCAACCCCACATCTATTTCTTTTGCGTGACTTTAATCTCCATCTTTCTTCTACCCATGCTACAGTCCCCTTCCTTTCTATTCTTCATTGCTACTCCTACAAATTCCTACACCCCCCCTCCCACTCTTCAGGATCTTCTCTTTACCTAATTGTCTCTATTATTACCGTTTCTGCTTCTGTTACTGCTCTCCCAATCTTTTGCTCTGACCACCCTCTTCTCTTGAAGTTCTTTTCTTCTCGGATTTGCCTATCCTCCTCCCCATCTCCACCCTTGTCCCCCCCTTTCTCTTTCTATTTCTCTCTCTGTCTGTAATCTTGGTATCATACTCGATTCTTCACTATCCTTTTCTGCTCATATCTCTTCTCTCTCCCACATGTGTCCCTATCAACAATTTAATATTATTAAAGCTTGCTGGTTTCTTACCTGTGCCTCTGCTAAACTTCTTATTTCCTTGCTAGTCTTCTCTTGACTGTTTTACTGCCCCTCTCTCCTCCTTGGACTCCCTCTATCTCATCTTGTCCCTCTCCACTCTATAGACCATTGTTCAATTTGGGTACTTAGCTCGCGTTCTCCCTGTTACTCTATCACATACACTCTGCGCTCTTTGCATTGGCTTTCCTTTGAAATGTGTCTACTTTTTTAACTTCCTCTACATTGTTCTCTAATGTCTCTATGGCCTTGCACCTCCATATCTCTCTTCCTTAATCTCTTTCTACTCACCTACTTGTGCACTTCCTTCCCAATCTCTCTTCCTCTTAACTGTCCCTCAGGCTCCTTGTGCCTCATTCCATTTATGTTCCTGTGCTCTCTTGGCCTGTAAGAATTGGAACTCTCTTGCCCTCTCTTTGTGTTCCATGTCATCCCTTGGCCTCTTTAAATCTAGTCTAAAACACTGTTTTCTATCCCATTGACCTGTTGGTTTTCTTGCATTTCCCCATGTTTGGTACCGTCGTTGCTATGTTCAGGGCTTAGGCATCAAGCGCCATACAATTCAGTAAAATACAAAATACAAAAAATGTGCGTTCCTGTATGTATCTACATGTTCAATCCTAGAGAATAGATATTCCATACGGTTGTGTGCCTCATGGAGAGCAGAGTAGAAGTAGTGGTAAACCCAAGCATTCTGGTTATGCACCCTCCACATATTTCCTTCAAATGAACGTCCCTTGCAACTTCAGCTAATGTCTTTGCAGCAGGAAATAGTTGCAAGTATTTTGAGTCTTATCAGTCTGGTGCTGGGTCCAGTGTGCAATTGAAGGGCCCCCTTCCCACCCACTGATCCACAATGCCTCTTTGTAGGGTGCAGAGACCACACGCATGTAATGAAAACAAAACAGCTTGGTCATCATCTAGGGCACATGTATTAACTCTGCATATTGCTCTAATTTGGTCAGCCCCGATCATCCTTCCTTCCGGGGCTCTGTGCACTCTCTTCGGTGTAAATGGGACTTCACCGCATATACAGGTAAGCTCTTCCCTTGAATCTGTGGAATAAGTCACTCCAAACACAGTCCACATGTTTAGCAGGCATTCCTGTCTAGCGTGGGGCAATTCTGTTTCTTGCAACAGGGCCATAGTTTGTGTTTTTGCTTCAGGTGAGAATATGTTCTCTTCCTCCAAATGTAGCAATTGAGCCCTCTAATGTTCCAGGTTAACATATTCAATATCATATGTCTCTCAATTAGGGTTTTCCACACCCCATCACCATTACTGGCGGCATTACCTTTCACTGCTTCCCAAACTTTGTTTTCTGTCCCCGTGTTCCGAATAAACGAGGAGATAGAGGAGTCTAATCGGCAAACCTTTTATCATTAGCTGCAGAATATTTGAAATATACACCTGATGTTTTCACCAGCCCTCAGCAGCGGACGTGGGTTCCCAAACTGACTTCCTCCCTGCCCATGTCTGGGAACGTTAGAGACACCACCCAGCATGCATATGTTCCGGTAGGGGGTAGCAACCACTGGCTATAGCGGCCGTTCTGTCTCCAGGCAAAGAAGCTCTTCTGTCCTGTGCACTGCTCCACCTTTAGCCTCAATAAAATACAACCTTGCTGCGGATAGGAAATATCTTCTTGCATCATCGCTGTGTCATTTAAGAAGGGTCAAATCGCTGCATTTGTGTTCCGCTGCAGCGCTATTCTTAGGACTGCTCACATGTTCTTCTCCAATGGTACTATTATCTGTCCTCTGTAATTGGGTTCATAGTCAAGTGATTGAATGGTTTCCTTAGTGCAGTTCTCTTCAGATGGGGGAGGTCGTGAAGATGCCCCTGGGGCCTTTATCCTGTTGAGGTCATCTCATTGTTCTTGCCCTTGACTTATCTACGGCCTTTTGTTCTGCCCTTGTTCTCCCTTGATTCTCCACTCTCCGATGCTGTCCCTGTTCTGAAAGGCTTGCAAATGTATTGTCCATCCATTGTTGTAACTATCCAGGGCTATCAAATAAAACATATACACATATATATTAACATATACTTAATCTGGAGATGCACCCTCTGTGCTTTTACTGATGCAAACGTACTGCGCTTCTTCTGCACTTGGGCCGTATCATCTGGGAAAATTACGAAGTTATTGTTGCCTCAATGTATCCTGCCTCCTTGCACTTAAAATGTAACTATCACTTCTCTATCTTTGTACCCGAATACATTTGCTATTATTTGCATCGGGGGCACGCCAAGAGACCATCTTCTGGTGAGTGCCCCATGGGTTCTTTCTTTTATGAAGCCTTGTGACAATTTGTTGGGTCCTATCCCTGTAGCAGCAAGTTCTCAATATAGTTGGTGTAGTCAAATCCTACTTCTTCTTCGATCCAATCTGGCCATCACTTCAGAGCCCTCTACCCTGTTTTCAAGAATAATAGGCGTCTTAGTAAGAACCTTAGCATGTTTCCTCAAGGTCGTTGTCTATGCCGATCGATGTCTCTGCAATCTGCGCTTCCGAAGCTGCACCCACACTCTCCAACAGTGCTTGCAGATCTTGGCTCAGTAATCTTACATACACATTTCCCTCCCCAATCATGGTTTCCAGGGAGGTCCAGAGCTCCTCACTTGCGATCAGCACCTGTTGCTCTCCTGCTGTCACCCGTAGAGATTCTGCCATCTGTGTAACGCCTTCCATGGTAGTCTTTTCTTACTTCTGTTGTTGCTGAGTCAAAGTACGCTCCTAAGCACTTACCCAGTAAATCGAGGCCCCTCTCCTCAATCTGTCTGGGCAGTCGTAGCTGTCATCCTGCTTGCACTCAAGGGTGCGCGCGGGCCCCGCCATCTCCAGCGCCTCCCCACACTCTTCAGCAGGCCATCCCGATATTATTTGCCTCAGCTATCCAAGTACTCGCTCTTCGTTGCTATGAAAGGATTACATCCAGGCAGTCTTCGGTGCTCTCATCCATTCTGTTGCTCAGTACCAACTCATATCACTTCAGCACCATCTTAAAATGATTCTGCTGGGTTGTTTCACCCATCTTTGGATCCCAAGAGGGTGGCTATGATGCGCTGTGTGTCCCATTCCTCCAGAGGCATAGATAGGCTAGGGCCTGAGCGGACGAGGCTCACCGAAACTCTGTAAATGCCCACTCAGCAGTGCTGTGGACATTTACAGATGTCAATGTCACTGCGGTGTGCCCAAACACATTTGCTTCAGGCCCCCCTTGTTAGAGAATACTGGCTACGCTTCTGGTTTCTTCGATACTGCAACTATATTATTCTCTCTGCACCAGTTGGTACAGGATTATAGTCAGATCAGTGAGGCTTGGGACCGAAGTTCAGAACGCACAAGTCCTCACAACATTGTTGTTGGCCATGTTCCCCAGCTGTGACACACATTCATGATGGCTTCCTCACCATATAACCTGCACTCCAGGGCATCCAGAATACCCTTGGTGAGTGGAAGTCTCGCCTGCAATGTTTGTATGTAGGGGGTTAATATAGTGCAAACCTTGCTAGGAAGCAATGGAGCGCTGTACAAAAGGGACACACCCAGTGGGTTACAAGTAGGATGCCAGGGTGGCAGAGGAGCTGGGATGGGTAGGGAGAGCAGGGGAGGGGGGAACTCTAAACGGGATTCATAGGGGGAAGTGGTGAGATCAGTGATTGGCAAGAGGTTCTATGAAGAGATGTGCGTTCAGATGCTTCCTGAAGGGTAGGATGGAAGAGCTACTGCTAATCATTCGGGTGTGCTAGCAGGGCACACATCCTTTGAGGTGGCCATATGGGTAATCCCTAATTTGCAGATGTGCATTGTGCATGTAAGTGAAGGACACTGCTTGTCCCAAGGCACCTGCAGATCTTTAACGTTTTGGGAGACGAAATGATGAAATTCCATGCCCAAAACTTTATATGTCAGTGCATGATTTGGAAGTCAAAATATGTACTATTGAACATTTTGGGGAAACATGACTTTGACAAAAAATATAAACTCATAGTTCTTGAAAATAGATAGGTTGAACTCTGTTACCATCAGTAGTGTTAGCTTGGATAAGCGTAGCGGGGATATCGTACCATACACTTTATAGGCAGACAGGCGTATGCGGGCACAGAGTATACTTATTATATACCTTTACTGAATCCTTGACCTGCCTTTTGTCTGTCTCCAACCCCGCTTATATGGACACAAGATCAACCCGGTGAACATGCTTGGACGTGGGGAAGCGGGGAAAAGGAAAAGATTAGGGCAGGATTTCCCCCAAATAATCGTAAGGAAAAAAAGGCACTAGGTTAAAGTAACTGGCACACCAAAGGAAAGGCAGACAAAGGAATGCTGGTGTTCTTTTAGTTTTTTGTATGCTTATATATACTTTTCTCTTCTGGTACACCAGCAGGGTTTTTTGAGGGTTTTCTATAAAAAAAAGGGAAACTCACGAGACACTATATACAAATAAATTAACCCAAGGAGCTGCATTTATGACCTTAAAACTATAATCCTTTTCAATATAACATTTTTTTAAGTCTTAATAGAAATATATGCTCACACAATGCAATGTACAAAAACAATATATAAATATAAACCCCTTACTTCGGAGACATCCAGGCCGGGGGTGTCTCAGGGTCTTTGCTACTGCTGTTTCTTGATGTGCTTCTTCATCTTGACACTCTCTTGAGATGGTTCTGTCAAGCAGTTCTGATTTACGGGCAGTAGGCAGCAGGCAGCAGCAGCAACAATGTGTGGGGGCCCAAAGTCTTTTATATGGCTGGGCTGCTTATGCTAGGAGCAGCCCAGCAGGTTGTAGCAGCATAGGAGGAGTCCCGTATTGTAGGTTTTCCAGGCCCCACAACACTACTCAACATGGGCCACATCTGCCACCCTGCAGCCTGAATCTCAGGCACCTCCCACAGTACCTCTGAAATCTGAGAAACCTGCTCTAAAGAAGGAGGAACGGAACACCAAGAGAAACAGGAAATGGGAACCTCACAGTGGATCCCTGGTGAATCCTAAGTTAATTTCATACCCGGTCTGCTCTCCCCGGGAGCAGCTGAGGCCTCTTGTAGGGTTTCCTCCTGACCCGGCATTATGCGCCATGCGAAGTCAGGGTCCCAATCTTCCAATGGCCAGCAGGTCTGGGTTCCTCTTCCACCTCCAGCGTAATAGGGGCGATTGGAACAGGATCTTGATTTGACTCTGACAGAACAATCTCAGGTTGCAGTTTAGGTTCCCTAGGAGTGGGATCTGGATGTGTAGGTGGAGGGACCCACACTAGTGTCCGCTCTAACCTTCGGTCTGGGAGACACCAAACTGTTTGTCCACTCCATCAGCGCCTTCCCTGGTTTCCGGCTTGCCTTCTTCTGGTCTCACAGTCTAGGTAGGAAGCTTCTGGGGACTGAGCCTTTGAAGGATCATCTTTGGGCCTTTCAGCGTGTAGTTGCTGCTGTCTTGTTACCTACCCCTTTGCCACTTCTTTCTCAGTCACCTCTTGTGTCAGCTCAACCTCATTCCTGACTGGGAGCAGGTGGTTCTGGTGCAAAGTCTTGATATTCGTTAGTCGTCCTTCCTCTCGCAGTCAGTAAATGGGGAGCTCTACTAGCTGATGCTCTATGATGACAGGCTGAGACTCGCACTTGTCACCTAGCCTGTTGTGTTCTATGTTTCCCAGGTGGCAGGTCAACACACGATCAGCAGGTTGGAGAGCATGAATCTTGATCTTGGCCTCATAGCAGCATTTGCTCCCTTTCGCTGTCTTCTCTGCTGCAGCCTGGGTGGGCTGATGTGCTTGCTCTATTTGATGCTTGAGCTGTTTAAAATAGCTGGCGTAATTCTCGATACCTGTTCCATCTGCAAACACTCCAAAACACAGATCTATAAGCAGCCAACGTCCCTTCAAAACATCAAGAAATACAGTGTAAACGCAGTGGCATTGTTCTATATACGGTTGTAAGCATGGGTCTGGGTGGCCACATGCTGACTTCTTCGGTTCTTCTCCTCTGGCCTCAGGGAACCCAGCATTGCCAAGAGGGTTTCATTAAACCTCTCCACTCGGGCATCCCTGTGAGGGAGATGTGGAGTTATACGAGTCTTCTTGATGCCAACCAGCTTCAGTATCTGCTCTATTAGCATCTATTCAAAAGCCCGTCCCTTGTCAGAATTAATTTGGCCCAGCCCACTGTGGTGCACAAAGTATTTTTCCCACAGCCCGTGGGCAATGGTGGTGGCATGTTGATCTTTTGTGGGAAACACCTGCGCATGCTGAGTGAAGTGGTCTGTCACCACCAGGATGTTCTGTACATCTCACATGCATCTGCAAATTGAGGAAGGCGATGCTGATGAGGTACATGAACCCAGAACTCTGCAGGTGATGAAGTTTAGCTACTGGACGATATATGGTCATCTTGGTGGCCCACCTGTTGCACTACTGGCAATAATACACAACATATTATGCTAGTCTGGGCCAGAAAAACCTTGTGTGGACCAACCTGAAGGTCCTATCACTGCCAAGATGTCCGTGCTGGTTGTGGAGTGCATACAATACAGCTCAGGGCAATCTCTGTGGCAACACCAGGCAATGTAGTAACCGGTCTTCAACTTTGATTTCCTTGTACAGGATTCCACCCTTCTACACAAATGACTTCCACTCCTTCACCATCGCAAAATGCTCAGGGTCATTAGAGAAGTCTATGAACACATCAATCCTGTGGTCTTGGCTTTTAGCTACAGTGATGTCTGGGTCCGCTAACTGGCACAAGTAGATTTCATCTAGGGTGGGATGCGGTAGCTCAGATACCTCCAGGCTGGTGATGTTCCAGTAGACGGCGGGTACTGCCTCAGCTGAGGATTCCAAGCAATCCACACTCCTGGCTCTGTCTGGCTCCTGCTGACTTGCAGCTTGGCAGGTAGCACTGATGCATGCTGAAGACCACTCCTTTCATGAGATGGGTCCAGCTGTATCATCCGGCTGAGCATGAGGCCTCCGAGAGAGGGCATCAGCATCGATGTTAGTGCACCCAGGTCTGTATTGTAAACTGTAATTGTATGTGAACAGTGCAGCAAGCCATCAGTGTCAGTAGCATGGCCAAATTCAACCAATACATAAGGAGGATTTTGTCCTTCCTCACCATGAAAGTGAGGCTGTAGAGGTAATCCTGGAACTCTTCTATAACGGCTGCTTCCAATGGCAAAAATTCCACCTTGTGGACTAGGTCGTTTTTCTCTGCTGCATGCATGCCGCAGCTGGTGAAAGCAACCAGTCTCATCTCACCTTTGGTCTCCTGGTAGAGAACAGCTCCCAATCCCTCTAGACTTGCATCCACATGAAGGATGTAAGCCAACTGCGGATCCGTGTACAGCAGGACTGGTGGTGTGGGTCCGCTTGAGCTCCTCCAAGGTCTGCTGGCATCGGTCAGTCCACCACTCACCAAAGGCCTCCTAAGAATAGAATAAATGGTCCACAGAGTTAACCGTATTCCTTTGGCTCCTCTTAGTAAGTGTGTATCATTTGGTGAGCTTCACAAGTGGCCGGGCGATGTTGGCATCTCGAACCTCCTGCAGTAGTTACAAAATCCAGGGAAACTCTGTAACTCCTTGAGGGTCTTTGGTCTTGGCCAGGTGAGGATTGCATCCATCTTTGACAGATCCACTGTGATGCCATCTGCAGAGACTGCGTGTCCGATGTACTTCACACTCATAAGGCAAAACTGCCACGTGTCCACACTGACCTTAAGCCCTTGCTCCCACTCGCGATCCTCACGAGCACAATGATGTCATCCAAGTACACAAGTACCTCTAGGAGGTTCGTTCATCTCGACAACAGCCTTTTCCATGAGGTGCTGGAAAGTCTCTGGCCCACCGAAGATTCCCTGAGGCATCCTGACAAACTTGTAAAATCCTAACAGGCAGATGAAAGCCATCATCTCACGATTTTCTGGATGCATCAGGATCTGGTAATAGCCACTCTACAAGCCCAGGACCACAAACCACTTACTCACAGTCTGGCAGTTCAATGCCTCGTCCACCAGGGGCATGGTTTCCTGGTCTGGAATAGCACAGGTGTTAAATCGACATTAGTCGATGTACATCCGGACATCCCAATTTTTCCTCCGTTGATGATGACAGTAGAAGTACTGTAGGTGCTCCTGGACTCCTGAATAATTCCTGCCTTCAGAAGAAGATCATCCAGATGGCGGCGTACATCCTCCACTACTCCTGCGGCCAAGTGTTGCAACCGCTCACTCAAGGGAGTGTCATCAAAAACCCAGATCTGATGATGCACCTCACGGCCCTTGCCGATGTCCCGTGGGCTTGTGGAGACATAACAGGTCATGCTGCTCCCTCAGGTGGTCCTTGTCCTTAACCGAGATCAGGGAGTCTCCAAAGTCCAAGGTCTTGAGATCCAATGTCTTCTTGGATGGGCCAGTGGCAACCCTCGGTGGGCTACAGAAGCGGTCAGGTTAAACTGTGCGATGATGGTGCATCCTGGTAAGTGGACATTCCTATACTGATCAGTCCTATACTGGTCACATTAAGGACTGGTACCTTGATGGACTTCAGGTGCGTTCGATCCATTGTCACCAGGATCCACTGTACCAGTAAACCTCCTAAGAGCTCCTCACATTCTGGTGCTTCTATCACCAGACGTCTTGGTCGTTGCTCCCCCCTCCCTGCTGAGTCACACTCTGCCAGGTTCCATCACTGTGTCATGTGCCGAGATTGTGATCTGCCCAAACTGGGTGTTGTGTACATCTTCAATGGGTCCATCAGGTGGAGCTCTGGACGAGATCTCTCTCTGCAAGTATGCCTTTTGGCACATGGGGTGCATGGACAACGTGCTGGCATATCGTGGTTCAGCCATCTCCCGATTGTCGCAGTGGCTGGTAGTCGTACAAACCCATCTGGTATTCCCCATGATGTTTGGGTGCTGTGCTTGCTGGTAGTTTGACTACATGTGTAGCCAGTCTGGTTGGATGCTTTTTCCCAGTTTACTTGCCCACCAGTGGTTTCACTACAGCCTTGACCATGCCTGGTGGTGCAGACTTGTTGGTTGTCCCTACTTGGTCGGACCGTAGTAGTATTAAGGATTCTGGGGCTCCACTTCCTAGTCCTCTTCCTGGTCCTTGCTGGTGTTTTCCACCATTGCATGTGTTGGAGTGTTCAAGGCTTAGAACCTTGCCGCGACTTGGATATAATCTGATGGGTTTGTGCACTTATGGAAGGTCAGGCCCTCCTGTCCACACCTGTGGCAGAACTGCCAAAGCTGAATCAGTGTGGTACACCATAAATTCACTTTGGTCTGCCGGGACTCCTGAGTGCGCCAGAAAAGCTGGTGTTCTCTCTCTCAGGATGGCAGTGTAGAGCCTGCTCTGCGCTCTGTTGGCCTGGATGTCATTGCAGGGGTTGGCTTGCCGGCACCCTCTGCAGCTGCATAGCCTGGATGGTTTGGGGCAACTCCTCAATTTGATGTCGCAGAACATAGTTCGGGGCAGTGTATGGAGATGTTAGTTGACTTGGCAGATTGTACACTGCGTCCCCCGCCTCGACTTCCAGAGTACACACCTCTCGGACCAGTTCATCAAAGTGTAGTGGTTTCTGGGTCTGCTCTCAGAGTCGTAGCTCCAGAAGCATCAGCGGCAGTGATTGAGCAGGACCTGTTTCAGCTCAACTCCCTTCCATTATAAAGCTAGCTGCATAATTGGCTCAGCACTGGCCAGATATTTTGAGAGTCGCTCACCCTGTTGGAGGTAGGTGGCGTAGTATTTCACCATCAGCTTTGCGCCAAACTCAGTGGTGGCAAACACTCTATGCAGCATGTACATGATATCCTTGGCTGTGTGGTCAGGATGCATGGCACGGAGCGCCTGGATGACTCTAAATGTAGGACCATGCAGACTCTCAATGACGCAATGCCTCTCCTGCTGGTCTTGAGCTCTCCAGTCATGTATCATCTGGTTTGTCTGGTCCGCCCAAAGTTGGTATTCTTTTTCAGCCCTTGGGGTTGCTTTCTCCCCAGAGAAGGGTGGCAGGCGGACATAGGGGCCATCATGCTCAGATGGTGTCGCGATGGCCTTGTATAACACGTCCTTGAAGGCATCTGCCATGGAGGAAACTATTCTTTGGTGTAGTACTCGCGCATGCTCTAGACCCTGGTAAAATAGGGGTGCTTACAACTGCAGCAATGATGGCACTTACACTGGGCACTGCAGGATGACTGGGCACAACACTGGGCAAGGCATGATTTGGCTAGTGCACTAGCCTGCAACCCTGTCCATGTGTTCAATGCCCAGAGAGGATATAACACTATAGGGTCTCCCCCATGGATGGTAAGGGGAAATGTCTCAGGGTCAACTTCATTAGACCCGTAGCAGACCAGGATACTCGTTCCTGCTAGGCCAGGGGCTTTGCCCATACACATACATATACTCCATTCTCAACTTTGCATCATTTAAATTACTGTCAATATACACCTAAAGCAATTTGAGCAACCTCTGTTTGTAATGAAAATATTATTTTATTCATATTAGAAAAGAAACATTGTAATCAAAATTACACAAACATTGTGACATAGATACTTCAATCTCCAAAAACATAAAACAATGTATCTGCCTTGTAAGAGCGATTGCCACATAGACATACTTCCAAAACATTGGTCGGTTTCCAGCATTTTTCGAGTGTGCCGATAATATTTGAAACCTATTTGCTATTTTACCAGCCGCATGTGCCTCATAGACAATTTCCAGGAAACGTACAGGACTAACTATTATGGTTTTTGAATTATCACATCAAGAGTCCCAAAATCTAAATATTTGTTAATTTTGTGAAGTCTCTAACTGCCGGCTCGAGTTTCAGGCTGCCAAAGGTCTCCGGCAAAAGCAGGGACCAGCCCTCTTCAGGACAATCCACATGTTTTTGGATAGAGTTTGTGTCTCCATTGATTGGCCACGACCTTACGCTCAGGAGTTGGCGGGAAGGATGCCGAAGTATCCTATATCTCCCATCGACTGCGCAGTCTCAGCTAAAAGGTGCACAGTCCATTTTAAATTGTCCTGATGCTCTTCATCTGCCAGGAACTTTTGCGGGTATCATTGCATCCAACGTCTTAGCACATCTCCTCGCACAGAAATATATTTTGCATCACACTCCCTTCTTCTTGTGGCTTCAGCACTTAATATGTACTTTGATGACAGAATTGATTGCATCTAAAACGTTGTGGAGGTTGTTTCAGTGACAAATGAGTCACCCGGGGCGGAAGCCTGCAGAGAGAGTCACTCTGTGCCAGCCTGATGAGAAGTGTCTCTCAAGGCATTTGAGCTGGCCAGTGAGGGACTCTTGAGCACCTGATGTAGAGGTGTGCTACAAGGGACGTCACCTATGATAAAGCAATGGTCAGCCTTAATCCCATCACCCTCGGCCAAGCTGGCTACCTGCAGCCGATCCATGAGGATGGTACACATCTAGCCAATTGGTGGCAAATCCGGTACAATCAAAGCACATTATTCATCACAATATATACAAATCCCTATCCAAAACAACCACATGAACTGATTTACCAGGGAAAAAACTGAAATCTACACTAGCCAACCGTACACTAACCCCTGCAAAGAGAAAGGGTAGGTATGAGGTAAGTAGGTAGGATGGGGAGTGTATAGGCACACCAAAGGTGGTCTCAGCAGTGCCTCAAGAAAATGTAGCGGGGGGAACCATACCACACGCCTTATAGGGAGACATGTGTAGGTGGGCATGCAATACTGAATCCTTGACCCGCACTAAGGCCACCATTGGGGATTGAACCGGGTGCCCACATTGCTGGTAATACCTCTAAGTCATTGGTAAAGGCCCTTGTGCAAGGCCAGTCACTTCACGCTGGCAGGCCAACAACCACCAAATGAGGCCCCAATAAGCGGCCATTAATGCTACACAGACAAAGAAACAATATTAGTTAAGGCATGCAAAGGGTAGAATTAGACATTTTGCATCCTACCGCTCGCTGGTAAGGTATTCTACACGAATGATCCGTGCATTAAATAGTGTCAGTAGAATAGCCCTCCTTTTTTGATTTATTTGAAAAAGAAAAGCTTATCTAACTTTTCATAAAACCTTTTTCACATTTGCACATTATTCCTACCCCTTTCTTTTGAATGGGTGAGACCAGCCCCCCCCCTTCTAGTGGTTTACTTTCCTCTATCTATCTCCCTAACCCTACCCCTACGTTGCCAGGGCATCATTATCCCCAACCATGCATATCATGTACACTTGCTTCTGCATTTCAATGAATGCAAAAATATGATTTGTCAAGGTGGCATTTTTCCTCAAAAAATTGATTTGTCAGAATAAATCCCCAACATTTCAGAATATAAGCGACTATCCACGTTCATATAGCTCACTTTACATAGGTTATCTATCACCCCTAAAACAAAAGGTGATAGCGCACAATAAGGGATAATTGGCAGTGACAGAAAAATAGATAGCCTTCATAGTTTCATTTTAATGTGGAATAACATCCCAAAGGGGCAGGGCTGCAGCAGGTTTGATCATCCCAAACCCAAGTTGTGGGCCTGACACGGAACCAAGTGTGCATAACGAGGGTAAGTGACAATGACACGTGTTACATGCCTCTCTCCAAGGGTTGTAATGCCATTACAATATGGCTGTATCCAAAAACAACTCAAGACACAGGACATTACCACAAAGTACCGCTCTCACTAGCGATTACGTCCTATTTAGCACCCATGCGGGGGTGGGGGGGTTCAGATGGCCTGCCAGCCAACTCAGCCAACCCCTCAGAGTGGGGAGGCTGCCATCTTCCCTGCTGCCAGAACAGCAGGTAAGTGTTCCCCCTTCCCTTCACCTCACTCCCCCAATTTCCACTGCCCTCGCCCACTCCTTCCCCAGCACCACCGCCATGCCACTTACCTGGAGCTTCTTTGTCCCTCGCAGGTGCTAGCTTACCTGCTGTGGTAATGGCCACCATGGAAGGTGAGAAAGTGAGAAACGACTATGTGTAGTCCCCTTCACCCTTGTCCATGGCCGCCATCTTGTTTTGCCTTTTTCCCAACTTAAAAAAACTGTTAGCAGATGTGGTAATGCCCTGGGGCTTTGCTCAGGCCTGTATGCTCAGGCCTGTAACTTGGCCCAGGGGCATTACCTGGGCCGCTAATGCCCCTGCCCATCATGGTTTATTGCATAATTATAACACTGGAATTTTGTTGAGCCGTTGCAAACAATGGGTCAGCAGAGGGCCTTAACCACTGTTACAAAGCTTGATGTTTCTTTCTTACCATGCAGCCTGAATGGTCACTGTCTCCCTTGGCCATCTTGCCACCAGGACAATGCTTACTGCAAGGTTCTGAGCACCTTCTCCATCTGTTTTCTTGTGTCTTTGAGACCCATTTTAAAGCCCGCTTTTGTGATTTTGCCATATTATAAAGGCATTGCAGCATAGGGGGAGGGTTGTAACAGGTGTTATCGTCTGAGGCCCATTGCTCGGCTGTGAGCTGATAACTGTGACATACCTCTCCTCCTGAGCTGTAATGCCACATTCTTTTTTTCATTGAATTTTGTATTGCACAAACCGGGGCCGAAGCTAAACAGAATGGTTTACAACTGTATAGCAGACAACAACACATTTCAACAATGCATACACGTATTACTTTCAAACTTTCAAAAAGACTATTCTCTTGTACCTGTTGTATCAGGTTTAGGTTTGCTGAGCGTTATAAAAGTCAGTAATGTTTATATTCTACCCAGTCACTCCACAGTCCTTCTGTTTTTGAAAACGGGAAACCACTCTGCCTCTTGGCGCAATGAATTCCTGACATGAAGAAGTGTGCTCCGGCGCAGACTCGATGTATACTGACAGCCCGCGCCATGACGGCAGCATTCCCAAAATCACTACCACGAGCCTCCCACGAGACCTCGCCGTGCAGGGGCTTCCCCACATCTGCACATGTTAATCCGGGCGGATGTTCACGTGTCACCAAACTTCAGGGGATTAGTTCTGACAACATTCCTCGGGAAAATAACGTCTGTGAGGGCGCGTAATGAACCGAAGCTCTGCAGACACTGAAATAAGCGAGTCAGGTGAGTCAATTCGCCAACAGCATGAGATGGCGGACATAACTAAAAGGCAAAGAATTTACGTGAAAGTCCTCATTTCCCAGGACCATGAAACTTTAAGATAATGTGGGTAAAAAGGAAATGAAAGTTCTCGGCAGTGTGCAAAAGAAAAGAGAATGATTCCCAGTGATAATTCGCATGACCCCCTAAGGCTCTTTATTTTATGTGGGGATTTGAGCAGCTAATCCACACACAAGCAGAAGCTGTGGCTTTGCACATTCTTTCAAAGCAGTGCACGGGTTTTTGTTTCACGGATTCCAAGCAGAAACTGTAATGTACACTATAGGCTTCTGATGTTTTGGCAGCCTCTTGACACATGCTTCTGGAAGAGAGGGAGGATGAGAGAGAGTATTAGTTGGAGGAGAAAAGCAGGTATGAAATGTGAAATGCTGATGGGCGCATGACAAGTGTACCCAAGTCCTGTGGGGCGGCCTATTTCTAGATGGTTTGGGGCAGCGATACCTGGGTGTCAGTTTAATCAGAGGGGGCGCCCAAGATTAAATAGCTGCCAGTAGTGGGATACCAGTGAGAGCCCCTGGTCAGGGACGAGGTTGGGTGGTATGTGACCAGGGTACAGGTGTTGCAGGCCATGCAGAGAGAGCTGAGGTGTAATGTGGTAAGTGATTGACAAGATGATTGGTCGGTTTTGGGAGGGGAGAGGTTACTGAAAAGGCTCTTGAGCAATACAGTGTGAGTAGTTGAGCAGATAGAATAACCCAACGATCTTTTGGTCTGTTGCAGCGCAGGAGCATGCAGTGGAATGGAGAGGCCCAGTACTGTTACTTCTTAGTCAAGAAAGGAGTGTTCTTGCTCTTCTTGACCACGTGTTCATGATGATCGTTGGGTGGTTGAGTCTTGATGGATACTATGTCCGAGGTTGACGGGTCAGACTGAAGCAATAGGGTGTACAGTAATTTAGCGATGGAGGAGATGTCTTCAATTCTTGTCTCATGTGGGGGGTGCGTGGCTGTGACCAGGTGCGTCGCAGCAGTATCTGTGTTATGGTTCTTCTGTTCCCGTTCTCATTTTCAAATGTGTCTTTATCCACCAAATATACACATCTACTAAAGATCTTTTACAAGTCCCAAAAACTTTACCAAGTTTAGGGTTCACCTGTGAGATACTGGGGCATGGTTTGATACTAATACAGCAATACACCTCAAACTTAAAAAAAAACAATCCTGGATTTTAATTATTTATATCTCCTACCTTAACAGCTCTTCTCCCTGACCTCAAAATGTATAATGGTCCTCTTTCTTTCCAGCATATTTTGGGCCTCAAACGTCACTTTGTTTAGGGATAGAATGTGTATAGCTACTCACAAAGATTACCTTTTGCAAGCATGCCTCAAACCCTCACTGCCGGGTCATTTCTCAGTATAGGATGTATTTCTCTTTCACAGTGTGTGTAATGTTCTTGGGAACCTCCACTCTGGGTTTCAAGATTCAGTGCAAGATGTCTCTCTCTCTCTCTCTCTCTCTCTCTCTCTCTCTCTCTCGCTCTCTCTCTCTTTCTTTCTCTCTCGCTCTCTCTCTCTCTCTCTCTCTCTCACACACACACAGCACACATACAATGTTCATTGCACACTTGGGAATACTTACTCCAGGCTTCAGGAGACAGCACAGATGGCATTCTCCATCTCTCTCTCTCTCTCTCTCTCTCTCTCTCAAACACACACACACACACACATACATACACACAGCACACACACAATATTCATTGCACACTTGGGAATACTTACTCCAGCCTTCTGCAGTCCGCACAAGATGGCATTCTCCCTCTCTCTCGCTCGCTCTCTGTCTCTGTCTCTGTCTCTCTCTCTCTCTCTCTTTCTCTCTCTCTCTCTCTCTTTCTCTCTCTCACACACACACACACAAACAAAACACACACACAAAACACACACACAATGTTCACCGCACGCTTGGGAATACTTACTACAGGCTTCAGCGGTCAGAACAAGATGGCATTCTCCATCTCTCTCTCTCACACACACTCTCTCTCTCTCGCTCTCTCTCTCTCTTTCTCTGTCTCACTGTCTCCCCGTCTTGCTCTCTTTCTCTCTGTTCATTTCACGCTTGCGAAAGCTTACTCCAAGTTTCAGCATTCAGCACACAATGTCATTCCCTCTTTCTCTCTCTCTCTCTCTCTCTCTCTCTCTCTCTCTCTCTCTCTCTCTCTCTTGCTCTCTCTCTCTCTCTCTCTCTCACACACACACACAGCACACATACAATGTCCATTGCACGCTTGGGAATACTTACTCCAGGCTTCAGGAGTCAGCACAGATGGCATTCTCCATATCTCTCTCTCTCTCTCTCTCTCTCAAACCCACACACACACACACACACACACACATACACGCACACACACACACACACACACACACACACAGCACACACACAATGTTCATTGCACACTTGGGAATACTTACTCCAGCCTTCTGCAGTCCGCACAAGATGGCATTCTCCCTTTCTCTCGCTCGCTCTCTGTCTCTGTCTCTCTCTGTCTCTCTCTCTCTCTCTCTCACACATACACAAACAAACAAAACACACACACAAAACACACACACAATGTTCACCGCACGCTTGGGAATACTTACTCCAGGCTTCAGCAGTCAGCACAAGATGGCATTCTCGTTCTCTCTCTCTCTCTCTCTCTCTCTCTCTCTCTCTCTCTCTCTCTCTCACACACACACACACAAACACACACTTCACAAGAAGGCTCTCTCTCTATTTCTCCCTCACACAGTGTTCAATGCACGCTTGGAAATGTTGAGTTCGAGAGTCCTCCCCAGAGGGCATTCAGAGTACCCTGTTCATCAGCATCTGTGTTCCACACGAGCACTGCAGGGTGCACAGGATGATTGTGTGAAAAGTGTAATGCTAAAAGACATGCATTTGAGAGTCAATGCAGGACTTTCATACCCAAGACTGGACAATGAAGTACTCTGGGAGGCTTAGCATGATAAGCGCAGAGATCTCCGGCTTCACGGTTTAAGGTGTGAGAAGCTAATTTCATGCAGCATTTTCTGCTTTCTGTAATTGTGGTCTCACGAGTATAATCAATTAGTGGTACACAACTGCAAGTGCGAGAATCAGAGCTCTCAATTACACTCGTGTCAGGTAGATGTAGCCCATCAAATCCCGTTTTTAGCCCCCTCTTAATTCTTGTTAGTATAGTTTTGTGGAACAAGAAGTATCCGAATGTGTTGAAGAAAAGAAGGGAATGGATTACACCAGCCTGACATTGGTCTAGTTGGAAGCGGTTCCGGAATGCACGGGAAAGGTGGGCCATGTATGAAGCATGAGACCCTGGCGATGGTGTGGGCATTTACCCTGACCGTGTATGATAGTTTAATGTGTTGTTACAATAAAACAAATGTTGAACAACGTGTGCTACCTCAAATGCAGACCTCTGCTTGCTTTCTGGTCTATCACATCACAAATCCCTACAGTAGACTACACATGATTACAAGATGCGAAATTATGTGTGCAATAAACTCAAATCTTTAAACCAGTGTAACGTAACTTTGGAAACTACTAAGGGATAATTCGCTCCACCATCTGCGCATTTCCTATTAAAGCATAGGGAAGGTCCACTCACTTCTAGAAATAAATCCGTCACCTCGGTTCTCGTCCCTTTTCCATGCGTATTACAGTGAGGAATGATAAACATAACATATGGTTGTAGAAAGAGAGGCAATCAAATAGAATATGGTCAATATTTTCAATGAACAAACCATTGCAGTATCGCTTGACCCACAGTGCATCAGCCCTGAGGCCCATAACTGCTTTCACATTTAATTGCTCAAGCCAGAGCAGTGCTAACCCCTACTCGCCCCCCTCCCCACCGACTTAAAAACCATATTCACCTTCCCTTTATCTCAATGATTGCACAGAATCCTTTTGTGCATTGGAAAACATACAGATAACTTTATTGGAGTCCTCTCATGGGCAGTGCTAACCTTGCCCAGGTCCTGAGTGGACCTGGCACAAAACACCTCTCTGGGTGGCCCGTCGGCATTCGCAGGCTTCAAACAAACTGGTGATCCATCACTTCGGTTTTAAGTTCTCTTATTCACCTTTGCTCCTAACTACCTCCTGCTATTGAAGGGCACTAAAAACCAGCTGGGGAAAACATTGCACCCTCCTTCTGATAGGTGCGCCCCACTCCCCCAGGCAAGCCATAACCGAGTCTCTTGGCCAAGCCTATCCTATCCTTATCCAAAGCCGCCAGACTCTATATCCTCCTAAATTCCTCCATCACTCCCTTTATGCTTCCTCTCTATGCCCATAGGTGCGTAGTTCAAGCCTCAACTTCCGGGCAATCCCATTCCACCTGTTCACTTTAACCAGGCCATAACCGCCTATGCCTGGTGGCCTTTTGTCATTGCTGTCGGTCCACATCTGGGGATTCTTGTCTCTCCCCAGTCTTAATTATTTGTGGTTATCCACAACCAGGGCCATCCCTCTCTTCCGGTCTTACTTTACCTGCGGGTGGCCCTCCTCCATTCCTGGGGGCAGGGGCACAGCTCCTACACCCTGAATGGAGAGAGAATCCCCCCCCCCAATAGAACGACCAGGCCACCTAACTTTCATGTCCCAGATACTCCTAAGGGGTGAGGATCTCTCTATAGAAAGCCCCAACTCTGGACACCCAACCGTGGGTACATCAGTACTTACCACTATCTCCTTTCAGGGGCCATAAGCAGTTTTGCTCTGCAATGCTCCTGCAGGCCATGCAAGGCCCGCAGTTGTCGCCCGTGAACTGCCAGGCAACGTGCTATCTCCAGAAATGTCCCTTTGTTATGCGATGAAGCCGGCTGCTTTTTTTAAAATGTATTTATTTTTTAACACCACTGGCCGACTCCCGGGCCCTGTCGTAATTAACTTCTGTTCCGGCTCATGTAGGAAAACCGTGCCCTCATATTCTTACACGGCACTCATCAGTGTGCCCTGTGCTGCGCCATGCCAACATGTGCCCTGGGATACACCTATAAAGCATGCCCAATTCATATGACACCCTAGTCCTCTTGCACTGCACCCTGAAAGCAGCCCCTTCCATTCTAAGTTAGCGACCTTAATTAATATCTACCCACTACCTGTTTAAATTCGGGGAACCACTGTGGATCCTTGTCTAAGCTCGCAGCCACCAGCACACTTCCATAACACCCAAAACTGTCATCCTTCGTAATAACGTACGGTGCCTGGCACGCATTCCAATCGTAACCAGCCAACGGTGGCCCTGAACCTGCAACCTTGGCACCAGTAGCCAGCCCCACCTTTTCAAGCACAAACCCAACCTCACCAGTGCAACTCCAGAACTTATGATTGCTGGCTCTCAACTGGGCCATCACCTGATACAACCCTTTGATTGTCACACTTCTCGGCGGTCCTTTTCCTGTGACCTAACAGACAAACTAGCAACATGTTTGAACAATGTATTAAACCTTGGTATGGTGTTGTCCTCAAAATCTACACCTGGCGTCCCATACCCTATGAATTGAGCTTTGTCCTATCATAGACCAGTGTAGAGAAGCCAAGGGGCCTTATCGTCCTGCAGTCCCTGCCAAGCACTACCAAAGAACAATTCGTTAGATGCAGAGGTCAAGTCCTAAAAAATAAAGTGGGGGAAGTCATCAACTAACGCAATGGGATGTGGCGTGTTGCCAGAAATTAGCATACGAAGGTGAAATATGCACACTTCATTACATTGGCTTTGCATAACCACCCAAATTGCACAGGACGAATGGACTTTGCCTTTCATAAAACCAACACTCACACAAAACCAAGACAGGATATTTCCTTCTAATAGTGTTTTTGAAAATGTTAAAACGTGTGCATGTTTTAAACTCCAAGAACCAATACAAATGTTTTCCCTGGAGCTTTCAGTACCGAAATGGGACATTTCACCTTTAGTTGTTTGCTATTTTTCATCAGGTTACATAGGGCAGTGGTGAAGTGTTCAGCCTGCAAACCTCACGACTCTGGTTTGATCACTGAGGTAGGCTTTAATTCATAAATTCATAGAAGACATTCAATGATTCTCATTTTAGCTTGGGGGGACTGAGTCCTGAGAAAAAAGTGGGTGGACTCTGTCCACCTGCGTGTACCCTCGAGTTGACCCCTGGGTAGGCGCCAGTCATGCAGTCAAGAGATCATTCACCTGTGAGGGTCTGGAAAATGAGGCGGATCTGTGAGCTATTTGTGTTCCTGCCTGTATCCTTCAAGCGCCTGGATAGACTGATATAAAGCTACCAGGCGTTACCTTTGGCTCCAAAGGCCCACTGATGTTGAGCAAACACACCTATGTGAGTTATGCGCTTGGGACGGAACATAGAGCACCCGTGCAACATTTAAAGCATAAGGAGTCGTACAATGGACAAAACTGTACAAGTGCCTTTCCTGTGGGAGTTAGATTTTCTGAACGCTATGTTCCACATCCCTGTTCCCCACTGGTAGCTCCTGCTCCATGGTTAATGCTAGGTACCCAGGAGTTGCTGTCAGCTCCTGGTAATCCAATCTTAACATCCATCCCTGCGCGTTCCTGTTCCCTTCCTTCCATGGTCCTCCTGGGACCCGTGCATGTGGAACGCATTATGATACTGAGGCGATCCGGCCTTAGGAAATTAGCGCAAACTGTAAACGGCAACTTTTTAATAATTTGTATTGAGCTTTGCCCGAATGATACAAGTCTCTTCAGCCCAAAATCCAACCGTTTAACGTGAGCCTTCCCCTGACATGCACCACACAGTAAAGAGAATTCAATGCATAAGTGACGTATTCATGTCACCGCTTTTCCGGCTTCACTGGGGTCTAATTAGTAATTGCAGCACATGCGAGCAACCCGGAGCCATGCCATCGTCCTGTTCCCCTTCGCTGGGCAGCCTTATAGTGCAATCCCAACATGCCGCTATTCTTTAAATAAACGTGGCGCTAACCACGCTCCCCCAAACATCCGGTGAAAGAAACCCAATGCAGTAACCTGAGCCGCTCCAAATCTGCGCTAGTCCCAGCACCCAGGACGCCTGGAGGCTCTGCCCCTCCGGTGGTGTCATTTGAAGAGATCCGCTAACCAGGACACGCTTCCATACACATCCGGGGCCATTAAAGCTTTCAAATCTAGCAAGCAATGGTTTCCAAAAAATCGGACCTCTTGTGCGTTTTTCGTGTTTCGAAATTCAGAAAATGCTATTTTTTCCTCACTGGAACTAATTTATACAAACTGTACCTATTTCCTCCTGTCAGGTTGTTCCTGAGGGCTCTGCAGCCCGCCCACATCGTTGTGTAGGCCGACCGCCGTTGCGGTCTTAGTTCCCCTGACAAAGGGAAGTGACATTGGGCTAGGGAGGGGGCTGGGGGAATGTTGGGTCAGTTCCTGTGCGACCCATAATAAAGAGGTTGCATGAAGCCCGGCTCCCGTGTGACATTTGTTCGGGGGGGCCCGCGCAAAACCCTACAATTGGCGACGAGGGGTACATCGTACCCACTCCCATCCACAGGAGGCCCGCAGGCGAGCATGTGCAGCGCGTCGGCGCACCTCCGCTCCGAAGGCCTGGGGGTGCCACGGAGGTCCGCGGTCGAGCGGCGTGGCGCGTCGGCGCTCCTCACGGGTACGGGGACCCGCCAGATCAGCCACAGGCACAGAGTGCCGAGAAAGGAAGTGGCACGTCGCAAGCACCACGTGGGCGCGTTCGCGCTCTAAGAGGCGAACGCGGCGGACCCGCCGGCAGGTGCAGGCGCTGGTCCCGCCCCCCCCTCTCAACCCGCATTCGGCGGGAGGCCCCACGAAGTGCCAGGAACACAGGGGACAGCATAAAAGGACACACAACAGCCCGTGAAGAGGCTGCACACCACCAACCCGTGCTGAGGGCTACAGCACAGCACGTCAAGAGTCTGCAAAGGCGCGCCTGGCATCCACCGGAGCACTACAGCCACAGCGGACATGTCGGCCCCAGCAAGCCCCGTAGCCTCCTCATCTGACGGATCTGGAGCCGTGGCTGATGGTCCCCAACAGGCACCAGCATCAGGTACCGCCGCACAAAACTTACCCTTACCGGGCCCATTCGATGTCAGGGACACATCCAACCTAGGACCCAGATGGGTCATATGGCTCAGGGATTTTAAATTTGACACGGGGGCAATCGGCTTAACCGATGACGCGATGCTTAAAAACACCCTATTCATGACAGTAGGCCCCGCTGTCAGGGACATCGCAGGGGAACTGATGAACGTAGACACGGTCACCTATGGAGAACTGCATGGGAAACTATCTGAATACTTCACGCCCCATACAAACATTGACTACGAGCGCCATGTCTTTCATACTACTAGACAGGAAAAAGGAGAGTCCCTCGATAACTTTGTGATGCGCCTACGCATCAAGCTAAAGTACTGTGAATTCCATAAGTACTCAAATGATGAGGCACTAAGATCCTAAGTCATAGCCGGCTGCATCTCGCAGCCTTTCAGGAAGCAGCTGCTCCAGAAACAAAGGTCCCTCGAGGAAATCCTTGCACTTGCCAGGATGGAAGCCACAGTGGAGTCGCAGCTCGACAGCCTAGGCAAGGTCACCATTCAACACCCGACACCGAATGCAGATGCGATTAACAGACTATATACTGTGCCCTCACCGGGAGGGAAAGGAACAGACGCCATGTGCTACAGATGCGGGTTCGAGTATCCACATGTGGGTGACTGCCCAGCAGTAGGACAAAAGTGCGCCGCCTGTGGCGGAATGGACCACTACAGAGCTGTCTGCAAGAATCCGCCAGGACAGGGACCCAGCAGACCGAGACAACAGGAGAGAAGGAGAAGCTCGCGACACAGCCCACCAGCAGGCAGAGGAGAAGAAGAACAGACGGGTCCCCGGAGAGAAGAAAAACCTCGAAGGAGCTCCTACACCAGAGACGACAGAAGGCCATCTGACGGATCAAGGCGATCACAAAGAAGACGGTTCGTCCGATACATTGAGATGAGATCCCCGTCAGGCAGCGAATCTCAGTCGTCAGAGGACGATCAACGGAAAAAAGGGTACGTGTGGGCACTCAACAACGCCACAGCCACCCAACACAGTCCGACGCTCCTCTTACAAGTCAACAACACACCTCTGGAGTTCCTCATAGATACAGGGGCGACAGTCAACATAGTAAGTGAACAGGCGTACAACTCACTCACCAACCCCCCTAAGATCCGAAAGGCGTCAGTGGACATATACCCTTATGGAGCTACAACCCCACTCCCATGCAAAGGAACAATATCAGCATGGTGCTTGCACAAATCGCACGCGGCGAAGATCATGCTACACGTCCTGAAGACGGAAGCCAACAGCGGGTGCATCCTCAGCTTTAAGACAGCCGTCGAGATGGGTCTGGTGCACATACTGTATCAGCTTATGGCCCATAAATACTTCGCCAGACCGGACGCCATCGAACAGACATTCCCCAATCTGTTCAAAGGCCTAGGAAAACTGAAACCTCGAAAGGTACAGCTGCACATAAACCCGGGGATACCGCCTGTCGCACAGCACTATAGGGGCATTCCGATAAACATACAACACCAGGTCGAAGAGGAGCTAGACAAGCTAATCAAGCTCAACGTCATTGAACCAGTCTCAGGGCCCACCCCATGGGTGTCCCCCATCGTTCCCGTCCCCAAAAAGTCACCGGACGGATCGATACGCCTGTGTGTCGACATGAGGAGAGCCAACGTGGCCATTGAGAGGGAAAGGCATCAGGCGCCCTGGATCACTGACATGATACACCTCCTCCATGGGGCACAGGTTTTCTCTAAATTGGACCTCACGAAAGGTTATCATCAAATTGAGATCGCTCCCGAATCCAGGTACATCACAACATTCGTCACACACCTGGGTCTATTCCAGTATAAAAGGCTTAGCTTCGGGATATCCTCCGCAGCCGAAATCTTCCAAGAGGAAATACACCGAGTCATCAGACACGTGCCCAACTGCTTGAATTACTCGGATGAGGTCCTCGTATTTGGAAAAACTAAGGAAGAGCACGACACAGCTCTCCACAGAGTGTGCGCTGTACTGCAAGAGGCCGGACTAACGCTCAACAAGGCCAAATGCGAGTTCGGGAAAGGCTCACTGAGGTTCTTCGGCCACATATTCTCAGACAAAGGAATGCGACCAGACCCAGAGAAAGTTGCGGCGCTCAACTCAGCTGCACCCCCGACGAACACGACGGAGCTTCGCTCCTTCCTGGGACTGGCCAGTTATTGCTCCAGATACCTAAAGGACTACGCAACCATCAGCAACCCGTTGCGCCTCTTAACGTGCAAAGATCAACCCTACACATGGTCCACAGACTGCCAAAAAGCGTTTGAGGCGATACGAGATGCCATTTCAAGGGCAGAGGACATGGCTTACTATGACGCCAAAAGGCACACCGAGGTAATCGTGGACGCCAGCCCCGTCGGTCTGGGTGCCATATTAACACAAATTGACCCACTGGAACCCGCAATAGTATACATAGTCGCATACGCCAGCAGGAGCCTAACCCCGACAGAACAAGCCTACTCCCAGGCCAAAAAGGAGAGCCTAGCGGTGGTATGGGCATGCGAGTACTTCCACCTGTTCGTGTATGGCAAGGAGTTCACCATCATCACGGACCATCAGGCACTGCTTACATTCTACCGAGACCCCAAGTCAAGGATGCCGCCAAGAATAGCCCGATGGGGTCTGCGATTGCAGGACTACAAGTTCATCATCAAACATCGGCCTGGAAAAGAAGACAATCCAGCGGACTATCTGTCGTGCCACCCGACTGGCCCCGCCAACTCCCAACCATCCATCGCTGATGAATATCTCAATTATGTGGTCCACCACTTGCAACCGCAACCAGTGGGGTGGGCAGACATCATAGCACACTCAGAACAAGACCCTGCTCTACGAATTGTACGACACTGCATACAGGAAGACAGAAGGGCACACATGCGTCAACAGGCGCAGCACGAATCGGAGGAGATCCAAGAGGATATCAAACTAATAGACCATGTCCGGGACGAACTCTCCATTGTCACCGATCACGTAATATTAAAAGGGTGCAAAGTACTCCTCCCAAAGTCACTGCGCACCAGAACAATCCAGGTAGCACATGAAAGCCACCGAGGAGTGGTTGCCACCAAGAGACTACTAAGGGAAAAAGTGTGGTTCCCCAAGCTGGACATGATGGTGGAGGAAATTATAGGACAATGCACGACGTGTGCGCAGGTAGCACCGCCTCTGCACCCAAACCCACTCCACATGTCGCCACTACCGAAACACGTATGGGAAGAACTGGCGGTGGACTTCTTTGGACCGCTCAGAAAGGGCACCTATGTATTAGTGCTAATAGATGAACACTCCAGATTCCCGGACGCACAAATTGTAGACAGCACTGCAGCCTCCAGTGTCATCCCGGTACTAGACCGCATGTTGTCCACATATGGAATACCCAGGATCATAAAATCCGACAACGGAGCGCCATTCATGAGCACAGACTTCGAGAACTTTGCGAGGTATAGGGCTTCCACCATCGGAAGATAACTCTGAGATGGCCACAGGCCAACGGGATGGTCGAGAGGTTCATGGCCAACATCAAAAGAACCCTGCAAATAGCGACCATCCTCCATAAACCATTCGAACAAGCACTCTATCAGTTCCTCAGGGACTATCGTCACACCCCCCATAGCACGACGGGCATATGCCCAGCCAACTTGATGTTCCGCAGACCAGTCCAGACACGGTTGCCAGAAGACACACACGCAGCAGAGGCCACGCCCCTGGAACAGGAGGCCAGACACAAGGACGACACAGCTAAAGCCAAAATGAAGGACAACGCCGATCACAAAAGAAAGGCACAGGAGTCGAACGTGGAACTGGGAAACCAAGTGTGGTTGCGGCAACCCAAACAACGAAAGGAGGATGCCACGTTTGCACCGGAACCGCTGACAGTCACGCACAAGAAAGGGACGATGATCACGGCCCAGAGAACCGACCAGTCCTCCGTCACTCGAAATGTGTCGTACTTCAAACCCAAGAGGTATTACATGGAGGACGTACAGGACAGAGAAGCAGACAGTGAGGACGACCACTGTCAGGACAGCTATTACGTGGAGGAGAGCGAGACCTCAGAAGGTGAGGACATCTCGTCACCCCAGGGCCTGGCCGAACAGACACCTGGCCACAGTGGTCGACCCCGGAGAAGCCGCTTCAAGCCACACAGACTCATAGAAGAAATGGAGTAAGGAGGAGAGAGCAACTCGGTTGCTAAAAAGGGGGGAGATGTCAGGTTGTTCCTGAGGGCTCTGCAGCCCGCCCACATCGTTGTGTGGGCAGACCGCCGTTGCGGTCTTAGTTCCCCTGACAAGGGGAAGTGACGTTGGGCTAGGGAGGGGGCTGGGGGAATGTTGGGTCAGTTCCTGTGCGACCCGTAATAAAGAGGTTGCATGAAGCCCGGCTCCCGTGTGACATTTGTTCGCAGCGGTTTACGGGGCCCGCGCAAAACCCTACACCTCCCAATATATCCAGTGGAGTATTTTCAAGCCAGTGTGATTTTGAATCTGCAACCCAAAATTCTGGTTTAGCATTTCATTCCTACTGGTGACTCGAATCGAGCCCTGCGGGTGGCAAGCCAGTGTAACATTGTGCTGCGCTATCGCTCAGGTGTTGAAATACAAGTTCCTTTCTGTAACACCAGTGGCGTCGCTAGAGGGGGCTCATGCCCCCTCTGAAATCCTGCCCCCCACTCCCTTGTTCCCTAACTACCTAAGGCGAGCAGTGACCGTGTCCTCGGTTCGCAATGTTATTTGTGACACAGCACTCGCTAAGGCAAATGTCTGCATATCACACAGTGAATACTCTCCGTTTGTCTTAAAGGTACTAGTGATCATTGTATGCATTCTGGCATTGGGTTGAACATGAGCATGCGCCACTTCTCAGGTTTTCGTGCCCAGCTTCTGCACTGGGACCTGTATAGTGTGCAGAGCACCTATTCAGCCCCTCCCATCAGAATGTAGGGCAGGAAACAGCTCATGATGGGCCATTAGTCACTGAATGGTTTCCTGCCTTTATTCTGATGGGAGGGGAGCTGCAATGGGTGTGGGTAGTTGCTGTGCACAAAAGCCTCTCTGCAGGAGTGCTTGTGATGTCACACATTACCTTTCATAGGCGCACCCCCCCCCACTATTGTCTGTGCCCCCCCCCCCTACTTTTGTCTTCGCCCCCTCTGTGCCCCTCCTAAATTTGATTCCTGGTGCCGCCACTGGTAGAAACTATTTATCCTTGCTTATGCCTGAAGCAACCAGCACTTACCATAACACGCAAAAATGTTACTGCTTAGGCCAGTCCCATGAAGCAGTTTTCAATCATATCAACCGGGGCCAACAATGTCCTCCAGCACGGGAAAACTGCACAGCCTATTCTTGCACCTCAAACTACTCAGCTTTTCCAAACCTTGTGACTGGAAACCTAATTTACGATCCGGGCCTCACCACCTAACTGTACCAAGAACAATGCCAAACAATATGCGTTGAACGGAAGCGCTCACTCCTACAGCAGACAGGGAGATCAAATGCTCCATACCCTGAAACACCACCGAGCCGGAAGTGCTGTTGGAAGGGACATTTCACATATGATGCTCCTTTGTTAAGCACAATAACCACTCATAAACTTTCAAATAAGGGCCATGCAAAGGGCAGTGGAAATCTTTCAAATGTAGCAACCTGCTCCATGTCGCTACTTTCAAATCTCGCTCTGTTGTCAAACACTCATTTGACATCTCCTACCTCTTTGCAGAACTTGACCTGGATGTCCTGGCTCTCACCGAGACATGGTTTAAGGCCATCTCTGTCACAAGTTCCTCCCTAACGGCTACAAGATCCTCTCCGAATCCCAGAACCAACTGTCCCAGAGGTGGAGTATCTCTGATCATTCTGGAGTGGGTCCCTGCTTCTGTCATTCCTATGTAGGCCTACTCCTCCTTTTAATGTCTGATCTGCAGGCTCTTTATCTCTCCTAGCCTCTCTCTGACTGTGGCCACCATCTACAGGGCATCTGGCCAGATCGCCCTCTTCCTCTCAGAGTGGACTGACCTCTCCTCTTCTCCCCTTGCCTCTACTTCTCAACTTCTCCTCCTCTGAGAGCTCAACATCCATCTAGATGCTTCTAATCCCTCCTAAAGGATCTTCTGCAACCTTCTGCGACACTCTCTCTTTCCCTTCTACCTTCTGGTCAGACACACTCTGCTGGACACACCTTGGAAGGTCTCATCTCCTTAGACATCCCCTCTTGAACCCTTTCACCACTCTTCTCTCTTGGACTGACCACTTTCTGCTCTTCTCTCATCTGAAGCGCTCTCTCCCCCATTCAAAGCCTACCGCATCACTGCCACCTACCTTCTCAGTCATTCAGCCTATGAAGCGTGTCAGTGGATGCCTTTGCCACTACTTTCTCTGCTCCTCTTACACTTGCGGCTGACTCACATTCTGACACAGCCCTCTCTAACCTGAATCTTTCTATCTCAACCACTCTGGATGTCCTTGCCCCTGTCATGAGAATCTGTCTGAAGACTACCTCCAATTGCAACTCTTGGTATGACTCTGATCTCGCCACCCTCAAATGCAAGTGCAGGCTGGCTGAGAGGAAATTGAGGGCATCGAATGCATCCTCTGACAAACTGGCCTGCCGCCTGCTCCAAAGGCAATGCAGACTCTCTGTCCTGACCAAGAAGAGAGCCCACATCCAAGCCTGCACCTCTGCGGCCTCTAACAACACAGCCAAACTAAGGAGCTGGCCAATCCTTCTACAGTCTCCACCTTTCCTGTTCCCTCCTGGGCCCTCTGTATGGCTCTGGCTTATCACTTCATCACTATAACTCAGAGAATCCTGGCCTTTCTCTACTCTTCCTCTCCCTCTATATCCCTTCACCCCCTTCTGGCTACCTCTCACTCTCCTCCTTTCTCCTCTTTCTCTTCTACCACTCCTGATGAGGTTTCTAGACAAGTCCAATATATGAAAGTGTTGTCCAAGCAAGTGCTCCTGTGCTCCCCCAGAACCATCAAGGACCATATTGACACCCTCGCTATAGCCTTGGCCAATTTCTGTGATCACTCTTTTGTCACTGAAACTTTCCCCTCTCCTCTCAAGCACTCTTTTGTGCACCCCCTCCTGAAAAAGCCTTCTGCCAATCCTTCCTGTCCGGCAATCAACCAACCAATCTCTATCACTCCTTTCCTGGGCAAACTCCTGGAAAAGCTGGCTATTTCCAAGTTTACTCTCCACACTGAATCTTTTGGTTGCCTCCATGACCATCAGTCCAGCTTCAGAGCAGCCAGAGGCACAGAAACTTCTCTCCTGAACACCCGTGAAGATCTGCTAACTAATCTCAATTCTAGCCTACCTTCTGTCCCCATTCCCCTTGATCTTTCCTATGCTTTTGACGCAGTCAATCATGCAATTGTCATCAATCATCTCTGTGAGAACCTGGGCATCAGGGATCAGGCCCTAGCTTGGTTGACCTCCTTTCTCCTGCACCGACCCTCCCAGGTCAAACCTGGATCCTTTCTCTCCACCACCTCTCGGCCCACATGTGGTGTTCCCCAGGGCTCTAACCTCTCATACTGGCTCTTCAATGTCTACTTGGCCACTTTGGCCCACCTTATCTTTACCTTCTCTAACTTTCAGTGTTATGGGGATGACACTCAGCTCTTCTTCAGGCTACCCTCAGCCTCCTCTCCTCTCTCGCTCATTCCTGACTGTCTATCCGTGATTCAGGAGTGGTGTTCCTCCAACGAAGTTTGCCTTAATGTCAGTAAGACTGAGATCATTCTCATTGGGACCCCTGCTCCTGCTTTCCCTCTCTCACTCTGATCACCCTGCCTGAGGGCTCTTCCTTCACTTTCCTGTGAGGCTATAAACCTTGGTATCTTCTTCATCTTCACTCTCTCCTTCTCTCCTCACATCACGGACCTTGCCAACAAGGCTCACTACCATCTACTCCTCCTCTGAGGTATTCCTCCTTTCTTCACTTTCCCCCAGTAGCTCACTGTCTCCAGAGCCCTCGTTCTCTCTAGGTTGGACTACTGTAGCAGCCTCTTTCTCAATCTGCCTTCCTCTACTCTCCACCCTCTGCAACTATTCCAGAACAGGACTGCAAGACATGTCCTTGGTCTCCAGCCCAGGTACTGTATCTCTCCAGCCCTGAAATCTCTTCACTGGCTTCCGGTGGCTGCAAGGCTCAAGTTCAAGACCTTCTGTATCATCCAAAAGGCTTTCTGGGGTCAGAGCCTGCACTACATCCAACTCTTTCTTTCTTCCTAAACACCTTCCTTCTCAAGCCCTTCGCGTAGTCACCTCCAACTCTTTGAGGGGTAGATCTCTCTCCTCTGCAGATGCCTCCCTCTGGAATGTGCTCCATGCCCTCTCAAATCTTTGCCGGACCACCTGAAGTTCCGGAAGCAGTTCAAGACCTTCCATTTCGCTTCTGCTTTCTCACCCTCCCTCCCCTTCTGACCAACCTGTATGCTGCGCTGACTGGTTACCTGGCTACCCTCAGAGCCTCACTGGTACCAAGCTCCCCCTTGACCAGTAGCCCCTGCAGGCATACCGCGCCCTTAGGGGCTGTATCTGGAACCCTACAGCCCCCTGCCTCCTTACACTTACCCAGAGCTGTGCTACCGTGGCTGCACTTACTCAGAGCATTGCTGCCCTGATTGCACTTCCCCCTTCGCTCCCCCTGGCACCTCCCCTCTCCCGCCCCAACTGCACTTTGCATGTTACACTTGTACGATCTGAAGGACACAAGGCCTAGCAAGATCGTTTGTTTTGTCCTACCTCTATCTTCCTTACCGTGTCTTGTCACGCCTAGAAACACTTGTGTACAGGCACGTTATAAATAACGTATATACCATATCAATGCGGAGCAGAAGCATCTAATTAACTTCATCAATACAGAGAAATCTCTCCCAACTGCTGCTCTGGCCAATGGGCTGGCTCTCGCCGGATCCGAGATCCGTCACCAGATGTGTAGCCGGATCTCGAGATCCAGCCACAGTAAGCCCCAAACAACCCATGCCATGAGCGTGCTCGGAGCTGGATAAAAGAAAACAACAAAAAAACAAAGTGCTCTCCCACTACGGTACAGAGGAGGGGTACGGAGCAGCACATTGGTGCCCTGAGCGCTCTTCTGGCTCCACCCCCCCTACGTATGTCACATAGCAGGACACCAGGCCAAAGGCCTTCTTAAGGATGGCTGGGACTGAGGATGGCGGGGACTGCACTTAGTCCTAGCCCATGCCATGTTGAGGAGCTGTCATCAACCTGCTTTTGGAGCTGTAGTAGTAGTAGTCTCCCCCAACATCATCATCCTTCTTTTGCTACTGGAGCCGCCATTATACTACCAACCAGGCTCGCAGCTCCAGTCAGTATTGTAAGCAATTTGCCATGCATGCCTGCACCCTGCAGATTATGTTACTGAGCCCGCTCTAACCTGCCCTGTGCGAGCACACTTTGCACACACAGAGCAGATTACTTTGGGTGCATGGTTATCGCCTTGGTGGGCTTGGAGATCTAATCTGCCCCACTTTGCGAATGCACTCTGCACACAGTGCTCTCATACAGTGAGGCAGATTAGATCCTTCACGGGCTCACACCTTTTAAAATTCCCTTTAGAGAGCTTGTTGTACTCCAAATCTGTCTTTGTCTTCCTTTTCCGGCCTGTCTTTTCTCTTCAGCTGAGTTCAGGTGCAATGATTATATTTTTTTGTATTCTAGTTCGCTATATTATTTATTTATTTATTTATTTATTTATTTATTTATTTATTTATTTACTTATTTATTTATTTATTGATTGGTCACTTATTGGGCACTTATACAATTAGCAACACTGTTTCAAAGCGCCCACAAGGCAAACAGGGTGGGGACAGGGGAAGACAATGAATTACAGCAAGGATAAATAATTGCATTAATAGTACAAAATAGTGTGAATAAGGGAAGGTGAGACAAACCTACTATGCCTTGTGAGTGTTCAGAACGTGCAAGTGCAGAGGGGGCAGGGGGAGGGATAAGGTGCTTTGAAGCTCATGGAGAAATGCCAGGGTAAGTGCTAAGAGGAGAAGAATGTAAGTGCAACCACCGATGAGTGGGTGAGCCAAGTAAGTGCAGTAGAAAGACAGCGGCTGGGATGAGAGATGTGGGGGGTCAAGGTCCGAGGACACATAAGGGCCCTGCACATCAGCCACGCAGCTGTAAGATTAGCAGGGAAGAAAGGAGGAGAAGGAAGAGGTGAAGAGAAATGTCTTGACACTTTTTTGAAACTTAAGGAGGTCTTACTTATTTTACTTATCTCTCCCTTCGGGTGCTTTACTTTTTATTTTACACCTGCTTCCTTTGTCTCACTCAGGTGTGTTTTCTTATTTTGATATTGTCTTATCTGAAGTGCTGCCCTTTTCAGAGGCCAGATTTGAATGTGTGCGCTCTGAGGTAAATGTGTAGTTCTCCTGGTGACACTGTTCAGTGTGATTTTAAAAAGAAATTCTGCCTGCGAAGTTGGGGGCAGCTACTCTGCCCTGTGCATGCTCGGTAATGGCACAAAATAGTCACTGGTAAAAAATGCCATTGTTAGGTGGGGTGGGGTGGGGTGGGCAGGTTCACCGAGCAATTTGGTTTGTTTCATTCTTCGGGTGCGATGGCTTTCTTCATTTGACTTTCTATTGGAAGGGAGGGTTCCTTTTAGCCCGTTTACTTTCCTAGATATGATAAGGATTGGGTGCAAGGCACGTTGGGTAATGTTGGACACTTAGGTGTGTTTTTTGGCATGATAATGCTGCTCACAGTGCAGCAGATGGTACCCCAACAGGGTTTTCAAGTGGTAATGTTATCATATTTTGGGTGCACCAGTGCCATGTAAGTGGTTTAAAGTGGATTTGATATATAGTGTGGAGTTTGGAAAAGAATCAGCATGAACGAAATTGTGCAGTTATTAAAGTATTATTTTGAAAATGTCTTTTAATAGGAGGTCAACTGCCAGCTCTGCCTCCTCCAAACCCCGCCTGCTCGGACTCTTCCCCTCCTCCAAACTCTGTCCCCACCCCGACCATTGTGGGAAGCCCCTCCAAATAGTTTCCATTTCCACCACTGCCCAGCTGTACACAAAGCTGCATGCTATCGTACTAACTAGCCATGCACCCTCCTCCGTAATCACCTTTAATACTAGCCACCAGCGCTGCATTTTAAAAACAGCCACACATTTTTAACAATCTTGATCCTGTTTTCCGGTAAATGTTTTGCATGGAGCGAACAATGCCATCAGAAAGGAGCCCCTGCGCGTCTGTGGCCTTTTCCATGATGATGTGCGGTGCATTGTACCCATTCTAGTGCTTACAGTCAATGGTTACACCGAACCGGCAACCTTAGCCCGTGGCAGTTACAACCAATGAACAATCGCACTTCAAAGCAAGACTGCACAATCATTTTCTTGGCGGGCAGGTGCTCCGCATGATGAAACCCTCCCCATGTACAGAAAGACTGCACCTTAATTAACCGAGCTGGTTCAAATTCAGGAAGTAACAAAATGCCCTCATTACGGGTATGGCAGTGAGCTTGCCGGTGATCCTGGCAGCTTGCAGCCAGACCCGGAAAAAAATGACCGGCGCCAGTCTGCCCGGAAACACCAGAGTATTACAACCCCGGTGGCTGGGAAGTCAGGCGCCAGTAATTTTGTAAGTCCCCATTCCCATGGAGTCCCCATAGGACTCAATGGGAATGGGGACCACGGAAGCACCGGCACCGTTAATAACGGTGCCGGTGCTTCCGTGACACTCTGCGGACGGGTGCTGTTCCGCCCACCAGGTCTGACCTTGGTGGACGGGACGGCACCCGCCAGCAGAGTTGTACTGTGCCGGTCCGGTAACAACAGTGCTGGTAAACTGACCGGCACCATTGTTACCGGACCGGCACAGTTATAATGAGGCCCAATGCTCAGAAACCCCGTTCTCAGCAGCTAAAAAGCACGTCATCATCATGCACATGAGGATCTGACACGTCATCATCATGCACAGGAGGATCTGACACGTCATCATCATGCACATGAGGATCTGACACGTCATCATCATGGACATGAGGATCTGACACGTCATCATCATGCACAGGAGGATCTGATACGTCATCATCATGCACATGAGGATCTGACACGTCATCATCATGCACATGAGGATCTGACACGTCATCATCATGCACAGGAGGATCTGAGGGAGGCATTTTAAGTAAAGCACAGGCCATATTGATCTCGGAGGCCACCGATCGAATGATAAAGTCTCCTTTAATTAGTTACATGGGGGGCAGATTGAACCTCCCCCATAAGACACCAAAACACACGTCTATCTACACTGTGTTGTTTGTTTAATGCACAGTACATCAAAGAAAATATATGCACGTCTGAGACATAACACATGACCTTTGAGTTTAGATTGTCATGGTTTTGTCACTGTCATTTGGCCATAAGCAGTGCTTTAAGTGGGCCGGGGCCTGCCGGGGCCGGGCCCCGGCAGTCTCCAGAAAGTGGGGCTGAGCCGGGGCCCAGCCGGGGCCCCCCCCCGTCCCACACAACATTGGCGGGATGCATTATCCCGCCGCAGCCGCGACGGGAGATGCGCCCGTCATTATGTCGGCCAAGCTGACAGAAGTGCCAGCCAGCCAGAGCAACGCTGAGGCTGGCGGCACTTCTGTCAGTTAGTGTAACTCCCTCTGATGACCCCTCATCAGGGTCATCAGAGGAAGTTACTGTCCCTTTGTTTTCCCTCCCCAGGTCACTGACCCCCGCGGGCTCCGTGATCTAATATGCAGATTAAATCACGGAGCCCGCGGGTTCGCAGAGGGTGAAAGACGCCTCGGGCTCAGTGATCTATGTGCTCTGAGCAGATAGATCACAGAGCCCGAGGTGCCTTTCTCCGTCGGCAAAGCTTTATAAAAGATGCCTTGAACTGTGTACGTTTCAAGCCATCTTTTATAAAGGTAGAAATATTTCTATTTTTATAAAAGACGGCTTGAAACGTGCACAATTCAAGGCATCTTTTATAAAGCTTTGTCGACGGACAAAGCCACCTTGCGGTTTGTTTTGTCCGTCATCAACGCTTTATAAAAGATGCCTTGAATTGTTTACGTGTCAAGCCATATTTTAGAAACATAGAAACATTTTACAAATATCTATGTTTATAAAAGGTGGCTTGAAAAGTACACAAACCATAGTAAGCTAAGCACACAAGTGTGCGTAACTTACTATGGTTTGTGCACTTTTCAAGCCACCTTTTATAAACATAGAAATATGTAACATTGCTATTTTTATAAAATATGGCTTGAAAAGTACACACACCATAGTAGTACGCATACAAACATATAAATGCTCACATACATTTATATATTTGTTTGCGCACCTTACTATGATTTGTGCACTTTTGGGCCATGCCCACAATGAAAGCCACGCCCCCAAACGAGGGCCCCCCCTCAATTTCTTACCCCACTTAAAGCACTGGCCATAAGCAAACATTGAAATAGGGTCTGAACATTGTAAATGGCCAGAGGAAAGGCATTGAGGCGACAAGTCCAAACTGATGACTGTGGATTAACAAGTGAATTTGTTGTTTAATGTGATACTGCTGCTCTGAGCTTTTTTGAGTCACTTTCACTAACCCCATCACTTATTTTTGCGGAAAATGATCCACCGAGAGCAGATTTGAGACCGATATTTGTGCTATTGAGTTGTTTTTACATTTCTATATAATAAAAACATGTATTTTTTGTACAGTAAACCATTGAGCACAGGTGCTCCTGCAGGAAGAGATTGTTTTGAATGGAGCGTGACTGAGTTAGAATGATGTTGACAGATGTTGGGTCAGAGTCACCAGAAAGACATGTTTCTCCCACAGGTGTTCTTTTTTTCTAGATTTCCATGCCGGTACAGGAAGACACTATTCCGGTCCCCACCTTTTTTAGGTTGAGTAAGTATCCTCTTCATGGAAATGAAAAAAAGAAAGATTTTCACTACCCTCTGCTTGTTTTTTATTGCAGTTCGCCTTCGCGTGCTTGAGCAGGCATCGGACACATTGCAAAACAGTGTGAGGTTTCACAGCCCTGGTGGACTTCAGTAAAAAGTGCATATGACACCATAGCCTCCAGGTTTCCAGGTGCCATGCAGAATCTTTCACAGTCCAGTGTTTATTTGTAGCACTGCATGCTGGAACTTGTAGGCCCACCTTTGCAATGGGAAAGCCAACACTACAAGTTCGAGCATGCTAGCAGAACTGGCTCGAGGTGTTAAGCATGGAACTGGGAAACTTGGCAAGGAGGTGGCCCATCAGTTTTCAGGAGCACACCATGCCTAGTGTGCAGAAGCATTCCTACCCAGTGCAGCTGAATGAAATGTAAACTACTTTCTGTGCACTTTCATCTGTGCAGCACTTTGATACCCGTAGCTGTTAATAGTGCTTTTTATAGTAATGCATATATATATTGTCTCGTGTTTTTTCCAGTCTCCATCACCCTTTCAATGCCGCTCACTACCGGGCCTTGAAGGTATCTCAATGGCATCTTAGTGTGGCAGAAGTCCAAAATACCATACCCCCGTGAAGTCCGTTTGGCTTGACTCTTTCTGCCTCGTTCTTTTTACTTGTACTTGCGGCCATTATCACATTTAATTCATCTGTGGGGCATGCAGCTTGCTATGCACGCCTGAATGTTCCTGGGTCTCCCTCCAGGAGATATGGGTATAGCCAAAAGGAACTTATGGGGGTTGCGTGGTGCTGTCAAAGAAAGGATGAACTGCGGCAAGCTTACAGTCTGACACTTGAAGGTGGTTGTCTACTCTGCCTCCTTAACAGCTGGCTTTCCAACAATTAGCCTGTTGTTTTGGAACCATACCCATCCGCTGCCACGCAAATGTGACACTTATGGGTGATTGTGGACTCGGGCTCTCCTTACAACCTCAAATCAGTGCCATCTCAAAAAGTGGCTGCCACCATCTTATCAGAGAAAGGCAGTTGCTTGAACTTGTTTTGTTTCCACATAGGCTGATAAAAGCATTGTATAATTGAAACTTGGATTCTTGAGCAAGGCGTGCCTTTGTCTTCCTAACTTTAGCATTGATAAAAGGGAATGCCTTCAATACTCGGATGCTCATATGCTGCCACGAGTGGCGAGCCAGCCATCACGTCTCGCCGCTGGCACCACTGTGTGGTCAGATCAATGTGCACAGGGAAAATCATGGCACTAGTCCTGGCTTTTTGGTGGATACATTTGTCAACCTCGTGATCTACTCGACAGTTTCGATTGTATCTCCTTTGCCTGCTCCGGCTGGAATAGCCAGTATGTCCTCTTCATTCCTAACAACTCCGCTCTCGCAGCTATACAATCAATCGTACACCCGGTTCATTAAGATTGTACTCAGTCATATCAGAATCAGGACAAAAAACGTGTATTTTTCATGCATGTATGATGGCCATCTTCCCCTGTCTTACATAAATGCAGCAGAACGATATCTCTTTAAAGAATGTATTAATTTATTTATATACAGGAGGAACAATGCTCTTTTGATCACAAAATAGCTCAAAATAGATAGGAAATTAGATTTGATGGAAAGCTGTGAGCTTCTTACAATGGGGTGAGTTTGAGGGACATTTTGAGCAGGTTGTGGATGGGAGTAAATGGAACAGACACCTAGGACAATATATATGTGGTGTAAAACAGAAGAGATTCCAGGACTCAGCGCCATCAAAATATATGTTTGTTTGATTCTGTTGCATTGTCACACATTCAAAAATGAAAAAGCCCATAAACGACAACATGTTTTGGCTATGCTAAGCCTTTTTCAAATCTGGGCCGTAGTAGTATGAGACCAATCCAAAGGAATATTGTCACTGTAGTAGTAACGGGGTAAGATCCCCAAAACAGAATCTTCACTCTACGAGCAGACAGTCACACACGTCGGCAAAAGCTTTTGTCCTGGAATTTCTTCTGTTTTACATTGTTTATGGTGACGGTTAGGCTTTATTACCGTCTGGATACAGTGACCTGCGACATCCGTGTATTTGCTACATGACCTTATAGACATGGCATTCTATTAGGAATACAATACCGACTCTTCACTCCAGGGATTATGAGGCATCGCCCCCCAGAGCAACGTATACCAAAGCCACTTTTTCCAGTTACAATATATATGTGGACATACATAGATTAAGGACAACCAACATTGGACATTTGTAATAGCAGGTAGGCGCTATGGACAGCTGTGCTTGGGATGTGACCATGATGGATGAAGTGCTAGAGTGGAGGCAGAGGAAGTGAGGGATAGAGGCAGGTTAGAGGCAAGAGAAAAAATGTTAGGTAGCAGACAGATGAGAGGTATGTTAAGAGGGTAACTCGGCGGTGAGGAGGTAGGCTTTTAGTTTGGCTTCGACCAAATCCGTGTGGACTGTTACTCAGATTTCCAGTGGAAGAGAATTCCATGCAAGTGGAGCAAGAAGAGAGAAAGAGCAGAAGTGACAGGAAGCACAGGGAGGGCGAGGAGCCACAAGGGTAGTTGAGGAGGCAGAGCAGAGATTACGAGAAAGCTTGTAGAGTTGGGTAGAGGAGGATAGATACAGTGGTGCCTTCCTATGGAAAGATTTGTGAACCAGAAGACATTTTAATCTGGCCCTGTTAACATAGTCAGCCATCCAACCTGGTGATGGTTAGAAGAAAGTAGATGTGAACTGAGGGAGTTCAAAGAGTATCCTGGTAGAGAAGTTACTGATCTTGTCGGGAGTACAGAAATCATAGTTGGGGAGACCATAGAGGAAGCTGCCACAGTATTTCAATTTAGAGAAGACAAGAGTGGTTAGGGGATGCTTGGTGGTGTTGAAAGGAAGGAGGTGCCTGATTTTCCTAATATTTAGGAGGTTGAGGCGATGTCATGATGCCTGCCCCCGGGCATCCAGACCAAGTCCATCAACCCAGGAAGCAGGCATCATGTCATCTGGAGCAAGCCCAGCAACCTCTGTTAGGGGCCATCTGGGTACAGTCCTGGCGCCTGTGGCCCAGGCTCATATGGGACATCAGTCCTGGCGCCATAGGCGCCAGGCTCATATGTTTAAACTTACCTGATGCAGACCATGCTGCAAGGAATCCAAGCCCCTGTGAGGCTTGGAAGGGACTACTTTACCTAGGGAACTATTTTGTTACTTGGGCGTGGTTGTGGAGGAATACGTGGTTGTGGAGGATTTTCTTACCTGGTACTACTTTGGGGGCTATTTAAACCACAACCGAAGAGCAGCACATGCTTCGCGTTATTCTGCATCCTGCAGCGTGACGCTCACCGTGCCTGCAGTCAGCATCCAGCATCCTGCCATGCCCTCTTCGAGTCCAGAGCACCTAGAAAGGAGGAGAAAGAAGAAGAAAGGTTAGAACAAGAACATTACTGGATTTCTTACCTGATTTCGGATTCAACTCATCTTTGAACCATAAAAAGACTTCATTTTAAACGCGTCGCTTCGCCAGCAGCAGCGCCGCTCCATACTTACCGTTCCTCGCAGAACCACCACGGTCCGGCGCTGTCTCCATCACTTGGTTACCGCATTCCAGCACCTAATGGGGAACAAGGAAAAAACGACAAGGTGAGCCAAGGGAACAAACAAGGACAATCTCTTTCCATCATATATTTACCTGATTTTACCGCCGGAGGTATTAATCACCAGCACGCCAAATCCTCTTTCGCCGCACCTGCATGAAAAGAGAAAGCAGCAAGTTTAACCTTGGCAACTTTTACCGGACAGTGTTGGATAACACAGACTCTTACCTGATCGCTTTCAGCTGCCACAAGACGACCTTCTTTTGGATCTAAGCTGCAACAGAAAACAAAGGAATTGGACAGAGTGATTACTCAGACATTGTGAACTCGTTAGAACTCTTCCAATATCTTCAAGCCAGTGAAGGAACTTGCCATCAACGCGCCCCTGCATTCCTTGCAGGATGGAGAGCTCATCATTCAAAACTATAAGATGAGCTTTGTGAAAGGGAATATCGGAGGTGATACGTGGGAACGCAGTGAGGTGCTAATACTCGAATCCACGGGTGGCTAATTCCCTTTCCCCGTCTTTAGGAGAATAATTCCATGGGTCAAGCAGACGAAGCTAGGTGGGCCAGTCCAGTCAGTCATCTCTGCACTACGCATCACACTGGTGGAGACCGTGGGAGTCCAGTTCCGTCCGACACCCCTGTGGGAGCCAGGTGAGCATAACAGGCGAGCAGTTGTTTCAGTTTTGGAAATGAAAGTAGAGATGGTGCGAGAAAGGTCATAGATGATACCGAGATTTGTAGCTGAAGAAGAGTAGGGGAGACCATTAGATGGGGACTGGATCGGCAGAAGAAGAGATGAGAGAGCCATCCAATATTTTATGACAGAGAGACAGTTGGAAATTTTGATAGAGAGATCAGAGGAGAGTTCAGGAAAGAGGAAGAAGATTTGGGTGTCATCTGCAAAGAGTTGGTACGAGAGCCCAAAGGAGGAGATTAATGCCCCAAGAGAAGGTGTAAAGTGAAAGAGGAGTGTACGCAAGACTGGGTCTTGTGGAACACAAACAGTTAGGGGAGTGAGTTGAGAGGTGTTGTTGCTCCAAGAGACAAAGAATTGGTGAGGTGCAAGGTAGGATTCAATCCAGGTAAGGGCTTGACCGTGAATCACAAGAAGAGAGTATTAAGGAGATCAGAGTGATCGGCAGTGTACAATGCAGCAGACAGGTCACAGAGAATTGAGATAGAGGATAGGTTGCAGTGCTTAGCAGAGGCAATGAAGTTGGGCACATTCAAGAGAGCAGTTTCTGTGGAGTGACAGGAGTGGAAACCTGCTTGTAGGGTGCCTTGAAGGTTGTGGATCCCTAAGAAATTTTGACACAACCCTTTTGAGCACTTTAGAGCCTACAGAACTAGAGACAGAGGGCAAAAGCTAGCCGGTAGATTTGGGTCAGCCCCTTGCTTTTTTTAGGGGAAGCAAGACCGTGAAGAACATCAAACTCTGAGATTATTTGCCAACTTAAAATAATATGTATAGTTTTGGTTGACTATCAATGGTTCATAATGCTTTTATGGGTGATGTAGCACATCATTACATTTGTGAGATATCCTTTAACTGCTTAAATATTCCACTGCTAAAAGCAAGCGAATACTAGTGCTTTGAAGCAGCGACAGAGCACCAAGTGCCCCACAAACAACTAACAGCATAATGGCGGTCACTCTACTGCACACTTCCCCGCGGGACCCCACACCATCTAACATATGCCATCATGCCACCGATAACTGTAAATATATCCTAATATCCTGTATGTAATTGTAAGATATGCCTGCAACTGTAACATAAGAAATGTAAGATATTCATGCAACGGTAACCTATAACTGTAACATAAGAAATGTAAGATATTCATGCAACGGTAACCTGTAACTGTAAAATAAGAAATGTAAGCTATTTTATGTTACTGTAACTTAAGATTTTCACAAGCTCCCAGTTGCCTAACGGCCTGGTGCGCTCTATAAATAAACAATACAACAATACAATATGTCGATACAGTTTCTTCACTCCCGTATCCTTTTTAATAGGGTCTCTTTGTGGTGCTTGCTGTGGTTCCATCAGGAACAATGCATGCAGTAATGACCCTTCTGGGCATTGCGTATCTCCATGCACAAACAGGGTGAGAATGTGAACATTCTTCTCACCGCCTTTGTGGTTGCACAGCATCCTATTGGTCGAACAGTGAAGGAGATATTTAAGTGCATTGTTTAACTTATGTGAAAAAAAGAGTTTTTAGCATTTGGAAAAAATATATTTTTCTCCACCTTTTTTGGGGTATAAATATGTGTTATTACATGCAGTGTTTTCAAAATACCGCTTGAGTTAATACACCCACACTTATACTAAAATAAACCAGCACTGGAAGACCAAAAGGAAAAGAAATCCAGAAGTCCGGGAAATGAATAACTTCCAGGCAGCGCAGTGCATCATGGGAGACAGCGCAGTGCATCATGGGAGGCTGAGAAGGCTTCAGCGGGAGAGGCTTTCCTGTCCAATGTGAAGTTAAGAGAATCGACGATTACAGGTGCCCGTGGGATCACGCACTTTAAAACGCATTTCTGAAATTGCTCTGAGTAAAGCCATAACCTTCAAGAGTGGGGCTCCAGTAATGGCTTGGCGGTGTGCCAAAACGGCCAACGCATTCTACACAAGAGCCCATGCTGGAGAAATATTAACCACCTTCTAATATAATGACTAGAAAAATGCAGGACATGCTGTATATTTATCCTTGGTAAATCATCAAAGCGTGTTACAAAACAAGTCTGCCTGCGTGCAGCTCATTTGAAAGGCGCTCCTCTTTCATCTCTCCTTGAAGACGGAAAGGCGGCGTGACTGCCAAGTTATAAGCATGGGCACTTCACCATCCGCAGATGCTGCGAGTTTACCCGTCATGTGACTCCCTCTGCATTGCTGGCTTTCCGCGAGGCAGCTTTGATGTAGTGGGTCACCGAAGATGCAGAGGCGTTCTGTCCCTGGAAGAAAAATAAGCCAAGCGCTTTTATTATTGTGTTGTTCTCGCTGTGTACATACGCGAGAGCCTCCCCACTTCCTGATTGTGAAGCAGTTAATCCTTCCCACTTTCCCGATATAGAACTAGCAGAGTTGCTCAAGGGCCTGGCTGGAGGGGGTGAAGCAGGCTCGGACTGGCCTATAGGGCAATAGGCCCATGGCCGAACCAAAAATGCAAAATGCTGTCGTGGGATGGTTTATTTTTGGTCAAAGTGGGCCACTTTTTGGCAAATGTGGGCCAGTTTAAAGAGCTCATTTACTGTGCTGCTAGTCGTTTTGACCGGTGTTGCTGAATAAATATTCTTTAAAATGCACAATTTGCAGCATCACATATTATGGAAAAACTCCCCCTTGGCTACTATTCAAACAGTGTCACAAAAGGAATGAATTGCCATTTGCAACTGTGGGCCACTTTTTCATTGGTGCCCGAGACACTTTTATGTCCCAGTCCAACCCTGGGGTGAAGGCAGCTCTAGTTCAGACAAAGTAGTGCATGTGAACATGTTACAGAAGGCTAAGGGCCGGATTCACAGAAGCGTTTTATAACGGCACAATCCCATTGGAAAATGCTCTGTGAATCAGGCCCTAAGTGTCTGCGAGACTCAGGGAATGAGTATGCCCACAAGGCATCAGCAGGCGTTGAATCCTAAGAAAGACTTTTCATCCTAGACAACATCTCAAAATGCCCCTGCCATTTGAGCATTTACACAGAGGTGCATCCTGACTAACCCGACCCGCGTACATTCCATTGCCGACTCATGTATCCATATCTGACCACCTTACAATACTCATTCAACCAATCTTCGCTGTGGCGCAGCTATCCGCCGTAAAGAAACAAAGGAGCCCAGGTTTGTTAAACCTCTTTATTCTCTTTCTCCACATCAACTAACTCCCTGTCCCTTAGCTCCTCCCCTTCCTCTTCTTCGTGAGCCTTGCCTGTCTTCCCTCCTCCTTTTCTCAAAATGGTAGTCCTTCCTTTCCCATACCACATTAACATAGAAATTGCAGTTCGCACAGCTGTAGCCTTCTCCCCCGCCCCTCCCCAAATGCTGGTGGCTAATCCCGTCTTGCAGCGTGACTTCCGGTTGATTCCTCTTGGCTACTAATCATACCAGAACTCAAGTCTCCTCTACTTCCAGGCTACATGCCTAACCACCTCAGGACCTGCCTATGCATTTGCTCCTCTCTCACTCACAACAAACAGCCCCTCCTTTTATGCCGGCCCAGCAACAACAAGGCTTCCAAAATCATAGCGGCGCACTGGACAAGACCACTTTCTTCTTATTTTTTTTTTTAAGTTCTTTATTTAAACAGTATATTTGGTTTGAAATTTATTTAAACCGTATGCGCTATGTTTTCTACAATACAAAACCATTAAAAATGCATAAAACGTACAAATTCAATTATACATCAATTTACCTGAGCTATTGTTAAACAACAGTTCATCATTCATTTTATGCTATACTCAAAATATCATTATCTTCTCATTTTCTGTTATTCACATTAATACCATCTTAAAATCTTGCCTGTTTAAAAAAGAAAGAAGAAAATACATAAACCTAAGTCTTTAAGGATGGGTACATCTTCCTTAGTGGTATGTTGTATTGTCAATGTATTCATTAATTCTTGCCAGAATACTTAGACTAACTTGCCCCCCACATACATCTTACCCAAAAGTCGTCTCGACCCAGACTCTCTTCACTGTGAACAAATCTCCCAAATATTTGGCTTCTCTCATCTCTTGCACTAGGGCATTCGATAATCGATATATAGATGTTTTAAAGTTTATAATTCGTTTGACCCTGCACACGAATAACAACGTCTAACACTTCTTTCTAGAACCTTATAAGCCCTGCCGCAAATGTCTCCAGTTCGTTCAGTCTGAACCTCATTAGGGTTCTCTGTGCCGCCTTGTCCGGGGGAGAATATTATATATGGTTGAATGTACAGAAATGTTGGATTCAGTCTGTGATATTCTTTTGCTATGACTTATTTTGATATGATTACTTTTTTCCCCAGCCCCATAAATTAGCTTTCTTCTTCAGCAGGTTTTGCAATGGCGTTAAAGGATCTGTAGTAGTCCAAATAAATTCTATTTGTTTAAAGAACTTTTCCACAGACTTACGTTTAATTCAGTAGCTAATGAAGTCAGCCCAGCTCACATCTAAGGAAACACAAAGGAGTGGCCTTGGGTAATCCTAGACAATTTTTCCAGTAACGTCCCTCTAGCTTGTTCAGCCACGAGCTAGCGTCTGTTGTTGCCTCTAAACCATATAATATTGCTGCTGCACATTTTTTTATTAAAGTAGGTTTGAGACAAATGTCGCCAAAGCGCCTGCGAAGAACATTTATCCTAGAGGCTAATATATACCCACATTGTAATTTGCTTTCCATACATTTTTTGCATAATCACTCACGCATATTTATATTATGTTGCGACTTCAAGGATAGTTGATTGGCACTTCCATACATACTTTTGTTAGGCAATTCTGTTCCCATACTTCCTAATTTTTGTCTTTGTAAGATTAACAGCAATATAATACATGAGGATGAAGCAGCCGCGGGCACGCGATGCTTGTTGTAACCCCCTTTCTGTGTGATCTAGGAGAATTATGTTGTCGGTGTAGGACATCCATGGTATGTGTTCTGTACCTATCGTGGGGGACATCAGCCTCATCTCTTGTAGGTAGTTCTCAAAATCAGAGAAACAGAAATGAAATAAAAATGGGGCCACCCTGCATCCTTGTTTGAAGCCTCTCTTGAGTGTTTAATTTCCTGGTATAGTGGCCTTTCTGGTCCAATCTAATCTGTAGCTGTGTGTTCTTGTGCAATTGCATTAAGCATCTTAACAATAAGGGTTGGACTGCCTTTGTTTCTCATTTTCGCCAAAGAGATACTCGAAAAACGCAGTCGAACGACGCACAGTGGGTCATGTATGCTACAAATAGTGGTGTTACATCTTCAAAGAAGCTTCAGTGTTAAGATATTATGTCCCTTGGAGAGTACATTCTCCATCTCCACCCATCTTTGTAGCCTTCCCAAACAGTATGGAGGCAAAAACCTTGCTAGCCAGTCGCTGAGGGAGTCGCAGTCTTTGCAGTCATCCCTCTCTCCTGGTCCTGATCCTACTGAAAGGGAGTCTCTACATAAAGTCCTCCCTGCCGCGGAGCGGCCGCGGAGCCAGTCGCTGAGGGAGTCGCAGTCCTTGCAAGTCCCAGCGAGCAGGGAGGTAGAATGGAATCCTCCCCATTGCTCAATCTGAGGAATCTCCGGTCGGGGGAGGGAGATGGGGGGAAAAGACTTCTAAAATCTCCAAACCCAGCAACATCTTGAAAAAGGCGCCTAAACCCCCTTCACACTCGCCAAGTTTCAACTCATCCCAATCCTCGCCTGAGCACTGGGCGGCTAACCTCACAAACCCGAGTCCAACCTCGGATCAGAGACATGAACGGGAGATTTCCTTTCTTCTCCCCGAGCCGCCCCCGATTGAGCTTCCCCCACCGCCGAGCTGCCAAAGACTTCAAACCACTTTCGATCCCCTGGGGCCGGATCGCAGCAAAATGCCAGCAACCACAACACCGACATGCAGCACTCACCTCTCAGAGCCGGTGATAAACCCGACAGCTCCAACCGTCCAGCTGCACCCCTTGGGGATGCCGGCCATGCCCGGAGACGCGGCCTCCCAACTTCGGCTCGAGCCAGCACTTATAGGCGCGAGCGGCTCCTGTGGCTCGCTGCCGGCGCAGGGCCGGGGGGGGTCGCAGAGAGCGGACGACCTCGAGCGCGGTCTTCCGAGCACGGGGCTGAGTGTCCCCTGCGTTGGATGCACCCTGGGTGCTCCGTCCGCGGCCCCCCCGGGGGCGTCTGTAAGGAGTCCCATCTGCACCTCGAGTGCCTCGGGGCCGCCGCCTCTGCTTGCGGAGCCGACGGAGTTCGGGTCGTCGGCGGTGGAGGGGGCGGAGGGCCCAGCTCAGGGATTGACAGAAGCAAGAGCAGAAGCAGCTCTCGTAACCACGGCGCTGATCCACGCCTCTCCAGAAAGAGCTCCCCCCACGTCCAGTCCAGGTACTGCGGCTTCAACCATCCACTCAACTGGCCCACTGGGCTCTAACGGCGAGAGAATTTCGACAACAGAAGGGGAATGGGCAGAGATTGAGGAGGTGAACAGCATTCCCTCCCCTACGCCACCCCATATGTGAGGTCACCCGACATTCAAGCAGAGAGCAAAGCTCACCCGACCTTCAACAAAAAAAAAATCCAAGCAAAAAAACACGACATCAAAAAACAATGAAACCACCACAAGCCCATCAACGCACAAGTCCACATTGAACTCCTCGCAACAACAACAACAAAAAAAAAAAAAAACAAACATCAAAGCCAGGCCGAATGGCCCCGTGAAGACAGCACACGGCAAAAATCAGCTGGGTATGACGGTGGTAGACTTCTTTAACCGCTTGGGTAAAAGAAAACTTGCCATTAATGCAGAAATCTCGGACGCGGACATTCTTGAAGCAATCACTGATCCAGCGCCTTCCTCCAAACTGAGGAAAACAGAAGGAAGTATGGGCCTCAGGCAGTCCCCACGGACAGAAACCCAGCCGCTTGGCCGAAACAGCGAGAACCAGCCAATCCCGAGTTCACCTCCACTTAGCGCACCAGAGGACGCATCAACAGGCGGCAACGAACAGGGAGGCCCAGCCCCCTAGCTTTTCAGTGAAACTACCCCAATACCCGCGATTGAGAACCCTGGCGATGCAACCCCGAGCACCCTAAGGAACTCCCCGCCCTCCAGTACTCATCCCGAGAAAACAGACCCGTCAGTGCTCCTCCCTAACTCTAGCATCCAGGGCGCTAAGAACGATCGACCCCCCTCCAGCACCAAACACCACAGTCCCCGGGCATCCGGGAAAGGCTGGCCCCCGGATCTACATTGCCCATCTCCGGACTTACAAAGATGCCAACCCAGCCAGAACCAAGGCAACGTCGAAAGTCCGCAGCTGGGTTACCGAGGGTAGCATCATGCCAAACCTCAGTGGAACCTCTATCTCAGTCAGAGGGGATAAGTCCAAATCCTCGGGCCCCCCTTGACAAAAAACTCCAGGAGGCAGCAAACTAGAAACCGAATAAACATTGCGCCCTCACTCCTCACCAAGTGGCACAACAACTATCGCTGGATGAGATCTTTGCGACACCAATTAAAGCAAGAAGAACCAGCGAGGTGGCTCCACAAAGCAAACTGGAAACTCCTGGCAGGAAACATGATTCCTTAGCTCTCATGTCAGCAATAACAATAGCTCTCGCCCCCTTCTGCAAGCTCTACGAGGCATTGAGAGACTCACTGAAAGATCAGACCACCCTACTCGCAATGACCCACACCAAATTGCTTTTCCTTGAAGGGTATATAACAGCCCTGGAGGTCCGCACAAACGAAAAGACCACACCTGTCTCAGAGTGCTCTTCAGTGCTCATGGGACAGGACAGGCAGGTACCAAAGACCCACTTACGGACAAACACCGCCTCTCAAACAGATCCCCGTTGCCCACCGAGGGGCTCGGCAGAAAACCTGTCCACAACTTTAAAACAAAAGCGGGAAGGGAACTATGCGCTCTTCAGCGCGCCTACAATCAACCCTAAGCCTACTTCGACGTCAACAAAAGCACTGGCACCAACATCGGATAGCTCAATCCCCATAATGGAAGCCGGCAAGGTCCCGGCGGCAAAGGCAACTCGCTCCCAGGGTATCAAGAACAGTACCACAACCCCTGGGTCCAACCCTGCACAAATTGTATTAACTCTCGGAGCCCCGTCAAGCTCAATCTTGGCAATTGACCGGCCCCCCCAAGAGATGACGGCTAAGAACAAAACACCACCGGACACAGCACCTGCTTCAAGCAATAAACCGCCTGATAACCAGCCCCCCTCAACATCTCCCAAATCGGTCGAAGACTTTTTGAGGGACAAGGTCGCAATGAACATCTCCCAGCACTTGAACTCAACGGCCGACTCAGACCTTATAGACCTGACATCTGATAAAGTCTACTCTCCCATCCAGCCTCAGACGGGGAGAAACGGGAGCCTGGGACCTCCACACCCCAGGTCGAACCCCCGGGCAAGACCAAACAAAGAGACCCATCCGAAACAGCCCTCCAAACAAAAAACAGTCGCTCCCCGGGCGGAATCATCAAGAACCCGAGCGAAGAGAACCCGGTCGAGGTCCTGGGAAATTCAAAGAGTCCATAGAAGACTGAAAACAACTCACCCCCTAAACAAACAGTCAGCACAAAGACCAGAACTGCAAACAACGACGTACAAGCTTGAACAGAAAGCCTGGAATAAAGATTTTCAAACTCTGAACAGAAACACCATACTTAGAATCTCCAGTAAAACAAACTCGCTAAAAAACCTGAGGTCAGGAGATCTGGCACTGGTAGAACCATACCACAAAAAGGCAATAGCTAAAGCATACATACACCTAAAATCGTCCTTCCAGATAAAAGATTTTGAGGAGGTCCAAACAGAGCTACACAAGCAAGGAATCAGGATACTGGACTGGGTGGCGAACAGAGGTGATGTATCACGGAGGAGAGAAAAGTCCAGAACTCCGCAAACAGGACGCCAACTAACTCCAAATCGGAGGAGACCTCATTCAGACTCCTACTTACGCACCCCCCGATGGAGAGCAAAGAAAACAGTTTCTCTGGCAAGTCAACATCACATAACTAACCAAGAGAATACTAACTCAGGACCTTTTCAGAGAAACCCACCCCAAAACGCCCTTGAGAACAATGATTCGAGAGAACGAGTTTCAGATCACAACTCCCACATGGAAGCCAGGGCCAAAGAAGTAAGGGTGGTAACAGCAAAGGCGACAGAGCAAAAGCGGCAGCACTACACCCAAGTCAGAGCTCGAGACTTCAAATCCCAGGACATGCAACCGTCCTCAAAACAAATCAACGACAGAATCAGAGAACACCCACTGTTACAGGAGGATCAAAACACAAGGACTTTGTTCTGGTCCAGGCTGCCAAACGTTTTTTCACTATCCTCGAAAAAAAAATAGCAACCCGAGGCCCCCGCAGCAGGGCCGGACCGGGTGAACGGAGAAGAATCCCCCGGGGCTGCAGCTAACATCCTCAAACTAGGATCTTGGAACACGTGTGGGTTCAGACATCTGACACAAAGAGGAGGAATCAACCTAGGGCAGTTTGACATCTTGGCCCTACAAGAAACTTGGCTTACGGAGGTTCCAGCTCTTGATGGCTTTGAAATTGTGCTCGCGTCGGCTGCGAAAAGCCGCCTTGGCAGACCATCATCAGGAATTCTCCTGGCGGCCCGAGCGGGCAGCGGAATCAGCATATCAAAAGTTCTAGTAACCTCGAAACATCACCTGGTCGCCACATTGTCATGGGACAATAAACCAGCACGAGATAAACCAAACAAAGACGCGGGTCTGATGGTTATCCTTGGAATCATCGTGGTGTACTGGAACCCTCAAGTAATTTCGGACGGAAAGTTCCTCAAACTGATCGAAACAGCAATCGACTCCCTCTGTGTGGATGAAAATACAGCCCACATAATAATATGCGGAGACTTAAACGCAACCTGCCAGCCAAGAACGGCATGGCCAAGAGCAGCGAACCGAAAGAGCAAATCTGAAGACAGAGGAACCCAATGGAACGACTTGATGGCGTCAAGAGGGCTTCTCAATTTGGCCCAGCTATTTCCCAACCCAAACAGACTCCCGACATGGGAAAGAATGAATAAGTCTGCTACAATAGACTACATCTTCATATCCCCAGAAACTCAGATGGTGATGTCCTCTTTCGACGTGATCGAAACCGAAGCGAGTGACCACAACTTACTTCAAGCCTCCTGGTACTCATTCAGAGGAAAAAACACCTCGACTGGCTACTCAGTCGAAAGCAACAACCAAGGGACCCGCCTCAGACTAACGGAAGAACGCATCGCCCATTTAACATCAAAATATAGAGCAGGCGGTCCATCACCAGACTACCAACCACTCTTAAGCCCCTTCAAAGTCACCTCGAAAGGGACAAAATCCACAGTCGTGACCAAATCCCATAACTTCGACAAACAGGTGGTGGAAAGAAGGGCAGTATTGAGAAGACTAAGAAGGCGGATCAAAACTAATTACTCGGAAGCCATGCAAGAAGAACTGACAGTGGAAACGAAAAAATACAAAGCCTGGATAAAAAACTACTGCATAACCTTATATCAAAACGACTCAGAAGCCATGTTGAAAAAGGGGGCCGGAAAAGACGCCAGAGAATTCTGGAAACTGTTAAACCAAGCGGGCCCTGCATACCAAACAAGCCCCTGCAACGCAGTAAGTGAAGAAAACTGGAAAACTTACTTCACCGATCTGTTTCAGGAACCACCATCAGCATCGTCCTAAATTCAAGCTGAGGCTGAATCAGAGTGGGTCAACGTTTCTGATAAAGAAGACATCAAAGACGCACTCAGAAAACTCAAAGCCTCGCGAGCACCCGGCCCAGACGGGATCACAAACACTGACTTGAAATCCCACGCTGAAAACTGGGTCCCCTTCATTAGCCAGGTGTTCAGCAACTGCTCAACCACTAGAACCATCCCGAGGTCCTGGACTTCTGCCACAGTGGTCCCTATCTACAAAAAGGGAGCAAAGTCAAACCCACAGAACTACCGACCAATCGCACTCCTGGACACAATCGGGAAGATATACGGGTCACTGCTGCTAAAACGATTCCAAAAATGGGCGAGGGCAGCTCCGTGTGCAGACCCATTTCAAGCAGGCTTTAAGAAAAACTGATCCGCCACGGTAAACATTATGCTACTGAGCATTATCAAAAGCAAGACCATTCAATCCACATCGAGAGTCTTTCTCTCGTTTATAGACCTATCGCAAGCATTTGACCTGGTGGATCGAACAAAGCTATGGGAGAAGTTAACAGCATGGGATTGCCCCCCGAGCATCCTCGCCCCAATAAAAGCCCTCCACAAGGCCACCACCATAAGGGTCAAGCTAAACCAGCAGGGCCTACTCTCCGGAGAGATTCCGACCAATCGAGGTGTGAAACAGGGGTGCCCGTTGGCACCAGAACTCTTCATAGCCTTCATTGGTGACCTGAAAGAAATAAACAAGAGTTCCAGATCAATCCCCCCCAAAATAGGCAACGTACCAACAGCACGTTTGCTATATGCCGATGACATCACCTTACTGGACAGAACAGAAATCGGTCTCCAGAGACAAATGACGGACCTGGCTGACTACATCAAGCAGGCAAACCTTCTTATAAACAAAGCAAAAACAAAAGTCCTCATACTGGAAAAAAAACCCAGAAGACTGAAGCGCTTCAACTGGAGCCTGGAAAAAGTCAACGTCGAAACAGTGGAAAACTTCAGATACCTGGAAATAATAATAGACAGCACTCCTACAGACTCAGCCATGCAAAAAGACCTTTGGAGGAAAGCCAGACTACTGACCTCCTGAGCCTGTCTTCTGGATAAAAAGTTTGGTCGCTTCTCACTGATACCTATGATAAGGTTCTACAAAGCCAAGGTGATACCTGCCTTGACGTATGGAGCGGAGGCGATGCCAGCCATACCAATGACAATATGGAAAAAACTCGAAGGCTTCTTTTGGAAAGCAGTCCTGAATCTCCCGAACTCCACCCAGATCGAAGCAATCAGGCGTGAACTGGGCCTCTCTTCACTGAGTGCCAAAGTGAACCTAGCGAGCATATTCCTATATAGGAAAACAATCCTTCCTGACGCGCCCCGCCTCTACAACCTAATAGATCTGGAGATCAAAGCAGGCACCTGTAGGCTGATTGTCAAATGGGCAGAGCAGATACAATCGCAGTTGACCGAAATTGGCTGCTCCAACGAAGACCTTATCAAGAACCCCAATAAAATTAAAAAAAAATTGGAAGAAGCAGACTGGATTGACACCCAAGAGCGTGCCAAAGGAAACAAAACACTGGCTCTTTTTCCTCATTCCCCAAAGAAGCTAAATCAAACAACACAACTACTCAGAAGATTCCCAAGCAAACCATTACGGCAATTCCTCTTAAGAGCCCGCTTAAACTTGCTACACACCAACGAAATCCTGTTCTTGAGAGGTCAGTCTCCCTCCAAAACCTGCCGCCTATGCAAAGCTGACACAGAAACAATTAGACATCTGCTACTCCAATGCCCTGGGACTGAACACGCTTGTCAAGCCTATCTACTCCCTCTCCTGGAAACCCACGTTGTGAGTGAAGAGGAAATATGGTGGGCTTGTCTAATCAGCGGCCAGAAGACAAACTGGTCTATTGCAGCGGCAAAAATCTTACAAGTCGCCTTAGCGCAGTGCTTACAAGGGGCGTCTGCCAAAGTCACCGTCTAATCAAAGCAAAATCAAGCATTTGTTAAAATCCAGAAAGATGGATAAACACAATAATTAAAAAAAAAAAACCTTGCTAATTGCATTTAAAAGCGCAATAAGTTGATAGGCTCTTGCCTCTGTTTTCCAACCCTTTTTATAAATTGTTATGATATACGGTTCTTGCCAAGCCAATGGGATTCAGTGTGAAGCAATTATTGCCTTAAACAGACGTAGTTACAACTTTTCCCACCATATTGGTTTTGATTTTAATGTTGTGTTGGGGATCGCATCCAGGACAGGGGCCCTTCGGATGATGGTAGCTATTTCATATATTATAATATTTGTTTTCTCCAAATTTGTGCACATTCTTTTTTAAATAAATTTCCGTAATTTGATGGGCCAAATTCTTTCACCACAAAATCGCTACAGCTCTCCTCTTCAAAAGGCATTTTCTAAGTCTTTGTAGTGTCCTCATGATTTTCATTCAGTAGTCTCCATAGGTAGCAGGTGTCTTTAGTTATTATACATTGTATCTGCCTTTCATTTACCATTTGCCTATTTAATATTTTATTTGAAATTTGCCAATTTCTATATTGCTGGACCAATGACTTAGATGCAAACAAATGTGTGGATACATTCTCAAATTATAACGGTCTAGTTTTTTTCCTATGTAACCCTTTTTGCCTATTTAAAACAGGGTCCCAGTCCTGATTTTAGCACTGTTACAGTGGTATACAACAAAATCAGCTATCCACTCCTTCAGTATGTTAGAAAAATGGTCAGCAAAAATATCCGATATAATGATGCAAGAGAGGGATTCCACCAAGTGTGATTCCCTTTACTCCCAAAAACGATTGAAACCATGTTATATTTTTGCGTGACAATGTATCCTTATTCCATAGGCATTGGTACAGACCCCTCCTATTAATCTATTTGGCAGGGTCGTGTTCCACGTTAAATACGTTTTCAGAGTTAGAAATGCATGATCACTGTGTTTTGTGTATTTTATCTACAGGGACTTTGCCAGTTCCACAAGATTATGTGATGCGAAGAAGTAGTCTAAAATGGATTTCAAGCTCGCATCTCTTTTGGTGAATTTACCCAGAATGTCATTTGGGGCACGACCATTCAACTTAAACAAACCCCAATCAGTGAAGAGGTCTACCTACAAATTACCTCCTACGTTATGTTCCTTTTCTGGACCCTCTCTTTCAGAATGGTCTGTGTGCCCAGGAACTGCTACAACCCTCTGGGGGCATGAGATTCCATGTAAATTGTGCTGCAGTTCCGTTGGCATAACGGTGACAAAACGACTACTGGCCCACACTGTTACTTACCCAGAAGTGATCCCAATCATAAAGGTTAAACAGCACAAGTCAACAGGTAAAGCTGCTTTGCCTATTCCATTCATGTGAGCCGAAGGAAGACTATACTCTTCTGTAGAGGTGTGAGCTAGCAAAGAAGAATCCAAACAACAATAATCTGGTGGATCCCAGAAAAGGAAATGTCAAATTAAGGTTCTATAGTAAAACTAAAACTACAAGTGACTAAACAAAACACTAATAACCCAGCCCTATAAAGGAAGGCACAGACTCTGAAGACCTTTGAATTAAAGCGGGCACTCTATGTCTCAAGACAGGGGTAGACAGGCCTCTGGAGCAATGTTCAAGCTGAAAGGTATATGTCCTAAAAAGGCATGGAGTCTGGTCTTAATTTGTCACTAGGCCCCTTAGTGCAACGACAGGGAGCATAGAAAAACTTTGAAACCTTTATCTTCTTCTTGGTTTGCCTCTTGAGTGGCTCAGCATTGTAGTACCAAGTTTCTGAGCACTTTCCAATGGGTCAAATCGGCATTGAGACAGTTAAATCAGATGCACCTACTGGAAAGTGCCAACATCAAGCTGGTCAAGTTAGTTAGACATGGCCTTCCTATTTGTTGCAGTCCAATAGCGGTAATTCGCTCGATTTGACTGAAGAGCAGGCAGGTGAATGTCAAGTCGGATCGCTCAAAGTGTTTGAATCAGTTCAGTAAGGTCCAGGGGATGTGATGTGGTTACGCAGCGGCGACCATTTCCAAGACGCTGGAGTGCAGGCAGGTGATGGTCAAGTCAGTAGCTCGACAGCTTAAAGCAGTCTGAAAATGTGGTGAGTGTCATAGGTAGATCCTGGGGTCCTACAGCATCTCGAAAGGACTTGATAGTGGCCCAGGTAGCTTGAAAGTGGGTTTAGACAGGAAACAGAGCCCAGAGCTGTTCCACGACTTCTTGGTTGCTCAGGGAACCCATCCAGTGTCTTTAGGGGCAGGGTTAGTCCTTCTTCTGCTCTTTCTGGAGGGGAAGGTTGCCAGAGAGTGCCTGCCGGGTCTGATAACTCTAGTCAGCAGGATGTGAGTTACCAGTGATCCAGCAGAAGGCAGGCCGTGTCCAAACATCCATTCATTCCTAATGGTCATCGGAAATGGGTGAGGGGGTGGACCCTGCTCCCTCCTGGTAGTCTTTATTTTCCCCTCTATGGCAGAGGTCTTTGTACAGAGTGTACCCCAATTTCCAGGTGAAATCTCATTCTTTTGATGTACAAAGATGATTTAACTTAAGGGGGTCTTGCCCATGTATATAATCAATTTGCCATGGGAGATTGGTCCATATAAAGCCTTCCGAAAGGTTTCTAATTTCGGATTCTGTGAAAGTAGTGTTTTCCAGGTGATTTCAGTGCCAGATTTCTTCTTCTGAAGAAAGGATGGTGGAACCCTTCTCTTGGCTGCAACTCAAAGAGACTGTAGTAGTAATTACCACCCGTGTGTGAGGTTTCCATTGTCCTGGCAGGGTTGCCCTTTGAAGCACCTTTTCCCCATCTAACCCCCATCTAACCCCTTGGGCGTATGTCATATCCTCCTGTGAAGGTGGTATGCTTTCCCAGCAAGAACAAAGAGGATACACCAACTCTGACAGGAGAATGAGTCACAAGATACCAATTGACAATAAAATGGCATCAAAAGGGTTTTGGCAGTAAAATTGCATATTCCCATAGACCATCATATTAAACCAGATATGTTTTAAAAATATTTATTAGTCTGCCACCACATCTTATGGGTACACAATTATATATCTAATTTGGATCAAGGTTACCCACCGTGAAAGGCAGACCCCAGTTTTGGGGAATGTGGGTTCCAGGAGATTGATTGCATGTTACTCTGTAACTGCAATGTTGCCAAACTACAAGAAAATAAACAGTCTTGGCAGAGTTACATGGTTGCACTATACTTTTCAGCGAGGAGCATTATAAAAATGAGGTCTGATTAGCAGATCTTACTTTCTGAGATAAAAACAACATATGTTTGCTAATAAAAAAATGAAAAATGCTCAGGCTAGTACATCCTCACAGATGGCATTTTGTCACAATGACCCATTCAACAATGTCTGCTGGGCTGTGCAAATGACGCAAAATGAAGGACTCCACCAGATGATATATAGTGCTTCCAGGCTATTTCTAAGGTTGCTACACAGTTGTATAGTAACACACATTACATATTGTGGCTCATAGACTCTAGGCGTTTATTTGTTTCAGGACTGGGCAAATAGAAAGGTTTTATTGACCTGTAAGACATAGAGGGGCATTTAAAAATGAGGGTCCCAGCCCAGAGAATAGCTGATTGCACTTGGCGGCAAATTAATTAACAATGAAGTTGATCAGTTTGACATCTTGTCATCATGGATATTTAAAATAAGCCTTAGATAGAATTGGCTCATGAGTAGGCATGACACACCACAAAAGAAAAGCTCCCCAGCTTGCAGTCAGTGGAACTGCCAATGTTGTACAGTTTATTTACAGTGATGACATGTATTTTGCAGGCATGCCTTGAGAGGGTATTGTCATAGTTGATGTGCCCATTGATTAGTTGGTGTGCTGCAACAACTTCCTGGCTATGTGGGCATAATGTTTTTGAACAGCTATTGGTCAAAAATGATCTATTTATTTGTACATTTGTAAAGTGCTCAAAACACTAGGCATCTAGGCGCTGGAACTTTAGGAATTTGCTTACAGTTGGTACTTCATTAATGTAATTACAGTTGTACAAATTGAATTACAATTAGCACGGTTACAGTTTTGTGCTTCAATGAAACGGTTACAGTTTGGCGGATACAAGTGTAGTTAATCAATAACATAGGTGCATTATTTCCTTATAGGCTGGCATGTACATCAGAATGTGGCAGACAGGCTGTACAGAAGGAAGAGTATGGCCTATGGGAGGAACCTGACTTGCAGATGGACTCTGATGCACAATGTTGGGGCTCTAGGCTGAATAGTTAGTGGACTTGCTCGTGGACTTCAGTGTTTATTGTTGTGAGTCTAAGCTGAATAGTCAGGTTTTTAGACTTTTTCAGACGGACCATAGGGGAGTATCATTTCTCAGTGGTGTCGGAAGGGTGTTCCACAGTTTAGCTGCAAATACGGGGAAGCTTGGTCCGCCTGCTTTCTGTCTTTTAAATCTTGGCGTCACAATAAGATTGGTATGTAAAGACTGTGTTGGTCTGTTGGACTGAGGTTTTCTGATCTGGTTGCTAAGGTAGGCAGGTGCATTATTATTGAGAGCTTTATGGGTGAGGGTGAGGACTTTAAATTTAATCCTACCTTGGACTGGGAACCAGCGGATATTTTGTCTGGTAGATGAAATACGTTCATTCTTCGCTATATTAAATGCTGCTCTGATGGCATTATTTTGTACAATTTGCAGTATTCTGATGTTTCTGTTACTGGAGCCAGCAAAGAATGAGTTACAATAATCTAACCTAGAGAGGATCAAGGCTCTGGCCAGAATGATACTGTTATCCGATGAGAGGAAGGGCCTGTTATCTCTGATTAATTTTGATGTATAGGCTGAGGATGAGACAATGGCATTGACCTGTCGATTTAGTGCATGGGCTGAGTCAATGTAAACCCGTAGGGTTTTTATTTCGTTTGCGACAGTGATGGTGTTTGGATGAATTGTATTGATTCAAGAGGTTGTTTAGTCTGGATTTTTTACCGATTAGAATTAGCTCGGTCTTGTCATCGATGAGGCATAATTCCTTTTGTGCATTATAGGCCTGGATAGCGAGATAGATTTTGTTGAGATTTTTTGTATCAGTGTCACAGCATCGTGTGATGGGTATAAGTATTTGATTATCATCCGCATAGCTTATATACATGATGCCCATATTGTCAAGTTTGTCAAATAAAAGCTTTGTAAAAGCATTGTACAAGGTAGGGGACGCTCAGAAGCCTTGTGGTATGCCGCAGGTCACGAAAACAGGGGGGACTGCTGAAGTATTGGAGAAGACCCTCATGGTCCGGTTCAAGAGAAAGGATTCAATTCATTTGATTGCTTCAGGGGAGAAAAGGACAGCCGTTTCGAGATGTTGCCAAAGGATTCTGTGAATGACCAAATCGAAGGATGCATATAGGTCTAGTAGGAAGAGGATGCATAGATCTCCTTTGTCCTTGAATTGGTCCATTTGTGTTTTTAAATCCAGGAGCGCTGTGTCAGTTCCGTGACTGGGTCTGAACCCAGATTGTCTTAGCCCTAGGAGCTTGCTAAATTCAGTGAATTTTTGGATCTGCAGATATGCTCCACAGACAAGAATTTTTAAAAGAAAGGGAACTCTACTGATAGGTTGGAAGTTTATAGGAATATTTGGGTCCAGAGTGGGTTTTTTTAAGAGAGGAAGTGATTGTTTAAGTAATCTCTTAGCATGTGGATCTTAAGAGATGTCACCGCTAAGAATGATCCCTGTATGCTTTACTATGAAAGAGATATAAATATTTCTGAATACCGGATGGGGCGGACTGGGAATAATTTAGTCAGTTTAAGCAAATTCCCTATGTTGAGGAGAATGTGCAATAATTGGAGAAAAGGAATCAGAGGCATCCTGATAGATCTCTGCTTGTGCATGCAGAAGTAACAGTAGGATCCATCTGCTTGAGCAGATTCTCACGAACAGTCATTTGAAATATTATCCCATTTTCTATCCTCCCAGTTCAGCAGTGCCTGAACTCACTGTGATGCTGGAAATGCATCGGAGGGACCAGGGACGTCATTTGACCAAAATGCCAGGGGTAGCGGAAGTGACATCACACGACCCTTGACCCCTGATGACATCACAAGAAGTGATGTCCTTTCACCCCGCCCGAAGTGATATCGATGGGAAGCAATGGAACATGACCTTTCACCCGTTGACAAAACTGGAAGCGGCATCACATAGCATTGTACACTATGAAAAATATGGTTACGATATCACTATAATGTGATGTACATTTCATACACGAATGGATCGCCGTATGTATCGTTAAGATTAGTGTATATAGGCCCATATTACCAAATTACTGTGAATGCAAGCAGACGTCCATGACCAAATGATAATGTGTTATTATATAGCACTGACGTTTAGGTGCTTTATATAGAAAAAATGTACACCCAATATCACCCAACCTGTGTTTGTACTCATTTATGGACCTCAGAAGGATGAAAGGCTGAGTTGAGGCGTTTAAGAACAGACTGAATCAGTGACTCGCCCCCCAAAGTGTGCCTGAAATAAATCTTTGATAAGTCTAGCAATTATTGTATAGAATTCCAGAAAGACACATTATTTGGTATTCCTATTCTTTTTTTTTTAGGTTCAGTGCTGAAAGTGTTAGACTTGTGGCACTCCTGTTCTTATTTTTTCTTCTTTATTTTAAAGGGGCCTGAACAAGAAAGCCAGCCACTGCAAGAGTAAAGAGCCACATGGTGCTGGCCAGAGTCCAGGAGCTTGCATTACCGAAAAAAACAAAATAAAAACAAAAAAAACATTTTTCGTTTTTTTTAAGACAGAGGTCGCAAGGGAGCCCTCAGAGGTCGCATTTGCGACCTCTGGTGACCCCTAAATGACGTCCCTGGGAGAGACGGGGCCTCTGTATCCTTGTCCTGTACTGCCTTTTATCGTGTGTTCTGTCGTGTTTTGCCCCGCAGTTCATGTGGGACTCCTGGCGGTGCATCTCTCTCTTTTGGTTTTGGTGAACGGACCCATGGGATACCCTTATGACACCCATGGGTAGGGGTACAACCCTGTGCCCCTAGTCTATGTTTTTGGGCACCTGTGTGTGGCCCACAGAGCAGGGTATGGGCTGGTGGCAGCTCCGTGCTGAATTGACTGGTGCCCTGGGCTTCCTCCATTTTGGGATGCCCAGGCCCTGTCATTGGAATCAGTAGATTCCTGATGGAAACAAGATGGCCCCCGTGGCCTCTTGCCTTCCACCGCCTGTTACCTTGATCTTCCTGAAGTCCCGGGAAGCCCTGACTCTGTCCCTTCCCCCTGACTGGCTGTTGGGCGGAAGTTCCATATATGGTAGTGCGGGGAAGTGCTGACCAGACTGGCTGGAGCCTTCCCAACGACCGTATCTTGTGGGTACGCCTGTGAATGGGACCTGGGTGAATGTAGTGTGTGACAAATACGCATTCTGTGTTGTGGATGTCTAGTATCTGGTGTTTTACACAAAGACTGAGGCAGCCCTGCCCGAAACTGGTATGAATGCAGTGTGGAGTGTTGAATGGCTGGGTATGTGTCCCAATACACATAACTTGTTGTGAGTGTCTGGAGAGAAGTGAATGGCCTGAATGCACTATGCACCTGATTGGCTGCCTGCCTGCATGAATGCCCTTCTGACCGATTGGTTGCCTGAGTGTGGCCCAGCAGAATGAATGGGAGACCAACTAGTATATCTGGGGGCCTCTCACTGCTAGAATTCGTGTCCAGAAGCTGAAGTCCACTATGACGAGTAACTGGAGTAAACCTGAAGCTTAACCTTGATGCCCTGCTGGAAGAGAAGAATTGTTGTTGCTCTCCTTCACAATCTGGAAGCTGCTGTGTCTCCAAGGACTGACCCAGAGAGGACCTGGTAAGGCGCCCTCTTCCCGAACTACGAGGGACCATCGTGCACCAGCTGATCTTTGCCAAAGCTCCCTGGTAGACAGACCTTCGACAGAGAAGGCCTGACTGTCGACATGCCGAGGAGCATCCGCAGATGGGTTTCCCGCCACCCGAAGACCGCAGAGACGCCGACGACTCAACGCCCATCCTTGGCCAAAGTTCTTCAAACTCTTTGCGGTCCAGAACTATTGACACTGAGGTGCTCTGCACGCCTCTTCCTTGCAGGACGTTTACGCTTCCCCGTCAACTGCCACTTCACCGTCGTAGCTCACCCTGTTCTCTGTTGGAGGTTCGACAACCCATGACTCCTGCCTTAAAGGTAGGACACTCAAGAAGGGCCGTCGATTCCCCGACGAGGAACGCTACAATGCCAGGTACTTTGGGGTTGCAGAACTATTAGAAACTCTCGTGTGAACAATATACGGACTGGGCTTGTGATATATCTGTATTCTACAGGTTGCCCAGGTGGGGGGATTTCCACACAGAACTGTGTCTAGGTATCGGGGCCAGTATTCTGCCAATTGTTCCAACTAACTGCTTTCCTCTTACCTCTATGGTTAGTTTCCTTTATGAACTGATTTGTGTGACATTTAACCATACAGTTGATGCACTTTAATGAGATCTAATAGAAATTGTGGTACCACGTAGAACTGTATATTTGCCATTACAGATAACTGAATACAAAGTGAGTTATCGTGATATTGTACATAACCTTGAATATTAATGATATAAAGACTGTGTTTTAACTAATACAGTGTGCGGACATTCCTTTGTGGGTGCTTGGGGACTACACTGTACTTAAGAACCAGCCTGCATCACCTCCTGAGAAGCTAGGCCTTGATTGCTCGTCCATTGCTACCACAATAGAGAATCTTGGCTGGGATCCTCTGTGCCTCTCCTCTACCATATAGAGACAGAAGTACAGACACCCCCCTCCGGAATTTAAACTCACTCCTTCCCTACCAGCTGATTAATCCCTGGAGGTATTGCAATCTCAGCATTGAATGTTAGCTTTACCAGCATCCTTGGAATAGCTATTGCAGCAATGGAATCAACAGCACCCCCCAATGTGAGTAGATTGCAAGTCAGTGAAATGTGAAACAATGCATTTCCCCCTTTATTCCACCAAGCCCTTCGACCGATGACCTGACATTCAGGTGATTTGTTGCTGGTGATCCTGTGATCTCAGACTCAAAGAACAGACGCACTAGCTTTCTTAGAGCCTCATAGCAGCACAGAGATCAATAAAGGTAAAGTGAGAGAGCTGATCCACACATTGATATCTGAGATTTATTAACCCTCATTCACACCCAGGGAAGGGCATTCAGCCAATCAGGTGGCTGGAAACACAGGTGAGAACACACAGTGTACGCCGTGATTTCCAGCCACCGAAGACTTTTCCCCTGGAGGCAACATCTAAATTATGGAGAGGCAACATAGAGCCTCTACCTGTTGCCTCCCCCAAACCCCCATCCTCCGCCCACGCCTCCTAGACATCCCACACCCTTTCCCCACACCTTTCTCCCTCCCCACTTACCAGCTGAATCAGAGGTATGTGCTCAGGTCTCGGCGCTCCTCCTACCTGCAGCCAGGCATCCATAGAAATAGAAAAGCAACTGAGTCCCCCTCGCATTTTAAAAATAAATATTTTCAAACTATGATGAACCCCGGGGTGTGACTACAATCACCCCCACTGTGTACAGAGCCAGTAACAGCCCTGAACCCTCACCTGAAATCTCTGCTTCTCTCAGGCCTACCTAGACTTCGGCTGGTGGGCCATTATCAGCCCTGTAGGCCCCCGCATACCCTCTAATCATAGGTGATTGCTATATTTTTTACCTATGCAGATGCTCCTTTGCACACCCTTTCCTGCCAGATGATTATTTGTGGAATTATTTTGAACTCAGAATCTAAAACCAGATTCCCCACCCTTCTTCATTATAAACATTTTATTGAATACTTGCCAAATGAAACCATACATTGCAATGCAAATATCAAGATTCAGGATCCAATATCAGTATCCCAAACATTTAATAACGAAGAAACAGCAACAGTAATAGATACCAGAGTTAAGAACCAGGAACATTATGGTGTAAGAGAATATAAGTAGATTCAACGCAGTCCAATGGCTACATTCTTAGCAGATAAGATTCAGTAGATCCAGTAGTTAATTTACAGAATAGGTTGCAGGACATGACAAGGAGCAGACATAAGGAATAAATGAAGTGAGAAGAGTCACCTGTTAGTACCCTCCAGACATTACTGGCTACATGATATTCGGACAACCCACCCCTTCACCTGGATTTCAGCAAAAATGAAAATGTGTGGGTGGTTTTGTGGCTTTGCGTATGTTCAGTATACAATTCCACACCGTTTCACCAATCTGCATTGGGTTTTGCACAATCACTTGTTAGGGGCCTCCGGACATTACTGCCCACATGACATTTGGACACCCCACCCCTTTCCCTGGATTACAGCAAAAGTCCAAATTTGTTTGTGAGTTTGTGGCTTGCCGAATATTTGTTCCTTATATAAATCCACACCTTTTCACCAATCTGCACCAAATTTTGCACAGTTACCTGTACCTATGAGGAAATGAAAGCCTGGGCAACGCCGGGTGCAATAGCTGCCCTGAGGTTATGGTAAATTGCTCAGCTTGTAGAAAGAGCACTTTTTGGGCAGCTTATAACTCTGCCCCCGGACGAATCCTCACAAACTTTTGCCCAAAATGTATATGGCCACCCTGGAAAGATTCTGCAAAATTTGGTCTGGTGTCGTTATGGTGGGGCTATGTGTGGAGTCCCAAAATGTGTGAAAATCCTCATAGACGCAATGGAAAAAAGATTTTGCTCACATCTACAGCCCAAACCGCTAGTCAGATTTTCACCAAATGTGTACCAGGAGTGGCAGCTTGCTCCAGAGAGCGTCCTTTTGTACATTTCTTGTAAATCTGTCCAGTAGTTTTTTAAAACATGACCAAAAAGTAGGTTTAAAAAAATGAGTGATATCTAGGTCTGGTCCACTGACTCTCTTCCCAATTTGGAGTCCACGGACACGTCTGGGTGAATCAGGAGGTGGCATGATGTCCGCAGACACTGTGTGTGCCCGCTGATAGGATGGTGAAAAACGTGAGATGTGTCATATTTTTTAAACGGTCGCCATGTTGGATCTGCAGACAGTGGCTGGTGACCGCGGGTAGCACAGTGGGGAAAAAGTTTGTAAAACACACTCGGGGTTATTTGGTGGCCGTAAGCGGCCCTGCAAAGGGTGGCAGGGTAGAATGAAGATGATATGAAGCTGTTTTTATAGGTGAAAAGGGGGTGCACAGGTGCTGCCTACTCGACCAACACCACAGTAGTCTGTGGACAACGCTGTGAAGAAACAGTTTGGAAAACACATTTCAAGTTATTTGGTGGCTGAAAGAGGGACTGGAAAGGGTGGGGTGGTGGAATAAAGTTGATATGGAGCTGTTTTTTCTACATAAAAAAATGGTTTGCAGATGCCCCCGAGTTGTGATCAATTTGAGTTTTGTTATTTGAAGGTATATTGTACGTACTTGCTATATGGTTTAAATATATTGTGTTGGTTGTGGCCAGGGGCTAGATTCTTGGGGCATGGCCATAGGCCATGCCCCAAAGAATCTTGCCACTGGCCACACACACTATAGTAATATGTGTATAGTAATTATAGGTATTGTAGGGGGATTATACAGTATTTGTAATATGATGGAATGATATAATTGAAGTGTTTATGGAATTTATGATTGTAGTACAATGGAGGATAGTGCTTCTTGATGTCTCCTCCGCCTTTCCCACAGTCAACCATTGTATCCTCATTAAACGGTTACATGATACCTTTAGCATGATTTACTGGCCACTGAACTGGATGACCTGTTTTTCTCACTAACCGTGCTTTCCAGCTGCAACTGTGCCGTTTGTACTCCACCACCTTAATGTGTACCTGCACATTACCCAAAGGTTCTATCCTATGATTGTGGTTCTTCAATATCTATTTCCTCCCTCTGGCTCATCTGATGGCCTTCTTATTTTCTCATTTCTAGTGTTATGTTGATGACACACAGCTTTCCTTAAACTTCACTCAACTATTTTCTTCACGTATTCTATCCCTGATTGTTTGACTGCCATTTAAGAATTTTGTGCGGCTAAGAATCTCTGTCTCAATGCCAGTAAGACAGACATCTTTTTTATTGTGACACTTGTGCCCTATTTTTCTCCTAACCTCTGGCTGCCCTCTTTGGACCCTCTACTCACACCAACCTATGAGGCGAAAAACCTTGGGGTCATCTTTAGGTTCTCTCTCTCCTTTAGTTATTACTTTTTGAAGCTTGTAAAGAAAGCCCACTGTAAGCTTTGCTTCCTTATAAGCATTCTACCTTTACTCACCTTCCCGGGAGCTGAATGTCTCTTGAGCCCTGGTCTTCTGTAGGCTGGAATACTGCAACAACCTCTTCCTTAACCTGCACATTTGTTGTCTACGCCCCCTTCAGCTAATCTAAATTAGGGCTGCATGGCATATTTTTGGCCTGAACCCCAGGGGTCGTATCACTGCAGCCCTAAAATGTGTGCATTGGCTCCTGGTGGTTGCAAGGATGAAATTCAAGATCTGTATCATTGTCAAGGCTTTTTGGGACTGAGACTACAATATCTCCAACTTTGTCTCCCTAAATACTGCCCTGTTAGAGCTCTCTGTTCTTGTAACTTCATTATCTGCTTGTCAAATGCTTTTTGAAACAGAGAGTTGGAGGCATGTCTCTCTCTTTGGCCTGTGCCAATGTTTGGAACAGCCTTCAAACTCCTCTTATACTTTCCTATGGACTCCCTTAAGTATTGGAAACTTTTAAAAACTCTACTTACCTTTTCCTGTTTTATTTAATCCCAGGCCTGCTAACTCAGAACCACTGCCACTGAGACTGCTGGTCTGGTCCCTCATGAACATCACAGGTTCCAGGCCCTATATCTAGTTGATACCAGTACACCTCCTACCCCTTCAGTACTGCCCTTGGTGATCTACTACCTGGCTGTTGTGTATCTTACCCTTGGGACTCCTCTGCCCCAGCAGTTAGCCAATGGCATCCCACCTTGGTATCTGTTGGCGCTTGGCTTCTGTGCTCCTATCAGCACTTGTCAATCCCTACTCCCCTTTCCATTAATGCACTTCTCTTACTGCACAATACATATGTGCATTTATAGCAGCAGTGTGTACAGTCTTTTGGTATAAGCATGGAAAATATAGATGCAAAAGATTTCTAGAACATTCTTAAGTGGCATTTGGTGTGGTAGTTTAATATGGTGATAGGGTTATATGTAAGGTTTTCTGAACGGATTGATGGATAGATGTGTGACTGTTTGAAAGCAGGCAATGAGGAAGTGTTACAAACATAACTGTAAAAAGGGTAGAAGGGCTGTCTTGTGCGATGGTGTGCACATGCAATCCAGGTTTACTAATGATGCATGGCCTGGAGGAGGGCTGCAGGGACACCGGATAGTCATTAAGGTCCATGGGTTATAGTCCTTATTGCATGCTAGAGAAAACAATAGTTTCTTTGCTCTTTTCTTTTTCTCTAGCATAAAAGTGTCCATAGTTGAACTACTTTACTGAAAAATGTAAAGTAAATAGAGTCTCTAAGCTTCTTTTTTACTTCTATTTTCTAACTGTGAACGGTGGTTCCTAAAGGAACCTTTATTTTTTGGTGTTTTTGGAATCTGTTTATTTATTTTTTGCAGGAGAGGCCAGGAAGTAATTTGGGGAGGGAAATAAGGGAAGGGGTACCAACTATAGATATAGAGGGGCAGGTGAACAGGGGAAGATGTTGGGCGTGCGTTAAATCTAAGGTAGGGGGAAGTATGTCTCATGCTTCTTGATTACAGCATTGAAAGCAATTCAAAACTGCTCCCCCCTGCAGAGTGTTGTGTTGCAGTATACACAGAGTACTGTTGTCTTGGAAAGATATGGATCAACAGCCTCTTTTATAGCTTGCGAGGTACGTGGTGGGATTTTGTGCCTCACAGGATTAGCCTGTGTGGTGGCAGTATTGGTTGAGAAAGATGAGGTAGAGGAAGACAGCCAACTACTTCCTGAGAAAGGAACAGATTTTCTCAGAGAATCCCAGTGGTTGGATTTGGTGTGACATTGCATGAAGAAGGTCCCGTAGGAGTACTGCCCAGGTTGTCAGCGACATCAGTGCATTTGACTCAGTAGCCCTAGCCTTTGGTACACCCCCAATGGTGGCAAATAACAGTCACACCCATGATTTTCTCTGGGTGCTGATGGTAGGCATTTCCTCTATCTCACCTTCCTGGTCCTCTCAATTATTTTCTGCCTCATTGCACTTTTTCTGTTGTCTAGACCCTGGTGGTGGTTTTGGTGATGGTGGCTCCTGGTGAGGAGGAATGGCCATGGCTGATGCCATTTTTGAAGTTAAATAGCAGTTGTGCTAATATTCTTCCAAGCATGTGTTCTCTCCTGGATTGCAGATGGAAAATTAGTAACAATAGGTCTAGGAACTGTGCTACGGTACATTCTCAGCTTGAAACTTCCTCAATCAGCTGAAAATGCAGTTTCAAACTGTTAGCGAAGCACAGACCCATTTGTGAAGCACAGACCTGTTCGCGAAGCCAACACTCATTTGTGAACTGGTCATCAGAAAGCGTGGAAAGTTTATAGAAGTGTTAAAAATGTTGCTAGAATGTGGGAAATGGCCCAATTTTAAGGTGCAACTTTCTAGATCATCTGAAAATGCTGCTCTATTGGGGTAAGTAAAATATTACGAAGTTGTAGCAAATTAGGGTGCACTGGTAATAACCCTATGAAATTCAGTGAAAAAACATTTTAAAGGGGCGTTATGGTTACGTTGCACTAATAAAACCCTATAAATTCAGTGAAAAAACTTTGTTAATGGGACGTTATGGTTAAGTTGCATTAATAAAAACCTATGAAATTCATTGAAAAAACGTTGTTAAGTTGACGTTATGGTTACAAGTAAAACTGAAAATCCCCAGACATTTGCCAGTTATGGTAAACTAAGCAACCATAACTCAATCCACCACCATGCACTGCTAACACTAACACCCAGGACATCAAAGAGGACATCACAAATGTAATTTATGACATCACTGATGACATCACATATTAAATTAATATACAGTAAACAGCTGCACATGCATCATATCATTACTTTCATTTGTAGTAGTTTGGTAAAAGGTGATATCTGAATTGTAATTATACAATATTTTACAAATATGTTTACTTTCTTTTAATAGCAACAAAGTAAAACATGTACATGGATCACAATGCTCCTTTTTGTGCCAACTGTATGTAAAACATGTTCACTATAAGATATATACATGCAAAAATATATTAGTTGAAATGAATAGAGACAATGTTGAACCTTATTTATTTAATAGATTTTAAAATAAACATTTGTAAGAAACATCTGTACACGTATCATTCTCTAAATGACGTTAGAGGTGCTTTAAAACAAGGAACAAGTATGTTTTAGTATATATTTTAAAATGTCCACACATGGGTATTGTAAAAAGTGATTACTCTACATTTATATATGTAAAGAAAAGAAATGAAGTTTTAAAATTCAACATTTGCTTGAAAACATATACTTAGATGTATATTTATTTCTGTGTGTCCTTTGTTAGTGATTAACATGTTAAATTGAAATAAAACACATAGTGTAGTAAAAGTAATCTTTAAATAGTATCCAATTGTGTGTATTTCTAACTGTAGATCTCACAATATATTTTTTAATATATTAGCTTAATGAACTGTACATTATATTTTCAGCTAAATACAATCCAACTCCATATATTATAATAATAATAATAATATCTTTAATGTGTTTTAGTTTAAATAATAAACTTTACACATATACATTTTAATAACATTCAAACTGAAATATACAATATAATGCAATAAAAAGATTAAACATTATCCAAAACAATATAAAAAAAAATGTTTTAAGAATCTACAAATAGGTCAATACAGTACGATAATACTCGAGTATAGTTCATTCATTGTCTCTTATGTTATTAACAATTTAAAATACACGTAATGTTCTTTCTAATCCAGTAAACATAACATATTAAATAGTAGGGTCTGGCCTCCTTAAAACAGACTCCATTTCCCTATGAAACCCAGGTCTAGCCGAAGACTAACTTTCCTCATATAGATATGTCCAGTTTGTCTTCCACTCTTAGCCAAATAGAGTATAATGCGGTTAGCAAACATATACTATTAGTGTTAACACAGTAGTTCCAAAACAACATGCTCCCTATGGTTTCCCAATTGTGCACATACTTTCCCAAGTAAAATTTTATATCATCGTTCATAACCTGGCATTCAGTGAGCACATGCTTGGCTGTCTCGAGGATTTCCTGATTCTTACAGAGACGGCAATAGCGTTGTTCTCTGGGGATCTTATCTATTACACCCTTGGTCGTCATTGTGGGGAGGTATTCTATTCTCAGTAATAATATAAACCTTCTGAGCCTATGGGACGGACAGATCATCAGATATTTCTGTGGTTTCTTGAACGTAAATAACCTGTTTTGCACAAATGAATACCTTTTTAATTTACGAAGATGTTCGTAGTTCTCAAGCCAGTCCCAAAGCTCTACCCGTCTCCCCATGCAAGCCTGCATAGCCTCCGAGTAGATCCCTTCATGTTGTTTCCAACAGATTTCACTGAGCAATTGTTCCATTTGTTTTTTAAATTCACTAATGGTATGTTCTTAATTATTACTCAGGGCAAATGTCGTTAATAGGGCATTGCCCGTATCATTCATCATTTTTAGGTAAATCCCGGCTCTCTTCCTTAGTATCTGTGCTTTTAATGATATTAGTCCCAGCTCTAGTCTTAGCAGAGACATAGGGATACATGCGGAAGTCCCAATATCTTTCTCCAAAACTTTCCCTCGATGATTTGTAACCAATTTAAGTCCATCTTAGTCAGGGATTCCAGGCCATATATCATCATGGGCGCTACTAATACTTGTATATACAGATGCCGAGTACCCCATAAGGTAAAACCACCCTGTTTAGTTGTAAAATTTTTAAATAGAGCCGTAACTTGTGCTGCTCTTATTTTTCGGTTGCGTTAACATATATAATAGTCACCTCTGGGTTCAAATTCTATCCCTAGATATTTATATTCCGGCACATAAGAGATTACGACACTATCGATGCGGAGCGAGACACGAGCGGATCTCTTACTTGTGTATCTCATCACGTGTGTTTTCTCAACATTGATAGTGAGCCCATTTTGTTCAGAGTAATCCCAGAGGGCTGAGGCTGATCTACGTAGGCCACTGATTGTGTGATCAAAGATCACCAAATCATCAGCATATGCAAGCACAGAGCAGGGGGTTTTGCCAATACTTGGTGGGCAGTTCTTTACCAGGGCAATAGTCGCAGGGATGTCGTGTACGTATAAGTTAAATACTAAGGGGGCAGTCACACATCCCTGTTTAACCCCTCTATTCTGTTCAACTTCATTCGACATATGGCCTCTGTGATCTAATTTTAGTTTCACCTTGGTATTCTGATGTAAAAGTCTAAGTTAGTATAATAGGTCATCTGGGCAACCGAGTTTTTGTAGCTTCAGCCAGAGTTTTTCTCGGGGAATGGAATCAAATGCTGCTTTAAAATCTATATATAGTGCATATAGGGGAGGTTGTCCACTTTGTAGGGCTCTAGTACGCATATAGTCCATAACCAAAAGGTTATGGAAAGTAGAATAATCTTGCCTAACGCCACATTGGAATTTACATAGGATATTAGCCCGCTCAACCCAAAGCTGAAGTTTTTTTAGTAAGAGAGAGGCGAATATTTTACTTGTGCTATCCAGCATAGAAAGTAATCTATAATTGTTCGGGTCCATTCGATTGCCTTTTTTATATATAGGTATTAAGATGGCTGATTGCCAAGAGCAAGGGACTTTCCCTTCCCTCAGAATCTTCGAGAACAGTATGTTCATTAGAGTGGCCCAGAAGTCCGGATTACTCTTAATTACGATTTTAGCAATTTAATTGTAGTAAGAATAGAATCCTAGGAGATATCTATCGTGGGCTCAGTTGGTATATTGCCCAGTGGGATTGTCTCCACGTTTCTGCACACCAGATTGCGAATTTCCAGGAACCTGGTCCATTCATCACTGGAAATGGGATTAACTATTTGCCGAGTTTTGTTCCCTCTGGCTTCATTAAGAAGTGCCCATATGCTTCGAGTTTTACGAGCGCAGATAGTCTGCACTAACCTTTGCCAGGATTTATTTCTGTCGGAGTTTTTTTTTGCCTTAATAATGGCCCTGTATTTATTCTTCAATTTCTTAGAAATAATATTATAATTGTTCCAGGTTGAGCTAGAGAGCTTAGCTCTTCTTAATTGAGCCCTCAAAGTTCTTTTAGCATCACGGATGAATCTATCGTAAGTGGGCAATTTTTCCTGTTCACTTATCATAGTTCTAGCCGGAGTAGTAGCATACTTGTCAGAGAACAGGTGGATCCAATTCTCGACTCCATCAATGGACATCATCTTAAGTTCTTCCAGGTTGGGATAACAGTATTTATGTATGGCTTCGTCAGCACTTAACACATTCTTATCTGACCATCGTATACATGTCCCGGCATGATTAACTTTTAGGTCACCTATATAGCTCAACTGAGTATGTGCTACATGTAAGTCAAGAAAACATGCCATAATAGCATGGTCGCTCCAATTGTTTGGAATTACTATCATATCGTCCACATGGAGCATCATACTAGATGAAACAAAAATATAATCCAGGGTACTGCTCACGGAGCCATTGCTCCATGTATGTCTGCCAGGATGATCACTTTTAGTGCGGCCGTTTACCATCGCAAAGTCCCAGTTATAGAAAAAGTGCTCCCAATCTAGACCTTCACCCTCTATTTTATTATGTTCCATAACACATTTTTCATACAGCTTTGGGTTGGCCGTTTTCCATTCTCCCCCCAACATATGGGTGTTAAAATCTCCAACTACACAGATATCTACATTCCCTTCAATGGTTGACCAGCTGGCTAATAGCACATGTAACGCTTCCTGTAGGGACTCTCGACATGCTGCCCCCGGTGGATTGTATAAACACACAACCAAATACTTTACAATAGGCTTCCTGTCTTTATATACTATCTCGACGGCCACCATTTGATCATCTTGCCTCCCATCAATCCTTGTTGACCCTAGCCAATTAGCAACACCAATCCATAGCCCCCCAAAGGGCCGTCCTCTAACACCTCGTTTAGCATAAACCTGGTATCCCTTATACCCATCCAAAAATAAGGGGTTCATTGCAAATGTTTCTTGTAGACAAATACAGTTATAGCGAGATAATTGGGCAATTGAACCCGCTTCATTTAAGAGATGGGAAAAACCCCTGCAATTCCATGATGCCAGCGTTAATTTTCAGTGGTCAAATTCAACCTTAGATAAAGCCTCCGTCAACCATTTCAATACAGATTGGATCTCGATCTTGTCCATCTTTTTTCCACTTTGCAAATTGGGACAGGCATTTGCTAGACTGTCTGTAACATTTTCAGTCTTTGGACAACAGGGCTCATTGTATTTCAGTTCAGCATCAACCTCAATATCCACTGTTTTCAATTATTTTTTATATGTCCTTAACAATTGGGCAGTAGATATGAATTTACAATGCAGAGCTGAAACCTTAGGATATGATCCTGTCAAGGGCTCAAGAAATTGAAAGTCTTCTGATTGCAATACTCTCAATTGAGGAACAGAGAACAGTCTCTTCAAGAATTCAGAACGTGAGAGCCAGGCGCTTTTGTCAGTTTGATATAAATTTTTGATAATGCAAGTGCGATTTCCCCATACTACATCGTTCTCTTTTATAGTATCTATATCAATAAGAGCTGAATTGTGGGGACTACCATGTTCACTCGCTATCTTAAGCGCCTTCTCTGTGATAACATCGTCATCAGGTATGGTTTCAGTTATTGAATTTTCAAGTTCCATTACCCCGTCAGCAATTTCTACGTTCTCTGCAATCAGCCAACTCATTAAGCGGCCATTTCCTATAGTCCTTCGTTTCTTCGCCCGGGCGGCTCTTTTTTTTGCTTTTTTAGAGCGATGGGTAGGCTTATCCGTCACTGATGTGGGAGACCCGTGGCTACTTGATCTAACCTCACCAGTTGCTTGCTTAGCCACCCTATGCTGCTTGCGAGTAGATGGTGTATTTGCTGTTATAGCAATATTGGGATCAGGGAGTTGGCATTCATGCAATTCATTTGCTATTAAGATGGCTTCGGATAAATTACCATCTGCCTCTTCAACCAGATTCCGTCTCTGCTCGTTGACACTCATCAATGTATTTGTATTTGCCAATATGCGTCCCGACATCTGCAATAATATTTTTAGTGCAAACTGCAGGGATGCCACAGAAGCTTGTAATTCGGCAATTTCTGGCAAGTCAGAGTAATTCCTGCTGGCCTTCTCTGTTTCCCTGTCCAAGGATGTATCTATGACTAGGTTAGGTGATGTAGATAGTCTCTCCAGTGTCCCAGCTTGATGGACTATTTTATCACTGACTTTGGTCTGACTCTCTGTCACAGGAAGATCAGTGTTCTCCGAGGGGACTACTGTCTGAGGAGTCATGCCCCTCTGTATGTTTAAGCATAAGTCCAATAGGGAATTATTGTCGATATCTTCAAAATTAATCGAACTACCAAGATTAGAAGTGTTGATCACTGGTTCCAAAGGTGTCTCGAGGGCTGTAGAATTGACCTCAACTGGTAAATTTAAAGGAAAAAAGCCTGTAATCTTTCCTTGGTCTATGGGAATTGCCTTCTTGCCTTTGTTCCTCTTATTTTTGGATTCTTCCATTATGGGCATCATAGCTGGTTCCTGTTGTTTCTTCCTTAGATTGTATTTGGATATGGCAGATTTTTTAGAGGGAGCCATCCGCACTATTCTGAAGCCCACAGGCTAAATTAATCCACTTATGTAGATAATGGGAAAATCCCCCCCGACTCCTTTGAAATCGATGGCTTAGGTTGCCATTAAAGTCTCCCCAATCCAGCAAATTTATAGGGAGAAGGTCACAGACGGTATAGATGACAATGGTGACTGGTGCACCCAATGTGCTCGCTTTTATTACAATCAGGCAGGCCACCCCCACTACTAAAATCAGAAAGAGGTAGCAAGCCGCGATCAAAGAGGTATCCGATTCACACTTTAGCACCACCAACTCTTGGGTACACCCGGAAATTCACCCTAAAAGCTTGATGGAAGTGCACCAGAAAACGGTTCAAGGCGCATCCACTAATTGATGGCCAGGTTCGCCAGCAATCACTACACACCTTTGCCGCTCACGGTGCACAGTCACTATATCGCAGTATATTCACCAATAGCAACAGCAATGTTGCGTTACGCGGCAGCGAGGCTTTACTTACAGGACCGAAGACCGACCTGACCGCCGCCCTCAGGTACTGAGCTGCTCGTGAGCATTACCAGTAGCAAGTCAGATATCGAGGGACCGCCTCTTCTTCCTCCAGCTCACGGCGGCCGTCCTCACCCGCACCTCGCCGCGCCGCAGCACTTAGATGGAAAGGGGGGCCAGAAGAAGAGATAGCACAGAGTCACTGCGCACAAGCACACTCTGTCAATCTTGCCACGGAGCCACACTACTCGGCTCGGCTCGCTCGCCCAACCGACATCCACTTCCGAGGCGCGTTAACAGAGTAAAGGACCCAGCCTCAAGCCGCGCCTCACGTGATACACAAGACGCACTACACGTCTCCTCCGAGAGGCCGCCTCCGAAGCAGTCGGGCGTTAAACGTTCTGTACTGAACGCATTCACGGAAGCCTCAATGCCTTCTGAATATATTATATATGTAATCTTTTATACAACAATCAGTATCATTTGAAATTATTATTTCTATAATCATAGCTTTTATTAGGTATTAGCTTTTATTAGGTAAATCATAAATAATGTTATGTCTCATGTAAGTAGTGAAGTCACATATGATGTTAATAGTGTTATCGACACTGGTGTCCAAAGTGATTTCACCTGTGATGTCATCATTGTGTTACTAGGCTGCGCAACAGGGGGTGCAAGGTTAAGGTGGATTTAGCTGAATTTCAATGGTTTTGTTGCATAAAGTTTCTCACCTTAACGTCCCTGCAACTAAAGTTTTTTCCCAGAATATATTATAAATGTACACACAAAATGATCTTCGGATATTTGTAAACTGAGAACTGAACATAGGTACAGCCAATCCTACCCTAAGAACCCAGTTCAAAAGTAACATTTTGTTTGAATTCAGTGTGAATTATGTGTTTAGTGATTCAAGTATCCTTTTATCACAGACATAATTGTCAAACATACATTTCTGTGTTCATACTTAGCTTCCCAAAATGCTCTTTTCTGTTTTATGCCAAGCATGCTGGAATCCATACTGCCGTTTGCCCTCTTCCCCTTTCACATAGGGGTATTTTGAAAGAGTAAAATAGGAATGGACCAGACGGCCCATCTTCGAATAATAACCAATCAGACAATAATGTATATGGTTATTCTAGGTTTGATCATGTAAGGCAAGTATAACAATTTTATTATAGCTACAATGTTCATTGTAAGCAAGCCTTTGAACTTTCAATATTTTAAAACCCTGCCTTTTATAATATTAGTACAATTAAATAATGTCCCATTTGAATAGCTTTTCATAATACTAGCTTTTTGTATTATTATTTTTTATAGTTCATTACAAACTTTTAAAATATAAATTCAACAGTTCCATTTTAAATATCATCTAATCAATCACATTAAACAAAGGGCCAAAGAAGAGAAAAATCAAGCAAGGCATCTATCACCATTCCATAGATGATAAGACAAGTGAGGGGAAGACCACATGTTCATCAAGCTCCTCTCTAGTCCTTTGTTTATCTCTTCCATCTCGATTTTGATCACATTATGATCACTATGTAACGTTGACACAACTTTTAAGCTTTGGATTTTTTCTCTTAGATTTTACGAGACATAGAAATAGTCTAGAATGGAGTAAGACTTGTCTCGGCACCATGTTGGTTTAAGTGGAATGTCTCCCTCAATATTACCATTTAGCACATACATGTTTCGGTAATCAATTTCTTCTTGCCAAGCGGCTTTAATTTGATCTGGAACCTTTGCTCTCCCAGCAGACAGATCTTTCTTGCCTTCAGTTTGATCAAACAATTTCATATTCAGATCACTGCACAATATTATTTGCGGTTGTTCACCATTTAATAGGATTACATCTATTGTTTCTACAATTAGGGCTAGATATTCCCACTCATTGACTGCTTCGTGTTGCCAATAGATATTGATCACATAGAAATCTACTTGATCATTAGGCTCTTTCTGAAGTCTTCCAATATCCACTTGTTGAATATATGGAGAATGGTTGGCAGTCTTTAGGATCCTTAGACCATATTCTAGTTTCAACATAGTCAGCAATCTGGCCTTTGGTCGTCCTTTAGAATTTTTTATAGCTGGGTTCAAAACAATTTCAAAACCATCAATAGTTGGACAATCGACCAGCCAGGTTTCCTGTAAGAAGATGATGGCCAAGTCTTTCAGAATCGTTGGGTTGTTATTAAAGAGGTGAGTGAAACCTCTTGTATTCGACGAGCCCATCTGATGCGATTTTGTCTGTTTATTTTCCTGGCGTTAACTATTATTTGTTTTATTTAGGCTTCTTGCCAGCCATGTCCAATTTTCACGAGAATTTGCCTCCTTCTCTTCCTCATCTTCTCCATTGAACGTTGCCATATTTTCTTCCTGGCATGAAAATGTTATATTAATTGTTAAATTGTTATTTTTTTCTTTTGTTTACTATTCTCTCAGGTTGTGCCGTTTGTTATGGTAATCCTCCAATAAGCAATGGGAGGTTTGAAATTGATGTTCGGTTTTGAGTGTTGATTTATTATGTCATCTCGCTCATCTCTCATTCTAGGGACATCACTTTTCTTAGTTTGTTGCAATTTTGGCTCACCTTCTTCAAGCAGAACTTCTTTTACTTCAAAGCTTCTAGCATTTAATGCGCTAATGTTCTCAACAATTATGTCTTTGATCGCCTTTGAATAGATATGTAAAATCACTCTATCAGTAGATTTTTCATCAGCAAATTCCACTGTTTTGATGTCATTTGTTCGTACCGATCTTAGTTGTGGAATGAGATTAAATAATTGTAGCATAGATTGGAGATTGTGTCTTTCCTCCAGGCTTCACCACAATTTTCCGGGCTGTAGTTTTTCCTTCCTTCCTGTTTATTGTCATCTTTTTTTGTCGACATTTGGTTTTCATTCGCTTTCTGATTTGCGCAAACTTGTATGATCTTCTGTGTGGGACTAGATGAGCTGCTTATTTTAGCTACAGTCTGGTCTCTATGTTGCGCGAAGGTAAGACATTTCTTCAATATTGGTCCTTTTCCATTTTCTACAGCTACAGCTTTTTTAGGGGTTATTTCAATAGTGCATATTCGGGAGTGTGTTGTTCCCACATTTATTTTTAAAGATTCTTCACTCAGTTGGTGATCATTCAGAGGTTGGCTTCTGATGCCAGGCTCTCCTGGCTCATCCATAACCTCTTCAGGGTCTGTATCATTTGTGGATAGGTTCATTAGATCTTCCATTACACATGGTGAAATATCCTCATCATTCATGTTTTCTATGTCCATATGTGAATCTGTTGCTTTCTTCTCATGACTATCACTAGATTTCGATTCTTGTGTTTTCAGACGCTGATCAGCGCTCTTCTGGGTCTTGTCGGGAATCTCATTAGTTTGAATTGTCACGTTTAAGGATTTTATGTTCCGCAAGAATTAGCAGGAATTCCTTGCAAGAGAATTTTTCCTATTTGGCATATTTTCATTAACCTTTTGCCGGGTAATGTTTTATTATCCTCTTTCATCAATGCATTTTTATTTTTTGCTTTAAAGATAGAATAAGTGTCTTCATTTAGCTCCAGTCTCACAGAACTTGGTTTGTCGATAATTTCTGGGTTAAATGGCAACCCCTCTGCGTTTTCCGAGGTTGACGGGAGAGGGGAGGTCATATTTTCCACGACATTCATCTCCTCTACTACATCTACAGTTTCTGTCTGCAGTGTATCTAACACTTTCTTTCTATTATTTTTTTTCAATTTATTCTCGCAATGTCCTTGGAATCTTGCTGTGGGAGGCTGATAGGTCTATCTGATTGCAGGAATGTAGGATCCAGATCAATAATTCCTTGTTTTTGAGTTCTATGTATATCTTAGCGTCTAATCTGTTCAGTTCTTCCTGGCCCTTGTGTTTCGGGGTTATGTATCTGGTACAGCTCTGTGTTGGCCAAATTTGAGCTTTCTTGGCCTATCATTTGTCTTTTTAATATCAGTACAGCTTCCCTTTCAACCTTGGAAAGGAGGCGTTTATCTTCCACATTATTTTTAGTTGGTCTTTCAGGATGTCTCCTGATAACTCAGCATTTTTATAATTGTTATCTATTTGGGAAGTTAAGTTAAGGTCTGTAGTGTGCTCTCCATCTGAATTGTTTTTGAATTCACCATTGCTATCAGAGTATTTTGGTCTCTCACGCTTTCACTCGGATTTTCATATAGTTTCATTAGGGGGGCAACAGTGATCGTCAAAGCCGATATTATGTTAGGACGCAGTTCGTTTATCACTTGCTCCACCATCTCTGAGCAATCATTCAGGTTTTTTCGATATATTGATTGATGGGTTGCTTGATATCTTTTATTTCCAAGAGGCATTTGTCTTCTAACCTTTGGGAAGTCTCTATCAATCATTGAGGAGTCCGGGTCAGTATCAGAATTAGTGGAGGACTCTTTCCGTTCATCCATAGAGTTAGTTGCACCACTTTTACATAAACCCCTTGGCAGTTTACCATTATTACTTTGTATTCGATTTGGCTTGTTTAATAGTGAGGTCAGTTGCTCTTTTTTTTTTTGGGAAACCGCTATTCCCATATTTGGGCTTAGGCTGAAATCCACCCGTCGTCTCTTATTTGGCGATTTGACTGTTCCATCTTGTGGTGATCAGTTTCACCTTTGCCTCCTTTTTTACAGGATAGTTATGATTCCATTGTTGCTGCAAGTTCTTTGTGACTATTACACCTACTGCTGTGTATATTTTCTGGCCTAATATGTGCACTTATAGATGCATTGACATTCTTTAGGTCGTGATTTCATTTATCAGACATACAGACCACTGAAACGGCATCCAGCACATATTCACTAGCTTGGATGTTAAAGGGAAGGCAATCGGGCACACTAGAAAGACCAGTACAGCCTTCTGTGGCGCCTTGATCAAGTACACTGTCCGTAGGGCGAAACTGCTTTACGGTCCCGCCCCATTGCTTGGGTCGCTGCTCAATCACAACTTTTTGTGAGAGCGCTCCAGGACCAAACTGATCTGTAGCTCCAGTAGCAGCTCTCACCCCCTCATTTGGTGTCAGCCTCCTGACAGAGAAAGACACCCCCTCTTCCCCAGCAGCAGCACACGGCAGAACAGCACCGCCTCCCACCTCGCAACCCATGCCGCTCCGCTCAGCCTTAGATTTAGGTAAGTTAGCTACGGAGTTCGGGAGAGCCCTAACTATGCCATTCCCTTCCAGCACTGGCGGCGAGCGCTGTGGGTGTAAAAGTGGCAATACATAGGAGGTATTCTTTTCAAGTTATTGAGAGCTTTCACGTCAGCTATGCTCATACTCACATCTGCGCCACAGGGTTCCATACTTCTATGGGTCAATTAATCTCGTCTTACTAGGCACTCCCATATTTCCGTCTGCAGACTCATGCATTCCGAATCAGAGCGAATCCGCCGCAGACATGCTCTAGTCAAAGGGAGTGGCGTGGCTTGCATGTTTGAAATCGTTTTTTTTTCCCTCACTTTGTTATGAGTTGCTCTAGGCGGGATCTAATTTTGCCTCCACCGCCTCACAGCAACTAACACAAGAAACACTCTGAGTCACTCTGTGACGCTACCCGTTGCACCAGTGATTTTTATGTTGTTGCTCCTCCTCAATCTAATAGAACAGGTAGAGTTACTCTGGGCACCAGCAGCTAACCACGGCTATTCCAAACAACACAAGGAACACTCTGAGTCACTCCGCCTTAGCTTTTTGTAAAAATAAAAAGACACATTGCCACCACCAAGATATCTGCCTATCCCCCCACCTTTGGCTTCAACGTTGTGAGCAATGACTTGGATAGTTTTAGCAAACACACAGAGGGTATGGGAGAGAAAGAGAGCCCAGAAGGAGTGAAAGTGAGAATGAGGGAGAGAGATGGAAAGAGAGAGAAATTAAGAGAGAGAGAAAAGAGAAAGGGAAAGTGAGAGAGGTTATTAGAGAGATAGGAAAACGAAAGAGAGTGCGAGTGTGGGAGAGAAAAAGAAAAGAAAGAGAGAGTGAAAGAGATGACTAGATCAGCATAGGATACACTGGGTGCAGCTAGTCAATTTTAATGCACTTGTTTTTTGGTTAGCCAGGTACCCTCATGGAAAGGAAGCACAACTTCAACTGTTCAGTTTTCAGGAAGATGTTTGCATCCCTGCCAAGGATGAAGATATATCAAATGTGCCTGGGTACCAGAAATCTATGATCTTTGATATGGCAAAGGCTCACCAAAAAATACAAAAGGTGTCTTTGGGCCCGATTATGGCTTGATCCTTTCCAGGTCTACCCGTACCTGATTTTGCAGGCTTCCTTTTGAGATTGGTATCCAAGAAGGAGGTGGGTTCAATTTGCATGCTTCACAATTTGTCTTTCCTAAGAGGTGGGTTAATGATGCTATTGGCCTTGGCCTATGTACATTCAGCTATGTGTCTCTGAAAACTGCTAATTTATTGTAGGCATTGTTTGGCCCTGGGGCATTGATGACCAAGGTGGACATAGATTCAGTTTTCTGCTTTTTGCCTGTGCCACCAAATGAATTCCATTTGTTGCGTTTCCATGTTGAGGGCAAGTGCTATCACAGCATGTGTATGCCAATACAATATTCATTATTGTGTTGGAACTTCAAAACGTTCATCACCTGCTTAGAGTGGGTTCCATGTGAGCTATCTGGGCTAAGACGCGCGGTGCCCTTCCTTGAAGATGTCTTGCCTTTGCCAGAGAGAATGATTGAAAACCTTCATTGCATTTCTTCAAAAGGGTGATGAGCGAGATGGGGGTAGCACATGAGATGGCAGTCTGGTGAATTACAATTTGAGGAGATAGAGGTAAAAGGGACACATGCCCGGATTCAATTGTTACATCTAAAACATACCACTTGGGAAGGATGGTTTAGATATTTCTCCAGGTGTCCATCTGCCCCCAGAATGTAGCCTTTGCCTGGTTCTCTGTGAGGGAGACTGTGAAAGGGGGAGTGGTCCCTCCACTGATTCACAAAGATGGAGTGCCTTTGTAACAATATCAAGTGAGGTGGCGGAAGCTTTGGAGTTTGTACGAGTGGATCCCAGTCATTATACCCCCAGTTCTTTTGAAATAGGATTAGCTACATCAGAGGCAGATATATACTGGAGTGCTGATATATTACAGAGGATAGGTTGCTAGAGGTTTTGGGTGTGGTGAATTCCCTGAATCGGTGTAATATGTCATTATTCAATGCTATGTCTGTGCTCCTCCGTACCAGCATTATGTCCTCACAATGTTTTCTAATCTTCTACTGTCCTATTGTATTCATTAGAAAGAGTCAACGCGCGTATGTGTTTTGGGTCAGTTGTTTGTCTTGGCCGGTGGCGTGAGCGTGCGCAGCCGGCATGCAAAAGAAGTAAATAGGTTCTGGATCAGCATCAGTGGTTGGATCCATCTTCGTGGTGTCTGTGCGGCGACTTTAAAGGCACTGCAGCTTGACAAGCTTCCTCCAGCAGAATGGTTGGCACTGCCTGGATGACGCACCTTAACCCAGTTATGATCTGCCTAGCGTGCCTGACAGAGATACCTGGAGAGCCCCATATTTCCCAAATGCCAGGATTTCATGTCCCCATCCGATGCCCAGAAGGCATCGGGGAGGGGTGTTGGAATTGCAGTCTGATGAATGAGCTGGCCAGAAAGCGGACCACAACTACACGGGGGTAGACCATGCGTAAGAGCATTCCGCAAAGATGGCTTGGAGTTGGTCTAATGCTTAATCCTGAAGGTGGGTAGGTATCTAATGTTAGGATGGCCATGTTCATGGAGATGATTGTGGAATTTGTGAAGATACAATTTCTGTGCAACTGTGCTGCTGCTGGTTGGGGACTAGCGTCCTTGCCCGGTAGAACACAGGGATTGTGGTGCGGTCTTCAGATTGCATAAAGAGTCTGTACAAGATGGTCGTCTTGTGTTTTTGTGGTTCACACTTGTTCATTGTAATCATCCGCTGGGCTTCATGCAGTGCTGGACTGGCCCACAGGCACTTCCCCTGGTAGGCTCCGCGACATAGTGCCTCTTTTGGGTCGTGGCGGAAGGATACATAAAGCCTGAATGAACTCCGGTCAGCCTGGATGTTTCGCATCACATTGGCTGCTGCATTTGTATGCCATGGGCCGATAGGCAAAGATCGCTCCTCTGCATTTTTTGAGGGGCACTGCACACCCCGGGGAACCGCGTGTGCCCTGCAGCCCGACTGTCTGCTGGTTTCACCCTCACTGCCAGAAAACGTCCTGAAAGGGTTGTGCACCGGGTTTAAACACCCAGAGGCACTGAACATTTGGAACACAAAGCTGGGGTCTACAGTACTACATGAGACACAATTGTGAGTGATATTACATGATAAATGGGCAGTTTTAGGTCCGATGCGGGATAACCCCTGCACCCCTCCGCCGGGAACCACCAGAGAGAGAAACACTGGGAAATGATACAAGAAGGAAGAGCAAATCCCAAAGAGCAGGCATTGGCAGGGTATTCGGTCTCGTTGAATTGCGGACACGGTAACAGATTCGCTGTGAGCAGGGCTTTAAGTGGGCCGGGGCCTTCCGGGGCTGGGCCCTGGCAGGCTCCGAAATTTCGTTTTGAGGCGGGGCACTGCCGGGGCCCACTAATCTCCCCTGGCAGCCCAGGCCACTACATGAAAAGGCATTTTTTTCTACAGCCTGAAGCTCTCGCTCGTGAGCGAAAGCTTCAGGCTTCAGAAAAAAATGCCTTTTAGCCGTAATGATGGCGCCGCACCTGCGAGGCATCCCTTTAATCAAGGGATGCACGTGGGCCGGCGCCACCATTATGGAGAAAACGTGAGGCCGCTGGAAGCAGAGGCCTTGCTTTCTAAATACTGAAGCTCCCGCGGATTCGCGGGAGTTTCAGTCTTTAGGAAAAAGGCCTCTGCTTCCAGTGGCCTCACCCTTTCAGCCTTAATGGTGACGCTGCCCCTCCCCAGCTGGCGAGTGGCAGCACCACCATTAAGGCTGAATAGGCGAGGCGCTGTCCTCTGCCAGACAAGCCTATGCAAAATAAATGCAGGGATCAGCTAATCTCTACAAAAGGCTCCCTGGCAGGGGTGCCAGTAGCCCATTGAGCTGGGGCTCGTCAAGGGGGCGTGGCCTAACGAGCCATCAAGGCCCCCGCTGTTGGGCCACGCCCTCTCGATGAGCCCCGGCGCGATTTGTAGGGCCACTTAAGGCACTGGCTGTGAGACACACAGCAGCGGACCCCATAGTCGCCAATGGGGCAGGGCCGCGTCTCCCCAAATCTACCACGTGTAAACCCAGACCAGAAGGAGCTATAATGCGGCGCTACTTGCCTTTCTCCTCAGCACGCGCAACAGAAACAAAACAGTCATCTCGACACTCTCTCACAACCCCGAATGCATTCTATAATTATCTGTTTTTTAAACGAAATCATTAATGTTTCATCTGTTCCTCGAGAGCTTCTGTCGGCAACATTTAGGGTAGTCAATAGGTACCGTGGTGGGTTCGGCCTTAAGGGGGCCTCTCTAATGGGAAGCCTGATCTACATTATTAACTCAATACGGGAATGGAAGTCCATTTGACAAGTTGCTGGCCATCCAGTTTCCCAGGTTGTGCAAAGGGTGCGATGCCAAGTGCGTCCTTGACTGCTCATTGCGGCCGGAAGCGCGTGCCCGTGCCTGGTACAGGAACACTCACTGGGCGCACTCATCTTTGTGTGGCTGCCCCGTACTCACGGCTTTGAATCCTGGCAGAGTGCACTCGGCGCTTTTGTCTTTAAATCGGGCGCTAATAACACCAGTGCTACGGAATATCAAAATCGGTAGCAAGCGATATATAAAAATCACAATTCCTGTTATTTTTAAACAGTAGAAGTCGACAAGACCATCCAGCCCTCCCTCACCCCATGTACTCCAAAATTTAAAAAAAATCTCATGCGCTGCTGCTGAGTCCGTTAGAAAGCTTGATTAGCGAGTTAGAGCCCTTAGTGCAGTGTTAGAAAGCTTGCATAGCCAGTTAGAGCCCGTAGTGATGTGTTAGAAAGCTTGCATAGCGAGTTAGAGCCCTTAGTGCAGTGTTAGAAAGCTTGCATAGCCAGTTAGAGCCCTTAGTGCAGTGTTAGAAAGCTTGCATAGCCAGTTAGAGCCCATAGTGCAGTGTTAGAAAGCTTGCATAGCGAGTTAGAGCCCTTAGTGCAGTGTTAGAAAGCTTGCATAGCCAGTTAGAGCCCGTAGTGCAGTGTTAGAAAGCTTGCATAGCGAGTTAGAGCCCTTAGTGCAGTGTTAGAAAGCTTGCATAGCGAGTTAGAGACCTCAGTGCAGTGTTTCATTTGTAACAAAAAAAATAGGTTTCTGGCATTCAAAAATATTCTAACACGCCCACGACATGTCAAGGATGGGAGCAGTCCCCTGCCCACTGTTGCCACCGCCAACGGCTGCTCCCCCTTGCTGTCAACATATAAGGGGATAAGGCTACAACTCCCACCATCTTAGTGTGGTTGATCGATGTCCTCACTGCGGCAGAAATGTGATTTACAAATTCCAATCAACATACACATACAATAACATACTCAGTGTGTCTTCACATGAGACACATTTTTAAGTGTGTCTTTAAACACAACCCTCATTTGCATTTTGCTCTGATTCTATAGGTTTCTATTATGCGACTGCCAGTTAAAATAATAAAGTTGCCAAAACACCACATCATAATGAAACTGTGTCTGAGACAATAAGTGCCAGGGCTCAGAAATAAAGGCCCGGGCTGATCCCTGGCAACCACCCAGGGGTGGACTGGCCTATAGGGAACTCTGGATATTTCCTGGTAGGCCTCTGCAGCAGGGGCCTCTTTTGTGTGGCTAGCCAGGGGTGGACTGGCCTATAGGGAACTCTGGAGATTTCCTGGTAGGCCTCTGCACCAGGGGCCTCTTTTGTGTGGCTAGCCAGGGGTGGACTGGCCTATAGGGAACTCTGGAGATTTCCTGGTAGGCCTCTGCAGCAGGGGCCTCTTTTGTGTGGCGAGCCAGGGGTGGACTGGCCAATAGGGAACTCTGGAGATTTCCTGGTAGGCCTCTGCACCAGGGGCCTCTTTTGTGTGGCTAGCCATGGGTGGACTGGCCTATAGGGAACTCTAGAGATTTCCTGATAGGCCTCTGCATCCTGGGCCTCTTTTTTGGGGTATTTCCAATTTTCCCCGTAGGAAAAGGGTTGGGCTGGCTGAAAAGGTGTAATATGGGGCCACTTTTGAACATTATTTCCAGGGCCTCTTTTGGTTCCCAGTCCACCCCTGGCTTCAAGCTTTATTGCCTGTGGTTTGCAGACCAAGGATTGATGGTGGCACATTAGGCGTCCTCTACAGGCACCCGACCAACGGGAACCAATCTAGTAGGCCTGTAGGGGAGCGCAAGACGGGCAAAGTCACATGGATCCCAATTGTTCCCGACATGTAATTTGCACTGACACCGACTATGCATTTTTAATGGGAACGTGATGTTATTTCATTGTATAGCTGGAGCTTGGTGTTGAACTGCTGGCCTCACCCAACCGACCCGAGCAGTTTTGTTTTGGACAGTATTCCTCTGTATGCTGTTCGAGCCCATGGTTTACAGCTGAAGGGATTGAAATCTGATTTTGAATAATGTGACCTTATTTGTTTTAACTTCTGTTGGTACATGTGGTCAAATTGTGTTTCCAGTTGTGAAGTGGGTTGTGTTTTTTTTGTATACTTCAGTTTGGTATTACACAGCCTGTGGGTGTTGTATGGCTTTTTACCCCCCTCCCTCACCTCTTTGACTGCCCATGGCCGTGCCAGCATCTATGGCCATCCCCACTCACTACCTTACCTCCCCGTCCAGAACTCACCTCTGGGTTCCCTTCGAGCCCTGTGTTTTAAGAGCATGCCAATGTTATTTCTAAGCAGACTTCTTAAAGGTAATAAGGTAATGGCTCAATTGCAGCTACAAACTAGCTCCTGTTGTAATAGAAATGTCATAAGCAAGTGTGTCTTCTGCCACTTGATCCGGAGCAATATGTGCACACTTGCATCTGTTCCTTGCACTGAATTAAAAGCAAACACTGGCAAAGCCAACCGTTTTGGTTCTAGGCATTGGCATTAGATGGAGATTTGTCAAGGATTACCATACTATGCCCAGGTACTTACACCATTTGCCAGCTGTTGCCACCTTATGACCAGAAATTGGTACCATTATGGCAGTGCCTGGAAAATGCCTTTCCCATTGACACATAAAAAAACAAATCGGTTGGCATTGTCAATATTTGTTTTAAAATATAGCTCCCTATTCCAGCACGTAGAGTGCATACGGACGGACCTTGTAGTAAGAAAGAATTTGCGCCAATATCCTCAGGCCTGATGTCTTGGTAAATGCATTGCTGCTTGTTTATAGAACAGCGTGTCTGGCCTTCCCATGCACCTGATTTGAAAACCGTCGGAGATTCCAAAAGAGCCACTAAACCTCGATTTCCTGAATAAACATCGGCCCGCATTAACAGCGCTGTCTTCGCGCCGGATTTGAATCACCGTGGGGTCATTCGCTTCCTTTGTCGCGCCCAGCCCAGTGCGCGTGTTGACAGGTTTATGGGGATGCAGTGGCGGCCGTGGGTGCCGGCAGCTCCCAGACAACAGCCTCAGGAGCCCGCAGTCCCGAGCGGCGGGGTCTGCTCCAGCCCGCGCTGCGTCTGCTTCATCTCCCAGATGCGTGGCCTGTCGGAAAGATTGATGCATTAAGAAGCGGTCTAGGGCCCGGGTCTTCGCATCTTAAAACCTGTTTATTGGCAGACGGCTCAAGAAATGGAAAGGTCATCGGGAAAGGTGGCATTTTAAAGTGAAAGAACAATATTTATGTTCAGATTGGCCGCTGAGGAGACCGTGCGGAAACTGGCTTCGTGATTACAAGTGCCGGCAAGTGATTTACTACCGGGAAACGGACGACCTGCTGACAATGTCAAATGTCTCTCCTTTTCCCAGGAAAGGCCGCCATTGATTTGCGTTTATTGTCGTTTTCAACAGTTACTTAAGCACTGTGATTGTTTGCTTTACGACCAATTTGGGCAACTCTTTGGAACCTAAGAATTCAATAGGTTACGTTAACAAGAAAAGTGTTAGGTGTCAACCTTTACTAAATCAAGAATATTGTTTATTTTCCCAGTCTTTGGAAGTTTGTCCCTGGTACTTAAAGCGTTTGATAGCGTTATAAGGTGATAACGCTGCTCTTTGCTAGTGGGGAACATGTAGGTTCTGGTCGGAACATATACATGTTGAAATAATCCTTATGGATACTAGATATAAAACGTAAAGTCGATCAAGGTTGGAAGGGCCATGTTTCAGGCTTCTACCAGCCGTCCAAGCGACCTATTTCCAAAATATAAATACAGTTCAACCAAATACTACTCAGACCATCAGTCACACTTCACTATAGAGTCACTTTAATTACATAATTAAAGTAAGCGACCTAATATTAAAGCAAGAGTTTCCACCCTTTTTCTTTTTTTGCTAAGTGCATCATGTCTATGTTCGTTTCCACATTAATACGTTTCTCTTTGGTGTTTCTGCATAACTGGATGTGTGCGTGTGTGTGTTCTCCGGGATTTGTGGGCATGTACAAGAACCTGGTTGGTGATTGGCGGCGTATGCGTATTTGCTTATGCGTTATACTCATCTGTGACATCATGCTCAATTGTGTGCGGTTTGAGGTTGTAGACATGACATGTATGTGTCTGTGTGTGTGTATGCGGCATGGCGTGCATAGTAGTGATCGTAAATAGTTGTGTGAATTTGCGCATGGATTTTCCAGTGCCATGGGTATGCATGGACAATACAACTGGAGGTATGTGTGGGAATTTGCACATTCTTTATTTCTATCTGTGGCCATCCCGAATGAATCCAGTGGCGACTGTAGACCTGGAGTGGAGTGTGTATTTGTGTGTATATGTGTATGTTTGTATTTGTTATCCATATCCGTAGCCATGTTCGAGAAATCCAGTTATTGGTCTTACATGTTGGTGCTTTTGCGCATGTATTATATACGTATGTAAGCTGTATTTCTGCACATGTATGGATGAATCTGGTTGACAGGTATTGATATGGTGTCTGTGTATGAGGTGGCATGGCGTATTATGTTGTATAACGTGTGTGTGTGTGTGTGTGTGTACTTGCCCATACTTTGGGCCTGATTCATGGAATACTTTGCAGGGAAAATTGGCACTTTGCAGGCCATTGTGCGCGCAAAATCCCCCTTCGTCGATTCATGGAATTGACTTTGCAGGACTTTTCCAGACCTTGCGGGGACTCCACGCTTGTCCAGCACATCTCTGCGTGCAGTCGAGCACATTGCGTGAGACTTCTTGCAGAGAGCGGGTGGTTCCTGCACAGAGCCAAAAATATTGGGTGTATTATGCATATACTCCGTTTTCTGTGCAGAATGAGGAATAATGTGGGCATGTTCAGGGACGGGACATGCAAAGAATTGGCACGCCCAATCCACTGCAAATCTAAACAAATTCATGGATTCCAGCAACCTTAGGTTGGGAAAAGTCACACGCGAACCCTGTGTTCTAACCACCACATGATAGCAGGATTAAAGTTCAACGCGTAAGGGATCCAATACGTATAAAGCACCAAATGCACACCATACTAACGTCGCACAGCCACGATGAATGCTGCAATAGTGGGAGCCATCGTCCATGGACACAGAAGGAGGAGGAAGATGCCCAGGCACCGGAATTTTGCTACACGCACCACACTGTTTGGGATGCCTGATGCCCAGGTGTATACCAGGTACCAGTTCCCACCCCATATCATCCTAGACCTTGTCAGGGAGTGGGAGCAATACCTAGCATCACCCATCATCTGTATCAGCCCCTTACCCCCTTGAAAAGGTGCTGATAGCACTACATTTAATTGCCCTAGCTCCTTCCAGCGTACCACTGCCACAGTTGGTGGGATATCACAGGCCGTACAATCCTGCTGTCCGAGAACACCGGAGGAAAGGCAGAGAATGTGCGAGGATTTCTATGCAGTTGCACACTTTCCACGTATACTTGGAGCCATAGTCTGTACAAATGTTGCGCTGCACCCCCCCAATGACAGAGCACATATACCACAATCGCAAGCACTGGCATTCCATCAACATGCAGGTCGTCTGTGATGCAAATGGAGTGATCATGCAAGTAAATGCCAATTTCCCTGGTAGCATGCATGACAGCTACATTTACCGCTAGTCAGCACTCTACCGTGCCCTGGCATTGGGAATATATGGCAACACCTGGCTCATTGGTGATTATGAACTGGCATGCACATGCATGCACGTCACACATTGAGCAACAGACCATGGCAATAAGTGCCAACAACAATCATGGAAACATTTCAGGGGGAAGTGTCTACCCGCTATCACCATTCATGATGACGCCATACAAGAATCCTGCCGCACCAGCTGAGGTAAGATGTAATGCTGCACATGTGGCCACATGAGGTATAGTTGAGCACACATTCGGGGTGCTTAAGTCACGTTTCCGCTCCCTAGACCACTCTGGTGCGGTATTGCTATATGTCCCACAAGTAGTCTGTAAAATCATTGTTGCAGCGTGTGTGCTGCACAATGCAGCCACACAGCATGATGTATCAGTTGATATGCAGGTGGAACATCGCCCTCAGCCACAGATACCACCCTTGCCCTTGTTTGTCCAAAGGGCAAAGGGAGAGGCTGCACGCAACCAGCTGGTGCAAACATACTTTACGTGAAAACCTGTCCCTGTGGAGCACACACAGTGAGGCCACAGCCCTGGTGCCATTTAATGATGAATTGGGGCATATCCTCCATGCACGTAACAATATCCTGAGAATGTGTGTCTGCGAGAGGCAAACTGTGTGTGTCCACTAGACATAATATAACATGCACCAAACACCAACACAGTCATAGAAAATGGAAACAACAGAATCAATTTTGTTGTCGGCAAGCACGTTTAGATCACAGTCCCACCCAAATGATTCACATTGTGGAATTAACGCTAACATGTGTGAAATGTACAGGGGTGGGCATAGGGAATAGGGGGAATCATGTGGGTAAAGGTGACTGGTGGGAGACATGTGTATTGGAGAAGCATGTACATATTCAGGGGAAAATAACCTCTTCCTTTGCAGAGGTGTCCCGTACAATATGTATGCACAATACATGCAGAACATGAACTAACACTGTATCTAACAGTAGGTCTCAATCCTCGTGGGCTGTGTTTGAAACTCTTGCTTGACTATCACATCACAAACCCCAGGCAAGGCCAGGAACACGGATGTACACACAAATACAAATATATCAAGTTACAACTTTGTACAATTAGAAAAGAATGCGAGGAGTCAGATGGGTGTAAGGCTGTGGTGGATTGTGAAGGTCATACCCATGAGAGCCAGGGCAAAGGTCCTGAGCTGCCAAAACACAAGCTGAGATTTAGGACACCAGCACCCACCAGGATAATGATCATCCCATTTGAATCAACAGATGCCCAGGGATAAAGATCATGAATCCATCATTAATCAGATGGATCATTGGAACATGCAGGAACCCCAGGCCTGCTCCTTGGAAGGAATACCAGACAAATGGGGCAAAAGAGAACAACAAGGTCATCATTTCTACCAGGGAGAGCAAAGGGCAATGCCAACGTCAATAAGATTGTGGCAGGAATGCCTCATGGAGGCGCCTCAGTGTCTGGGATGAGAAAACAGTCTCATTGTTTGTAAGAACCAGGCTGACCCCGAAGTAGTCTACTGATCTCAAGTGAATGGCCTTGTGCACATCACATGGTTAGAACCCACAATAGGGTGGAGTAATTGAAAGCCTAACCAATCATATCACAGTGGCACAAGATGTAGACACCGTCAACCGTGAATAAGCTGGAGGATAAGATAAAACGGCCATTGGGAGACTGCACAATATGTGAATAAAAGCATGTAAACAGGCGGTAGACAATTAGGGTAGTAGATGAACACTGTACATGAAATGCATTACACATGATAACATGCTGCTTGCTTAGATTAAGAAAGAGAGCTCTGTGGCAGTGGACTAATAATACCCTGTCGCCAAAAACAAATCACCTGTACCTCCCGAAAAAGGGGGCACCAAGCCGATTTCCCTAATGGGCTGTTAATTCAGTGCCTGTCTGTTGTGAGGTTACCCTACAATGTCGACAACAAAGCCCACCACACAAGCAACAAAGTCCCCGACATCTGTAACATGTGCCCCACTGAGTGCCATGCAACAAATGCAAACAAGAACTCCCCAGCCACCCATCACCACGTGTTCCCGAACCCATGCAGTCAGATCCAGACACCTGTGGCAAATGCAATTCAATCACCCCACACAGTGACACCTTCCCCACCCACAACACCTACACTGAGTGCCCCCAGAGTGCCATGCAGGGAAGGACCAGGTACCATTTATGCCTTGTCCTGGTGAGGGGAAATTGTAAACACACTGATCCGGCTTGAGTCAGAATGACACTGAGAGGACTCGCAAATAGAGATCACAGAGAGTTTGGAAACCCAGGTTCTGCTTGGAAGCATTCCCAATGCCACAAAATGACATCCCGTGATTAATGTGGTATCAGGACAGTGCAGTAAACACTGTCATCCAAGACAATGCAATGCACAAATCTCATCAATTGCAATGAAGACAGGATCCGGCACAAGACAGCTGATCAAAGAAGCAGCAGTCATACAGGAAGGCAGGGAACAGAGGCAATTGGCATTAAAGAGACAAGCACAAGAGAAAGGACAGAGAAAAAGACACCAAGGAGACTGCCACACAAAAGGAAGCAGAGAACAGGCAGGAGGAAGGGAAGGCAGAGTTCACAGGGACTGGACTGAACAGGGACCAATGTGCTGGGAACTGAAGGGAGCATTGAGATGCACTGAGCAGCAGTCAACAGGCAGCAAAATATCTGCTGGTGCGACTTGCATGGAACATGTCCCCATGGCAAACAACCTCACCGGGCCAATGGCGTGTGCCTGGTGTCTGTGGTCAACATGGCATCCCACAAATGGCCTTCAATACTGTGCTGAGTGCGGATTTGTACTCGAGACACCAACCCCAGAATGGGCAGAAGTACTAAGAGTGGACAGCCAGCGTGGGTAGATAACACATGAACAGCTGAGGTAACAGGAAGTCACGCAACAGGCAAGACACATGCAAAAACCACAAGCAGTCATTCACTAGACTCACATCAACATGTGTCCCAACAACTATGCAGCCAGTTGGGCCACCCTCATGACAACTCACCAATAAATGCACTACATTGACAGCCTCCCTCACAACAATCCCCCCATAACCAGTGCCCCAGCAAGCATACAACCACCAGCTAACCGTCACCATGTATCCTGCACACATAAAGCCAGACCTGCTCACCTCAGTCCAAGGAAACAAAAAATACACTGCACACAGTGCCAAACTCCCTGCCACCAACAACACCACAACACGTGCCACTGTGCCTTTGACTAACCTGCACAAGGTACCCATCTGTCTGGCATCCACAGCACCCCACTTGGAACAACATACTGAACTTGCAAAGACATGCATTGCATCAATGTAAGGACACTGGAAAGCCATGTCACCTCCCGTATGGAACAAGGAAATATTCATGGACCATCTAGTGTTAACGGTCAGAAGAACAACAAACCAAGCGTCCTCAACTTTCAACTTACCAACAGCAAAACTCACCAGCACAGAAATCACTCGCAGCAAAGGAAACATATATCTCAAGCACAGCATGACATGCACCCTGACAACAGGTGTCAGTCCCGCCGGGATGCGGCCACAAGTGGGGACAAGTGATTGTAGCGTCAGTGCGTTTGATGGAAAGAGTAAGTGCCCCTTGGTGATAGTAGAGTTCAGCTGGCGAGGTGAAATGACCCAGCACCGTGTAGCGGTGAAAGGCTCCATCCCTGCCCCATGTCTTTTCTGATCCCGAGAAAGTTGTTGTGGCTACCCAGTCAAGGGCAAAAGAGATTGCCAGATTGAACACTCTAAGAGCCTTAGGACCTGGAGAGCTTTCAGAGGGCTTGTTGGATGGACCGGCGTGGCTGGTAGCCCCTAGTCCAGTTCCACAGGCTGCTGAGTTGCCTATTCCTATGGGAGAGGTGTCAGGAGTCACTGAGGACCCTACTTTGGTAGCTCGGGACTCTGTGACTTCAGAGTTGCCTTGCGCAGTGCAGGAGCCAGAGGTGGGCGACCAAGTGGGCGCAGATCTGAAAGGCCTGCCCAAGCTGGATGAGTTTCCATATGATGGGGGACCAGATCAGACGGACTTTACAGCCCAGAAAGAGTGTCCCACTCTGCCGGGTCTGCAGAACCAGAGGAGCAGACTAAGGGTCAGACCCCTGGACTGGTCAAAGTGTACTGGGAGGATGGATTCCTGTACAGTGAGCCAAAAGACTCTGAGGGCAAAGGCACCAGAAGGTTGATGATTCCCCAGCGCAACAGAAAGTTCCTTTTGGATTTGGCTCACCAGATTCCTTTAATGGGTCACTTAGGAGTGACTAAGACATCAGACCGGTTGTCTGCACACTTTTACTAGCCGCAGTTCATTGCAAGGGTTAAGGAATTTGTCCGGTCCTGCATGACTTGTCAAGCTTCTGGCGAGTCAGGTGGTGTCACAAATTAATTCCACTACCCGCTGTTGGGCAGACTTTCAAGAGAATAGGCATGGATATTGGGGGTCTTTGGATCCTCAAACCAGCTCAGGGAATAGATACATCTTGGTGGTGGTAGACCATGCCACAAGATACCCTGAGGCTGTCCCTCTGAGGTTCATCCAAGCCCCTGTGGTTCTGAAGGTTCTGATTGGGATATTCTCCCATGTTTGATTCCCCAAGGAAGTTGTTTCTGACGGCATCAAACTTCATATCAGCACATATGAAGGCTGTGTGGGAAAAGTGTTGAGTCACCTACAGGTTCTCTACATCCTTCCATCCACAAACACATGGTCTTGTGAGCGGTTCAACAAGACCAGGAAAGGCATGATACGTAACTTGGAAGAGCACCTGAGGAGAAAATTGGATATTCTCCTGCCATGCCTTCTGTTCGTCTTCAGGGAGGTGCCACAGAGCAGAGTAGGGTTTAGCGCCTTTGAGCTTCTGTTTGTCCACCCTATAAGAGGTCCACTCAGTCTGATGAAAGAGGGATTAGAGGGCAACCCTCATCCCCTACACGAGATGTGGTGGACTATGTACTTGGCCTTCAGTCTAGAATGACAAAGTCCATGGAACAGTCAACGAGTAACCTAAGGGCCAGTCAGGAGCTGATGAAGCTATAACCAGAAGGCCACAGTGACAGTCTATTCTGCAGGCCAGTGGGTGTGGATTATGGAGCCTGTCAAATGCAGTACCCTTAAGGACAAGTGGACTGGGCATTACTGTGTGCTGGAAAAAGTCAGTGAGGTGAATTACCTGATATATGTGAAAGGACCTAAACTGATGTGGAGGGTCTTTCACGTCAACCGGCTAAAACTCCATTACAGCCGGGATGACTTGGTCATGGCATTACTGACTGATGGAGAGACTGAGGAGGAGACCAATCCCCTCCCAGACCTCCTGCACACTTGTGAGGAATTCAACCATCCACACGGTGGGTGTGCACTCACCTGGGCTTTTTTGATATTTTTTAAAGAAATTGAATGATGGCAGATCAATGTCGGAAAATGTGTGGGGCTAATCCGCACACATTTTCCTATGCTGAGCGTACAACAAACACATATGATATGATAGGTTATTTATAACGCGCTTAACACCCAGAGGTTTCTAAGCGCGGACCCGGGGATCGAACCTGTGTTGCTCCGTGTCATCTTGCTTCCAAGGCGAACACATTGCCACTGAGCTATCCTCCCAAGACCATAGATCCATGTACTCTGGGTGGACACAGCCTACGGGCACTGTCTCTTCCTCCCTGGCCGATTTAGTTGGAATGTGACAGCCAAGAGTACAGGAAGCATCTCAAGAGGAGGAGGGCAAAACCTTTCTCCGGCCATGGCCAGCCTAATTAACTATCAAAGGCTCCATGGATCCACGTGCCTATTGCCGGTCCTGCTGGTGGCAGTGTCCACTGATGAGAGTTAATTGAATCAAGCTGGCAAGAGGCCTGGGCACAGAGCTAACGAAGGGCAGGAAACCCCAACACTTTTTTGATATGAATCTGTGTCAACCTGAAATCAGTTCCTGCCTCTTAGTATCAAGGACAGTGAAATGCCATGTCTGGGACAACTGTTTACAGTAGTCATCCCTGCAGCGGGACCCCCATTCAGAGGCTAGGGGTATGTGATTTGATGTAGACAGAAAGTCTGTTCTGGCCACAACTTCAAGGGAGACTTGCATTACTACAGGAATGACATAGAACTCCATTAACCAGAGAGACCCTTTGATCCACAGCAGCCAGGAAGATGGGTGAGACTTAATAGTACATCTTTTCACCCCTTTACCTTTCTTGTTGCAAAGCACTCTGGTTATGACCTCACGCATAACAGAAGATTGTTGGTGGGGACCCAGGATTGGTTTATTAAAGTAGGCTTAGCCTACATCAATCATTGGGGCCCATTTGGATTTAAAAGAGGGTTGAGCCCCTCTTTTGCCAGATCATCTGAAGGCTTCGCAAAGGAGCAACAAGAAGAACTCATTTGGACTATGGATGAAGTCTGCCTTACAGCTTCGTCAGTGAAGGAAGGTCAGAATTTCCATGAGGGAAACAAAATCCCTCCCTTAAACATCTCCCAGGGAACAGAGGGAGCAGCAGCTCCAGAACTGGTACCTAGCCAGCACACAGCGTACCTTGCTTGGCTCTGTAAGAAAGCTTGCTAAGTGGGAAATTCCAGAGAGTCTCTGAACCGAAAGAAGGACAAGGCTGTTGCCTGAAACAGTCTCTTCAACTTTGGGCCATCCGCCTTAAAGGACAACATGAGCCCAGTGAAGAAGCTAGGAGGAGTGCACTGACAAGCATTAACCAGCGATCACCTTAAGGACATTTTCAAGGCAGTCATGGCCCTCAAGCTGCAAGTAACTGCACCCCTTACTGTTGTCATGCCACAGCCGTTCATGCCACCCGAAATGCCACGACCAGTGCTTCAGATCCACCAACCAGCACTGAGACAAGGATTCCTGACCCCGAGCTGCCATGTAGGCCATCCTGCAGCCGCCTATCCAGCCTTGTTCGCCAAACTGACTGCCACCTGATACACACAGCTTCCTCCTGTCTTGAACTCTGTCGCAGAAACTGTAAAGCGGCCTGAAACCGACTTGACCCTGTCAAGCACCAATAACTTCTCCAAGCACAAGGTACATTGTGGTCCTGTCCCCCTTGTTTTATGACTCATTGCTCCCTTTGTGGTGAAACCAAGTATCCTTGAACTATTGAGATGAATTACTTTACCGACTACACTCCTGTCAGTATCCAGAGTACATCACCTTTCCTTATTGAAACTGTCTGTCCGCTGCATTCTTTTACAGAGTGGGTTGTATTTTGTAATGTGCTAGAACTGTCTGTTGTGATAATAATAAAAATAGATATTTTATACAACCTTGACTGGACAGTCCCTTTTATCATTGGGTAATAATTGTATTTTCATTGTGTTGCAATTAACCAACGATCCACGACCTTGCAGAGATAAGCCTGCCGCTCTGTCCATGTTACCAAATTTGGACAAGGAGGTTTCTGATGGACTTGTGATTCCAATCTGTTCCAATCCCTTCTAGTGTACTAGAGGTGTGGGGCTGATTGATGGTATAGAAACCAATATTCATCCCTGGACCACTAGTGCCCCGGAAGTTGATTTGTTACAAACTGAAGCCACAGATGGGTCAGTTGATGGTGTCAACCTTGCAATGGACATGTCAGACTGACAGACTGTCGCTGTTTACTGGGACAGTTTGCTGGTCTGTTTTCACTGACTCCAGGTTACGCAGATGTGTGCTCCCATGATGTGGACACTGGGGACATTAAGCCGGCGAAGAGTAGGATTCACCGGATGTCCGATTAGGTCAGGCACACCATCAAGGAGGATGTTTCCAAAATGTTGTCCCTAGGAGTTATAGAGCCATCCCACAGCCCCTGGGCTAGCCCAGTGGCACTGGTACCTAAAAAGGCCAACGGTGGGAAGACTGAAGTTTACTTTTGTGTGGACTATATGGGGCTCAATTCTGTCATGAAGACAGGTGCTCACCCCATTTCTTGGGCAGATGAGCGCATTGACAAGCTTGGCATTGCCAAGTACATGAGTACCTTTGACCTCACAGCAGGGTATTGGCAGGTCGGCTGGACAGATGGAGCAAGAGAGAGGTCAGCATTTTCAACCCCAGAAGGACATCATCAGTTCACTGGGATGCCCTCCGGATTGAAGAATGCCCCTGTCACTTTTCAGCGGTTGATTAATCAGGTTTTGTGTGGTCGGAAAAACCTCAGTGTCACCTATTTAGATGACATTTCTGTGTTCAGACACACCTGGGAGGATCATTATACCACCTGAAACGAGTGCTTCAGGCGCTGCAGAATGCAGGTTTGACTATCAAGGCCACAAAGTGCCAGATAGCGCAGAGCATAGTGACTTACCTAGGCTACATGGTCAGTGGAGGTAAGAAACAACCTCTGAACGCAAAGGTACAGGCTGTGAAGGATTGGGACATCCCCACCACAGGTCGATCATCAAGGGGTATGGGACCATTACCATACCCCTGAATGATGTAACTTTCAAGAAAATGTTGAAGAAGGTCACTTGGACCCCATCTTGTCAAATCTCCTTTCCAAACTCAAAGGATGCATTGTGCAGGGCCCCAGTTCTCAAAGTGCCAGACTATGGTCAGGAGTTCATTATGCAGACAGACACCTGTGACTTTGGGATTGGAGCAGTGTTAGCACAGCTGAACTCTCAAGGGGTAGAGCAACCTGTCGCCTACATTACCAGGCGATTGACGAATTTGGAAAGGAACTGGGCTGTCATTCAAATAGAGACTTACGGGGTCATGTGGGCCATAAAGAGGCTGAAACCCTACATCTTTGGGTCACACATTATGATCCAGAAAGATCACTGGCCTCTTCGATGGTTAATGGCCATGCAAGGGGAGAACTCTAACCTTATGCATTGGGCTATATCCCTACATGGCCTGGATATGGACATCCAGCACAAGCCAGGCTCCCAGCATGGAAATGCAGATGGCCTCAGCCGGTACTATCGCCTTGATGACTAACCAGACCGTCAGTATGGTGGTGATCATATGCTGAGGCTGGGGGGCATGTGAGGAATTCGACCATCCGCAGCACTGACTGTTGTCATGCTGCAGTCACTAACGTCGTCCGAGATTCCTCGACCAGTGCTTCAGACCCTCCAACCAGCACTGAGACAATTCCTGACCCTGAGTCGCTGTGTAGGCCAGCCTGCAGCCGACAGTCCAGCCTTGCTTGATGAACTGCCTGTTGCCTGATACCCTCAGCTGTCTCCCATCTTGAACTCTGTCGCAGAATCTGCAGAGCACTCTGAAACTGACTCGACCCTGTCGAGCACCAAAAACCTCTACAAGCACAAGGGATATTGTGGTTCTGTCCCCCTGGTCCTTCTCTGAAGGACACTAGTGACATTTTACGACCCATTGCTCCCTTTGTGTTGAAACAAACTCTCCTTGAACTATTGCGATTCATTACCTTACCTCCTGTCAGTATCCAGAGTGCATCTCTTTTCCTTCTTGAAACTGCCTGTCCTCTGCATTCCTTCACACGGTGAGTTGTATTTTGTAGTGTGCTAGAACTGAATGTTGAATAGTAATAAAGTAGATGTTTGTTTACAAGCTTGACTGGACAGTCCCTTTTATCATTGGGTGATAATTGTTTTTTCACTGTGTTGCAACTAACAAACGATCCACGACCTTGCAGAGATAAGCCTGCTGTTCCATCCAGGTTACCAAAATTGGACAAGGAGGTTTATAACATGCTTGTGTTTCCAATCTGTTTGGATAAATTGTGATGTACACAAGGTGTGGGGCTGATTGATGGTTTAAAAACCGATATTCATCCCTGGACCCCTGGTGGCCTGGAAGTTTATTAGTCACAATCCGTTCCTGGAGAATTATCATGCACTCTTTGACCCAGCAAAACAACGAGGGAAACAAGGACGCAAGCAGATCTGGGTGAACATCACGGCTGTCATCAATTTGGAGGGGGTGGCAGTCCGATACCCCAAGAGATTTCATAAGCGATGGGAGGAGCTGTGCTGTGTTTACATGTGAACGTATCATGGCTGTGGTCATCAGTGACCTTGGATTGTTGGGTCTGTTTTCATGGGAATTGCATAGCTATGTGTGTAAGTTTGGATGTTGCTGATTGAACCATGGCCACTTCATGTTACTGTAAATGTTCTGTATGCCACACATGCTTTGACACTTTACAGTGATGTCGATGTTCTGTGTCTCCTTTACCGCAATTGCTGCAGCTGGAGAAGAGGGTGGAAGCGGTGCTGTGGAGCGTGGTTCCTGGGACAAATCCACCAGACAAAGGCAAGGACCAGGCGGAGGAGGTGGCCATTGCAACCCAGCCCCTTGGGGTCTGGTGGGGGTGTCATAGAGGGTGTTCCTGCTAGAACCCTGTCCGAGGGGCATGAGGCTGTGCAGGCCACCATGGAGGTGCCTGCACAAAATCCTGTCCCTGGGCTATCGGATGCAGCAGTGCGTACCTTCCGGGATGCCTCCACCCAGACCAGCATCCCCATGCCAGCTGATATGTTCATCAGAGATCATGTGCTGCCCCTGCTGGCTGGTTTCACGATGTGGACCGCAGTCATTCGTGATGATGGACACGCTACTCGTGGTATGCTTGTGCATCATCACAATAAGCTGTGCGGCCCCATGGACTTGCTGACAACAGCCCTGTTCTCAGGTGGGCTCCGTGGGCTGTTCTCTGGCGCAACCCCCTTCTCAGCTTCCTCCTCTGGGCAACAGTCATCCTCCAGGGTGCCTCCTGGGTCCTATAACTGCACAGCCCCCTGTGCACCAGTCCCACCATCAACGCCCTGTCTGGTGTAGCTAACATCCCTGCCCAAGGTGCGAGTACCATCAATGTCAGCTGAGGTGCTCCCCATGTCTACCCAGGCACCGACACAGCCTCAGGCAATTGAGGGTCAGCAGGCACCTTGGAGGAGTACAGGTGCCGTACACGCACGACCACTATCATCAGGTTGTACCAACACAGCGTGCACTGGACACGGCATCAACAGATGACAACTATTGAGCAAGTAGACTGTAACAGGGCATACCACCATGAGGAGGAAGGTGCCACCAATGAGGCAGGAGATAGATAGTGGGGCCTTGCCGGTTATATCTTTCATGTTCCGGTGATATGAGAGGCAGCTGCTTGCAGAGAGGCAGCCGGCACAGGAGGCGCAAGTGATGCTGGGAGGCGCTCAGGTGCCACTGCATCGGGCACAGAGGCTGGCTGCCATCCTGGAGCTGACTTTCAGATTGGCACGGGATGCAGAACATCAGTTGTTGTCCACCCTGCAAGCCCTCCAGGCAACAACGGAGGCCCGCCTGAGGGAGAGCCCTGGTAGACATGTTGTTGGAAATTGCAGAGGAGGACTAGCCCGCTGTCTTTGGATATAGTTCTGTAGGTATACATTTAATTTCTGTTTTTCTTCTTTTACCCTGGACTTCAGAGACATTCCTTCCTAGTTTTTCATGTATACAGTTGTTTAGGAATAGGGTTAATTTCTGTTTTTTTTTTTGCTCCAGACTTCTGAGACATTCCTTTGCTGTTTTTCTTGTATGTAGTTACGTTCAATAGAGGTTTTCAATGAGTTAATTCCACACCTCATGCAGTTAATTCGTCTGTCTCGCATTTGATTGTTTCAATTTCACCCAGTGCATCTCTTCATTGCAGGTCATGTGTATGACGTGACTGTGTGTGTCATGTTGATGCTGTGAGGTTTGCGGGTGGAGGGATGTACATGTGCCTGACATCTGGGGGTGAGGCCATCAGATGACCGGTGACAGGAGATGCTCTGGTCCTGGATTGCTCATCATTGCTACCAGTTGATCGTGTTGGTGGTGGACATGTTCGAGGTCGGCTTCAGGGTGGAGGCATAACACAGTGGTTCAGGCAAGTTGCAGCTACATTGGACTGGTAGGGTGTCAGACTGTCAGGGAGCTGCCTGGAGGTATTGGTGGATGTGAGGGGGGCTGGTGGGTAGTGTCTGGGCTTGAGGGAGCTACCTGGGGTTATTGGTGGAGGTGAGGGGGGCTGGTGGGTGGTTGTTGGGCTTGAGGGGGCTTCCTGGAGTAGTGTCAGAGGTGAGGGGGGCTGATGGCTGATGTCTGGCCATGAGGGGGTTGCCTGTGGGTATTTGTGGAGGTGAGGGGGGCTGTGGGTTGTGACTGGGTTTCAGGGGGCTGCCTGGAGTAGTTTCAGAGGTGAAGGAGGCTGGTGAGTGGTGTCTGGGCTTGAGGGTGATACCTGGGGATATTGGTGGATGTGGGGGGGGCTGGTGCATGGTGTCTGGGCGTTAGGGGGCTGCTTAGAGTAGTGGCAGAGGTGAGGGGGGCTGGTGGGTGGTGTCTGGGATCTAGGGGGATGCTGTACAGTAGGGGTGTATTCCAGCAGTGTGGGTGCCTTTGGAGTAGGGGGGATGGGGTGCAGTTTGGCAGGGGTGCAGCCTGTATTTATGGGGGAGCTTGTGCTGTTTCACAGGGGTGCTGCCTTGACCTACGAGTGAGTTTGTGTGGTTTCCCACTGGTGCAGCCTTGACTTACGGGGGTGCTTGCATGGTTTCACAGGGGTGCAGCCTTGACTTACGAGGGAGCTTGCGTGGTTTCGCAGGGGTGTAGCCTTGACTTACGACAGAGCTCGCTCAGTTTCTCAAGGGTGCAGCCTTGACTTATGAGGGAGCTCACACGGTTTTGCAGAGGTGAAGCCTTGACTTATGAGGGACTGCATGCAGTGTCGCTGGGGTGCTGGATGGTGGGTCAGGGGTGGACACGGAGGTTTGCACAAAGGTTGGTCTATGGCTTTGGTTTTGGTTTCCGTGGGGGCGTGTTGTGGGCTTTCATTCTGCAGCTGGGTTTTATCTGCGGGTCGGGTTGCTTTGCGATTTTGAATCTGTGAATACGCGGACCTGTGATTGAAAACCTTGCAGGTAAAGCCCCTCAGAGTCATTTTCGGTACAAGGACTTTGCAGGATCAATGCAGACTTTTGTGTGAATCGGCCCTTTATCTCAGTACGATGTTCGTTCATCAGCCGTTATTATTCGCTGCACCTTTTGCAGAAACGTTTTTGCTGAAAAATGTCCACACTATGTTCCATCCCGCTGCCTTCGATCGCAGTCAGCTTCTGTGGTGGCAGTGCCTCGTGTTAGACTCTCCCGCGTCGGCAGACAAGCTTTTTCTGTAGCTGCAGCCAGGGCCTGGAATGCTCTACCTTCCACTCTGAGGACTATTGAGGATCATCTCATCTTCCTGTTTTGTGCCCTCTAATGACACACTATTGGTGCTAGTGCCATGATGCCTGTGGGCGAATGTGCGCTCTATAAATGCTGATAACATAACAAACCCCCCCCAAAAAAATAATAAAATTAGAAGTTTTTTTTCAGCAAATAATTATCAGCAAAAAGTGCTGCAGAAAATAAATGGTAGATGAATGAACATAGAGCCCTTTATCCCTTTATCTCAACATATGAGCATTGCTGAAGAGGTTGTACGTGTGTGTATTTGTGCGTGCATTCTATGTATCAGTGACCTTGTCTGAATCCATCTTGTCAGGGTTATAAGTTGTGTTTGTGTATGTGGGGGAGGGGCTGAGGTTGTTGGTTGCATGTGTGTGTATTTACACATGCCTTTTTGGTACCCCTGGGCATGACTGAAAAAATGGATTGTTAGTCATATCTTCTGTGTTTTACACATGTTATCCCTATTAGAGTGCATATACAAACAAAATATGTTGGTGGTCGTAGGTAACATCTGCATTTCCCATGGGGCCATGCACTAGCTCAAATTATGCAGCGGCCAGGCCCCTTGACTCTATTATCATTGGTTTATAAAGAATGCACTGATGGGTCAGAAAATACATGTTCATGCATTGAATATCCATCTCATATTCAAGTGCCCTTTGTCTTCTAATGTCTTACGCAGAGTGCCTTGTATGCTGGAAATGGGAGAGTGGGAGTAGGCAGTTTGAAAGCCCTAGCAAAACCAAGATGGTGAGACCCCTCTGTGTTGTGAACACCTCTTCCCTGGACTACTATAACTGCACCCCTTGTACTGTCTACATCCATTAAACACTCTGTGGTAATCGGCACCCTGTGGTGAGAGGTCCATAGTCATGACAGGACTGTCTCTGAATCACAGGGGTGCAGGTCTGTGATGCGTGCTACTCCAGTGCTGGGGGAGAGGAATACTGAAGGGGCTACCTTGTCCTCCTCAGATATAGGCCAAAATTGGCCTGGGGGCAGGTAGCCCCCTTTGTTGCATCAAAGGCCCTTCATCCTCGCATCCGTCCAGATTGGGAGCGGGGCCTTTGATGTGGATATCAGGGTTAGGGACTACCTGTTTGACAGGTGGCTATCACTAGTCCCGGCCACCTTCTAGCCTGCAAGGGTGCCCGGAAGTCTCGGTCCCTTTTGTCTGTGAGGCCTGGTGACCCTCCTTGTGCACCTAACTGCAAATGGGCAAGCACCTGTTAGGTACTGCCAATGTCCGCTTCCCTCTGCAATCGCACCACCCACCTTTTGCCTCTGGTCCTTCCACCTCCGTGGGCCCATGTGAATTGCCTCAATAGATCTGTTACAATCACAACTATGATACAACAGTGTTTCTTCATTGTCTCAGACTTCAAGGACCTCATTAACTTGGGCAGGGTATCCTGGCTGATAATGTCCCTTTATCCCAAGGTGAGAGGCGAGTGAAGTGAGGGTGATTACTGAGGGCAGTGGCTCTGTTACAAACCAGTACGACCCATCCCAAGGTCTTTATCACCATTAGCATCAGGTTCTGTTTTGATTTTCTGATTTTTGGTGACTAGGTTTGCTCTCGAATTGCAAACGTTTTACCAATGGGGTGAACTTTTTTTTATTTTTATTTGTAATTTGTATATGGTTTACAAAGAAACCTTTACAAACATCAATACATCTAATATAAGTTGAAAAAAAAGGAAAAGTTATTTTAAAATACATAATAAATTGCCATGGCGTCAACAGGTCGTGGAATATTCTATAAAGCAAAATACATTTTTGAAGGTCAACGTAAAATAAAACATTGCAAAACATGAGGCGTTATTTGTCAATGAAACTTTTGATAACTAAGTTAAACAATTTAAGTTAAAACATCTTCTTAAAACCATAAATTATAGGCAATGTGCCATGTGGCAAATTAAATCATTGACACTGAATCTGGTTCAACTTCACAAGCATTTCTTCCAGTTTGAACAAATATCTACCCAGTGCCAATAGCAACTGTGTAGTGTCGCCTCCCATAGATGTTTCCCAGAATGACTGTCGGGCGACCAAGGTTAATTCTGGATAGAAACTACCTATCAGCTCAACACTGTTGTTTTCGAAGTGTGGACAGTACAGGACTAGATGTTTTATTGTTTCCTCTTGAGTAGGTAAAAGACAAAAACGACATGATCTATTGTTGCATTCCATTAGTGATAGTTTATAATGAACCCGCTCCAAGGTCGGACATTGGTTTAATTTAAACCTCATATAGATCAGACATACCTCAGGGCATGGAAACGTTAATATATACAAAGAGAAAACAGATCTTTATCTCTCAAAAGAGGCATATTTCGTGTAAGTCTTACATGTGTGATTGGAATCGATAGTCTTGATCCAGTCCATTTCATAAAACTTGAGTTTCACATTCGGAAGTCCCAACATTAGATCGTCCTGTGTAGAGTTAATGTGTGCTAAAACATCCTTCATTTGCAAAGCAAACGAGACACGTGATGGGACCTTTTTGTCCATCAGAAGCTCATTGAGATCTTGATACAAAGAGGTTTGTGATGGTACCAACATTTTGGCGCACGATGTAACTTACCCCTTTGTGTATCTTGCAGATAAAGATAAAAGCCTGAATTGAGGGTAAACATTGCCACCATGAAAAAATGAAAAGAGATCTCAAGTAAGAGTCCCCTTTCTATTTTAATTATGGCTTTGTAAGAAGCCAGAAGAAACAATGTGGAACCCAGGTGCATTTTTAAGATGCTATTTATTACGGTGTGGGAAAGCGGTGAGCAGAAAGGAGCAAGTAAGGGAAGCTGTGAATGCGGTGAGCAGAAAGGAGCAAGTAAGGGAAGCTGTGAAAGCGGTGAGCAGAAAGGAGCAAGTAAGGGAAGCTGTGAATGCGGTGAGCAGAAAGGAGCAAGTAAGGGAAGCTGTGAAAGCGGTGAGCAGAAAGGAGCAAGTAAGGGAAGCTGTGAATGCGGTGAGCAGAAAGGAGCAAGTAAGGGAAGCTGTGAAAGCGGTGAGCAGAAAGGAGCAAGTAAGGGAAGCTGTGAATGCGGTGAGCAGAAAGGAGCAAGTAAGGGAAGCTGTGAAAGCGGTGAGCAGAAAGGAGCAAGTAAGGGAAGCTGTGCTCTCAAGTATCCTGCATACACTTGGTGCTTTATTAAGCACCAAATAGATCTGAAGTATCTTGAATACATATGGCGCTTAATCCAACCCCAAATAGGTACATATATTAAAGTTGGTGTTATTTATTCGGGTGACCGAAAGCATCGAGCAGAGGGGAGCAAGCAGCGACAGGTGTGCTCTGAAACATCCTGCATATATATGGCACTTTATAAAACACAAAATAAAGGAATACATGAAATTTGACAGACACTTCATAACTTATGCTTGGACTCTTCAATCAAGCACATTATCTAAGCTCGCTGCATGTCTGTGCCCCCTCCACATGTGCTCACTTCTGTTCCATTCAATATTGCATGACTGAGTCCAGTTAAGTATCTGCATTCTGTTTGCAATGGTGTATGCACAACTTTCGCCATGAGAAGTGAATCTTGGGACTGTCAAAAAAAGAAATGAACTTGGAATAGCCATGGTATGGATATTACAAATTTGTGAAAAGCCAACAAGATGATTTTTCTGTGAGCGCAAATGCAGGGAAAAGAAGTTCTACAGGGAGGCCATCTCAGCTGAAATAAGGGTCCACCAATGGAGGCATCAGTCCCCACCCAAAGGTACCTACCCCTGCAAGTGTTTGGGGGCGGGCAACAGTGAGAGATATACTAGGAAACGGAAGAGGTTGACGGAAACATTGTCCCTATGCAGTGGTAACATCCATACAGGCACAACACCTTGAACTTGATATCCAGACATACTGCCTGTCAATTCCGAGTCATCAAATGGAGGGAAAGATGCTGAAACATACTGAGGAAACAACCGGGGTCTGGATGCAGCATTGTGGGGCCTTTGGATGCATCCAGGTGGGAAAAAGAAGTGAAGTTGGCCACAGATTGAGTTCACTTTTAAGAAACATGAGCTTGATGCCATGCTCATGTAATTAACCCTTTCAGATGCTAGAATCTAGAAGGCGGCTGACATGTTTTCATGAAGAAAACTGGTATATAGCAGAGACCCGTTATAGCGCTGAGCAGAATTTGAAAGATCAGCTATCAGGTAACCTATTAGTCAGAAACGTCTATTTTGCGAGGATTCATCTTGCAAAAATTATTTAGCAGCCATCCAGTGTTTCACTTCCTAAAGTCAAGATCGGAGCCACAGTTCTGTGTCACGAAGTCCTCCATCTTAGTGCCACGAACAACATGTATTGGAAACAGAGTGGTGACCCGGGGAGGGATGGGTAAGGGTCACACACATTGGCTATTACTGTGAGAAGGGATACGCTCTGAGAAGATCCCCTTGACGACACAACCATGACATAGACACAAAGGGCGGCAACCTCCTCTTGGCTTCCTTCAGAAAAACAAAAAAACAAATCAAGTCATTACATGGTCACTTTAAAAAAGATGGTACACATTGTCAAAGGTCACTTACGAATCCTACAAAATCGGTACCATTATCAACCTGCATATTCCAAATTTGACATGCAAGGGCATCTTCGGTCTACAAACCGTACATTTAAAAAGCCAAGACAATGGGCCTCATTACGAGTTTGGGGGTAGCCATGCCCTTACAAAGGGCATGGCTACCCCCAAACTCTGGTCCGTCTCTGGGTCCCGCGAAAGGGGACTTACCAGGCCATTCCGACCTTGGCGGGCCCGGTAATTCCCTTTCACGGGACCTGGAGCCGGTACGTCCCCATTTCCATTTGAGCCCCCATAGGGCACAATGAGACTGGGGAGGATGGTAGCAGCGGTACTGTTCATAACGGTACCGTTGCTACCATCCTGTTCTGCTCGCGGGTGTCGCTCTGCACGCCTGGTTTGATCAGGCGTGCAGAGTGGCCCCCGCGAGTAGGACTCGTAATGTGGCGGCCCTGTATGAACGATGCCGGTGCCTTACAAGCACCGTTCATCCTGTGGCCGCCAGAAGACGTAATGAGGCCCAATGACTCAGTTCTTCTCAGTGGAATGGTGTGGGAGGGTAGTGTGTGGTGTTTTTTGACTTGTAATGCGGGCTGAGAGGCTGATTGGCTTCTGTTTTCTTTTTTTTATTTGTTCACCAAGCTTTTAAGATAGTGGGTTAATCCTTAGCTGACGAGATCTGTGTGTTATCTACAGGCCATATTTTAAAGTCCTTGCAAGACTACTCAGCCTTTCATCTTTTGGAGGCGTTTAAATGATTACGAACATCAGGCGAGTAATAACAACTATAACTAAAAATATTTTATGTACAGTACTTTGGCAAAAGCACTTCATAAATAACTAACTCTTACTAGCATTACCATGATGTATTGTTTTGTTCTACAAAGAATGATCTTCGTATGGCTTAAAAAGTATTGTTCAGTGATCCACCTCCCTTGAAAGAGTTTGCTCCTTAAGTAACAGCTGATAAAATAAATGAACAAAAATAAATTAATAAAATTGTCTCACCTTGGCAAACAAAGATCTAGTGCTGTATTTAGCTAGAAGGTGATTGAAAATGAAACTGCAATTAAATGGTGGCCTCTTGCAGAAATTGGCTAAGAAGTAGGTAGGGTTTTCTTTGGAAGTGGAAGTGCAACTGGCTCTTACTTTTGGAATGGCACACTTGATGCAGAGAACGTGGCATTGATCACATTGTGAGGGTATGGACAAAAGGTGTTCTGGTTCCGCAGCAAATGCTGTGAGGGGAACCATGGCATCTGCATGACTTTCAAAATGTATAAACATCTGACCACAATAGAGGATTGCATATAGCGAAGGTTGAACAACAATGATCCGGTGGATCTGGGGTCTTTAAATGAGAATTGATGGTGATATTGGATTCAGACAAAATATCAGCCTGGATTGTGCATATTTTAGGGAGGACATTGGCATGTGGGTACACATACCAACATAGCAGAGAAGGCAGAGATGGGAGGTTAGCAGGAAAGGTTTTAAATAGATGGGGGATTTTCGAAGTTGAATGATGATCTACTATGACCTATTCACATGAATGGGATGGGTAGCTTAGTGATAAATGTATCCAAGAGGTAAATGGCTCAAGTTATGGGTGAAGAATTTGGGGAGGAGACACGGTCTTCCCACTTCCTAGGCAATACTGAATAAGGCAAAAATGTTAGAAGACACATTCGGGGAGCAGGGAGGAGGAGGGTGCACACGGAGGGAGGTGAAGGATTATTTAACTCATGTATTAGGAGCTATAGAAGAAACACAAATGCCAACGCCATCTTAGACAAATGGCAGCCATCCTAGAGTGTAGGCCCAATTGCGGCAAGTAAGTGTTAGGTGCTTCAATGTTTGGTCCCTCGCATAAAGTGCCAACAAAATGAAGCCTGAGATTGTGCCATGCTTGACACCAGCAGTTGTGACCATACCACGGCAAATATTCGAAAGAAGATACCCACTGATAAAACTCTATCAAATGTATACCTGAAGAGACGATAATCTGAGGGAGGAGCTCCCGGAAGGAATTTGAGAATGAGTGAAAGAGGAGCTAGTGACGTTACAAAAGATGAGTGTGATGCACTAAGAATACCTGCTGCAGAGAATACACGTTAAGAATCTAGTAAACTTTCATATGCGAAGAGAAGATTGCACGTGTGTGACGCACTGCAGAACATGCAAGCCGTTCAATAACTGTACAGATGCAGCAATGCAAGTAAATTAAGTAATCTTAGAAGCTGGCAATATGTAGTGAATAGACTACAGGCGGGGCCGCCACTGTATAGAAGCTGGACATCGGTGTCATGAATTTAGTAAGCCCGGACCCATGGAGAGGAAAGGCCGAGAACTGTGTCGCAGCAAGAATTAGCTGAGATCGTGGATGCGAATGGTGAGGCTTTCTGGCCTGGTGTGAAAGCTGAGGTTGCCAAGGCCGGTTATCTATTCTCAAAGGCGGTGAATGTGAGAAGCGGAATCATCCCCTGTTAAGGTGCAAAGACAGTACACCACGCATGCCAAGTTTTATTCATTTAAGACATTTAAATGCTGGAACATGGTCCAAATCATAGTCTCCTGTCATGTGAGCCAAGGATGGAAATAAATTTGAGCTTGGAGTTCTAGAACAACGATAGTGCATGCTCAAACTCCCTTATATTTCCAGAGACAAGAATACTTTGCAAGGCCAAGTTAAAAGACAATCTTCATGGCAGAAGAAATGGGTGATGAGAGGCGTTGGGCTAATTGGGTGGGGAGGTAAAGTCAAGTCCACCTCCTGGCACCTGGGTGTGAGCTTACATGGTGCTAAGTGAACCGAATGTTCCAGACATGGTACGAGCATGCCAACCAATTGTAGAGGGCAATATAACAAAGGGCCTTATAGTTTGAGAGCTAATGATATACAATGTACTTAATATTGTTGAAGATGACATGTTTTAGAGGTAGGCATAATTTGTCCACCTGATAGTAGATCTCCAATCACAATCCAACCCTTTATAGAAAGTACACTTAGATGTTCCCCTGGAGCCTATCACAGCCCCAACCTTTGCCATCTTCCTGCGTTGGTTCGATTATTTGGTGTCAGAGATGTTCTACATTCCATCCATTACATGTACTATACCCAAAGGGCTCTACGCTCAGTATACTCTTGCAAGGGGTAACAAGTGGGGGAAGCACACATGGGAAAGTGTGGGAGGTTGTGAGCACACTTGGAGTACAAGGTTATTGGTGAGGTGTGGTTGTGGTTTGTGCTGTTTTTATTATTATTGCATGTTTTAATGAGAATATTGTGTAAAGGAAAACAGAGTTTTATGGATCCTCCCTGAGTGAGGAGAAAAGGTGGTACCACTTATATTGTGTAATGGAAGAAAAGGGAAATACATAGGAGCCCTGCATAATTAGTGGGCTCAGGAACAATAGTGGTTGTTGTTTTAACTTGTTATTTTAGTTTATAGTGTTTGTGTTTTTTATTGTGTAGGGTGGAGGCCCAAGGAGGGGCAGTCTGTAAATAGTGCTGTGTGCTGAGTGAGTGGAGTGTAAAATGGGTGTGTTTGAAGGGGAGGGAGGGAAAGTAATGTGGGCTAATGGGGAGGAGGGAACAAAAATCAGATTTTTTTACTGTGACTTTTGCAGCGTGCACAACACGCAATTAGGGGGGGTGTAGGTGCATTGTAAGCGCATACCCCACAGCAATGGGAGGGGAACACCATTACAGTACATGTACAAAGCTCTGCCATTGTACCAGGAAAATATTGAGAATAATCCGGGGGACAGAAACACATGGGAGGATGCCTAACTCCTGGCCAGACTAGGGCACCCACAATAAAATAATTCTGGAGAATATGACCACATTCCTAGCAGCAAAATATAAGGGTAAATAACTGCAGAAGAGACTTATGAAAAAGGCTCAAGGATGTAGAAGAGACCAACAGGGGAGGGGCACAGCACACAGAAGCGGGGGAGAGGGGCAAACGGATCCCAAGAGGTTAAACCTGTTAGCAGTTCTCCTGGCGACAGGATATAGCAACCCGACCTATGTATCTACGCATGCTACTCTCTCGCCAGACTCGTACACACCTATAGCAACAGCCCAGCCCCAGGACTGTGCAGGACAGAAGGAACTAGAAGATGTGCAAGAATCAGTGTGATGGGTACAAACTTGTTTGTGTTCCCATGGTCCAATACCTATCCAGACTAGGACAGCCCACAGAGAGCACGTGCACTATCAATGACAGTTCACCCTGACAAGGAACCCTTGGTGGACGCAGAATAGGAAACAAACACTTCATTTTTATGGTTGTCTCGGGTGCCACAAAATCATGCATCAGTGAGGGAACTCTTGACACGCAGGACTTCTCTGGGGCTGTCTCCACGGTTCCATATACTAAAGAGGTTGACATCAAAATGGGTGGGAAGTTGGTATGGGCCCCTCAACTGTATTCCAAAAGTTTGCCAGTTAACTTATTGTGCAGGGACCAGCAAGCTTAACAATACAATTTTATTCACGGACAACGGCGTAGTTTGCGCCACACCAGGAATGTATGCCATACGAGCAATGTTAATAATACACGCAATGGAGAGTGAGGTGGTGGTTCGGCGAATTCCCATCGACCCAGACATGTTTGTGTATGGAATATCTGTGCTTGTGGAGGCGGTGCCTCAAATTGGCAAAGGTATTTGGCGAGTGCCCTCAGATGTAATTTCAAAAGGGTTGATGGTCTCAGCAAAGAGGATTATAGTGATTGGGACTGACCAACATGGTTGCGAAGGGCACACAGTACTTTTGCATTGATCCCACAATACCTCTGAAAGAGGTTACTGATGCAGAATTGTTTGAGGACAAACCAGAGGACAGAGAAATTGTGTTGGAAATATGTATCCCTTGTGAGATATTGGTGCAGTACAGGAAGGTCCAGTGTCCCATGAGGTCCCTCACAGCCCCACGCCTGTTTCATGATGCAGACCTAGAGCAGGTGCCCCAGAGACTGGGGACGACTAAACCCCATGATGTAGGGCTCCTGTGGGGAGTGACCCCAGTGCACATTACGCTAAACACAGGGGCAGTGCTGCCATGAGTACCCACTTTCAAGGGAGGCAGAAGAAGGAATAAAATATCAGTGCCCTCCTTGCCCAGGGGAACATTCTACCATCCACCTCCCTATGTAACACAGCTATACACCCTGTGAAAAAGGCAACAGGGAGGAGTTGGAGGATGATCAGGACATATGCCCCCTCAATGATATTGTACAGCATGAATGTCCTGTGATTCCCAACCTGTCACAATCTTATGTAGCATCCCCAAAGAGGCGACACAATTCACAGTAGTTGACCTGAAAAATACATTTTTCCCCATACCATTACACCCAGACTCCAAGTACCTCACTGCCTTTACCCATGGGGGAATGAGATTTGAACACAGAAGATTGCCTCAGGGGTACTGTGAGAGCCCCAGTATCTTTAACAGAATATTACATGCAGATTTAGGTAACATCCAAGTGCCCAGCATGATCATTCAGTGCGTTGACAACTTGCTTGTATGTAGCAACTGCAAACAACAGTTACCCCGCAAGGGATAGAAGGTTGACAGACCAAAATTGCAGTACTGCCTCCAAGAAGTATTATACAAAGGGCAATTCATATCCGCAAATGGGAAAAGAATAATACCAGACAGTGCAGTATCTGTGCATGTCCCACCACAGCCCACAACAGTGAAAGAAAGAAATGCAAGTTCCTGGGGTTGTGCAATTACTGCAGGGCATGGATTCTCGATTATGCAGCATACATGAGGCCACTCTAACAGGGCCTCAAAGAAGCACAAAAGACTGACAACATAATTGCATGGACTAAAGAGATGTCAAAAAATGTCGATGGACTTAAAAATGTCATTTCAACTGCACCCGTGTTGGCGACCTCAGACTACACAAATGAATGTTACTTTTTTTCAGATTCTAACGGCCAGCTTATGACTGCCGTGCTGACACAGAAAAAGCACAATGGGCCACAAGCCATTGGCCTATTACAGTGGTACGTTAGACTCAGTTATGGAGGGGTAATTTGCTTGCGAACAGGCTCTTGCAACTGCGACATTTGCCAATCAAAAAAATTTCCACAATCGTGTTGGCTGCTCAGTAACACTTTATGTGGAGCATGTCATTTTTGCCATTCTAGAAAGGTCAAAATCCACCATGAATACCCAAAGAGCATCTGCATACAAAATAATTCTGTCCAGTCCGAACATACACATTATATGATGCAAGACAGTGAGCCCTGCGATATTCATTACAGAAATGTGCACTGATGAGGATTTGGCGGGACACGACTGTGTAAAATAGGAGGGGGAGAAGGATGACATCCTCAAGGCAAAGGACAGGCCACTCCAGGGGGGAGGTCCTCTTCATTGATGGTTCAGCGACAATTGGCCAGGACACAGGTCTCAGACACACTGGAGCAGTGGTAGTACACCTACCAGATGAGGAATATGAGACATTGATTTTAAAAAGGCTACCAATGCATTATTCCACCCAGGCGGCAAAACTCACAGGGGTGCCACGTGACCATCTATTGGTACTTGGTATACGTCACTTCGACTATGCATGTTGGTCTGTCATGGTGGACGAGGAGGGGCTTTAGGAGGTCAGACGGGTCCCCAGCATAGCACGCCGCACTGGTAGAAAAACTAATATTCGTACTGTCCCAACCTTCTGTCGTGGTGGTCGTCAAATGCGCTGCCCACACTAACAACACTGATGAAGTGTCGCTCAGAAACACTGCCGCAGACACCGCAGTCAAACCTGCGGCGTACCTGCCGGTTCCCAATTTAATTGAATGTGTCCTCATTACACCTGCCACTGATAAGCCCCTTGACAGCTACAATGCCCTACCTTTTATGCTAATTATTGAACTAGAGGGGCGCACCCCAGATGAGGAGAAGCAATTGTGGGTCAAAAGCGGTTGCACACAATCCCTTACAGATCTATTATGGAGGCAGAAATGCACAGGAAATATAGTAATGTCACACCACCTGCTTGTAACATAATTTGAGCAGCTCCATCACCCCTCTCACAGATCCAAGCATCATATTCGTACAGACATGCAGGGTGGATTGGTTTGTTTCAAATCTCCAGGAACACCTAACAAATATGGTCATTAAATGCACCATGTGTCAAAGTTTTAGCACAGGTATGACACTATGAATGTTGCGAGGCACTCTTTCCCGCCCCATTGACCATTCCGTGAGTTGCACATTGACTACGTGGACATGGGGAGAAGTGCAGCATGTCCAGATATTTTATCGTTGTTGTCTGCCCCTGCTCACGTTTGGTGGAAGTGGCTCCTTGTGAACATCCGGATGCCAAGACCACAATATCGGTGAACTTCCCTTGCCAGACCGCAGAAGACAGGAGGAACGAAGGAGCCTGCAGGGAAACGCCGGCCGCCAACACAGAAGTGGGAAGCTGCCCTCGTCAGGCCACAGCAGGCGAGAGAAGTGAAAGAGCCGGCAGGGCAATGCCGGCCGCCATCGCAGAAGTGGGAGGCGCAGCACCCGAAAGGGTACACAACGATTGCGGATCATCCCATGTGCACCGCAAGTCAGCTCCCAAGAGGCGGGTTCGTCAGGGCTGGCTCTGCACAAGCTTGATCTCCAACGATCTCCTTAGACAGAGGCAGCCAAGGGGCAGACACCGCCCCAATCCCACCCTACCCCCCGGCTCAGCCTGGCGCTTCGCCTCCCGTTGGGCAGAGAGCACATAGGCTGCAAAGGGACACCGGCCTAGGAATCTGCTGAGGTTTTCAGAACAAGCACACAGCATATTGTGGAATAGAACAAAGCTGCTCTTCGCATCAGACAGTGCTGGTTCAACGTGCTCGCATTGGAAGCAGGACGGCACAGAGCAAAACACAAATTTTATGCACAGGTCGGTGCATGTACTATAAACATCTGATAAATAACCAATTAACATTGCTGCTGTTAGCGGAACCACAGACAGAAAGCATAACCCCTTCCGCACAGTCGCGGAAACACGGCAAGGGCATAGAGGCTGACAGGAACTCAGACTGACAGCACTATGCAGCGTGAGGCTCAGTTCAGTGCTTCAGCCCTGGCTGGGGCGGAGGGGCAGTAATTGTTTAAAAAGGAGCAAGAATCGGCAAAGGACACGCCGCAGCCAAGAACAAGGCCACAGCGATGCGGGCGTTACCCCCTCAAAGGATACAATAATGGTCCAGAGAAAGCACAGCTGGGCACGGGTTAAAAATAATACATGCAAAGAGGACCACTTCCTAAAACAGACCAAACCCAGGACTGTGGGGGGTAACTTTGAAGAGCTTGCGCTGGGGAAGGAACAGTGGTAACACCCTAGAGAAGAGCTCAAGACCACAGAAAACAAGCACAGTTAGAGAAAGAGCTGAGGATGACGGAGACACTTACCTTGAAGGAGAGGTTGTTGCTGGAATGGGCAAAGGAGGCAGAAGCGGCCCAGGGCATGGTATGTGGTCAAGAAGAAGATGGCTGAAATAGCAGCGGCCAGCACGGAATTAGATGAGGATGATGCAACAGAATGGTGAAGAAGAGGAAAAAATGGAACAAGAAAAGCAGATGAAGAGAAAGAGGCACCAAGATGTCCGCAGCATGCCTGCCATAGCAGATGTCAACCCAAGAAGGAAGAGAAAGGAAAACACAGGTACTGTGCAGAATGACTTGGTGCCAATGTAAGAACAATGTTTAAAATGGCATAAAGAAGGGTCCTCTGGGAAAAAGAAGAAAAGGCACAGGGAAGACTCTAGCAGCTCCAGCAGTGGGGGGAAATGTTCTGATATGGGGTCTGAAACTGAGAGCGAAGATGATCAAGGCCACCTCAGGGCTTGGGTCGGGCCCACTAGCATTAAGGAAACTCTGGATCTCAAGATCACCAAGTTTGGCAGGTGCACAGCGGGAAAGAATGTGAATAGAAATGTGAAAACTATTGCATGGCATATTGATTGTAAAATTAAGAGGAAAATATGGAAGAAACAATTTATAGAAATATTCGCCCTCTTGGAGAATGAAGAATTGGGCTATGACATTTTAAGGATTGACAGAAAAGAAGAAGAGAAAGGGAGAGCGAGGAGGCCAAGAATAGAAAAAACATTACAGAATTGGTAAGCCGCATTTCAAATATTAGCTACAATAATATTAGAAACATTTCCAGAGGAGGGCACAGCTTTGATCTCATACCACCACAGGATCCTTCAAAGCCATAATACCTTTGGGGGGGGGTAATCTTGGTTAAATTATGATAGAGAATTCAAAAATGAAATGCAAACATTTCCAGACCTGGGGTGGGAGGAAGAGGATCCCAAACTATATATGTTTTATGTCCTGAAAGAGAACTCATCTCACAATACACAGAATAATAAAGATTATGAGTCACAGGGTCATAGAAGGGGGGGTACAGGTAGAGCAGCTTGCGCAGATTCCAAAGAGGCAGTTCACCCCACCATAAGACAAGACACTCCTTTTGGAAACCTGCCCCAGGGGTGCAGAGATCTTGGCTACAGACCCCTGGGTACACAAGCCTCTGCAACTCGGGCGGGGTATGGGAGACCACCAACGCTTACTGTTGGAACTCTGAAAAAGGTTTTTGCAGTTAGGGGAAAGAGTGTAGGTTCAAACACCAATGTAGCACATGTGGTGGAGAGCACAGCAGTGGCAAATGCACCAAGACCCGCGCCACTAGGCCAGGACCCAAAATCACAGAGGGGAAAAACACTCACTAGATTTAATATGGGGGCCTCGCCATTGAAGGTAGATAAGCTGATGCTGTTACAAGACTAACCGGATGAAACAGCAAGAAACTTCTTAGGGCCAGGCTTTAAATAAGGATTGAGAATCCCATTTGATGGCCATGGATCCCATCACATCCCCAACAACTTGAAATCTGGCTCCTCCCTACCTGAAATCATTAGGGGGGAAAAAGAGAAATAACTGGGGTTGGGCAGGATAGAGGGACCATTTGACAGCCCCCCCCCTTTACAGAATTTCTTTGCTCTCCCCTAGGGCTAGTACCCAAGAAAGAGAAGAGGGGGTTTAGAATGATCCACCACTTGTCTTACCCACCAGGTAGTTCTCTCAATGATGGCATCCGTGCCACAGAAGCATCAGTTTCTTACAGAAGCTTTCAGGATGCAGTTGATTTAGTTAGGTTATCAAGGCGGAAGGCACTCATGGCCAAAGTGGACATTCAGTCAGCTTTCAGGCTGCTGCCGGTCCATGAGAGTGCATACTCTGTTTTCACATTGACAAGAAATCTTATTTTGATAAATGCCTCCCCATGGGTTGCGCAATTGCATGCGCATACTTTGAGCAATTTAATTCTTTTTTGCAATGGACCCTACAAGGGCAATGCCAGGGGTTAGAGTAGTTCACTACTTGGACAATTTTTTCTTCACGTGACCAGAAGGGTCCACCCAGTGCAACTCTGCCATTAATAAATTTAGATAAATCATGGCCATATTAGTGGTCCCGCTCGCGGGAGAGAAAACAGTAGGCCCAACACAGATCCTGTTATTCTTGGGGATTGAAATTGATTCCATAAAGGGGGGATGCTGTATACCCAAGGAAAAAGTAGATGACTTACTAGGGGCAATCAGAAAAATTTCAGGCAAAAACAAAGCAACCTTAAAGAAATTCAGTCACTATCAGGAAAATTACGTTTTTCAACCAGGATCATGCAACAAAGCTGGGTGTTCCACAGGAGCCTGGAGATGAGAATGAGAGGGGCAACTAAATAACACCATCACATACGGCTGGACAACACACTACAAAAAGCAGTATGGGTAACATTCCTCAACAATTTTAATGGGAAGGTTATATGGCACACACACTTAAAAGACTCTGCAAAGAGGGTCCTGTTCGCTGATGCTGCAGGGGGCAAAGAGTTTTGGGATATGCTTTGGCAAAAAATGGTGCACAGGCCACTGGCCCCCCCAGTTAGCGAGATCTAGGCTGGACCAAAAACATCACATTTCTGGAAATGTTTCCCATATGGATATCACTTTACATGTGGGGGGACAATCTGAACATCACAGAGCTAGTCACTTGGTCTGACAACTTGGCAGTTGCGCATGTGCTAAATTGTTAAGTGACTTCAATTCAGCAATCCCACTAAGTCAGTGCCTTGTCTGGGCTTGTTCAAGGGAAGCCCTTATTTATATATTTTTATGACAAGTTATAATCTGGATGATAAACCCTTATATAACACCCCTCTCTTTGAATCCCCCTGACCTCACTGGGCCAAGAAGTAGGTTTGTTTTGCAATTGAAAAGATTTATTGAAAATTAAACAATATATATATCACACTTTTATAATAAATTAATATTTGATATCACAATTAAGAATATGGTGTTGATCAACAATGGACAATCTTACACTAGCACACTTATTTTATTACTTAGGAGTTGGTATGGAAAGGATAAGGTAGCAGAGAATACTTTTATGGTTTCAAGGAATGCAGTGATGGAAAAGAATGCAGCACAGGAATAAAATGATATGGGTTCAACAAAAGCTAATATGTTCACTTTTCCCCTTGTGGCAATTCACTCCCCCCTTTATACAATATAAGGAGATGGAAGTGAAGCACACAGTTTTCAGGAATACAATCAACATTCAATTCAGTTCCCGTTCCCCCCAGCAAGCTTAGAGAAACAGGGATGATTTTAAACAAAGGCAAAAGTACTTTAAATGTGGTATGCAAAGAAGGGAAAAATATGCTAAAAATGATTTTAATTCCCTATAAGAGATTCAGGGTGGGTGATAGCTACTTTAAATTAGTTCACGATCACTTTAGCAATGCTCTATGAATGATTGTCAGGTTGCAAACGAATTTCAGCAAAGGAAAGCAAGAAGCTGCTATTTTGACAAGTGAAGAAATTTGAGCCAAATCGCAAATCTTAGCACTTTTTCCGAGTGCGTCGAGCGCGATTACGGAAAAAGTATAATGAATAGAAAGTCGGTTCTGGGTTCGTTGGAAAGAATCTTAGCTTTAAAATGAAAGTTAAAACTCGCTTCTAGCACAAACGGTCCAAGAGATACGGACGATTTTGTGAAGGTAGTTTTTCAGAAATTAAATAATGATTCAAAATGGCAAAATGACACTTTACAGGTTTAAATCGGAGAGGGAACACACGATTCCTATGATGCAGTTCTGGACAGGTTCAAATGTTTTGAATCAGATTATTTTAAGCTAAAAGATGGGTTCTGCAAAGTTCTAGCTGGGTACTCACACTATAAATTTGAAAGGAATGGCCTTGTCACGGATCTGGTCAACAAGTTTAGCTGCGGTTGTCTCTGCTCGGCGGGTCAATCAGGCACTGGTTCTGTTCACAGCGATCTGGTCTGGTTCTCTGGTTCTGCTGGTCTGGATCAAGTGGATTCTGGTTACCGCACTGCTTTCTGGGTACTGGTTCTGTTCTGGATACACAGGACTTTTAGCAAGCAGAAAACCGCACAGCCCGGCGGTTGAATAGGTTGCAAAAGATTTTGAGGCCTGCTGAAGAGTTCAGCTCTTTGGAGTTTTTGTTCTGGAGTTAGTCTGGATCTCTGGAGTTCTGGATTCTGGAGTTCACCGTCAGCGTGCTGCGCAGGAATTCAGTTGAAGGTTGGAAAATGAATGTCCCTGTCTGGCTTCCAGTGGCTCTTTTTATGTCTTTTGGGAAGTGGGTGTGAAGGCTATCTTTCTATTCCCAACCCACTCACGATTTGATAGGTCAAGGATTTCTCTTTGACCTGATTTGAGAAGGGACCAGTGAGTCATCAGGTGTCATCTTTATGGCATACAGAAAGAACACTCCCCTTTGCTTTTACCTTAGAAAATCATTTTCATAACTAAACACATTTCCCAGATACACAAGTGGTTGACATTACATATACACATCATATATCACATAAGGTAGTTTCTATTCCAACTCTGATGTTTCTAAGAGCTTGGATTAAGAAATGACAACATTTTGCGCTTTTTGGTTGGTTTACCAATATTGGGTTTTTACCAAAAATGACACAGATGTACACCGCCTTTCTACACATATTCCAGTAATTTTTCATTTTTCTAGCGTGAACCCCGTGTCTGCAATCTCCATAATTCATGGGGTTTTGCCTCAGAACATGGTACAGAGTTCTAACACCTCTTAAAATGTGCACAGAAAAATCACAAGAATAATGATATTAATTATATAATTTTGACAAGTCCGTACTATGAATTATCCATCTTTTTAAATTATGCTCTGGCCCAGAGGGGTGTGGCTTCCCAAAGCACATGGTGGAATTTCTGGTTTGTCCACTTCCTCCAACTCAAGTTGCTCACAGAGGCACTGCCCCTCCCCATTTCTCTCAAGAGGAAGCCATTTACGACCCCCCCTAATTTAACATTTGCCTGAGCCAAGGAAGGCTCATTGTTCAGTTTCCTGCAGTCCCCAGCTGCTCCTCCCCTAATCCAATCAGGGAGGTGTCATCTCCTTTTGGAGAATGCAGCCAGGCCTGGGAAGAGTGGCTGAGCAAGTTTCAACTCCTTTTGGGGGTAGTTGCCGGGCAGAATTCACTCTCTTTAAGCCAGGTTTCAGCCAAATGTCACTTTTGTTCCCAGTTTTTCTTCATCCAAATCAAACTTACATTTTTTACACATGCAGCTAGAATGCTGATTCTAAGTTCAAAACTATGACATTTAACAGTTGCAAACTATGTGACACTCAACAGTAGGTCACTCATTTATTTTAAACATTTAGATTTTAGTGTCCTTCAGTCCAATTTCACTTCAGCTGCTGACATCCACAGCTCAGCCAGTTTTGTTATAAACATTGTTTTGGGCTCTTCATCTTTCCAGATTTTGTATGCACACAAGAATACATTCTGCTAAATGTCTGCTGGTGTTCAGTGAGATTTTTGAATATCTTGCAATGTTTAAAATAGGCATTTTAGCTTGCATTTCAGAGAAACAAAGGTGATTTCAAAGCGCTTTTTGAGCCAACCGGCACTACTGTTTTTCCTTTGGCATACATTTCACTCATGGCACTCCTGGCCCATCACACTCGCACTGGTGGGTGGAAGGTCAGGGGAACATTTTGGTGTGCGCCAAAACTGCGCGGTTTTCCTGGATTCTGACGCAATGTGGGAGAATGGTCCACATAGGATTAGGTGGGCTAACACAGGGCACACTTTTGTCTGACTGCCGGATTGAATTCTATGCTCACGACAGGAATGAACGTAGACTGGGATATGAGCTGTCATCTATAATTGGCTGCAAGTTATCCTCTATTAACACTGGTGACTTAATTTTATGAAGATTTAACTAACAATGCGATATTGGTGCACCCTCCAATAAACAATGAAATGAGCAGTTAACATTTTTCACATTTGTGTTTACAATAACACAAGGTACACACCAGCTCACACTCCTTCACAAGGCGAACAATGCTATCTTAATGACCCGGAAGTTGGAAAATTACAAAGATACTCATAATTACAAATTCAAGTAATCTTTAATGGAACAGTGAATTAATGAACACAAAATCAATGTACTAATTGTCACAAACAGATAAGCGAATGATGATCCCATTCACTGGATTAGCGCTACGATCTTAGTAAGCACTCAAAGATGGCGCCCAGAATAAACAGGAAACACAGGGAAGACATCATCTCCCATGAGTCACAACTGTTTCCCGGGCAACAGCATTTTCAAGAACAACACAGACCGAGAAGATTCGCGCCTGTTTCCAAGAACACACGGAGGCTGGTCTCTAACACGATGCGCGCATATGGCGTCAAAAGAAATGAATAGAAGACACTGAAATATCAACATTACAGTGCGTGAACGCAGAGTTTAATGAGACGAATATTTTAAGCTCACAGACGGAGCTCGGTAAGTAAGTCTGAATGCAATGAATACTTGGACTCAACCGCGGTTTATTTTACAGAATGTGAATGTCATCACACTATCTAGATAAAGGCACCATGACGAAGTCGTCAAAGTGTCTAATTGATACACAATTGTTTACAGATGGGACACCCATTTATGACAACAAACAGAAGTCATTGAAAATGAAATTAATAGAATTGAATACCAGATACCTATCTACGGAGGCAAACCATCACACAATATTAAGACCAGAACCACTGCGAAGACAGTGAGTAGATAGGACTGTATACTTTGCAAACCAAGAAGTAAATACCTGTGTCCCACTCACGGTATTAAAAAACTGAAAATGATGACAAACAGGAGTAAAACATGCATTATTCTTATAGGTGTTAGCTCAACACACTGTGGAGCTCCAGCTAACCCAAGAGTGCATCACACTCTATTGAATCCTTTCCTGTCACAAAGGGAGATTTAAAGGACGCAGGTCAGTTCTTTGTTTTTGAAATAGAACTAGCAACTTAAATGAACAATACCAAACACTTTACACGAGACTGAAATCCATTTATTCTATTTACTTTCAGAGAACTAAAACTGGAAACTGTACCTGATGAAGGGCTAGTCCCGAAACGCGTCGTACAATTTTTACGATTCCAAACTGAGAATGATCAATGTTTATATTGAAAATGAAATGAATTTTCAGTGTTTTATGTACAAATAATTGAAAATCAAATATTGATACTGTTCAAATTGAAAAATTGCAAAGGAAATTGTGTTTACTTTATAATCACTTTGTAATATGTTGTTTCAAATTATAATGCACAATTTTTGAAAAATACATATATATTTACATGAACACTACCATTGTGGCATCTTCAATTAATTTAACACTATAAGTGATTACCGTGAACTCCCATAAGGTCAAAACTGACGCAGTCAGACAAAAGTGTGCCCTGTGTTAGCCCACCTAATCCTAGGTGGACCATTCTCCTTTTCAATTGTTATATAAGTCTTGTGGCCAAGACCCACACAGGAGCACCTGAATCATATTATTAAAATCAATTAATCTTAATTGAACCTTTGAAACAGTGACCCCGAGTGCACCTCTGCATCTTTGTGTATCATCTCTAGTTTAGGCTATCTCAACTTCAGAGGTTGCACCAACTTAGTACCAACTATAGGAATGTCATTTTCAAAAATGGAATCTTTAACGAACAACAGAGCCGAGACATTAGGTTTCACAGATCAAGAAGCACTGAGAATTCTGAACTTAATCAAATCTACTGACTGTGACCTTGGTACCAGCAATAAACCGGAAGAACTAGTGACACAACTTGAAAGGCTAATTGGAAGGGAAATAAGTCAAAAACTGCATGCTACCACTCTATCCCAATATTATAGAGCTCAACGTATTCCAAGAGGGTTACGGATCAACCTAGAGCCCTCATTGTGTAAAGATAATCCCGAATTTGTCAAAAAATGGAGAATGATCCTTAACAAATATTAATTAGATTTGATCATCCTTACAATAGAAGAGCTTTCCAAATCTCTAGAATCAATTGACAGTGAACTCGAAACCATCAAAACACAATTGGTATCCTTTATCACTAAGGAAGAACTAATACAGCTACTTGAAGAGACAAATTGCAAATTGGATTCATATAAAAGAGAATTAGAATCAAAAATAATTCGTAGGTTCATGCGAGACACACTCGATTATAAATTGGATATCGTATATAGTTGGAAAGAATATTACCATCAGAGAAAACAATCTAAAACAGGTGGTCCCCCATATTCAAGCAACAAAAGAAGCCCTAACCCAGATAACACGCCATCAGACGTCTCAAGTGGAGAAACTGACACATGAGCACCTGAACAAACAACGAATCTTGTTATAGATTCACAAGTGGCAACAACATCAAGCATGACTCCATTTGTTCCGGCGTCTTTTTTAGAACGAGCGCGAATAGAAGAGGCAAAAAGAAAAAATCTATCAAGGAAAGAGACACCTCGTCCGAAGAAAACCTAGTGATCAATATTTCAAACTACAACTTAACTAAATTTGAAAAACTGACATTACAAAAAGGTGTGTCTTTTGTACTTCAATATAACAGTTCTTTGCTAAAAGAGAAAATTACTTTTTTCAAACTAGCTCGCAAAATGAAGTTGAAAGTATTCTTTGCATCGGATCAAATCGAAGAAACAAAACCAACTGAACCAGACTACTTAGAAATGAGACCAACAAGTACATTCATACCTCAGATACAAAACTGCATTTTGGACTCGTTTCAGAAACAAGTACTCAACGACTTATCTAAAATCAACTTTCGGAGAAAATCTCAATCCAATTTTACCCACCGAGAACAACAAGTACTAGATTGACTTTGGAGCAATCCAGAACTGACAATAAAACCGGCCGACAAAGGCGAAGCGCTGGTCCTAATGGACACCGGGAAATACAAAATGGAAATTGAGAACCAACTACACAACCAAGACACATATCTAGAAATGTTCACAAATCCAACAGAAGCAGTACGAGGCATAATCGCATCAGTCCTAGAGGAAGCAGAAACCAAAGGTTTTAATAATCACCGGACAACACAATTCCTTACAGATTTACATCCATTAATGCCAGTCATCTACACATTGCCTAAGATACACAAGAATCCACTGAATCCACCAGGGAGACCGATCATAGCAGCAACCAACAGCCTACTAGAGCCTCTAGCCCAATATATCGACAGAGCAGTACAACCACTAGCACGGAAATTCACAACATACATCAAAGACACTAATGAATTTCTAATGAAACTATACAATATTCAATACAATGAAGAAACAAATTATCTCTTTACTATGGATGTGACAAGCCTCTATAGAAACATCACACATCAAGGAGGACTTGAAGCCATGGAATGGCTGTTACTTAAGGAACCAGAATCGTGTACAGCAGACTGTCTCTTTATTTTGAAATTACTTAAGATTGTGTTAAACAACAATTTCTTTATGTTTGAGGAAAGATACTTCGTTCAGATTTCTGGCACCTTAATGGGGGCCTCAATGGCACCACTTATGCAAATACATATATGGCATATCTAGAAGAGTAAAATGTCATTAATAATAATAAATGGAATAAACATATCAAATTATTTGTAAGGTACATCGATGACCTATTTGGCATTTGGGAAGGCACCCTCGAAGAACTGAATGAATTTTTCAAGTTTATGGACATATTGGTCCCCAGAATTAAATTTACTTCCAAAGTGAGCAAGTCAACAATTGACTTCTTAGACGTGGGCGTCTACACAAAAGAAGGCAATCTACAGACTACGATTTTTACAAAGGAAACAGACAGAAATAGCCTTTTACACGCAAAAAGTTTTCACCCAAGAAACACTTTCTCCAGTATCCCACTGAGCCAATTTCTGAGATACTGGAGGATCATTTCAGACGACACAGATTACATTAACAAGACTCAAATTGTATCAAAGAAATTCAAAGAGAGAGGATATGATCGCCTGACAATCGAACAATGTGCAAACAAAGCCACGCAGATCCAAAGATAAGAGGCTTTGGGTCCCAGAGAAAAGAAAAAGACTGACAATCTTGTATACGTGACAACTTCTTCAAACCAGAGTAGCAAAATAAAGAGGATTGTGCAGAAACATTGGAAAATTCTTACATTGGATCCAACTTTGGCAAAACTTTTTCCGACTCCACCATTATTTGCCTACAGCAAAAGTAGGTCCATACGAGATAATCTAATTAGAGCAGATTTCTCAGCTAAAAGAACTACAAATCCAAAATACAAAGGAACAGTCGCTTGCAACAACTGCAATAATTGCAATAATTTAATCAAGGGTGAATACATTAATCATCCCCACAGAGGATTCAAGATCAAATTACGACACACATCTACTTGCGACACCAAACATATTATTTATGGGATTAAATGCCTGTGCGGAATTTTCTATGTCGGAATGAAAACCAGAAAAGTGTAAATTCGCTGGTCCAAACACAAGTCAAACATTAGACTTAAGAATCACTGTTCACCAGTAGCCCAGCATTTCTTAAGGGAATTAGACTCAATAGCCCAAATCAGATTTATTATTGTGGAACACGTAACATTGTCAAGAAGAGGAGGAAACATGGCAAAATTGTTATACAACGGGAACTGTTTTGGATTGACCGATTGAATTCTATGCACCCGACAGGAATGAACATAGATTGAGATATGAGCTGTCATCTATAATTGGCTGCAAGTTATCCTCTATAACACTGGTGACTTAATTTTATGAAGATTAACTAACACTGCGATCTTCGAGCGCCCTCCAATAAACAATGAAATGAGCAGTTAACATTTTTCACAATTGTGTTTACAATAACACAAGATACACACCAGCTCGCACTCCTTCACGAGGCGGACAATGCTATCTTAGTGACCCGGAAGTTGGAAAATTACAAAGATACTCATAATTACAAATTTAAGTCATCTTTAATGGAACAGTGAATTAATGAACACAAAATCAATGTACTAATTGTCACAAACAGATAAGCGAATGATGATCCCATTCACTGGATTAGCGCTACAATCTTAGTAAGCACTCAAAGATGGTACCCAGAATAAACAGGAAACACAAAGAAGACTTCATCTCCCATGAGTCACAACTGTTTCCCGGGCAACAGCATTTTCAAGAACAACACAGACCGAGAAGATTTGCGTCTGTTTCCAAGAACACACGGAGGCTGGTCTCTAACACGATGCGCACATATGGCATCAAAAGAAATGAATAGAAGACACTGAAATATCAACATTACAGTGCGTGAACACAGAGTTTAATGAGACGAACATTTTAAGCTCACAGATGGAGCTCGGCAAGTAAGTCAGAATGCAATGAATACTCGGACTGAACCGCGGTTCTTTTTACAGAATGTGAATGTCATCACGCTATCTAGATAAAGGCACCATGACGAAGTCGTCCAAGGGTCTAATTGATACATAATTGTTTACAGATGGGACACCCATTTATGACAGCAAACAGAAGTCACTGAAAACGAAATGAATAGAATTGAGTACCAGATACCTATCTACGGAGGCAAACCATCGCACAATATTAAGACCAGAACCACCGCGAAGACGGTGAGTAGATAGAACTGTATACTTTGCAAACCAAGAAGTAAATACCATGGAGTTGGGCCCAGCACTTATTATCAAGCGAATGTGTCCCACTCACGGTATTAAAAAACTGATAATTATGACAAATGAGAGTAAAACATGCATTTTTCTAATAGGTGTTAGCTCAACACACTGTGGAGCTCCAGCTAACCCAAGAGTGCATCACACTCTATTGAATCCTTTCCAGTTACAAGGGGAGATTTAAAAGACGCAGGTCAGTTCTTTGTTTTTGAAATAGAACTAGCAACTTAAATGAACAATACTGAACACTTTATACGAGACTGAAATCCATTAATGTTATTTACTTTCAGAGAACTAAAACTGGAAACTGTACCTGATGAAGGGCTAGTCCCGAAACGCTTCGTACAATTTTTACGATTCCAAACTGAGAATTATCAATGTTTATATTGAAAATGAAATGAATTTTCAGTGTTTTATGTACAAATAATTGAAAATCAAATATTGAAACTGTTCACATTGAAAAATTGCAAATGAAATTGTGTTTACTTTATAATCACTTTGTAATATGTTGAGATAACTAAAGTCACCAACATCTGGGGAATCCAAGAAAACCATGTCAATGATTTCATAGAATGGGCCTTCAGACAGAATAAGAAGAAGGCATGGACATCCTCCCATTTAGCAGCAGTGGCATATTGTAATAAACTGGCGGGAGGGACAGACCCCACACACAGTGCATTGACAAGATATGCATTGAAAGAATGGTCCAAACTAGAAGGGGTAAAAAGGGACACTAGCCGCCACCTGAATTTTGCTAAATTAAAAATCCTAATAGACAACCTACACAAAGTATGCAGCAACACTTATGAAGCAGACCTATTTAGGGCAGTCTTTACATTGAACTACTTCGGGGCTTTTAGTATTAGTGAAATTGCATCCAGAAATACACATTTAGAGGAGGGCCTGGCAGTATCTGACATCAACCTGGGTAAAGAAACACTGGCCATAAAACTTAGCACATCTCAGACCGACCATACGGGTCAGGGGAGAATTATCAACCTTTATTGCACAGAGGAGGAAGAATATTGCCCCATTTGCAACACCAGAGCCATCCTGGGCTCAGAGAAGGGGGGCCACTCTTGACACATAAAAATGGCTCAGCCCATAGCAGATTCCAGCGAAGGACAGTACTTAAAAAGGCGAAAAGGGCAGTGGGATGGGACCCGGCAGAATTTGGGTCCCACTCCTTCAGGATCACCACATCAACTTCTGCCTGGATGGGAGACCTACAGGAGAAATCAATAAAAGGGATTGGGGGGGGGAAATCGGGGGTATATAAAAAATACATTAGGAATGACTTAATCTAACAGACAACCCCGCCCCCTTATTTCCTTGTTCCACCACACATGGAGACCTCCATTTAAAACAGCATGGATTGTGGGTCACTCCTTCGTCACAAGGGCTAGCAGATGGCTGGGGGAAACACAGGAGGGCCCGCACTTCCGGAACACGGTCACTTACTGGTGGGGCAAACCCGGCATGAGCTGGGGTGACCTACATGACAAACTTTCCGGCCTTCTGGGGTCAGTGCGCCACCCCCCAATTTCTTGATTATTCACCTTGGGGGCAATGACCTGGTTCAGTGGGGAAGAAAGTCACTACTGGCAGAAATGTGCACTTCACTCAGGAGCATTGCACAATGCTGGAAACAGATGGAGCTCATGCTGTCTGAAACCCTTCCACGCCTGCATTGACATGGCGCTGAGTCCAAAAAATCAATAGAAATTTCCAGATGTAAGTTGAACAAGGCATTATGTAATTTTTGCACATTCTCAGGCCTCAAATTCATAAACGGGATCATAGTGAATAATAAAGAACTATTCATCAGTGACGGGGTGCACCTCTCGGTAGAGGGCATGGACATTCTTTGGCAGAAATTGGCTGTATATAGTGGTCCATTTTGTGGGGACCTAAGGGGCCGTGCACCCCCTCCGGGTGGTGGCAGGGATCAGCCTCGAGTTGGCCCTACGGTGGAGTAGGGTCCCCGCTCACCTGATCCCATGTTCCCCAAAATTGTTTTGTTTTACCATTTTGTTTTTTTGGTTGGTTTTCTTTACACATAGCTCATTATACAATAAAGCTTGTGGCCAAAGCTTTTCCACTTTACCCTGCTGTCTGGTCTCGTGACTATGGTACTTTTATTGTTGTCATCTTGTCACTCACCTGCACTGCTTCCCCACACTAAAATACTCCTAGAAGGTGGCAGGGACTGGTGACAACCACCTATCAAACAGGTAGTCCCTGCCCTGACATCCACATCAAAGGCACCCCTCCCATCCGGACGGATGCGAGGACGAAGGGCCTTTGATGCAACAAAGGGGGGCTACCTGCCCTCAGGCCAATTTTGGCCTATATCTGAGGAGGGCAAGGTAGCCCCTTCAGTATTCCTCTCCCCCAGCACTGGAGTAGCGCGCATCACAGACCTGCACCTGGAAGAAAACGAAATAAAAAACCTCCCTCGCTCCCATTTAGTAGTGCAGGCAGAGGTAGCAACAATAATAAACAACACTAGGCGATAACCACCGCATGGGTAAGAGTAGAAAGGTAGAGCAGGCATCACTATAAAATCTAAAAAATCACTGAAATGTAAAAGGTAAGAAACTACTAACGCCTTGCAAGAGGCAAATAAATAATCCAATCTTGGGAAAAATGAAGGAGACTAATGGAGGAGCATGGAAAACTACTAACGCCTCGCAAGGGGCTAAACAAAAAGTGAATTATGTTGTAAGAGGAAGTCTAATAATGCCTCAATATGGGGGAAAATGCATAGAGTCATGGAATTCGAGGACCCCAGATCCCAAAGGTTTGAAACAAACTGGTCAAAAGAAGAAAGCTGGTGGCTAATGATGTAAGTCAACTGGTAACTAAACATTGAATGGAAAAGGGATAACCCAGAGAAGAGCTAACGCCTTGCAAGAGGCAATGGGGAAAATAAAAAGGTAATATGCCACATAAAAAGAAGTAAACAAGTGGAGGAAGATAAACCATACCCGGATCACATGCCGGGTATCCAGAAAGTCGCAAGCTTTGGTATGAAGGGCGGCAGGGATCAGCCTCGTATTGGCCCAACGGTCACTGGCGTAACAGGGGCCCTGGAGCCCCCGTGGTGCGGGGGGCCCCGCCAGCACATGTCCTGGAAGGGGGCCGCACATAAAAAAAAAAGAATTAATATATTTTTTTCTAAAAAAAATTAAAGTTTCCTTTGAAATTCACTCTGCATTCATAAAGAACATTTCTGTCACAGAAATCATTTCTATATGAAGGCAGAGTGACTACAAAAAGAAAATGTATTTTTAAAAACCCGAGGGCCTCCCTACCCCATGACATGGAAGACCCTAGGCTGGAGGCCTCCATGTCATGGGGTGGGGGGAAGCCCTATGCCTTCAAAAATAAATAGTTTGTTTTTTAAGTCACTCAACCATCATAAATAAATTATTTTGGTTATGGTTCGGTCCTTAACTGAAATAATTTCTTAATGAAGTTATAGTGATTTAAAAAAGAAACAATGGGGCTCATTCTGACCATGCCGATCCGGAAACAGTGCTGGTAAGCTTACAGGCACTGTTGATTCTGGACCGGCATATTACAGGTCTGCCTTGTGGGGCTGCCGTGCCCGACAGGTCTGACCCTGCCAGGCACAGCAGCCAAAGTAGGCAGACCCGTCACGGAAGCACCGTCGCCGTTAACAACGGTGCCGGTGCTTCCGTGTCCCCATTCCCGTGGAGTCTGGGGATAACGAAATTACCAGGACCTGATTTCCCGGCCGTCGGACTTGAAATAGCACGGTGGCACCGGAAAGTCAGGCGCTAGTAATTTTTACAGGTCCGGGGGCAACCCGCTGGTAGCACCAGCATGGTTACCGCTGGACCCGTAATGAGCCCCAATTTCTTTTTGAAGTAACAGGGCTTCCCTCAACTCCATGACCTGTGCCTGTGTGTGTATGGTGAAAGGGTGCACACTTAAATGTATGGGTGGCTGTCTGGGTGTGCCTGCATGGTGAAAGGGTGCACACTTAAATGTATAGGTGGCTGCCTGTGTTAGTGTATGGTGAAAGGGTGCGCACTTAATTGTATGGATGACTGGGTGTGTATATGATGAATGGTGTGTGTGCTTGTGGACAGGGGCACAACAAAACCTTCATTTCGGGGGGGCTAACCCTTCAAATGTTGGGAGAGGCACTAACTTCACAGGCGGTGGGGATGGGGAAACCTATTTGTGTGGGCGCATCCAAATTATTTACGCATTTTAATGAGACTATTCTAGTGCAGATTCAATGTTACAAGCAGTTAACTCTCTCCTATAAGTCTCCTGTTCCCTCTCTACACTTCCAATCACTCCCCTGGCATGCAAGTACTAAACCGACATCACGATTTCAATTGCCTAAACAATGTGGCTTTTGAATGCAGGTACTAACAGTAAAATGCTTTATGTGGGTAATTGCTGGGTTCTTGTTAACAGCAAAAACTAGGTGCCGTTTAACATCTGTGTCCTGTTTGGTCCGGCAACTGCTCTAAAGGTTAGCCAGGTTGAGTCAATATAGCCCAAAATGTCAGGGGGGTAGTGCTGAAGCCCAGTCAACTCAATGGTGTTGCGCTACTACTTGTGTTTAATGCCTTGCTTATTCCTAGCCCTATTCTTCCTCGTCCCAGTACTTATTGTGTGTGAGGCACTCTGCCGTATACACAAGTACTGGGAAGAGGTAGAGGTACATGGAGGTAATGCCTGATGTAGCAACCTGTAATCTTCATCACTCCTAGTCCCACTGTTCCTCATCCCAGTACTTACCTATGAGGCAAGGAGCCTCATACGTAAGCTCTGGGACAAGGAAGAGTAACGTGGAGTTAATTCTGGGCCAAGGAGCTGATTGTGGAGGTTGGGGTATTGGGTGGGAGGGAGAGGGGATTTGTGGGAGGGGCAGGATTGTGTGATAAATTTTAATGGTTGTCCATGTCCAGGCTAAGCAGGCATGATATGTGGTATTAGAGGTTAGAGAGGCATTTTAATGCAGCCAGTCTAGTCATTCCTCAGTTTGGTATGACTTTCTTTTAACTGGACATTTCTGGTAAAGCAGTCCTGCTAACTTTAAGTACCTGGCTATTTTGGCATTTGGGTGCTGCCACTCTAGCCATTTTGTATATTTTTCTGGGCATCTGTGATAAAATGATATGATATGATACAAGTCATTTATAACGCGCCTGTACACAAGTGTACACAAGGGAGGGATGATAGAGGGAGGACAAGACAAATTATCTCACTAGGCCTTGTGTCATTGCGAGAACAAGAAGTGCAAGGGGAAAGGGAGGGGGAAATGCAAGTGAGAGGGGAGGGGAAAACAGGGCAGCAATGCTCTGAGTAAGTGCAGCCAGGGCAGAGCGGATATTGGTTGTGCAAGGAGAACAAGGGACTGCAGGGTTACAGTCACAGCCCCTAAGTGCATGGTAGGCCCGGAGGCAGTGCAAGGGTGACCAATCAAGAAAGAGCCTGGACTCAGAGAGACTCTGAGGGTAGCCAAGCAGCCAGTGGGTACAGCAGACAGGTTGGTCAGCAGGGGGGGAGAGCGAGAAAAAGCAGCGGAAAAGAGGAAAGTTTTGAGCTGCTTCCGAAACTTCAGGTTGTCCGCCTCAATTTTGAGAGGAGCAGGGAGGCCATTCCAGAGGGAGGCACCAGCAGAGGAGAGAGGTCTACCCCCACTCTCTGCCTGGAGAAATGTCTAAGCCTTAGAGAGTTGGAGGTAGCTGGGTGAAGGGCTAGAGAAAGAAGGTATTTTGGAAGAGAGCATTGGGTTTAGTGTGAGCCCTGGCCCCAGAAAGCCTTGTGGACAATGCAAAACTTCTTGAAATTGATCCTTGCAGCCAGTGGTGAGATTTCAGTGCTGGAGAAATACAATCCCAGGGCTTGAGGCCAAGGGTAAGTCTTGCAGTCCTGTTGTGGATTAGTTGCAGATGACGGAGACTAGAGGAAGACAGATTGAGAAAGTGGCTGATGCAGTAGTCCAGCCTAGAGACAGTGAGCTTCTGGTGGAGAGTGAGAAAGGGAAGAGTCCCTTTGAGGAGGAGCAGCTGGTAGTGGGACTTCTTGGTGATGTCCGAGATGTGAGGAGAGAAAGAGAGTGTGGCGTTGAAGATGACACCAAGGTTTTTTGCCTCGCAGGAAGGCAAAGGAAGAGGGCCCAAGGCAGTCTGCTATAGTGAGAGAGGAAACGCAGAGGCAAGGGTCCCAATGAGAAGGATCTCCGTCTTAGTGGCATTAAGGCAGAGATCGTTGGAGGCGCACCAATCCTGAATCGTGGATAGACAGTCAGGAATGAGCAAGAGAGGAGAGGAGGCTGAGGGGAGCCTGAAGGAAAGCTGAGTCATCCGCATAACACTGAAAGTTAGAGGAGAAGGTATAGATCAGGGAGGCCAAAGTGGCCAAGTAGAGGTTGAAAAACTAGCGTGAGAGGATAGAGCCCTGGCGAATGCCACAGGTAGAGAGAGGTGGTGGAGAGAATGGGACCAAGATGGCTTGGGAGCGGAGGGGCAGCCCAAGTAGAAGGAGGTCAGTCACTCTAGGGTCTGATCCATGATGCCCAGGTTCTCACAGAGTCGATTGATCAGGATGGCGACGTTGACCCTGTCAAAAGCAGAGGAAAGATGAAGCATGAGAACAGAAGAATGCTGGAATCAAGGTTTGAGAGCAGCACGGGTGTTAAGGAGAGCAGTTTCCATGCCTCTGGCAGCTCTGAAGCCATGATGGTCATGGAGACAACGAACAGATTCAGTGTGGAGAGTAAGCTGGGAGATGGCAAGCTTTTCCAAGAGTTTGCTCAGGAAAGGGGTGATGGAGATTGAGCGATAGTTTGCCGGGCAGGTAGGATCAGCAGACGGTTTCTTGAGGAGTGGGTGCACAAGGGAGTGCTTAAAGGGAGAGGAGAACATTGCAGTGGCGAAAGAGTGATTACAGAAATCGGCCAAGGCTGGAGCGAGGGTGTCAATATGGGCTTTGATGGTTCTGGAGGAGCAGCGGGGCACCTGTTTGGACAACACTTTCATAGATCGGACTTGTCTAGACACCTCGTCAGGAGTTGTCAGAGAGAAAGAGGAAAAAGGAGGAGGAGAGGTAGAGATGGCCAAAAGGGGCCGAGAGAGGAAGAGGAGATAGAGGACAGGATGTCCTGAGATTTAGCAGAGAAGTGAGAGGCCAGAGCTGTACCGAGGGCCTGGGAGGGAACAGGAGAGGTATAGACCACAACAGGATTGACCAGTTCCTTGCAGATTTTAAAGAGTTTGGCCGTCTTGTTAGAGGCATTTTGCTGCAACCAGTCTAGGTATGTCTACATTTTGCCTGGCATGCTTTACCATAATGTTATTACGTGTTAACAATGGTCTACATTGTGCAGCCAATTGGACATGTTTTGATAGTGGCATGGCATTCTTAATAGCAAAGCATTAATGTTCCTGGGCACTGTTAGTGACTTGCATGTATTGGATTGTGTTACCCTACAAAACAATTGCAAACACTCTGGCTTTATAGCCAATTTATCTCAGAAAGTGTGCTGTATATTGCATTAAAACACATATTTATATCTTTCTCCTAGTGCAGTGTGCGGCATACCCCTTCAGCAGCACGTTCATGCGTATTGCGCAAGCGTGACAATCTAGGCTGGCCCAGAGTGTGGCGCGACCCGTGATTTGTTGCTGAGTTGGGGGGCCCCCTCAGCATGGCTCACAGGGGGGCCCCCACATTTTGTGTTACGCCACTGCCAACGGTAGAATAGGGTGCCCGCTCCCCTGATACCATGTTGCCCAAAATTTTTTGTTTTACCATTATGTTTTGTTGGTTGGTTTTCTTTACACAGTTCATTATACAATAAAGCTTGTGGCCAACGATTTTCCACCTTACCTGGCTGTCTGGTCTCATGATTAAGGTACATTTATTGTTGTCATCTTGTCACTCACCTGCAGCGCTTCCCCGCACTAAAACACTTCCAGGCTTATGCCACTCTGCAAGTGTTTTGGATACTGAGGAGAAGCAGAAGGCAATCATTATGAACCTCTGCATGGTGAAAGCAGCAACATTTATCTGCAGCATGGCTGAATTCTTATTTAACAAGCTTTTCAACTCTGGCTTTCGCTGGCACTTCTGCCATATACACTGGGCCTCATTACGAGGCTGGCGGTAGCTGTGCCTGTAATACAGGCACGGCTGCCACTGGTAGTTTATTTTTCCCGGTGCCCAGAAATGTGCAATTCCCGGGTCATTAGGGCCTTGCCGGACCCGGTATTTGCCAATTCCTGGGTGCTGGGAAAATTCTTCCCCATTCCCATAGGGCTCACAGGGAATGGGGAAGCCGAATGCACCGTCACCGTTATGATCGGTGCTGGTGCATCCGACATGCTGTGCTCGCGGGTGATGCTCTTCCCACCAGGTCCGACCTGGCAGGCAGAAAGGCACCCGCGGGCACAACTCGTAGTTTGCCAGTCTGGGAACTACGGTCCCGGCAAGCTTACCGGTACCGTTGTTCCCGGACCAGCAAGCTTATAATGAGGCCCACTGTCTCAAAGAGCTCTGGGCGCAGCCAGATCAGTACCATGTTAGCACTATATATTGAATACCTTATTAAAGAAGCTGCCAGTTCCTTTGGCAGGATGACTGCTTAAATCAGTAGATGTCACTGTCAACAATATGCCTGTTAAAAACAAACCCTATAATGTTTAAAACCAGCGTATACAAAAGCAATACATTTTTGCAGGCTTATGGTTTACAAATTGTTACTAGATGGCGCTGCTAGTTCTTGATCTGGTTGTGCCTTTATCATTGACACTTCTTATGTTGTTTTCGTCTTGCCTGGTTGTGTGTGCCCACTGAGGCCTGAGGGAGAGCCCACTGAGGCCTGAGGGCGAGCGGTGCGTTATAAGAAGTTAAAATAACTAAATATTGCTTTTACTTAGGATCTGATTCTGTATCCCCTATGTGTTTTAACAAGTCTACAGAAACATCTCACAATGCGAGCGTTTGCAACTTTATTCGGAGCAAATTCCCACAGGTTGCGAACAGATGTCTTTACACATTGAATGTATCACTTGTCTTCCGAGTGCTCGCAGCAGTGCCAAGAATCGGGTGCCAACAGGATGCACTATGCAGATAGCCTGTTTGTTTTGGCAGCGATCGCTTCAGAAATATTTGTGTATGATAGCATGAGGTAAATGTTTCCAGTCATTTTTGCAATTTCTATCTTCCTTTTTGTCAATTAGCAATTAGTAAATAGTATTGGAAGCTGACTATTCTTCCTGCTCCCCTCCAGCGGGAGTTAACATTCCGTAATGACAATTTAGCAGCATTAGGTCATTCCAAACACAAACAGGCGGCCTTGTTTAGCACCAAGGGGAGGAAATTAAAAGAAATGAGGAAACCAGGCAATGTTCAGAAAGCAAGAACAAAGAAAGGCGAATAGGGAACCGTGTCATAGATACGGTTTTCATTAATCTAGGAGTTGCTAAAATAGCCGGGAAGACAGCTCAGCCAGCTAAGCACTTGCCGCCTTACTTTGCTCAGAGGTTTGTAAAATAAGTACCACAGAGTTGGGTAATATTAAAAACTGTTATTTACAAACTGCTAAAGAAAGCAATTTCAAGCAACGACTACATATAAAAAATGGTGCTAATACCTTGATAAGTGTTAGGGTTATTAGTGCAGCCATGGTCGACTAAAGATGCGTGCGCACCCATTGAAACTTGATGCCCGGGAGCCTCATTATCTACAGCTGGGAAAACCTGCTGCCATTGTGAAAATAGATATGCATCCATGTAGGGTACTTTCAATTGCTGACATGTACTTTTTTTTTACAGCAACAACACTTTCAGTTGGTGCAGTTTTAAGGTGCGCATATCTGGTCACTCAATCAGTATATTATAAGGAATGGATAGAAATTGGAAAATGACATGTATTGCTTGCCATACTTCACAACATGTTTAACACCTCCCGTGCTGGATTACGGCTGTCCACAGCTACATAATGCCAAACAGGGCGGATTCTGTCCACTTACAGAGGTGCTGGGGTGCCTTCCTACCGAGAGCTTCTTTGTGGGGTCTATAACATTTTGCTAGTGTCATGGGCTTCAACACACTCCTTTTCAGAGGGTCTCTTGACTCTGATTCTGAGACCACACCAGTCTGAGGGTAGCTGACTCGCAAGCCACCTTAAGACTGATGGTTCTTATACAGACACCCGCCTCGTTTGAGGGCACACTCTGGGGTTTTAACACAACGAGATGCTTCTTATCTAAGAGGCTCTGACATCCTTGTACTTTTGAGTTATCAGTCCTTTGTATCCTTCTTTGTCTGAGGGATGCTGACACTCTCCTGGTCTGGGGTCCTCTAATTCTATGACTCTATGGGCCTCATTACGACCTCGGCGGTAGCCATGCCGCTATTGGCGGCATGGCTGCCGCCGAAATCGCGTCCGAGTCCTTAGAATGAGGAATTACCGGGCCATTCCGAGTTCGGAAGGCCCAGTAATTCCTCCCTTCAAGGACCCGGACCCGGTCCTTCCCCATTTCCATTTCAGCCCCCATAGGGCTGAATGGGAATGGGAGAGGGAGCAAACAACGGGCCATTACGAGTTGGCCCGTTGTTTGCTCCCTCTTCCCCTTGCGGGACCCGGTAAGCACGCCTGGTTTGACCAGGCGTAGCTTCCTGGGTCCCGCGAGGGGACCTCGTAATGAGGCGGTATGGGGTAACCGGCGCCAGCACCTTTTATGGCGCCGTTTACCCCGTACCGCCAGGGTCGTAATGAGGCCCTATTATTTCAGAATAATCGGATTTAGAAAGCTGTGTAGAGTGGGATGCTTGATCTGTGCTAGCGGATTCATCTGTCTGCTTTAACCCAACTTCCTCTCTAATTGGTGTGGCTTTGATTCTGACACCTCTGACACAGAGGGGCTCTCATTCTGACTGTCTACTTCTCTACTGGGCTTTGACATTGTTTTGGGTCTTCCCTTGTCTGAAAGGCACTGACACTGAGATCTTCGGGGTGCCGACTTAGAAACCCACTTACTGAAAGACTCTGAGACTCTCAGGATTTCCATTCCTAATGGTTCTGAATCTGCCACACTCCTAATCTGATAGACCTCAACTCCGAAAACCTCAGAGTGTTGAAGGCGTTCTGTCTCCAAGAGTCCATATTTGTCAGAGGAGTACTCACATTGAGATCCTCCTAGTCTGAGTGTTTGAGCAATCCCTAATCTGAGGGGATGGGACTCAGAGGAACTCCTAGTCTAAAGTGCCTCCGGTATCTAGTCATAGCATCGAATGCCAAAGAATCGAATGTCTTAGCATCGAATGCCTTACCATCTTAAAAAAAACATCTAATGCAGTTTTTTTTTTAAAGTTAAAAGGTCTATTTTAATTGTTTTGGGTTTTTAAAGGTTAAAAAAAGGGGGGGTTAGATGCTTTTTTTCGACGCTTTTCTTTTTAGATGGTAAGGCATTCGATGCTATGACTATAAACCGTGTCTCCATATCTGAGGCTCGTCCTGTAACTCCGATCCTCTCTTTATGTGAGTGGTGCTGATGTACAATCCTGAGGGGCTGAGACTATGAAACTCTCCTAATCGTGATCTCTGACATCATACTGATTAGCTGAAAACAGACTATTTGAAGTGAAATTGACTCAAGATTGGCGAAATCATTTTCAGCTTTAGCTTCTCAATCTTAAATCTAAAAAAAATGTCTTCTCCTTGTGAAACATTTGAACAAAAAGCTCCAGAAGGTAGAAGTGTGTTGTTATGCCGTATCAGGTCAGAGCACTTCATCCAGTGTTCTATTTCTTCTTTGTCGTCTGATAACTGTAGTTTAGAGCATTCCCACAATTAACGTCAACTACAAGTGCCAGAATGAAACGGGATATACACACCTGACAAGGGGCAGCTTGAAATCTCTGTCTTCTTGTCCCTTAGATCCAGCACAACATTCCGAAGTAAAGGATTTAAGCGGTTAGGGCTCTGGCGACATGATAGGTGATTGATCTGGTTTTGTCCAGGTGGTTGCATAGCATGACACGAGCGATGCCTTAATCTTCACCAATCGCCAATGTATTCATGTGTCATACCTAAGAGCTGGAACAAGTCTGTGGTTATTGAATACCGTTTGCAGATGTCAGTCTTTGGCTAACTAACAAATACGCACTTTAAGTGACACAGCCTGTACTTTATGATGCCCCTTTTAGAGCATTTGCTTGGAAACAGTGAAGCTGAAAAGTATGACTCCATAGGTAACCACGTGCCCAGCCACAGACTCAGCTTGTCCCTTTATCCTACCACAACATTCTGGATAAAGCAATGAATGGAGACTAAATGATCAAGTGAAATGTTTATTGTTGTGTGCACAACAGAACAAAGGCAGAGGGGGAGCTGAAACCCCACACAATATCTTATGAAAACCTTTCACACTTTAGTACTGAAAGTCTCAATGTCCCCCAAAAGTGTGGCGGGCTGTATATGTAAAAACGATTCAAAAGCCTTGGCTCTGGCCGTCAGATGTAGGAGTATGTACGAGGGGAAAACAACTAGGGAACAGATGCTGACCGTCCCTTCAATTTTTATCAGGGGTCAAGTACAAAATATTTAAGTGGGGGGACTCATCAATAAACGCAATGGGATGTGATGTCACCAGCAATTAGCATATCAAGTTGAAATATGTACATTTGTTTAAATTGGCTTTGCATAACCACCCAAATTGGCCGGGTCGAATGGCATTTGCCTTCCATAAAATCAAAACACTTCTAAAAGTATTTTTGAAATCGTTAAAAAGTGTGCATGTTTTAATATCCACGAACCAATTCTAATGTTTTCCCTGGGATTTACAGTACCAAAACGGGACTTTTCACCTTTAGTCGTTTGTTATTTTTCATCAGGTTATATAGTGCAGTGGTGAAGTTTCCGGCCTGCAAACCTGACAACTGCATTTCGATCCCGAGGTCGGTGTTAATTCATAAATTCAAAGAGGACATTCAATGTTTCTCATTTTAGCTGGGGGGGACTGAGTCCACACTGTGAAAAAAGTGGGTGGACTCCGCCCCCCCGCGTGTACCCTCGACTTGAGCCCTGATTTTTATGATGAGCATTTGGTTAGTAATAAAGGTATGTACGTTAGTTAGTGTAGAGGTACAGTATGAGCATGGTCCAGTACAGCCCAATGCCCCATATGGGAAGTGCCGTTTTGGATGGAACAGCCTTTCATGTGGGTTCCTTCACAAGTGTCTGCTCTGCACACCACATTGGCACTGAAAGTCTAAAAGGCACTGACAATCTTTGTCAGTTCTCCAATGTGAGTCCTTTCAGTTTATTAGTGTTTTCGCAAGTATCAAAACAGGTGAGATTTTGAGAAAATTAGGGTCACCCCCCTACTGGTGTCTCTAATTTCTACCTGATCAGGCTTGGGATGGGCTATAGGGTGATATGGTCATGCACAGAGCGGTGACCCCACATCTTTATGTGGGCTGGCTTTGTGGCCCAGCGATGGACAGTTTTTTCAGTTAGTTCAATGAGCAATAGTTTTGACCAATGTTACCTGCTCAATGCACTTCAAAATACACCTTTCACCACAAGTGTTAGCCTGAATGCACCCCAGTTACCACTTAAACGGGTTGTCATGAAAAGTCCAAAATTGGGATTCGAAGAAGTGGGCCACCCACTTTTACTTTTCTTTCCAATCTGACACTATGTTTTATGCTCTCAATCATGGATTGATTTAGGACCCCATATGTTTAAAGATCCAAACTTTTGTGCCACTGATTGTTGTGTTTTACCATGCAGACAATGCATGACATGGAGACACATTTTCTGGTTGCTCTCCACTGGAAACTTGTTGCTCTAGTGCGGGGGCTTGCATCTATTGAATCATGCAGTGACACATTATGTCATGTGTCCATGTGCGCATGTGTGCTTGAGAGTAATCGTGGGCATGTGAAAATATGCTGCCGGCTCTCCCAACAGGAGCAGAATCACATGACTGAACATGACCCTGATGTTTCCAAGTATTCAAAAAAGGAAAATCTAAGCAGAGATTGGGAGTAGGTCCAATCTTCAGCTGTAGGCCACAGGTGACTCCTCTGGGAACACCAATCAAACAGAATTCTCCACATCCCAGCAACACTAGGGACAGAATCAGAAAGACCAACCACTGATGAACTAGGTGATCAAGTGACGAGAGTGTGTGCCATCCCTTCTGAACCCCGTAGGGGCTTCCAGCCAGAGGCATCCTAGTTAAGGACAGAACAATGAAGGGTGAAGTGCAGCTGTTGGCCAACCTCTCTGCCTCTTCACCTATGCGCCTTTGCTTTTGCCTTTATCCCTCGCTTATTTTTTTTTTTTGCTTATTGGGTTTATTGGTAAAATACACGATTAACCAAAAAAATATGTAAAAAGAATTCATTTCATCACATCAATCCTTAAAAGAAAAAATATTATCTAATATCTAAAATAGTACAATAAGATGTACACAATTAATTAATTCAATAATTTTAATGTAGTCATTCTTGAACAATTGCCAAATGTAATAAGATGCATAATTTAACTTCAACGTGGTTCCCAAAAAAAAGAGGAGCCCAGAATTGGTCCGTGTACCCGTATTTAAAGTTCATAGACAAATTACTATAATCCTTAGCATATGTTTCAGTTAAACCAGGACATGATGTTAGTAGATGGCGTGCAGAATCAATATCTTCCTTACAGATATGACAGAGTCTTTCATCGTATGGAATGTTCATTCAGCCCCCATGCCTTTATATAGTGTGCAATTGGTCAACCGAATCCTCATGATAAAATGCTGAACTCTACTGTCACGTAGTCCGAAAATACAGTCAAAAAGTACTCCCCTTGGAAAGCTTTGGGTAAAATACCTTCAGTACGAAGACTTAGTAGACAAATGATCAATATTGTTAATCCTATACCATTCTACAGCTATTTTCTTTATCTGCTTGATATCTAGACCTATATTGTGTGGTGACTCTGCTGTAAACCCTATAGTTACGTGGAACTTTCTTATGTCCTAATAACCATGTTTTCAATATCCCAGATGGTGACTCAAAATCCAACACGTTTCTAAAGAGTCCATATACATTGCTGCTCTTCTCACTTAATTCAAGGATTTGCATATAATATATGCTGCAACAGGTTTTACAGTGGGTGAGCATGGTGGTAAGACCCAGTTCATTACAAAAGGCCTCTATGCGGGTGCTTGGGAGAACCCCAAGGATGTTATGGCAAAGCTTACCTTCAAGCACCCTTAATCAGTCAAGTTCATTATCGTGTAGTATATCTGGTCCATAAAGTGTACTAGGAACAATACATACATTAAACATTTTAAGAAGGCCTTCCATTGAAACCCGTCCCCATTGTGAGATATAAAAGACTTAACTGTGTACAATATCATTAGCCATCAATTTATAGTTAAATGTATCATAGCTAGGCATGCCAAGGTACATATAACGATTTACAGTTTCAATGGTAATTCCATCAATTTTCCACACACATATTCTCTATCTAATGTCTTTCTTACCATTAATAACTATGATTTTCATTTTTCGCAAATTCATACATAGTCCATTTAACTTCGAATGATCTTGGAGAGCCTTCAAGCTTCGTTGCGGCCCTATTGCAGTATGGTTTAAAACGACTTTATCATCTGCAAACGACAGCCAAATAATCGGTTGGTCTCCTATTTTTGGGTGGAAATTGCAGCAGTTATTTAATGGATCATCTAAATCTGATACATATGAATTGAAAAGTACAGGGGCCAGGGCACACCCCTGTTTAAGGCCATAATTTGTAGGGGCATGATACCCTATTTCACCGTCCTGATTAATTCTTACCTGGACGGTTGTCTCAGAATATAATGTCAATATAAAATGGAGTGTAGTAGGATCCAATCCCCAACACTGTAATTTCTGTCATAGCCTATTTCTGTTTACAGTGCCACATGCCTTAGAATAATCTATGAAGCAAAATGTACAGGGTTTCTCCTTTTTTGGACTGTGCAGATCGAATTAAATATGTTAAACTCCATAGATTGGCTAATGTGTTGATTCCCTGTCTAAATCCCGTCTGTTGTTGTTTCAATGTGTTATTGGTATGAAAACAATTATTGATTCTTTTTACCACAAATTGACAAAGGAATTTAGACAGGGAATCAACCATTGCTAGAAGATTATAATTGTCAGGAAATTACCTATGCCCCTTCTTGTGAACCAGGACAAGATTGGATTTTTTCCATGAGTTTGGTATATGACCTGTGCTTATTATATGGGTTAAAGTGTTTTCTATAACTACAGACCTTCCACTAGGATTCCCTTTATACACTATATTCGCCACTTTATCTGAGCCTGGGTCTCTTGAGCCTTTTAATTTGTTTATACATCGTTCAATTTCTTCTGCATGGATTGACAAACCATCACCAGAATATACTTGGTTTGGTTGTATACTAATTACCCTAATAAGGATACTATGGTGATATTATTCTTTTACATGTTTTCCCAGTTTTTGGCAGAAATTGGATGAATGCATTATACATTAATTGCCACTTAGCAGTGACATATATTGCTTTTGTTTCTTGGTCCAATTTCTACAGTCTGTCTTTAGTTTAGTCAAAGCCATATTTGTAACACTATTTGGGAGTAGTTGTTTCGTGATAATAGACACATTCCTTCTAAATTCCTTCTTTTTCAGTGCTGTTGCTATATCATAGAATTTTCCAGGTCTAATTGGATCATGGTTACTGTGACAAATCAACCTCTGGGGCACTTGTGGTCCAGGAATGAATAGCGGTTTCTAAACCATCAATCAGCCCCACTCCTCTAGTACACTAAAAGGGATCCAAACAGAAACACAAGCAAATTATAAACCTCCTTGTCCAATTTTAGTAACGTGGACAGAGCGTCAGGCTTATCTCTGAAAGGTTGTGGATCGTTGGTTAGTTGCAACACAGCAAAAATAAAAAATGTATCCAATGTTGAAAGGGACTGTCCAGGCAAGGTTGTATAAAAATATATACTTTATTATTATCACAACAGACAGTTCTAGCACACTACAAAATACAACCCACCCTGTAAAGGAATGCAGATGACAGACAGTTTCGAAGAAGGAAAAGGGATGCACTCTCGATACTGACAGGAGGGTAGTCGGTATAGTAATTAATCACAATAGTTGCGTGCTACTTGGTTTCAAAACTAAAGGAGCAATTAGTCATAAACTGTCACCAGGGGTCTTCAGTGAAGGACCAGGTGGACAGAAGCACAATGTACCTTGTGCTTGTAGGTGTTCATGGTGCTCGACAGGGTCGAGATGGTTTCAGGGCGCTTTGCAGCTTCTGTAACAGCGTTCAAGACCGGAGACAGCTGTGTTTATATCAGGCAGCAGGCAGTTTGGCGAGCTAAGCAGGATGGATGGCTGCAAGCTTACCTACACAGCGGCTCACAGTCAGGATTCCTTGTCTCAGTGCTGGTCGGAGGTTCTGAAGCACTGGTCAAGGCATTTTTGGCAGCTTTAGCGACTGCGATGTAAGAACAGTCAGTAGTGCAGTCGGTTGCAGATCGAGGGGCTCAACTTGCTTTAAATTGTGTTTTAAGGCACACGTCGGTACATGATCATTGATGCACTCCTCCTAACCTGTTCACTGGACTATCTCAGGATCAGGAAGATCATTACCCAACTGACATGCGACAGGGATGGAGTCTTTCACCGCTACATGGAGGTGGGTCGTTACACCTCACCAGCTGAACTCTACTATCACCAAGGGGCACTTACTCTTTCCGTCAAACCCACTGACCCTACAATCAGGCCCATTAATATACTGGCCTGGCTGTACTCATTGTGGATGGCAGCAGTGAGGGTAGCCGCTTTGTCTCAGACCACAGGAGTTTTGTGTCCATTGATATACACATTTTCTAGATAGAGTTGCGTATTATCAGGAACTGGGATCGCTTTTGGAGACCCGGTACCATTCCCACTCAGAGCAACCAATCCACATTCGGCCACTGCCTGGCCTAGTGGGAAGTCCTCCTTTAGGAGGCCCAGACTAATGTCAACCTCCGTCCACACGTTCTACATTCACTATGGCTTGCTTGTGTAAGCCCTTGCAAGCAGGTTCCCCTTTCGTATGGCCCAGCTCCTTACACACAAAACAACCTTTTGGTGGTGAGAAGGCACATGTCCAAGTGTTAGGGGTACCTGCCCTCTTCTTTTCGGTGTGTATGGCTGAACTAAAGATATGGGATTTCCCTGCATTCTTTGGAGACCTGACTTCGAAGAGGAGTGGGTTGGAACTTTGAGCTGCCTATCCATGTTAACTTTTTTGTCTGAAGATTTCTCTTCTAGTTTGGGTGTGCTCCTGAGCCTTTCTCTAGAATTGAGTACTCACAAACCTGTCGGCAGCCTTTGCAAGCTCTATAGGGTCTTTAACAGTCTTGTCCACAAGATGCTGATGTAGGTCAACCTCACAATTCTTCAATGCATGCTCACACGCAACCAAATTGTACATCCCTTTAAATGTGTCAACTTTCTTATCAGCCACCCACCCGCTGAGATACTTCAATTACAAGTGTGGGAAAGCTTCAAATGTCTGCCCACCTTTCTTTTCGAGCTCTCTGAAGCACATGAGATAGTGTTTGGGGTTTTTACAGAACTTCCTGAGGAGGGCTGCCTTCATGCTCTCATAAACAATCCTGTCCTCAGGAGTTAACTGAAAAATGTCATCAGTCCTTGGTGTCGGTAAGCAACTCTTCAGGGCTGCACCCCACAGTACCTCGTCCACCTCCTGTAACTGAAAAGCAAACTTAAGCACTTCAAACCAGTCAAAATATCCTTCCCCACCTCACAATTACTTGTGTTTGTCCCAGGCACCCTGGTTTTAATCACTACCGCTGCTTTCGCTAGAGGTGGATCTGTTGGCATCATTTTTCTCATTGAGTGCCAGTCTGCACAGCTCTATGTCAGACCTATCCTGATCCATTGCAACCTTTTCCCACTGTTTTTGTTCCGCCACCTCTACTCTCCTCTCCTCCAACAGGAACTTTTTAGCCGCTACATCACTAACAGCTGGGACAATTACTGGACCACTTCGAGACTTTGCCGAAGCCTGGGACCCGTGGGATGCCACACTTCCCCCTGACCACCGCGATAATATAGTCTGTTTAGCAATCACTCTTTAACCCAGGAGGGATGGTTGGCAAGAAACACTGCTCATGCCGTTTTCTTCCGCATCTTCCACTACCCCTCCCAGATGGTCTTCTTCATTCGGGTACATAGGGTATAACCCATCCCTTGGGGTCTTCTCCCTTACTGCTCTCACTCATGTTTATTAACCTAGGTGTTGTGGGAAAGTCCCCTCTCTTGGCATAGGATACGCTTGACATCTTTGCTCATGTCTTTCATAGTCTCTATGTCAAGATCCATGATTATTTAACAATACCTACCAGTGTCTTAATGTTGTCTGCAACAGTACTTTTATTGTTGGGTGACTTAGCTGTTAGCAAGGCTCCAACTCAATCAGACCGCCTGCCATCAACGTGTCAAATCAACTTCTGGGGCACCATTGGTCAGGGATGAATATCGGTTTCTAAACCATCAATCAACCCAACATCTCTAGTACACCGGAAGGGATCTGAACAGATTGGAAACACAAGCAAATCATAAACATCCTTGTCCAATTTTGGTAACGTGGACGGAGCGGCAGGCTTATCTCTGACAGGTTGTGGATCGTTGGTTAGTTGCAACACAGTGAAAATACAATTAGCACCCAGGCGGGGTGAGCCAACCAATCAGATGCGGGCATAATCCGCTGTTACAAGCCCACGTTCCAAGCCACCTGATGGACGGCTCGTCCACCGTCATCTTCCACCACCCTCTTTCCCATTTCTTTCTCCACCCACCACCTACTTACTTTATTTCAGTGACAGCGAGTACCGCCGCCACGTCCACTCCTTCTCTTTGCCTCCTGCAGGCCGCCATGGAAAGGTAAGAGGGGCTCTGTACTGAGCTGGTCCTTCCCTTTCCATGGCAGCCATTTTGGAAAAGGATTTTCCTTTCTACACCAGGACACCACCTGCAGCCCGTTGTGGGAAGAAAATAAAAATTTTCTAGCACCCCGGGTTACCATTTTTGCAACCCGGGGTGCTAATGGCCTTCATCCCCAGAGCCCTTGGACTTATCCCCTTTCAAGCCCCTGGAATGGGGGAGGAACGCCATATTATTAGCCAATGATAAAAAGGACTATCCAGTCAAGGTTGCATAAAAATATTTACTTTATTATTATCATAACAGACAGTGCTAGCACACTACAAAATACAACTCACCCTGTAAGGAAATGCAGAAGACAGACAGTTTCAAAGAAGGAAAAGGGATGCACTCTGGATACTGACAGGAGGGTAGTCGGTAAAGTAATTAATCACAATAGTTGTGGGATACTTGGTTTCAACACAAAAGGAGCAATTAGTCATAAACTGTCACCAGGGGTCTTCAGTGAAGGACCAGGTGGACAGAAGCACAATGTACCTTATGCTTGTAGGTGTTCTTGGTGCTTGACATGGTTGAGTCAGTTTCAGGGCGTTTTGCAGCTTCTGCAACAGAGTTCAAGACAAGAGACAGCTGTGTTTATATCAGGCAGCAGGCAGTTCGGTGAGCTAAGCAGGATGGATGGCTGCAAGCTTACCTACACAGCGGCTCAGGGTCAGGATTCCTTTTCTCAATGCTGGTCGGAGGTTCTGAAGCACTGGTCAAGGCATCTTGGGCAGCTTTAGCAACTGCAACGTAAGAAGTCAGTAGTGCAGTCGGTTGCAGCTCGAGGGGCTCAACTGGCTTTAAATTGTGTTTTTAGGCACACGTCGGTACATGATTATTGATGCACTCCTCCTAACCTGTTCACTGGGCTCATGTCTTCCTTTAAGGCAGATGGCCCAAAGTTGAAGAGAGTGTTGTAGGAAGCTGCCTTGTCCTTGGTTTGGTTCAGAAACGATCTGGCACTTCCCACCTAGAACGCTTGCTGGCGAGCCTAGCACGGAACGCATTGTGATGGCAGGGTACCCATTCTGGAATGGCTGGTGGGTCTTCTGGATTTTGCTTCCCTCTCAGCGGTCGTTGCTACTCGTTGCCAAGTCTTTAAATGAACTACCACCCCACCAACAATCTCCTGTATGCGTGAGGTCATAATCGTAGTACTTTGCAACAGAAAAGGCAAAGGGTGAAAACATGTAATTCTACCACCCATCTTCCTGTCTGTTGTGGAACAAAGGGTCTCTATGGTCAATGTAGCTCTCTGTGGTTCCTGATTAAAGTGACAGGTCTCCCTTGAATCTATGGCAAGACCAGACTTTCTGGCTCCCTCAAACCACATTCTCGTACCTTCTTGACACAGTGCATATGAAAGGGTGTTGGGGTTTCCTGTCTCCTTTGTTAGCCTCTGCAGCCAGGCCCCATATGGGTCTCTTTGAAGTAAACTCTGATTAGTATGTGAATGCTGCCAACAGCTACATGGCTCAACAAAATGGCAGGGTTGATACATGTAGCCTTTGTTAGTTAATTAGGCTGGCCATGGCAGGGGGAAGGTTTGTCCCTTCCCCTTCTGGAGATGTATTGAGTAATCTACCTGTCAGGTACCAACTAAATATGACAGGGGGGACTGTGCCTACAGGCTGTGTTCATCCAGAGTGCACCTCTGTATGTCATGCAGTGAGCATAGTAAAATGTGTGCGGATTAGCCCCACACATTTTCCGTCAGTTGATCTACCATCATTCAATTTCATTAAAATATTCAAAAAAGCCCAGGAGTGCGCACACCCACCGCATTGATAGTTGAATTCCTCACAATTACTTTTTATATGTTTTCACAAATCTCTTTGACAGTAATTTCAATTTGGTTGTAAGAATCACTAAGATCTAGATTGCTGATTTGTGAGAAATTAATAGCTATCCGTTTAGCTTCTCTATTACATTTTTTCGAGCACTTGATGCGATTAACAGCGTTGTTAATACTATAGGTGCCTTGGATGTGTACCGAGATCTTTTCCGTTGAATCGGTTATTCTCAGTTTACTTGCACAATGATTGCTGAGAGCATTCGGGATACGTTTGAAGTTTTCAATGTATTTGAAAAAGTACTCCTGAATCAGAACATAGTGAATCAATGAATAGTATTTGCTATTAGTCCATGTATATGGCCCAAGATTCTTCACATTGGTGCCTGAATTCATTTGTAACAGATTACAATAGGATATAAAATCCTCCCATTTGTTAGTGTTTCCATGACTATGAACCTCCTCAAGTACCATATCTAGTGACACAACCTCACATACATTCGTATTCAAACAAACACAGCTGTTGTTAACCGAGTTAATTGGCCTGGTGTGATACCTATGAGTGTTGAGGTCGCCCATCACCAGAAAAGTGCCTCATGGATTAATTAGTAACCATTTGTTTAGGATTAGTTCCACATTGGAAATATTTGTTGTAGTCATCCCATTACCCAAAGGGTCATAAATATTGATCAACAATGTATGGCCTAAGAACACGTTGGACTTGGGGGATATAATTCCAGCTAATACATATTGGATGACAGAAATAGGGTTAAACTCCCTCAGTGCAAGGCCTTTTTCTTGTTCCTATAATGTGGCCTCCCGAAAAGCCTGCCTCCATGTTTTACCATGATTCTCTGGACTACTTTGTATCCATCTAAGGAGAACTTATGGACAAGCCATGTTTCCTGTAGTATAAACACATCAGACTCCATTACAAGGTTTTGACCAACAGGATTAGATAGAAAAGAGTTATAGCCCCCGGGTATTCCAAAGTGTTATTACTAAGGGTTCATGGAATATACTTTCTGGTCACACTCGCCCAACTACATGCCCTTTGCTACCATTCGTTCTTGATTTTTCCATGAGCCCTGAAATGCCCTATAAGGCCTGGCACAGTTTACCTATAATACCCTCCAAGTCATTACTTTGAGGACTTTCTTGACTCTTCTTCATCAGTTCTTTTCTTATTGTTTAGTTATTCATACTTAGTTCCTGTATTTGCTGAAAGTTGTAGCCTCCACTAAGAAGTTTGTCACCATTGGCCGTTATAAGTTCTACTACTATTGGCGATACGAAGTGTAATATGGCCCCAATTTGCATCATTGTCGCTGGATGGAAGGTATATCTGTAAGAGGTATTTTGTTGAGATGAATTGGAGTTTAAGGAATACTATGCAGAATCTCTAAACCGTGTTTACGATTTAAAAACGCACTATTATCAGTATTGTGATTTTGTAGCAAGCCACACTTTGGGGCCGAATTTCTGTCTTGCTAGACTCAGAACAAACAGAGTGACATTGGGCAACCTTCTCAGATTCACATGGTAAGAGAGATCTTTGGTTTAATAGCCAAGCATCAAGCATTCAATTTTTGGCATGTCCGTAATTTGATTTTGTTGAATAATAGAAGAGTCCATGGCCAAGATTTGAAATTGGTTCGACTTCCGTTTGTACAGGATATAGCTTTTCCTTCACTTGATGCAATTCTGGCAGAGGGTCCAATGCTCTCTCATTCTTTGCTCCCCCAGTCTTGTTTTTGTTAGCTCGCTGGCACCTGAGTTCGGCTCTTTATACTGTCTTCTTGAAGGGCTGCACTTTCTCAATGAGATATGTTGAAGACTACCCTCCACCTGCCTATTAACCTGTTCACCTGCCACCATGCCACTTTGAACTACTAGTGGTTTTCCCTTTAATTCTGTCGTAACCATGTGAATACTGGCTTCTGATAGACTTGATTGCTCCGGGTCATCAAAGCCACTCGCCCAATTAACAGCATTGTTTTCTTCTGACATTCGTTGGCCATTTGTTGATTGACTGGATTAATGCGAGTGTGCTGCCAGTACTGCATCTACCAGCTTAGTGAGACCTGCTTTCAACATCGGTTGGTCTCTATTATTACATATAGAGAGATTAGCTTTTAACATAGTTACCGATTCAGCCTCTACAAGGTTTTCAACAATAGAAGAGTCCATGGTGCTAGCATCAGATGAGGTGTCATATACAGGTGATGAGGCGTGTAGACTTTATGACATTCGAACCAAGTCAGGTGATTTAGACAGATTGGACACATTTTTTTAAAGCAATTGCAATTATGTTTCCAGATGGGTTCAGACTTGGCATATTAGCTGCATGCAAATGTTCACCTATGGAGTCTCCTCGAAGTTTTAGACATAAATTAAATAGCAAGTTATTGTCTACTGGATTGGACATTATGGTCTCCTCATGGATTAAGACATCATTGCTGTCTATCAGCGTTCGTGCTTGAGATAAGATGTCTAGTGGCACTGTTGTTGGCTTCATAAACGCTGTGATTTTACTTTGATCTCCACATGGCTGACACTGCAGGCAGGTGTCTCGTACCGCTGCTACAATGCCTTCAGCTGTTGCATTCTGTTTTTGTTTGTTTTGCTTTTGTTTATTATTTATAATGCGCCCCAGACCCAGAGGTATCAGGGCGAAACAGTTATAAGATAATGCAAAGCTTAGTTACAGGGAGTTAAAGTGTGAAGCATAAGTTACAGAGCAGGATAAATTGCTATTTACAGATATTACAGGCATTATGTACAATGTTGTAGTAATCCCCACGGGGTAACATATATGAAAGTGAAATACATTTCTTACAATGGCAAAATTTACAAATATTTACAACTGTTATATGCTAGGCGCACCAGATGGGGGTTGCAGCTAGGGATGAGCGTTGTTAGTTACAGTTCAGTTGAGATCATGTGAGTTAATAGTCATTGGCTTTAAGCCAAAGGATGGTGTTGGTTCTAAAGTTGAGATAGGGTTGGTCTATTCTCAGTATGGAGGCAGGGAGTTCCATAGTTTAGCCACTTTAACGGTGTTGGTGTTGGTTCTAAAGTTGAGATAGTTGAGTGAGTTGAGGGAGTTCCATAGTTTAGCCGCTTTAACAGGGATGGTGTTGGTTCTAAAGTTGAGATAGGGTTGGTCTATTCTCAGTGTAGGAGACAGGGAGTTCCATAGTTTAGCCGCATTCGAGTGTAACTTGCTATGTTCATGTTCTTTGAAACTCCTGCAAGTGTCTATTGTCCATTTACCCCTAGAGATTTTACCACTACGTAATTGGTAGGGCTTCTGGACTGACAGCATGGTTTAGAATTAAAGGTATAAATGAATGGGTACTCACCGTGGCCCATGGACCATAAGACTGCAAACTGCCCGCTGCCTCTACACTAAGACTTGCCAGGCTTGCACAAGGCATGCTCGCACGAGCTAGTGACTTTCACTGTTTGTAAAAATGTTCAGGTCTACAGGTGAAGGCAATGAAGTATGCACTCTTGAACACAAATCAGGTACAAAAGAGGCTCCTGCCAACTGCCTCTTGTTAAGGATACCAATCGTGTGTCACACTCCGGACCAGGACACTTGGTCTTATACTGTGATGTGGAGCTCAATAGTATTGTTTTTTCTTTAATTTCAATTAATTCAAATTGAGCCGATGCCTGACCCGTCTCACACCCCCTTTTACAAATACCCTGGGTCACAATGGACCATGAACCAGGCCGGTTGGTGAAAATACAATATTTATTTATTTTTAAAATTCACAAAAATCACACACATTTTTGTATTGGGCAGCAATCACCAATGGGGTGATAATCACAATACAAACTACTGAACTACACTTGGTTAACCTTCTACAAGAACATATCCAAAGCACAATTAAATAGGAGCACTTTTAGAATTAGGAGAGATAGCACCAAAGTTAAGATGTCCCCCTGCAATGTTCCCCCACCCACAAATGATCTATGTCATAAAATGAGAATCAGAAATTGACAAATAAATAATTAATGTGCGGTTAAATCTATGAGGCAAATATGATTTCTCACACTAGCAGGAATGTATAAACACTAACAATCACGAAGCTCACTATCACAAAAGTATACAATTCACAAAGAAGATTGAAATAAAAAACCCAGTGCAGCCAATTCACACATGGAAAAGTTGCATTTTTTCTAGTTTGCAGTTTTAAATGTAAAAACATTTTTTACAAAAGACGGGTGAAAAACACTGAATTGGAATGCGGTTATTGGGCAGGGTAATAGATGCACAACCCAGGGACAATATAGAGGTGAAAGGAGAGCTATAGGTGGTGAATTGAGAGAGATTTGGAAGGTAGAATGAGGTTTTTTTTTAGGAAAATAGAGCAGTTAAAAAGAGAAAATTGGTTTTAAAAATGAAAGACAAATTTTACTTAAACTAGATTTAATGGCTAAGAAAAGAGGAACGCCACCCGTGAATATAAAAGTTATGTTTCAGTTGTAACCCTTCACGCAGTGTACCCCTTTTCTTTAGGGAAAATTAATTTATTAGATCCAAATATTGCTAATGACCTAGGATCTATGCAAGACAAAAATGAAAAGAAAAGTGGCGGTAACACTTGGAGATCAAGGACAAGATGCACAGAGAATTCTGACAGTTGGACAAGTTATCAGGATATGGATAGGGTTGCTTAGAGAGTGGAAGAAAGACACAAATCAAGATTGGGTAGACTATGTGTGATAGGATGTGGATACTCACAGGCCGCTCTTAAATTTGGGATTAGGCACAGTCAACTGGGTTCTGGACTGCAGGGCTCGGGTCACCGGACAGCGGACTCTCCTGACAAAAGACAGCTGGGCAAAGGTCTGGTCACAGCACAGCGACGCCTCAGTGGGATTGAGCGGGTAAGCAGGGCAAGCAGTCAGTGGGCAAAAAGCCGGTCTGATTTCAGGAGGCATGCTTCCCAAAAGAACACCACAGCTTTCCCTTTGGCTATTGGGATTTTTAGATCTGGGGTCTCTGGATTGAGGCATTGCTGGGATGGTCAGCAATACTTTGGCCTTGCAGTGGGATCTGGAATCAGCTATGCTTTGGCCTTTCAATGGAATCTGGAATCAGCTATGCTTTAGCCTTTGCAGGGGATTCTGGAATCTGGCAAGATGAATGTGGAAATCAAGAACGCAGGCGCAGGAAATTCAAGAAAGAGTGTGAGTCCTGTCAGCCACGCTTTATATAAAGCACGGTGACATCATAGAATTATATGGTGGGGCAGGCTTAGTTGAGCACGCCTCTAAACAACTGGATTGGTCAGGAGTAATGGTTGACGCCTTGCTCTCAGCTGGTTGGGTTTCAAGGGCAGGATGTCAGATTTATGATGTGAGTTTTACAATATCCAGACGCTCCCACAGTTACGTTAGCTAAAATCCAGTTTTGCCATAAATGGCACATTTGTACAGTGGTAGCAGTTGAACAAATTACATAAATAGGTTGCATATTTTATGCAGCACATGGCAGTCCAACTCTGCAGTCTGTAAGACATTGTTTTGCTCTTCTAATAATTTTTGGTCTTTTTAAGGGTGAAAGATTTGGTCTAAAATTCTATAACTTTATACATGTGTGTGGATTATGATTAGGCATGTGAGCATTGAAATTTGCAGTGGCATCAGGTATACTTTCCGTGGAACACCCAATTCTCTGCTATTTCTATTACCAATATGGCAGTGAAAGCTACAATGTCTTAAATTTAACCCCCCCCGAATTAACATTAAAACTATACATTTTTTACATTCCTGCAAAGTCTGGTTACAAAGATAAAAGTCTGAAAAGTTTCATAATAAAATAGCTGTTTAAATCAAATGGTCAGCATTGACCTCCAAATATGGTCATTCCTTTCCAGGCCATCCCCCTAAGTCCAGGGTTGTCCTGGAGTTTTTCTTTGAAGCTTCTTGTAGAAGTTACAGGGAGGTGTGACTTTCTTTTTCACATCCTCGTGTCCCAGAATTTCTATTGTGAGAGGCCTCTGCCCAGTCGATAGTCTGATGGGTATGTGAACTTTCTTTGTCTTGATCAGTCAAAGTTTTCCAACCTAGTAATTATCAGCCAAGTGTCCTAAAAGTTCATGGTGGTTCCTTTAGGGGGAAGCCTTAGTTTAGCCAGCAGGGAAAAACCTGTTCTGGAGCTTGCAAAATTCAGCCAATTCAGTTTAATTTATTTTATTTTATTTTACTTTGTCCTGGATCAAAACAAACCTGTTGGATAAAACATCCCCTATATGTTTCCCAGCAACAAACCCATTTACATTGCTAGTCACAGACATGTTTTTGTTCACCATTGTACTTTTAAAACAGGCAATATTTTATTTTATTTGCAAAAGCTCATTTTTACATGTGTGAAGCCAGCTGGCATTTTCCTTGCAAATTCGGTTTGTCTCTTCCCTCTGCATTTCCACATTGTTTTGTAGCCATAATTAGTTTCTGGTAGGCAGCAATTTGTTTGAAACACAGATGCACTGAAATTGACATGGGCCCAGAGCCAGGACCTCTTTGACGTGTTGATCTTTGATATTTTGTATCCCAAAAGTAAAGCGTTTCCCGTGTGGCTGAACTAAAGCTTCTTTTGATTCCTTCAGAACTGAACAACGGCCTCTCATTCAAAGATACTGCTCTTGTCTGCTGGAGCACTATGTGAATGTGAATGGGCATGGCAGAGTCTCTTTAATAAAATAGTGTGATGAGGAATCAGAGGAAAAAGCATCAGAGCAGCATCATTTCTAATGTAAATAGTTCCCCTTTTCACTGAGAACTGTGGGTTTGCAAGCAGCAGAGCAGCGCTGCTTTGATTTGCTTCTCTTGGGTGCACCCCAGAACACACTGGCACCTTTCTCTGTTTGTTCCCTGTTCCAACTCACCTATTTTGTTTTTGGCAAGATGGTGCAGCCATCCTTTTGTCGCTGCAAGGCACAATTTTGACGCAATGGTGCCCCAAGGAGCCAGTGCAGCCGTTTTGCTGTTGACTGCCAATGCACAGCTTGGTTATGGAGAAGAATTCTGTAGAGTGGGTCAGTGTAGCCCACACTCTACACTGAGGCTTGCCTGACTTGCATGGAGTGCAATTACTTGCTAATTACTGTGCTGTCTCTCTACTCTGCAGTACTCACCTATCATGTATTCTCTCTTGCTGCTCCTGCTACTCTTCCTATTCATCTGCCCCTAAGGTTTCTCCAATCACGCTACAACTTCCTCCTATCCTATCCCGATCATAAAACTCACATCTCGAAACTCCCAATATGCCATGTCTATTATACCTCCTACTTCCTACAAGGCCGACGAGCTAACCATACCTCCCCTAACATCTATGCACCTTGCCTCTCTTCCTCTGAGACTCACCTTCTCTACTCTTTCTTACCACATCAACTGAGCATTGCATACTGGAATGTTCAGTATGCATGCAACAAAACTTCCTTAGGCACTGACTACTTTCACACCAGCTTTCCTCCGCTAGACCTACTTGCTATCACTGAAACCTTGATTTCTCTATCTGATACTGTGACTTTGGTGGCTCTACACAACTCCACTCCAAACTATCCTTCATTCACTCTACTCGTCTGACTGGCAGAGGTGGAGGCATCGGACACCTACCCCCTTCCCGCCTCAACACCTCGCAAATCTCCAATGCCACATCCTCTCCTACCTCTTTTAAATTCTTTACTATTGATTTGGCTCAGTTCACATCATCTCCATCTACCACCCTCCTGGGCCCACTGGACAATTCTTTGATGAACCTGGGCAACTTTTAGATTCTCTTTCCACTAAACATCACCTCATTCTCTTTGGTGACTTTGACATTCCATCTCCAACAACTTCTCCGAAATCTGAACCTCACTCTTTTCTTAATAGCCATGCTCTCCACTCTAGCAATAACTGACCTACCCACATCAGGGGTTACTCTTTGGATCTCCTATTCATCTCAACCTCTCTCTTAGTCACTAATCCTACTGTCACACCATTCCTTACTGATCACTTCATTGTTTCCACCACCATATTGTTTCCACCTTCTGACCTCTCCTTACCACTTGCCTCACCTATTAATAAAAGGAAATGTACACATTCGGACATTCCTCGCTTTCTTTCAGACCTTCAGTACTCACCCCCTTCCTTCCTTCACAAACTATGCCTCTTTCACAAAATCTACCTCCTCCAGCTTCCAATCCCTACTATATGACTCATTCACCTCTCACTTCCCTCTGCTAACTTTCACCCCTAAGTCTCACATCTCAACCATCGGTCACACCATTCATACGCCTTCTCTGCACAGACATGTGCTGGATGCTGCGCAAATAGAGGCATACCCACTCTCATCAGGACCTGCAACCCTACCACTGTGCCCTGAACTCTCTCAAATCCTCTCTTGATAGAGCAAAAAGGTAAATCTACCTCACCCTCCTTGACTCTCACTCCAACCATCCTCGCCAGCTACAGGGCGCCTAAACTCACTCTTCACTCCTCCTACACCTATGACTATTAACTCCACTCTCAAAGCTAATGACCTAGATGAAAACATTTCTGAAAAAAAATCAAATCCAAAATTAGAGACTCCATCATGGCAATCCCCACACTCCCTCCAATACATTCTACACTCCACCTACTCTACCATCATCCTCTGCCACTATCTCCCACTTTAGTCACACTAATACAGAAGAAGTCCTATATCTTATGTTGAAAGCCATCCCCTCTTGTGCACCATCAGACCCTCTTGCTCCTCAGCTAGTCAAGCCTATTAGCCCTTTAGTGGCCTCTCACCTTGCTGAACTCTTCAACCTGTCCTTCAACTCTGCTTGCTTTCCCTCCATTTTTAAAACGGCCACTGTCATCACTCTTCTAAAAAAGCAAGAGGGTGACTTGAACCTACCGGATAACTTTCGACCTGTGTCTCTCCTTTCGCACTACTCTAAAGTACTCAAAAGGGTTGTATTAAAACCATCTTACAGGTTTCTTAGACATCCACAGCCATAGAGACCCGCTACAAGCAGATTTCCACTCCTGTCACTCCAAGGAAACTGCTCTCATGAATGTATCTAATTTCATCGCCGTGCTAAGCACTCCAACCTATCCTCTATCCAAAGTCTCCTTGACCTGCTTTCTGCCTTTGACACTGTCAATCATTCTGATCTCCTCAACGCTCTCTCTTTTCTTGGGATTTACGATCGAGCCCTTGCCTGAATTGAATCCTGCCTGGCAACCTGCCCATTCTCTGTCACCTGAAACAACAACACCTATCAACTCACCCCTCTAACTGTTAGTCTTCCACAGGGCTCTGTCTTGGGGCTCCACCATTTATACTCTACATCTCTTCTCTTGGGACACTAATCTCCTCCTTTGGGTTCTCGTACAAACTCTTGCAGGATGACACCCAAATCTTCTTCTCTTTTCCTGAACTCTCCTCTGATATCTCTATCAAAATTTCCAACTGTATCCCTGCCAATAAATATAGGATGGCCTTGCATCCTCTAATGTTAAACTCTACCAAAACAGAGGTGCTCTTCTTTCCTGCCAAATACTATCTCTCATCTCTTCCCCTGCCTATCCAGTTCCCACTGTGAGAAACCTGAGGGTATTCTCACTGCTGGGACCCCTGGATCCTCTTCTCAGGCGGCCAGGGAAAGGCCATCACTTTTAGATCCCGAACATGGGGGTGGAGAAGTGGGGGAGAATCACCTGGTGGGAGGGTCCTTGGGACCTGGGAGTGTAATACCCTTAGGAGAGACCCTTATCCTCTTGAGAATCAACCAAACCTTTACCTGACCTTTATAGGTTATTATAAAGCTACCCCACATATGACACTTGACAGTACTGGGACGAAGAGGAGGTAACTAAGAGTAATGAACATCACACTCTTTCACCACTTTGGTACTGGGACGAGGAAGATGCCGACAAGAATCCATGAGGGTCAGGCATGTCCCTTTAATTGTGGCAGGCAAGTCTCATTGGAGATCCACACGTGCAGCCTGTCAAGGGGCTGCAGGTGTATAAAAAGAGACCACTGGATCCGAACAGGGGGGAGCAAGAGGGAGGCTTGTATGGGAGAGACCAGCAGAGGCCTGTGCTTCCGAGGAGGCAGCCATGGTGGGACCAGATGAGGGGCCAGTACGTTGACAACTGCCCAGAAAACCTGCACAGCCGGTAGCTAGTGGGGTGTGTAAGTATTGCAGGTCGGGAAGCCTCTGTTATAAAGGATAGCCAGTAGGAACTGCGTGAGAGCAACAAGGAACAAGGACGCTGTCCGCATCCGAAACAAAGCATTCCGCAGGCAAGCGGAGCTCCAGCGGCTGATTTTTCATGGTTTTAGCTGTGAAGGAGAAGCAGAGGGAACCACTGGAGGGAGACACAATAAGCCAGTGAGTGTCAAAGAGGACACTTGGTCACCGGGACGCTTGGTCACTGGGGCGCTTCTGCGAATGTGCATTAAATATCGAAGTGAATGGAACTTTAAAAATAAGCAAAAACAATGCTTATTAAATATTGAATTGAATGGAACTTTTAAAATCAAGTGAAACCAATACTTATTGAATACTGAACCCAAAGGAACTTTAAATTAAGTGACGCTAACTCTTATTGAATACCCAACCAAATGGAACGTTAAAACTCATCTAAACCAATGCATAATGAATACTACACTGAATGGAATTTTACAATTAAGCATGATGAATGCTTATCGAATACTGAATTGAAGGAAACTCTAAACTTAAGCATTCTAAGTGGTGAATGGAATAACACCTTTATGGGCCAGGCACATAACGTGAATAACCCAAATACCCAGGTGAAAACATATTACAGAAAAGGGCACAAGGGTAACATAGTGTCCTAAGAAGGTGGGTGTGAGTAAAACACCCATAAACTGAACTTTTATGAATGAATGCATGTGACAAGGCCAAAGACTGGAAATGATGTTAAGGAAAAACAAGAAGGTTGTAAATCTACACATTAAAGCCAAGAGGCTGAGAGTCGGGGATCCTGGTTGCGTGACCTGTGATGGGTGGACTGTTTGGTCTGACAACTGCACCTAGACTGGTGAGCCCTGAAAGTTGAAAACCCAAAGACATTCTGGTGAAGTAAAAAGTCTTGAGGAAGGAAACCCTGAGACTGAAGGATCTACATGTGTGTTCTTGAGAACGAAGCCTCAAGACTTGTTTGTTTTCTTTGAACTGTGGTGCTTGGAATGTGGTAAATGGAACGCAGAGGATTGGTTTTGAACTGTATCACCTTGAACTGCAAAGGTAATCTTGAGACTTTTTCATGGAACTTTTTTATACTTGGGGATGGGGAGCTGAGAGAGAGCTTCAAGCTGGAAGAAGCTAAGAACTTTGAGTTAAACACTATTTCTTTTAGATTTGACATTCCTATCCATTGGTTAGCTTTAGTTGTTAGGGCAAGTATAGGTTTTACTCAGACTTTCCTTAGTTTCATTCAGGTAGGGAAATCCCACCTTAGCATAAGGCAAGTTAGGCCTTCCACCAGCCTGACATTTGGTTTAATAAAGTATTTTATTTTGAACTTTAAGTCTGTTGTCTATGTCTTGCTTCATGATGCCTTCACACCACTTGACACTCTCCCCTACTCTCCTTCGGGTAGAAACCTCAGCATCATCTATGACCCTTCTCACACCTTCTCTACTTCATCTCCAAAACTGCAATGCCAGCTCTCCGCAAGCTTCTAAATATTAGGAAAACCAGGCACCACCTTCATTTCAACACCGCCAAGCATCTCTTTTCTTCTCTAAACTGGACTACTGTGCCAGCATCCTCTTTGGTCTGCCCAACTATGCTTTCTGTCCTCTTGACAAGATCATTAACTTCAATACCAAGACTCTCTTTGAACTCCCTCACTTCACACCCACTTCCTCGTACTGTCACCAGGCTGAATGGCTGATGATGCAAAACGGTGCCAGATTTAAATTTCTTTTCCTGGTTCACAAATCACCATCATATCTATCCCCCTCTATCCAGCTCTACCAGCTTTCTCATAATCTCTGCTCTGCCTCCATGACTACCCTTGTGGCACCTCGCCCATCCTGTACTTTCTCTCACTTCCGCTCTTTCTCTCTTCTTGCTCCACTTGAAAGGTATTCTCTTCCCTTGGACATATTAGAAACAGTCCACACCAGTTTGTTCAAAACCAAACTAAAAGCCAACCTCCTCGCCTCTAAGTTACCCTCTTTGCCTACCTCTCATCTGCCTTCTAGCTAGCATTTCTGCCTTGCCACTAAGCTGCCTCTGTCCCTTACATTCTCTGCATCCACTCTAGCACTTCATCCATCATGGTCGCATCACTAACACAGCTGGCAGTACCGCCTACTTGCACTTAAAAAGCCTCATGTTAATCTATGTAAATCCAACCATGTATTGTCCCTGTTGACTGTTCCATTTACTCCCCTCAACAATCTGGTCAGAATGTCACCCAAACTCGCCCCATTGTAAGAAGCTCACTGCTTACTGTCAAATCGGATTTCTGATCTTGTGTACATTCTCTTGTGATCAAAAGAGCATTGTTCTTCAGAGTATATCAATACAAAAATTAAAATAAGTAAATAAATCAAGCACCTTTCGTGTCTCTGGTGCTGTTCCATTAAAAGTATAGCAAACCTACAGAGAGGTTCAGGCACCTTAACAACAAAGCAGCCCCGCTGAGACATTTTGATCAAGACCCATGAAGAGTCGTGCTATAATTGTAGGAAATGCGAGCACTGTGAAATTGAAAGTTTAGCAGACCTGCTGAGAAGTGCTGCCTCCTTAACTATAAATAGCAGCAGCTCTTAAAAGTACTGGTACTGCTGCATTAAAATGATGGATGGAAAGCCTGCTGAGAAGCACTAGAAATGTCTAATGAAATGTATAGCAGACTTGAATGGTAGTGCAACTATTTCTGTGGTCATGACCTGAAGGGTCCACCCACTCTTACCATGAGCCCCTAACTTTGCTCTAAATTTGTTAATGTATTTTATTTATTAGATATTTGTAAGGCACCTATACAACAAAAGATGCTCTCCCATGATGGTGCGTTCTGAGAATGCAATTGAACCCATTTCCAGTGGTTTGGGTCTATTTGACCTAAAACATTTGACCTAATCACATTAGATCGAATTTATTTGACTTTTTTTTGGTCTAAAATGCGGGGGGACACCCCCTGCAAGCCGTCCCCCACTTCCCCTCAACATAATCTAAACCTTTACCCTCCCCCATATATATATTTAATTAAATTTGACTGAAAAAAGGCCAAAAGAATTCGATCAAATGTTTTAGGTCAAATGTTTTTAGGTCAATTATGCTAATACCTTTCCTAGCAGTGTAAAGGACTGCTCGACTGAACGGAGGGTGCAAGATTCTAAAAAAGTATATATATAGCCACTTTTTGATAATTGAGATTTAGTGACGTTGCAGTGAGGTCAGCTGCTTATCTCTGATGCGCAGAGGAAAGCGGCTTGTCAGCATTTTTGCATTTTGTTTTATCTGGCACGCAGTTGGTTCTTGGAAGAGTTTGTTTGGCACCAGCATGCTTCAGAGATAACAGTTGGCGGATTTCCAAAAGAAGCCATTCCGTTCCATTTATGATTTTTTTTAGGCAGATTTTTTTATGTTTCAAATTGGATATTATATTTCCAAATAGCCAACAGTGGAAGGGTGCAAGGGATGCTAAAGGTGCTGGTCACATGCAGGTTTATGAATAGCTGAAAAGAACATGGCCGGAGCTGATAGATTAAGACAGCGTTTAAAAACATGACGGTAGCAAAGCTTAGATGAGGTTCTGAGCAACAAGGTTCAAAAGCTGTGTTCGACTGAACGGAAAGTACAAGATTCTAAAAAACTATATATAAATGCCATTTTTTGATAATTCAGAGTTCGTGACGTCACTAGAGATTACGTCTAAGAAAATATGATTTTGAATTGGATCGTTGTACAAGTAACGCTTGAGCTGCATTTATTAGATGATATGGATAATATTTTGGAAGCCATAATACACTTTCGTTGTTATAACTCCAGAGCTGCACATATAGCAAGATCTTCATGGAGTTGTCACTTGAACAGGAAGCAGAGAGCTTGGCAAAGCGTAAAGGCGCCTTATTCGCCTTACAATGTCCTGCACGGAAGTGAAAACTTTCTTGCAGAAAATGCGCTTCTTGCTGGCGCGATCTGTGAGGATAAAAAAGCGATACATTTCCTGTGAGCGTTTATTTGCTGTCAGAACGGTGGCCAGGACAGATGTTATGAGAGGACCTCAAAGCTTTGAATGACATCAGAGACCTCACTGTGTGTAAGATCTTTCTGGAATCAAATGTGTGGACATATTCCAGGAAGAGAACCTTCAGTCACTTTTCCGCCTGCTCTCCCATACAGTAAGTAAGAGGACACCCATTACTAGAAAGAAACTTGCCAGCACTGCAGGCCAAATCAAAAACAGCAGGATAGGGAGACCATCAGCAGTGCTGTTGTGTTCCCGCTGCAACCTGCGCATGGGCTTATGGTTGGCGGGGAAGCAGTATGAAAAAAGACCACGACACAGTAGTGTAGAGACATCCGTCTTTATTCCATACCGTCTCTCAACTGCCTCCTCCTGCAGGAAACACCTATGACTTGTTTCCTGCCAACTTTAACAATGAACATGAAAAGGGGCGCTATCGGCCCGAACGACTAGAACGCTACATCTCCCCCACAAATAAATCACAACATGCATTTGTTTATTCCATTACTTCAATCCATCTTGTGAGTTCTCGCACAACCCTCTTAGATGGACTTCGACCAGGTGGCTTCACGGTTGGCTCACTGTCACTGCTGTCAGCAGTGTCCACATCAGCGTCCATGTAGTCGAAACAACTATCAGAGGGATATGTGAATATCATGCTCCCTTGCTCTCCGTCCTGTGTCTGCATATTCTTTCATCTTCCGCTTGCTGTCCTTGACCTTTTCGGGGGCATGGTGTGTCCTGTCATCTTTAGGATTCATGTCAAGCGCATGAGGCAGATGCATGCAGATTTTGCAGTTGAATATGGGGTCCGAGGGACATACCAACGTAGTGCTGTGCAGTGTGTTCCTATAGTCCCTTACTAGTGCACAGATGGTTTGCATGCAAGATCCATTTGTGGTGGGGCATACCTGCAGCATAGGCTTGATGTTGGCCATGAATCGTTCAACAGTTCCATTGGCCCGAGGCTATAATGGTGTAATCTTTTGTTGCTGAATTCCCACGTGTTCAGCAAATCTGGCAAATTCCTGTCCGCTGAAGGTGGGAGTATTTTCTGTCTTTCCTATCGAGGGGACGTTGTCGGCCAAAAAGGTTTTATCAAGTGGAGGAATGATGGCATGTGCACTATTGGAGGATATCAGAGGAACTTCAGGTATGGAGACATTTTATCAATAACTCCCAGCACATACTTGCCATTTGCTAGGGGCCCGAACAGGTCGACTTCCACCTCATCCCACACATTTATCAGCATGGGGGTCATTTGCAATGGTTGAGGAAACTTGCAGGGCGCTACAGTCTTGCACATCAGGCAATCTTCCAGTGCATTACCTTTGGGGTCCATTTTGGGAAACCATACTTTGGTTCTCATTAACTTCTTGGTGGATACTATTCATTTGTGACCCTCGTGTGCTAGTTCTATGATGTGGTTGTGTAGGGAGAGTAAGTTGACTATCCTATTTTCGTTTTGTACTAGTCCTTATGTTGACGTGCACAGCACATCCTTCATGAGTGTAAATGTTTGCAATGTCTTCTGTTGTTCTACATCTAGCTCTTCCTTTCCGTACACTTTGGTGCGCCATCGTCCCTCGAGAATCTTCTCTTTGATTATGGACAGCAGCTCATCCCTTTCCCTTTCTTGCACTGTCTCTTGAATGAACAATGCTGTGGGGAGTGACGTTTTCACAAAGTAATTTACATATTGCTCTGCCTTCGATGTCTGTGTTGCCACTCCAGCTGGTAGTGGGAACCGGGAGAGGAAGTCAGCTGGATTATTCACCTTGCCGGGCTTATGAATAATGTTGAAGGAATATTCTTGTAGTCGTAGGCCCCAACAAAGGATTCTGGGGGCGCATCTTGGCATTGGGCTTGCCATAAATGGCGGTGAAGGTCTGATGGTCCGTTATAACTGTGAATGGTTTTCCATATGAGAAAAGATGGTATTGCTGACAGGCCCATACCATAGCTGAACTTTCTTTTTTTGGCTGTGAGTAAGCAGGCTCAGCATTGGACGAGCTTCTACTGGCGTAAGAGACAATGCGCTTTGGCCAGTTTGACCACTTCTTGTATTGTGCCAGTATGGCCCACAGGGCACCTTCCCCATTCCCATTGAGCCCTATAGGGCTCAAATGGGAATGGGGAATGGCTTGTTCAATGGGGACTTACCGGTCCCGCCAGGGTCGGACTACACCGGTAAGTCCCCATTGAAAAACACTGATGCCGGACCCATTATTGGTGGCAGTCATGACGCAAATAGGACCATGACTACCACCAATCTCTGAATGACGCCCAATGTCAGAACGCTGTAATGTGGTGGGGCGCATCAATGAGGCGTAAGTTGTCTCACTTCAGTCACAGTGGCGCCCTTATCAATGCGAAAATCCTGGCTACTACCATTTATCTGTAAAGGTAGTGTTGGGCTGAATTCTGTTGCCATTCTATTTCCAATGGAGTGAACATATCCTCTTTTCTGCTCGCCGCTGAACGATGACTCAGATCCGGACTGACATCTTGGAGACGCCTCAATGTAGCCCACGCTTCGCCTGGTAGACCTCTGCATCTGCTCATCAGGTGTACTGGATCTGCAACCTTTGTTGCATCTTCCGGTAGTGCGCTTGGGACTACAAGGTGACGTGCGCCGCCTTTCCCAAGAGCTCCTCCTGCTGCGATGGGGCGATAGCCTGCGGGACGTGGACTTCTGCCCATCAGACGTCCTTCTTGGGTATCTTCTTTACACTTGGTTTGACCTATATGTGGATGCTTTGCACATCGACCTGAAGTGGTTCTCCTCCCCACAGACCCAATTTATAGCCTATGTCTCTGTTCACAGTCACATTTTCATAAACAGATTTCTAAGATTGGGTTAAGGATTTCTATCAAGGGTGCTTCCTGTCCCCAGACAGGTTTCAGTGACTGATATCCTGATTAAGGAACTATAGTTTACGAGGGAAGGCCACATTTCTTCTGCTTGCCACTTCTGGTACCGATGCTCCACTTCCTTGTTTAAAGGTCTGAAACTTACCAATGTGGTTGGTATAATTAGATTGGAAAGATCTGACTAAATTAGCAACTCAGATACCTGCCTCACTCATGGTGTGCTCTTATTCGGGCTCTTACCGTGCCACATTTCCAGGATCGGACAGTTTTTTTCACGCAGTAAAGCACAGGTGCCAAAAGCATCTTTACAGATTTCTGAGATATTGCTGATTTCCACTAAGCAGCTGCCGTGGGGCTGGAGGATTGTACATTTATAATGGATCACAGCAGACCCACTTTGATGGCATCAAGGGCTGCTGAAGCTTTGACTCCCTAAATCGCTGCTTCATAAAGCATAGTGCTCTAATTTGTGCATCATACATCTTTGTTGCACTCATTACGGACTTCACTCTGTACACATGTGTGATATCAAATCGGATGTGGCTTCAATGACCATAAGTACCATGCACTACACCTTAACTCAGGCATAGCTTTATTTTTACAGTGTATCCTGCCACCATCATGAAATATGTATGATCAGCATTGTGTTGGTACAGGGGTGCATATCTTAAATGCAGTTTCTCCGCTGCAGAGACTTGGCTGTCGATGGAGTTTTCAAATGGGCAACTGTGTCCTCTGAACCTGCTCTGTGCCACTGGTAGAACAGGCGCTGCAAATCAGGATACCTATGCAAGCATGACACACACTATGCTTTTGGCATGGAGTTTATGGAAGGGGAGTCTGATCAGCAGATTGACTGTTCTGAAATGGAAATACCTGCATCATTGTATTATTTAATAAATTAATAAAAATAAGAAAAGCCATGGCTTTCACACCCGTGCCAGATGGCAATTCATTACACGCCCCCCCCCAGCCAAAAAAGGCAGCATGTCCATTTTAACTCTCGGTAGAGAGATGTTCCAATGTCCAAGCTCTGGACTCTTCTCAATCATTGCCCAGTTTTCTTCTAATCCCCCCAGTCACCTGTGAAGACAGGTAATGGGCTGTATCAGTGAGATCCACTCCAATTCCAATTTTACAGGAGTCTGTCTGGCTTTAATGTCCCTGCCCATAGCATTGGAGTTCTATAACCGTGGCCTGTTTAAGCCAGCTTTCCAACGCTGGAAAGTTATTTGGCACACAAAGGCCTGCTGAGGTTTCTGTGCTGTCTGCACAGCCACAGTGATGACATGGGGTCCCCTGTCAGTTATGACATCTTGAGGGGATACCACCTGAGAGAAGTTACTTTTACTCTCACAGGCCCACTCAACCACAGATCGTGTATTTAAAGGGGATCGTACAATTACTGTGCCAATTTTACGGTGACATCCCAATTTCACTCTATATATATGTGGGGGATGGTTACAGTAAATAATTAATGTAGGAGGGACTAGGGAGGGTTGTGATGAAGAGGGAGTATAAAATAAAACAACATTGACATTTTCGGCTGTCGCAGTAAAATCGCCACAGTAATCACATTGCTCCGATTTAAAGGGATCTGGTGTGCCTCCCTGACCTGTTAGTGCCTAGGCAGGACTGGATTGAGGGCATAGTTTCCATCTTTGAATCCACACAGGGATTACAGAAATGATCTGACAAGCTATCAGATGCCCCAGCTACATCTAGGAAACTAGCAGGTTTGTCAGGAACCACGTTTGGTAGGAAGATCCTGTGGCCTGGATGAATAACAAACTACTGCGTGTGCCCTGCCCCAGAATTCTTCAGATCCTTGTCTGTGAACTGGTCAGGGCTTTTGTCTTGCACTGGTTCCTAGTTTTGGAATAGCCCTGGGATTCTGCGCCTTTTTCCCTTTTAGGAGTGATTCTGGACCTCCACCATACACCCGCTCCTCTGTTTGCCTCAACAGATTCACCAGAGTGGGACAGTCCCTTTGTTCCTGCAAAAGTCAACCTGACCTGGTCCTCCAGCTGGAGACAACTGCTCCAGCTCTAGCAGGCCGTTCAGGTCTGAAGCTTCCCTGTCTGCCATCTTCGGTATCTCCACTATGCCCGCAGGCAGCTCTGAGATCACTGAATCCAGTGCTAACTCCATAGTCACATGAGTAGCAGCTGATTCCTCTCTCGCAAGAGTATGAGCCTCAGGGTACTTGAGGCCTGGACAGGGAGCTACTAGTAAGACCAGTCTTTTGCATTCTGCAACTGAGGAAGCCTCGTGGCCTCAGCCCTCAAGAGCATCCTCCTGTGCTGCTCTACGAGCTGGCACACTAAGTACTACCTCGATTATGTCTGGGTCAGGGAGGTCATTTCCTAACAAACACCAAACTGGAATGGAGTTCTTGATTGCCACACATTGCAGGGAGGTGTTACCCCTCTAACTAAGCTCCGCCATTGCCAAGGGAAAGTAAATCAGACAATCAAACCCTCTTACTAGTTGTTTTGGTCCTTGAATGCATTGCCTTCCTTCAACCATTGGCACCTGACAGCTGTGATACTCGCAGCAGTATCACGCAAAGCGGGAGACTTTTCCCCACTTATGAACACACTGTATTGGTGGAAACTGGAGCCCATTCAAAGGACCCGGTTCCATTCCCACTCAGAATGAGGGAATTTTCGGCCACTCCCTGTCCTAGTGAGACTTCATCTCCTAAGATGCCCACATTAACTATGGCCTCCTCTTCCAGGAGTCCAACAGTTACATTGTTTTCTTTGGGCTCCTCTTTCAATATGAAGCTCCCTTTCTATGTGTCATATCCCCATGCAGAAAACAACCTGTGGGTGTTGAGGGTGCAGGTGCCTAAGTGCTTGAGGGGCTCTCGTTCTTCTACCATGGTTCTGGAGTCACCAGGGTCAGATCATTCGACTTACAGGAGCAGCAATGACAAGGCTGTGGTTTGGATGGAGACTAGAGCAATGCAAGGCAGCAGTGCTTTGTTGGTTTGAGCTGAGGCTATGACACATTTCAGTGGGTGCAACAACAAGCAACAGCGGTTCGAAGAACACTGAACGTCAAAGGTTGCGTCAAAGGATCCTGATAGTTTGCTCAGTGTAGAATAGGCTCGACTCGGCTGTTCTGGCTTCCTATACTTTGAGGACCACTACAGGGTCTCAAGGGACAAGGTTAGACAAGGTTAGACCCTTCTGTCCAAACACAGGGGAGACTGGCACACACCTTCAGGGGTCCTGCAACACAGTGAGGTCCCAGGCAACAGGGTGGCTGGCAGAAATACGGTCTTGGTCCAGCAGCAGAGGCCACCCCCAATGGTCCTTGGGATGGTTAGGGGACAGAGCTTGCCTCTGCCTTGAAACACCTGTCTTCACTTCACAACTGGAAGACTCTGGAAAGGACTGCTCTCACAGCAGGGTCCAATGAAATCTTTTTTCAGGATAGGAGTCCAAAGGATGATTCCAAAAAGTGGTGTAAGACCCCTTCTTTTAAAGGTGATTGGACTAAATCTAGCCTTTTTTAACGGTCCAATCCCTGCTCCTGAAATGAGTGGACTTTGCCCTTCTTACATCATAACCAAAGTGGTTTGTGCTACTCGAAGTGGAGGGGACAGGAACGAGAAAGAGCGCCAGAGAGAAACAAGATGGCAGAAGTTTTCAAAACTTGTACAGTTCTCCTTCTGGCTATACTAATCCCACCCCTTCCGTTCCCAATAGAATCACAGGCCTTTAGATATGCAGCACCCTGGTGTGAGGCCTAAGCCTTGGTGACTCAGTGTGCCCTTGGATACGTGGGCCCAGGCCTGCATAATTTAATTATTTAATACTAATTTAAAAAATCCAGGGGTTTGCATATTGTTAGGTGGCTTTTCTATGGATTTGTGTATTTTGAAAGTAAATGCTATTGTATTGCGGTAGTCCTTGAAAGCCACAACTCAAACATTTGTACCAAGTAGAGCTCCAAAGTTATTTGGTCAAGTGGCCAATTTGTGGAGGGGGTTAAAATCCCAGGTTCACTGCTTAAACAAAGTGTGTAATCTAACTGTAAAATGGAGTTCATAAACATTATTAAGTTCACACTCTGAAAAATACTGCCTTACACTGGGGCAGATTTCATGATTTGAGGGATATAATGGTGTCTCCTTGTGCTCCTCCATTAGTGGTGGCCCAGGCTGACTCCTACAATTGCGTTATTGTTCCAGTAACCATGCCTGACTTCAAACTTTACAATATGTTTTCAACAACCAGTCACTACACCAAAGATTATAGCCTAGCAGACTGACACTAATTGCCTGTACTCTTGCTGCCAGTCTCTGAAGTTGCCTGTCCGTTCAGCATATTACCACACATGGGAATGAATGAAGCTCTTTGCTGTGCCCGGTGTGCTATGTTATTGAATCCTGCCTATCACACCTTCTCTCTTTTTTCACAGTTTCTTGGAGCTTCAGGAACTGCAAGCAGTGGGCTAGGGGTCTGGCACAGCGCAGGGCAATAATGCTTTGTTCCAATGTTGATGTATGCAGATCTGAAAAGGTAAGGCTGTCTATAGTGCGTATGTTTAAGCTAGTCTGGGATTTGTCTAGAGAGGTGATTCACTTGCACTCCAGGTTGCTAACGTAAATTATTTGTGCGGTTCACTGTGGTGTCTGTCATAGTGTTGTTTAAGGAGTGTGGAGAGTGTTTTGATTTATCTGTGGTGGGTTACTGCGGTGTTAAGGGAAATTTAGTGTAGGCATTTGTCTTCAGTTGGTGTACGCTCCATTACCTGGTGTTGTGTGTCGAGATGTGTTTTAGCCCATATGCTACGTCAGGAGACACTATGGCATGACAGAAATTAAGGGACCACAGTACCTAGTCAGTTTCCAGCGACCTCTCTTCTGACTGCCCCCTGATACCGCAAAGACTCTGCAACAGTAGCGCCACTCAGTTGTATATGTGATTATAATACAACACAGCTTGTTATGCATCATGTACTACCAACTAACAAATCCAACCATGCACCACAACACAACCACAGCAATGCCATGCTGACAGTTACCATCAAAATGTCCATTCTGTATTTAAAACATATGGAGCTCATTTTCTAACAAAATGTAAATTCCACGGAGGGGACTGCTTATGTATGCACTTATGTGCAAACAGGTCCCTTCTGGGCAATTTTCGTCATTTCCACTGCGGAGCCAAATGAGATATGTAAAGAGGCGGTTGACATATCTATACACTTCTCTATTTTCACTCCAGCGTGCAAATAGAGTAATGCTGCCTGCCATGTATGCGTTTACAATGATTTCCTCTGGGAACCGCCTGCTTTATGCTGGTGCAAAAAGCAGGTGGTTTACATGGGAAATCATCGGTGAAGGCGGAGGGAAAACTAGAGGCAGAAACATAACTCCCGTTGCACGCCCGTCCTCCACCTTCAAAAACAATGAAAATCCCCCAGAGCATGACTGGAGGAGTAAAGAGAGGTGTAACAGTGCTACGTCTGTTTTAGCCCATCCATTTACGCTTCAACGCTTCAAAAATGAGCTCCGTGCTGTTGTTGGGCAATGCCACCAGCAGGTGCAACATTGATTGCTAATTTGACACTAGCTCCTAAAAACATTCCTTTGGGAAAACGGGAATGGGGCACCATACAAGTAATTTTGCCCCGTCCACACAAACCGTCTAAAATAGCCCCTCCCCTACCATTTGACTCATTAGCCCCACCCAATCCCCATGAAGTTACGGTCCTGTTGCACCGCTTCGATCTGGTGACATTTTACCTCTTCAACCTGCCGAATAGGAAAATCCAGGCGTTTTCGCAAGATACACAATGAGCATTAATGAAAAAAATATGTACAGTGAATTTCATTTGAGTTTATTTGCATATTTTTGGTCAGTCTGTAAACGCGACTAGATTTTACTCCAAACCTTACTTTATATAATGTCAAGATGGATATTAATGAACACCAACCTATTAGCAGGGTATCAGGTAATAATGTCCCCAATCATAATGTCCCCATAAAAAATGTCCCCATACAAAATGTCGCCATAAAAAATGTTCCCGGGAAAAGCCATTGGCAACATTATATATGGTGACATTATGTATGGGGATGGGTTGCGGGGACGTCCCCTGTTCCCCTTGTAAAAAAATAAAATCAGGGGTTGCTAGGGTGTCCCCCGCACGTTGAATGTAATAATGTTTGCGGGGACATTATTACATGGAACCTTTAGCAGCTAGTCCCACCTTGGCCAATGAGAGACTCAAATGGCGAGAACCTGCACTCTGCACATGTTGAAGGAGAGGCCTAGAATTGACAACAGTAATGTAATGTTCTTGACTTATACAGCATTATAAGCTATCTGCAGGGATAGCACTCACTCGTAAATACGGTGCAGTAAAGGAAGTCAAATTAAAAGTAATAGCAGGCCAGGGGCTCATGCACGTTTGTGAATCATCATTTTGCGTCTCATTTCAGCCCACAAAAATAGCGGCCTCTTTCATGAACTTATCTGCGCGGATCAGCCCTGAAATGTTTCATTCGTAGGTTTACTGAGGACTTCCCAATGACGTCCAGATGCGAAAGGCTGCAGGAACAATTCTCAGGGCCGAAACAGATGACATAAATCTCGCAGCTGACAGAAATCCCACAGAGCTTAAACGGGGGGAACTCACAGAGGACGCGTCCAAGGCCAGAAAAGCTGCTGGGTATCCAGACAGATGTGCGCGCTCCTATTCATTAACAGCACGCACAGCGCAGAGCTCAGCAATGCGGCAGCAACCAATGGGAGACGAGAAAAGGGAGCCACTGTGTTTCATCAGAACCCTGATACAATGTCCATTATTTCCACTTTCAGAGTGTCTTTGTGGCCAAGTGATATCAGTTATAGAGCATTCGTCGGTGCACGAGATACAAATGCGAAATATGTCCAAATATGTTGGTGTAGGATATGAAATTCCAAGCTTCGAAGCTGTTTGATAGAATGTACTAATCAGTACAATATAGGAAACACGTCTTCCGATGCTTGTTATAATGTAGGGAGTTTTATACAGTGCCACAATTCACGCCTTTCAGTTGATTTTAAGGGTAGAAAGAGAAAATGCATTGTGCTTTGAGTTGATAGCCACAGATCAAAAGGGAAGGTTTAATTCATGTGGAGTTAGGATAGGACTATGGGCGATAGGATACAGGAATGAGTGAAGAGTTACTGGAATACAAGATGAGTAGGACGGGGAGTGGAGAAGGACGGATAGTGGAAAAATATCCAGTCAGTTAGAATCAATTAGACTGTGGTTAATGACCGGCCGGTTGGCTTCGCTCATTATCCAACATTTAGAAAATACACACCCACACCCCACCTCACTGTCTTTCCTTAGAGACCTCCTACTGCAGGCTTATCCAACTTCAGGCCTCAAGTGCAGGAAACCTGACGGTTTTTCAGGATATCCCTCATTAATATACATGAGCAAAAAGTAGCATACATTTAGAATCGTTACATGCTAGTTTATCTCATGAATATTAATGAAGGGCATCCTAAAATTCCGACATGGATCCGGCCCTCGAGGCATGGAGTTGGATATCGCTAACCTACTGTGTGCTTTCTGATCCTGCTTTCTTCTATTGTCTCTTAACCCACTCTCTCATTTTCCCACCACAGGCCAAGATCTGAAAACGCATGCCTGGGCAGATCACGCAATATTGCCTCCAACAACTCTCAGTGTCTGGGCATGACTACAGTGATAATGGATCCAGTATAAAAGCATAGGACATTACCTTTGATTGCATTAGCCACAATGTCAAGTCACTTAGCTGTCAAATGACTCTTGAAAAGATTGATCTTGTCGACTCTTCAGAACAGAAGATAAATTGATTGTTCTCACAACATCAGATTCAAATGATTCCAACGTTTTGAATTTTGTGCTACAGGTTTCCTTTCCATGTATTTTTATTTTTTCAGCCAGATGGTCTGCGATTTGATGGAATTCGGATTGCAGACTGGAGTACATTGCAGGGCCGGTGTTTGTCGGCAGTGTGCACCTTTGCTGCAGAAGGATTTAAGCATGATGCAAAGAATTTGCAACGTTATTCTGGATCCCATAGGCAGCCACTGATGCGGTTTTAACACTGGGTTGATGTGGGATTCTTTGGCTCGGAAGGGGGCGCTATCTGCAGTGTTAGTGCTCTTTGGGGCTCAGTTTTCCTCTTGTTCAGCACCTTGATGCCTTGTCGATGTGAATGTTTGCGCTTTGTAAATGTTGAACCATATCATCCCATATTTCAAGGCACAGGGCCACTGGAGCCCTTAGATTCTGTAGTTCTGAAGTCTATCCGTCAGTTATTTGGGGATGCCCGAGTAAACAGATTACAGTACCCTAAATATGCCATCACTCGGGATATGGTCACTTTAAAAGGTGCTTGGTTATAAAAGAGACAACATTTTTGGGCATACTGCACAAAAAACCCAGACTCGCTTAAGTGGAAAAGGTTGCTTTAATATGACAGGCCACAGCTCACAAAAACACGCAAACCTGGCTCCCTGGCCTTACAGACTAACAGATCAATTTAACAATTGCCAAAACAAATAAATAAATAAACAATTTAAATGCATCACTTCCTGTCCCTTGGTCCCTCCTCTCCCTTCCCGCTTTCTCCCATCTTCTCCCTGAGGCCACACCCCTCCTTCTTCAGTACCACTTACCCCTCTTTGTAACCCTGGGGTAGCCGTTCGTTCAAACAGCACCACCCCCTCCTTTACCGTGCTAGTACCCCATTGTGCTTCCCCAACCCTCCTCCAAAGGGCCACGTCCCTGGCAGCAGAAAACCCTCCCCTGAGGTGTTCTTTCTGCCCCACCCCCTTCCCACCCTACTTCTCATCTACCTCCAACTCTTTCTGATATCCTCCACAGCCATCCTGACATCGCACAAATAGTACATGTTTTCCATGATTGACAAATACACCCTATCCTCGCGAAATAATTCAAAATCCTCATGGTGTGCCAGCGTTCGCACCCCCCAGGACCTGCGAAACGTCACTGTTGATCTTTTTCCACGTCTGTTCTACTGCCCTTCATTCACAGCCCCCTCCATACTCTTATCGGCATCAACTTGGTCCAAACCACCCCCACCCTGGGCCATATCTCCCTCAATCAACTCAGATCTCTCTTCATCTTTTTTAACAGTGCCACCCCCATATCCCTAACCAAAATCGTTCTCCCCTGCATGTAAAATTAGAGCCGTTGGAACCCCATGTAGCTCCCTCATACCTGCTAGCATAGGCAGCAGTTGGTCCCACCTGAGCCCCCCGCACCAGACCACCTCAAAAAAGCCATGTTATCACTACACCCCAACCCACCCGGCACCCGAAAACTCTTTTTGCTACATCTTTCCCTGTCCATTTCACTATGCATTGTCCACATATCCAGATCTGCGGCAACTCACCATTCCTCTGTGCCACATCTGAAAAAGATAGATTTTATGAGCCTTATCTCCACCAACCGCATCACCCGCCCCAATTTCTTTTCTTAACTAACAGACCCCATTTCCCAGCTCTCTTATGTATCCCTTTCATTTTGCCGATTTCCAGTGCCCCAATCTCTTAACATTTTCTACAGACAGACCCATCCTACTACCTTTAGATGCCCACCCACCCTAAAAGAATGAGACACAAAATCTTCAGCTTTCTCCCCCAAAGCCAACAGTGCTCTCCTCATTGTCCCAAAAACTTAAGCTGCAGTCACCTCAGAACCGTTTTCATGCTGTAAAACCAGACCCTCTCTCCCTTTACATCTTTCCCGCCACAATGCTCCCACCCTCAATGGACACAAATCCTTGCTACCTCTATCCAGAGGCACCCAAAAACTCCTCCCCTTCTGATCGGTTTTTGATCTACAAGTCTTTATATCCATGCTGTTTTCTGATAAGTGGAAGTCCCTCCACACCAGACCTCCTTCTCTTCTCCTCCTCGCTACCAGCTTCGACACCCGAAATGCCCCAGAAAAAACAACCAAACAAAACATGTTGAAAACATGTCACTTTCCAATGATGACCAGCACATTCCCTCCAGAACCTCGGACAACTTAACTAAAAGGGCTGCTGAAATGCGTCTACTGCTGTCCTTACCTTTCCTTTCTTCCCTTGCCCATCCTTCCAACATCCTGCGTGCCAGTTCACCCCCATTGGGCTGAAAGCCCCAAAACCATTTCCCTTAAAAAGCAATGCCCGCCACGTTCCCTGCTATTGTTGCCCTAGACCAGGCTTGTCCAACCTTTTTGAATGTGGGGCCGAAGCATTAACTTTTTGTCACCCGGTGGGCTGGCGAGCTAAAGGTCAACAACCTCACCCAAATCTGTATATGAAAAAGCGATGGTGTGTGACCTTTGACACAATAGCATCACAGGCAGTGATAGCCCTGCAGTCCCAAAGATAGCTTTTGGTGACCGGGGCAGTGATCAAAGGTTAGTTTCTTGTGATTTCTTCCAGTGTGTATGTGTTGATATTTTTCTGAAATAGTGGGGGCGACCAAGCATAGCGAGGGAGCACCAAGGGAGGGTTACCCAAAGATGTTTTTTCCAAATATGGGGCTGAAATGGTGCATTTTACAGCAGGAAAAGTGACCAAAAAGCCATAAGTTTACAATCAGTTATAAAGGGGAACATGTACATTCCATGTCACCAACAGCAGACAAGAACATTTTAAAACACAACACATTTTAATGATCACTGTGTCCATAGTGTACGACAGCACTGTCACTGATGTAACACATTGGCATGCTGGTTGTGCCCAAATATGCCTCTGTAACAACATGTCTATGCTGGCTGTTCGCAATTTAGGCCTGCATTGTCCTGTACAAAGCATGATTGATGCTGCCTGAGCATGTGCCCAATACATATGCAGGCTTATCTCTGTAATACACATTCATGACTTCTGTGTTAATGGCGACGCCACTGCTACCACGACCCGCTTAATGTATTTATTTCTGCAATGTTGGTCGGGTACCTGTATCCGACCAACATTGCAGAAATAAATGAATTAATCGGTTGGGCCACCCCACAGGGACCTGGGCTGAACAGAATTGCTCAAGCCTGCCCTTCGAAGCACATTGGGCCTGTAGTGTTGGTGAAAGGGCAAAAAGGTTTGAAGGTAAAACCTGGCAGAGGCAACTGTGCAGCCTCCACATTTTCCAACTCTAGAAGATGTGGCCAGCACCCGGTAATGCAAGACTCCACATGGCTGGCCTACCGCCACATTCCCCGTAAGAGGTACAGCCAGCCTCTGCTTACCCAACAACATTTAGTGCCAGGGTGCCCATGGCCAGCCTCCACGTGGCCAGGAAAGGTCATAGGTAAGTTTGCAGCAAACCATGTTCGCAGTGTTCCCTCTTGGGATCTTTACCTATGGTCAGGCTTCCAGTCGGCCAAACCACAACAGGCCATCTCCTTCCTCTACCCATGTAACGTGGAGTGGCAAACCGGGCATAGTGTGTGGTTCACAATGGCTCCTCGCAGCCGACACGTGGGAGTCAGGCATAAGACACGGGCCCGACAAACATTGCCAAAATAAATAAATAAAACGGCTGTGGCTGAGGCCTGTAACTGCCTCTGGTGCCCCCTTGTGGGGGTCACCAGAGGCAGTAACAGTCCTCCCGATGTCCCGCTCCTCTGCCACGACCCAGTTAATTTATTTATTTATGCAATGTTGGTCGGGTACCTGATTCCGACCAACATTGATGAAATAAATAAATTAATCGGGTCCATGGACCCGACAAATATTGCCCAAATAAATAAATAAGCCAAGCCGTGGCTGAGGCCTGGAACTGCCTCTGGGGCCCTCTTCTATGCATACCTGCCTACATTATAACATCAAAAACCCTGAGATGTATGCCCCGCCCACAGTTACACAAGACTCAGCCCATTTGCACATGGATCCGCCTACATATCAAAAAGGTAAACTCTGTTGGAATATGTGATGTGACATCCGAAATCTGCAGTTCAAATTGAAATATGCATTTCATTAAATTGGCTTTTCACAACCACCCAAATTGCATAGGACAAAAGGCATTCACCTTCCATAAAATCAACACGTTAAAATGTGCACATATAAACTCCAAAACTCCAAGAACCAATACAAAGGTTTTCCCTGAATTTTGCAGTACCGAAATTGGACATTTCACCTTATTCGTTTTTCATTAGGTTATTTAGTGCAGTGGTGAGTTGTCCAGCATGCAAACCTAATGGCTGTGGTTCAATGGGACTGAGTCCATCCTCTTAAAAATGTGGGGGACCAGTCCACCCACTTACCCTCGACTTGAGCCCTGGTAATCTGGGCAAAAAGAATGAAAGCAAAATAAACAGGCGTTCGCATTGAAACTCGGCAAAAAAGAATAAAAGGTGAAGCAAAATAAACGCCCGTTATTTTGCTTCAACCGCATATTTTTTGCCAATTTGCTGGAAGCAATACAGTCATTGCTCCAGAGACACATTCAGCCACGGACCCGACAAACATTGCCCAAATAAATAAATAAACCGGGCCGTGGCTGAGGCATGTAACTGCCTCTGGTTCCCCCTTGCAGGGGCCACCACAGGCACTAACAGTCCTCCTCACGTCCCGCTCCTCTGTCACAGCCCAGTTTATTTCTTTATTTGGGCAATGTTTGTCGGGTCTGTGTACCTGATTAATTAATTTATTTCTGCAATGTTGCTCGGGTACCATACCTGACAAACATTGCAGAAATAAATAAATTAATCGGGTCCACTTGTCGGGGGTCACCAGAGGAAATTAACAGTCCTCCCCATGTCCTGCTCCACTACAACAGTCTGGTTTATTTATTTATTTGGGCAAGGTTTGTCGGGTCCGTGGGCCTGATTAATTTATTTATTTCTGCAATGTTTGGTACCCGACAAACATTGCAAAAATAAATAAATAAACCGGGCCGTGGCTGAGGCCTGTAACTGCCTTGCAGGAGTCACCAGAGGCAGTAAGAATCCTCCCAACGTCCCGCTCTATTGCTACGACCTGGTTTTTTTAATTTATTTTTGCAATGTTGGTCGGGTACCGTACTCAACCAACATTGAAGAAATAAATAAATTGATCGGGTCCACAGACTCTCTTGAGCCCCACAGGCCACATCAAATGGCTTGGAGGACCGCATTGTGGCTCGCGGGTCGTATGTTGGACAACCTTGCCCTAGACCAACCTTTGTTGATACACCCAAATATAAATTCAACCACATTATCCCTTCTTCTCTCCTCCGCATACTCTATATACTTCCAACTGTGCGCCCCCTGTCTAGAAAGTTCAACCATGCTCTCTTGTATGCAGCCCTAGACACAGGGGCTAATGAACCGTCGTCTAAACGCAGTGCTCTCCGTTTCCTAGCTACCACAGCTCCTCTGGGATCTGATGCCCATTCACGCCTACTTCTGGTGCCATCCCACGGAATCTCTGCCACTGAAAAAGAGATAATGCCTTCCCTGGCACATGAATTGCCTTAAACACCACATTCAACTTCAGACATCGCAGTACCAATTCTCTCATTAGCATGGCTACCCTCTGGTCCATAGCTGATGCCTGTTCACAATGTTAACTACCGCCTCATTGTCGATGTTAAAATTCACTTTCTTGTTCTGCAAATCTGCACCCCACAACTCCAGTGCCACTATCAATGGAAAAAACTCCAAAAAGTCTATGATCCTCCCTCCTCTCTGCCACTGCTCAGGCCACTTTTTCACACACCACTTACCAGTGCACTCCAAATCCTCCTGAACCTGCCGCGTCTGAACAAACGTGACCTTCCCATGCGACTGGGTCTCCTTGCAGCCACATTGACACTTCTTTGAATTCTTCCAAAAATCTTAGCCAAATCTTGCAATCCTCCATGACGGCTCCTGAAATATGTGAAAATGAGATGCCCTACTAACCTTTGCATGTCCACTAGTTTCATCGTGTGGTTCGCTATCACCTTCTCCAGCAATGCTACAAGCTTGCTCACCTTGTCGTACGGCAAGCGTGAGGCCATGGCCACTGAATCCAGCTCTATTCCTAAAAAGTCAAAACCACCACTGGCCCTTCAGTTTTATCCTCCACCAATGGCACTCCCAAATCCTGAATCAATGACTGAAAAACCCCTGGCATCCGCTGACATTCTTGCTCTTTGCCCATCCTTATTTGCATGAGAAGAAGGAATGTGAAAAGGAGAAGGATTGAAGAAGAAAGAAGACAGACCGTCAAGACAGCTCTACAGACGAACAAGGTGAGGAGGAAGGGAGGGAAGACTCTTCGGAGTCTGACACCGACATAGCCCTATTGACATCAGCATCGGTTAAAGCATGCTCAGGCCACCCGGCCGGGTCCTGGATGGGCACAGACAGGCTTGCCTTAAGCGCGCCTTCGGCATGCTTCAGGAGTGCCCGTTGCCCCTGTCCGCTGGGCCGCCTGCTGGAGAAACACTTAAGTGGTGTGTACAGGAAACCACGTGACCGCAAGTAAAGCGGTCACTGAAGAAAGACTAAAAAGTCTAATGTCTTTGTGTAGAGGAGATACTCCGTTTCCATGCACCCGAATGCCGTAATAAGGCAGAAGTAGAAACACACACACAGACGATTTGGGAAACAGGGAGTCAAGCAGCAGTAAATACAATCAATGTTAAAATACAATTAGATCATTAAAATCAAGAATAGGAGTGGTCAGCGTAGCAATCAGCTGATGAATCAATGTGAATTCTCCAGCTGCTTTCTTAGGCACAACCTCTAAAGGAGACACCACCAAGTCACCCAGCAAATCCGGAAATGGCCTGACCACTCTCCTCACCGCCAACTCCTTTTGCAAATTCAACCACTTCAAATTCTCCCGAGCAGACTTCACATTTTCCACCCACCGCCGCATTCTCAGACCTTGATATCCCAACTTAAAATCTTCATGAAAACCTTCCCCCAAGATCACGACCCCTTCCATATCCGGGTAAAAACGGAGCCATTCCTCCACCACCTCCACCTTAACTGGAGTATAGGCCTCCTCACCCCACCTCACCCCACACCCCTCCCTCTGTAACCTGTTGCAAAACATTGTGTAACTGGATGCTGTCCAGCACATCTGCTACACGTGTGCCTAAATGTGCACACTTATCAAATGCTCATTATGCTGCTGATGGATAACCCCTGCCTCTTCCCCCTCCCCAATCGAAGGTGGGGCGACCGTGAAACGGCCAGTAAGGCACGGGTAAACCACTTACTGTATGCAGTGTTGTGGCTGGACGCGTAGGCGCCATCCACTTTAACCATAAATCCATATTGATCTCTCCCCATACCTCTTGGTTGTCCTCACCCATCCTTGCCCTAAATTCCACCCCCAAAACTTGTAAAGGCTTTTCTAATTACGTCCATATATTTTAGCAAAGCTAGACAGTTCTCAGGGAACTTTTTGCATAAAACACTAGCAAATATTATAAATGCTACTGTCCAATTTTCAAATGTCACTGGTACCCTTGGTATTGCCACTAACTCCCGCTCTTCTTCTTTAGACCCCTCTTTTGCTCTCACCTCCCTGTGTAAGAGTTTAAACACATCAACAAACTCCCTGCCCATATTTTCTCTTTCAATGCCACCATCAGTTGAACACCCAGTGGGTTTGTAATGCCCATATAAGGCATCTTCTCGGTCTTCTCTGTACTCTCACCTGTTCTTTCCATAAGAACCTCCACCACCCCTTGACCACTGACTCTGTGACCTTGTCCGTCTGTACTTCAACTGAGGAGACACTTCTCCAGCTCGCCCTCACCAATCCTCCTGCAGACACCCTCTCCATCTCCTCACCCCCCCCAGGAGCCCCAACCCACCACTCTGTTTTTCCCTAACCAGTAACCAGCCTGACCTATGCCACTGACCATTCCTTTTCTTGCTCACCTCTTGCTGCCCTGCCATCACCTAGACGTGTCATCCTTGGCTCCTCACCGTCACTCCTCCTTTCTCTCCTCAACAGGCTCCTACAGTGGGGACAAAAAACATCAGCAGAGTCTCCAGGCCAATTTCTCAGCTGTCTTCTTGAACTCCTGCTACCCCAGCCCCATCTTCCCCTTCATAACTTAAACACCTCTGCACCTTTTCTCTCCCAAACAACTCTCCTTGATCTTTATCCCCCCAACGCAAATAAATGTCCTCCTCAAATTCATCCTCCCCCGCCATATACCATTCATGTTGCAAGCGCATGCTCGGGCCGGGCAGATCCTCTTTGGGTGAGCATGGGGCGTCCACACCGATGTTCCTGTGTCGTCTTCTTGGCAGGGTCGCAGCAACCCCTTCCTGCTCTTCTCTTCTCGGAAGAGGGGTTCCCTTCTCCACACCGTATGCCGTCATGCTAGGGGCCATACTGCACCCTCCAGGCTGCGTTCTTCCACCTGCCGGAAGGCCTCTCCCAACCTCTCTCCCTCCACCTCTTTCACGACCACAGGAGCCATGCTGTTCCCTCTGTGTACCACACTACTTTGCAGGGAGATCGCTCCATACCTTCGCCTTTCTCTGCTATCTACCGAAGATAGTGTCCTCCTCCTCCCCCTTGCACTCTTCTGTAGGTATTTCCCACCTCATCCCCTCTGTACCGCTGCCCCTCTTTGGTCCAAACAAACCCTAACATCCTAACATCCTCATCAACTTTCCCTGCTCCCACCTCTGCCTCTGCTCCTCCTCCACTAGCACCTTCACCTGCCCGATCTGCTCCCGGCCCACTGCCTAACCCACCCCCGTCTGCTCACGTACTCCTGGTTGCCCTCCTGGGTATATCCTTCCTAATCTTCCAAGCCCCTTTGTCCCATACCTCTCCCCTCCCTGCTGATGGGCTGCAAGCCACTACCGCTGCGCGGGCCCCATCCGAAGCCACTCTTTGCTGTGGCCTCCCTTCCCCGGACCCCTTCACACCAGTAACCTCTTTTACTGCGCCTTCACGCTGATATTTTGATGCCCTGCTAATAATGCTAAGTGCCTCTCGCAAAGACTGAGCGTCCACCAAATCCCCTGACACAGCACCATGTCTTGCCATCCTGCCCCAAGAAAGAACTTGACCCACTAATAACTCTGACCCCCACCTAAGAAAAAAAACATTTTTTTTTGCCAAGCACCTGGAGGCCTATATCGCTTTGTTTGTTTGTTTGTTTATTTATTTGATAATGCGCACCAAGCCCGTGGGCAGCTGGGCGCAACAGTACAAGTAGGCTCAAAGCTTAGTTACAGTGCCTGACACAGGCTATTACATACAAAAGTAAATTACAACAAACAGTACAGTGCGTGCAGGGTCCTATTGGTTCAGCAATAATCTTAACATATGCATAGCGGGATCAGACTGGGGAGGGGAAGTTACATATCGTTGGTGTGCAGCCATTTGAGAGCGTTGCTTCTAAATCCGGTGTAGGGTAATGGGCGTCTGAGGTCAAGTGGGAGTGTATTCCATGATTGTGCAGCTCTGACAGGGACGCTAGATCCTCCCGCCGTGGTTAGTTTAAATCTAGGGATTTCGAGCAGGAAAGTGTTGGCAGATCTCGTAGGTTGGTTTAAGGGTCTCCTGTTGATTTTTTCAGCTAGGTACGGGGGTGCTAGATTATGTAGGCATTTAGATGTGAGAGAAATAGTTTTAAGGAGGATTCTGTCCTTTATCTTTAGCCAGTGGGCCTCAGTCCGGTATTAAGAGATATGCTCTCTACGTGGGATATTCAACGCTGCTTTTAGGGCGTTATTCTGTAATCTCTGGAGTTTGTCAATGACCGACTTGTTGGCTTCTAAGTATAGGGCATTACAATAGTCCAGTCCAGACATGATAAAAGCATTGGCCAAGGTGAGGCAGCTGGCACTGGACAGGAATTGTCTGGCAGCTCGGATGAGTTTGCAAGTGTAAGTAGTTGTAGAGGCGAGGGAGTTCACTTGCTTTTTGAGGGTGAGAGCAGAGTCAAGGTAGAATCCTAGAGTTTTAACCTCTCGCATAACCTTAATAGTATTGTTATCAATATTAAATGATGCATAGTCCGGGGTAAGTTTATTTAGGTTATGGTCTGATCCGAGGAGCAGGATTTCAGTTTTATTGTCGCTCAGGCAGAGGCCATGGGTGGCCATCCATGCCTAAATGAGGATGTATATTTTATTCACCAAGGCCAGGTCTGCTTCATAGTTGCCCGAAAAGGGTATGAGGATCTGAGTGTCATCTGCATAATTTGTGTAGGTGACACTCAGTCTGTCCAACTTGTCAAACAATGGCTTGGTGAAAATGTTATACATAGTGGGTGAGACACAGGAGCTTTGCTCAGTGCTTATTTCCTGTATATGTTTGAAATGTGCAGTCCCCTAAAATATTGTCCCAAAATACCTAAGTATCCCTTATCTATAAATACCCTTGCTCCGATCCCTAATCCCACTACAATCACCCAAATGCCAGCCACCAGCACATGCAGGCTGGCCAGCTATTCCATATAAAGAGAAGAAAATTCCAGGTGCCTGGCGGGTTTTTATTTACTAACTATTATTATGTGACCTGCCAGCTTGTTTTATTTACTAACTATTCCCCTTTTTTTTATTTCCACCCACCCCACAAAGGCCCCCACAAACAGGAGGTACAAAGCATGGCCCTATAAGCCAACAAAAATCCCCATGCAGTGCACAAAAACACCTCCTTTCCAACGTGTGCCACAGCAAACAAGTAGAGCCGTGCACCACACTGCCCTCTGGAGGCCGCAGTTGAGAACCACACGCCCGACGACCGGAGACAGACAGAAACGGGGTCCCAGACCTAAAGTCAACATGCTGCGTCCTACGTCGTTACCGTAGATTTCCTCGAATACCATTTCACCTAATGAGATTTCACAAATTTATTTCACTGAAAATCGTTGGGAAAATGGTATATGTGTAATGCATAATAGGTGGGGTGTGGGGTAAGGGTATACGTTAGGGTAGGGAGGTATGAGGGGAGGCTGAAGGGGTCTCGCCCAGCATTAAAAAAAAGTAGAAAAAGTAAAACGTAGATTTTGTTTTTCAGTGAAATGTATTTGCTGAAATCTCCATTAGGTGAAATATTTTTGAAGAAATCACATACATACATCCTGTGTGGCCACCCCAGGCCCTGCTAAGAGTGCACCCTACCCCCTGCCCCACAGACCAATAACAACATTTGCAAAGGACCAAAAGGGGCAAGCACAGAGAGGATAAACCCCCAGCCCTTATTTAGCATCCAACGCTGAATATTGACACCTCTGACCACTGCAGTAAAGTGAGAAGGAAAGCTATATGTTAAAAATATCTCCCACATCTTTTACCTTCTCTGATGGATAAAGGGTATTGCCCAGTGCAATTTTCATTGGAAACTGATACCAGATGGGTCTTCTAGAATGAGCATCTGTGATTTTGACCAAAGAAGGCAGAGGACGCTCTCCATCGTCCAATGGAAGATATGGTTTAATGCATTTTGTGAAGTTGCTCTGATTCCTGCGCTCCTTTCGTAAGAAAACATGAATGTGCATGTCAACTCTAAAAAATTGGCAGCCCAGCTGCTAGTTTCTGATTAGTTTACCCAGTGGTTACATAATGAACAAAAGAAGCAAAAAAGAAGAAATTTGGAGAACACAATAGACGGCGTCCCGGAAAGTAGGCTTAGAGGATCCGAATTTGTAAATTGGTTTTCTACTACAATTGCTGAGGAAACATTAAATTAGCCCTAAAGCAAAGGCCAGCCATACCCATTCATTCTGTTAGTCTTTTTGGTGAGAGAAGATGTCTGGCCGTATCATAGGCCACTGATGTCCTACATCGAGGGTCACTAGAAAGTCTTGTCTTAGGGTGGCCAGCATGGATTCCATCCTCTCAAGGGCACAAGGCTTGGCTGGTGTTTGTGCAATAGCTTGTGCTGTTACAGATTCTCCTGGAGCTGGTATACATACATTTTCCAGTATTCTGCAAATCAATTGGGAGTTTGAAATGGCTCTGGTGCTAGCCATAGAATTAGGATCAGTGGTAGGTGTTTCAGGAGAGCAGAAATAACCGTTTAACCTTTATAAATGCAGAGTCACTCACTATTTTTTTATTTTTTTATTTAATTTTATTGGTTTATACAAACCTTTAAAATAATTTACAAACAAACAAAACACACATCAATCTCCGTTGATCTTTTTCCCATATCCTGACCACATCTGAGCCTTCCACAGGGGTCTTTCAATTACATTCAGCTGCCTGTTAGCCAGAGTCCAAGCTTAAATGATTTTCGATTATTGCCAAAAAATGTGTCAAAGAAAGTAACAATTTCAAATCAATTCCGTTAAACATATGTCCCCACCATTCATCCGCACAAAGAGACGGGTGATTTATGCTCCAATGCCCCAGATGAAAAGTTCTTTCAGTTCGAAAATAGGAGAAAAATAACACCAAGTGCTTAAGTGATTCAATTTATTTTATACAGAATCTGCACCTTGGGTTTAAGTTTTTGTTATACTTCCATGTTCGAAGTCGCTCCTTAGTTTTAAACAAGTTCATGCAAAATAACATGAAGCGTCTTCGTGCGTTAGGATCAGGGAACAAAATGATGTAACATTGAGCGCTGTTAAAGGCACGCGCTTCAGCAGGCACATATATCATCAATTTGGCCTTTGCTCTTTGTGAGCATGTTTGCTCCCAATCAAGACGCCAGGTTTTCAATTTTGCTGCATTTGGTTTTTCATGGAGCATATTAATTTTGATGTCAAATTCCGCCAGCAAACATTTGCATCTGTGCATCCACATAGACACGATGTTCTGCTTGGAGGACGATGCACTATGAAGAATTTCGAATTGTGGAATATGTTCTCGAGCACGAGTTTTGAAAAACAAAGATAACAAGTTCCAGCAAATTCTTGCGTGAAGTGATATGAGAGACAGTTCATATCTTATGCATGACGTCATTGTCCCCTTTGGTAAGCCCAGTACTTTCGTCCAGAATTGATTTTCCAAAGAGGACCATACTTCATGCGAACACCCCAACGCGTTTTCGGCTCCATAAATCAAGACTGGAGTAACTTTTTTCTGGTAAAACAACAACAGCGGTTCAAGCAAAATTTCCCAAATTTCTTCTTCATGATTAGGGCTTAACTCGCTAGTTGTGTACATTTCCTTTTTGTGTCTGTGATCCATGGGCCGTCGTTAATACAGGAGCTTATGACCATTCCCAGATATTTTACGCTTTGAGATATCAGCATTGTGTCTCCACCTAAAGACCATCTTAACTTTTTCGCGCTTTTCGAGGCACCTACTTTCAAGTTCTTAAGTACGAGAATCTTGCATTTTTTGTATTAATCATGAGCCGATTCTCGCTTACATAGCGCTGAGTGGCATCAAGTTTCCTTTGTAGTCCAATAGGTGTTACATTCATCAAAATGAAATCGTCGGCGTATAGAAGCCAACTTAAATGCGAGTTGTTCACTTTTGGAGGAAATGATTTTACTGCATCTATGATATGAACAGACTGAATATGGCTGCTGCAAGGGGGCATCCTTGTTTTATGCCGTTGTGTGTTTTAATTGCGGTTGACACAGTCCCAGTTTGAGCTAATCGGATCTTAATGGAAGTCTCAGTGTGAAGCTCACGAATTGCTGCCCACATTCGGATTTTAGACCACAAAAGATCCCGATCGACAGTGACGAAGGCATTTGAAAAATCAATGAACGCCAAATATACTGTTGTGTTAGATTTCAGAGCCTCCATATTAATCATGTTAAGTAGCAAGAGATTTAAGGAACAGCCCACTTGTTTAACAAAACCAGACTGACGTTCATCTACGTGCGCTGTTTTTACAGCCCACTTGACCAGTTTTTGTTATAGCATTGTTGCGTAGATTTTACCTAAAACGTCTAACAATGCAACCGGACGATAGTTTTTTGGACTTGTTCTGTCATTTTTTTTAAATATCGGCACGATGATTGCTGACTTCCATGATTTTGGAGACTGGCCTAGCTTGTTTATTCTGTCGAATAAAGCCACACAAATCTCAGCCCATATCTCGGGATCCTGTTTGATGGTGTAATTTGCGAAGCCGTCCGGGCCGGAGCTCTCGAAATTTTGGCCTTCATGATTATTGCCACAATGTCGTCTTTAAGAAAGGTAAGTGACCGTGGTGAAAAGATCGGAGTGGTCATGCTGCTTGCATTCTTAAAACCTTTGTATAGTGCCTCGAAGTGGGAAATCCACACTACTTCGGGCAACAAACACATTTGAAGGGCTTTTTGTGGTGCCTGAATGTTGTTAATGAGGCCCCAAAAATCCTGTGTGTTTTTATTCTTTAATGATGTTAACATTAATTCAGCACCATTTTGTATAGTCAAATGCTTGTGGAACTTTAACCAATTCTTATATCTCTGTTTCACAGCTTTAATTTTGAGCTTTCGTGCCTCTGATTCCAAGAATTGAGCATGGCAGATGGCGCGTCTCATCAGATGTTTGTGTTTTTGAATCTCCAGGTCGAACCAATGTTTGCGAACAAAGTTCTAGTTTTTCAGTCCAACGTTCTTAACTTTAAATTGCAGCAATAACTGATTGTATTCCAATAACGTACTACTTCGGCAGTAGTCGGTTGACATTTGGACAACATCATGCTCTTCCAAACGTAATCTGACTCTATTTGCTTCTACCAAAATATTATGGTCCACCTCAGAGTTGGGGCCTCCAGCGACGTTAGTAATTCAGCTGTTAACATGTTGTGATCACTGCTGATTTTACTCGTGATCTTTAAGGATTTAATTCGAGGGTGCAGATTCATAGACACAAATAAGTAGTCAATTGCTGATGACGAATCTGCACGATGCCAGGTTAGTGCCGGCGGAATGTCACCAAAGATATTCTCATTCAGCATTTGAAGTTGTCTTACCTCCATCTCTTCTAGCCATTCTTTGGCTAGGATCTTTTTATCCGCCGCCACTGGTTTGAAGAAGTCAATTTTTAAGTCCCCACAGATAATGATGTTCACCCATTCCATGTTTTCTTGCAGACGATCTAATATTGTTCAAATCTGCTCTATAAATTCTACTTTTCCTGCCCTCTGGTGGTTCCAATACACGTTCAGTATTGTTATTTCGTCAGTGACCTAAGCACACAAGGTTTGCCTTGAAATCGTGGTTTCTTGAATGAATGGAGTATGATTGATTGACTTTAGAATCCTAAAGCCAGAGGCCCTGCTAACCAATATTAACAGTCCCGCCATCGGACGGCCTTTCTCCAATTTTAGTGACGGATTCAAAGCCACTTCATATGCACTTGACATAGGGACTTCACTTAGCCAAGTTTCTTGCAAACAAGCAATGTATAGGCCATCCAACCAATTCGAGTTGAACAGGTGCATAAAACCTTGTGTGTTCCAAGAGGCCACTGTACATGCGACAGAGTTGATCTCTTCCTGGCATTATTGTTGAGAGTTCTTATTGAGCGTTGCAGCTGACCAGCGCCAGTCCCCGTTGTGATCCATTGATTTTGGACATCTGGTGCCAGTATCCAGAGGGTCACTAGAACCTTGGGTTCCGTGTATGGTGATTCTTATTTCTGTTTAATGGCATTGTGTTCACTCCCCTTCTCCTCAGGCTTTGCAACTAAATTCTTTCTAGCAGCCTGGAAATTATCAGAGTTGAGGTTCACAGACAGCCCCGTTCCACGTTTCCTTGTATCGACTGACTGAGGGCGGACACTCTCCGAATCATTCGGAGGACGTAGCACCGTACTTAGTTGCAGGCAAGTTAGCATATCGGACTTAACTCTTTTGCATGGTATAGTTAGTGTTGTGTAAAAAGCTTCCAACTTATAGACCTCGACCCCCAGCGAAAAGAGCGCTATGTTAGCCTCAAGAATGGTGGTAGCTATTAATGACGAGGATACATGAAGGATCACCTTGTAATTCTGTCTTTCATTGGGGAACTCGACAATCCTTAGGTCATTTGACGTTATTGCATGCAGACTCGGAATATAGTCAAATAGCCTAATGATATTAGCACGGTTAAGAATCAACTTGTCTTTTGAGTCAAGACACTCGATCATTAACTTAAAGTATGGCATCTTATCGCGCTCCCCTTGCACATAGTTGCCTTTACTAAGTTGAGGTCTAATCCTCGATTCTAGTTGATCGCCTGTCTGATTTTTAATCAGATTTTTATTAACACCCCCTAAAGCCCCCGATACCACATGAGTACTACTGGAGTTATCTTCCACGTTCCTACCTTTATCATCAGGAATTATCTCTTTTCCCCCTGTTAGAGCATTTTTTGAAATGGTACATAACTTCAGCCTCTTTTCGTACATTGTCACGAAAGGTGGACTTAATGGAGCACATGAAACGCCAGTGCTTCGAAAAAGCAGCAGGTTCTTGCTCTTTTCATACCATCCATCGGCAGAGGTAAACCCCCCCCAATTTGGCGTGTGTTTTTATCCACTGCCACTATTGGGCGGACCTCTGTGTCCTTAAGGTGTGCGTTTGTGTTGCATTCTGATGCAGTTACAGGCGTAATAGACTCCAGCATGTTTTTCACGCATTTTGCCGGCAAGAGTGTTGCCGTTGCGTCCTTGTGCTCAATGTCATCATATGTGGACATATTTAGAACCTCAGCCGATATGTCGTTGGATGGAAGTTCCAGATCCACCACATCCCAGAAGGGGGCCACTTCCTTTGTCGCATTCAATTGGTTTGTATTTTTGTTGCTCGGAGGAGAAGCCAATACAGGGTTGTTGATGTCCTTGGTCACAATTTGCACCATTTTTATATTCCTCAAAAATGTCCTTGCTCCTATGTTTTTGTTATTTTTTCTGCCAGCCAAGTTTTTAGTTTTTTTGGTAAATTTCACAGTTTTAGATTTTACTTCTGGCAGATTCATGGGAGTCTGAGACCCACCACCAAAGATGGGAAATAAATTGGGCTTCTCTGCAGTCTGGATCACAGGGGTCGTACTTTTGTCTGTACTTGTGTATGGTAACATATTAGAGGCCGTTGCAATTTGGTCGTCAATACAAATTTGCCTCTTAAGGGCTCTGACCTGTTCAAAGGCAGTGTTAAAAGAAAAGTCAGCAATTTCGTCGCACTCAGATGAAACTCTGATCAATTGACCTTGTGTGTTTGAAGGTATGGTATCCGAAATTGAGTGAGGCCCAACACTAGACTCAGCAGTCACAGCTACCACAGAAGCAGTAGCTCGACACTGCTGGTCTGTGACTGGAGTTACATTTCCTGGGAGGGGTCTTTCTGCAGCACTGAGCTCTCCCATGAGAGCTTCACAAGGGGACTGTAACCTCATCTTGGAGCACTCGGGTAAGGGCAGGTTCGGAACCTTTGTTTGGGATCTAGTAGAGACAATTCTTTTTGCGTTGCAGAAGCCCTGTTGCTCCTATGCCCTCATGTTTAAATAATGAGAGTGCTTCTTTCGCCACTTCCGCAAAAAGCTTCTTATCAATAGAGTCGTTTCTCTTTTGATCACACAGTGATTTGTAAGACACATCTAGGCTTTTGATCCCTTCATTGTAGTTGTTGGATGACTGACTACATATTTGTTCCAGATGGCCCACTTTAGTATTCATTAGAGCCATCAGTGTTGTGAGGTCTTTGGTCTATTCATTTCCGTTTTCATATAATTTCATGAAAGGGGCCAAAGAAATCACCATTGAGGAAATTATCATGGCTTGCAACTCAGTTGGTGACGCAGACTCTATTACCTCTAAGTCAATGACCTGGGTTCCCTGCTTCTGAACGCTCTTATGCCTGGGCACTCTTCCGCGCCTTATTTTCGGAAATGGGCGCTCTATAAATGAAGAGTCAGAAGGGTTGCCCATGTCTAATTCAACAAAACTGGAAGAGTGTACAATTTGACTTGGCTGTTTAGTATCTTTCACCTTCACATGTTTCTTTTTTTGGGAATTCAACTGATTAAACAATAGGACATGCATCGAGGTCTCGCTCACAACATTACCCAACGGCTTCCTTCGTTTATAACTTACATTTGACCATATGTCTTCATTTGGTTCAGTTAATTGTGCATTATGACGTTTCAAGGATGTTTTTTGCATTTGGTCAAGATGCGGCATTGCGTAATTTTGTAATTTACTGCTGCATGCCTTATTCATTGAAATAAGACTATGCAACACATTATTGGCGACCTCTAGCGAGTCTCGACGATCATCACTGTTTAAGTCCGGCCTTGTACCCTTAAATTGCGGTGGAGTGATAGCCGCGTTTGAATCTGCAAATTCTTCCGACCTCTCTCAAGGCAAGCAGAATACTTCATCATTATGTTTTGCTTCAAAGGTCCTATCTAGGATGCCGGTCGGCGAGCTTGCACTAGGAGGCTCTTCCAGATTATTTCCAACACTTACAGAGCATGACGACACATCCTCAATGGCATTCAAAGAAGGCTTGAAGGGTGCCAAAGACCAAACCGATGCATTTGCATTACGGTTAACATGAGTAACTTGGCTATGGCTGTCAGCAATGGTCAGGCCCCCCTCACTCGCCCTCTCCATCTCCATCTCCAACATCACTGCCCCGGCCTTCAGCGAGGGCAACACACACGGGACGAGAGATGGCTGCATGAGACCAGCCTCACCCGCGGCTCCACCCCCCCCCACCCAGAAGCTCCGCCTCCTGACATGGCTAGGACAACAGACCACGGCCATTGGCAGCTTGCATACACGGCTTGTCTGACGCCGGCAAACTCGGTAAGTCAATATATGCGGCTTCGTTAGAGTGTTTACGCTGGGGCGACTTGTTATTTACCCCAGTGTCGCCGGATTCTGAGTTAAAAGCCCGTTGTTGCAAAGATGAGACGTTATCGTTGTGCAAATGAGCAGTACCAACAATTGAGCCCTCCTCCAAAGCAGAGCATGTATCCGACTCCTCACACAGTCTAAAAGGGTCGGACGAGAGGGCGCTAGAGTTGTAGCTAGAGGGCACAACCGAGGCGCTGAGAGTGATAACATTATGCTCTTCAATTGTTGAACTGCAAGAGTAAAAGCGACTTACTTTACAAGGGCTACAACGTTGTACAGTGCCACGTCCTTCGAAGCCTCTGGGCACTCGTATTTTTTCTGCGCCCGCGTCCTCAATAGGGGAGTAGCCTGTGTGGATGTCATGGGAAATACACTGGTCTCTCGCGGCCCGACGCCACTCACCAAACAGCCTAACAGCAGGAAAATCCAGCCCTTTCTCCAAAGGGCTTATGCCACGAGGGTGCGCGAGGTGGCCTTTTAAGGTCAGGTGACTGAGAACCTTAAAGGCACACGCACCTCATCTTTTGCCAAAGCACAGGACACAGGAAAGTTCTTTTCAGAAGTCCACTCGCCACAGCCTAATAGCAGGAAAATCCAACCCTTTCTCCACAGGGCTTATGCCACGAGGGTGCGTGAGGCGGCCTTTTAAGGTCAGGTGACTGAGAACCTTAAAGGCACACGCACCTCATCTTTTGCCAAAGCACAGGACACAGGAAAGTTCTTTTCAGAAGTCCACTCGCCACAGCCTAATAGCAGGAAAATCCAACCCTTTCTCCACAGGGCTTACGCCACGAGGGTGAGCGAGGCAGCCTTTTAAGGTCAGGTGACTGAGAACCTTAAAGGCACACGCACCTCATCTTTTGCCAAAGCACAGGACACAGGAAGGTTCTTTTCAGAAGTCCACTCGCCACAGCTTAACAGCAGGAAAATCCAGTCCTTTCTCCACAGGGCTTATGGGGGAGTCTCTCACTATAGAGGGATGCATCGAGAATATCAGTGATGTCTGGGGCAAAAGTGAGGATAACTGCGGCTTTGTGTCAAAGAATAAGGTTCTGCGCAGCTTTTGGAGTCTTGACTTTGTTTTCCAATTTCCTCACTTCTACTTCCATTGATTAAAAAAAGAAAGGAGTGCACGTGTGCTTGGTGATATTGGGGAAAGGTGAGGAGTGTTGTGTTGATGGCTTGAAAATGTCTGATTTTTGTTATTTTTGACTCAGCATAGTTGGCAGTTATGAGGAGGGTTTTAGGGCTTTGGGGTAGGTTAGTTCTCGAACAATTGAAAAGATATCTGTTGGCTGTTAGGATGGTTGGTTGGAAGACCCATTAATCCACTTTAAACATCCCATTTTAGCTCTCATGAGAGTAGTAAAGTATAATCCTTTGCGGATTGAACAAGCAGTGTTATCAGATTCGAGTTTCAATCATTGTCACTCGGTTTACAGCCTGTGGTTTAACTTTTATTGGTTGGTCAGATGCAGATTATACCACTTGTTATTCATTCCGATTTTGTGTTTTGTTCTTTTCAGTATTAAGGGTGTGGCGAGGTCAGACATTTTGCAAACGATAAGGTGAAAAGCCATGGGTGTCTGTATGTGTTGACAGACATAGGTCCTTTGTGACTATGGTCTTGTGAAATAGACTCTTGGTTTGTCTTGTAGTCACTGTCTCCAGATGAGAATTGTTATGTGGTTGTTAGTACCTGACATTAAAAGAGTGTTCAGGTTCAGACGGATGAAGTGTGGATTGTATTGGTCAAGACTAAATCAAGCATATGGCAGGCCACGTGGGTTGGGAAGGTCACAAGTCAGTTGACTCCTATGGCAGTCCTAGACTCTGCAAATTCTGAAGCCTGTGTTTTCCCAGATTCCCAGATCTGTTGGCTCAAGGCCTGAAGTCCAGCAAAAGAAGGGTTTTTTGTGCTACTGATTCCAAATGAAATATCATACCTGCAAACTCTTCAAAGCTTGTCTAAACACATTTCAAATCGGACATCTGCTATGTTACATAATCCAGGTAAACCATTAGAATGAGCCTCATTCTGGGAAGGATGGTAGTGATACTGCGATTAGTAGGTGGAAAATACTGTGGCAGAAAGGGCAAATACTGCTACACTGAGCTATATGCTCTGCCAGTGTTATGACTTCTGGGGGCATGCACTGTCTCCAACCACCATCATCAGAATAATATGTCTTAAATTGGTGATGCCTGCAACTGAAAATAAGATGTCCTATGATCTTGTCTTACAATCTCTATGAAGCGCTATTGGCCCAAATGCATTGCCATCCTTTTTTTAATTTTTTTTTTTAAAGAGATAGAAATACATGTTTTTACATGGTCATGGCATACAGTAATATTTTTCTGCCTGGATTATTTCTGAACTACTGCATATTCAGTTATGTTATGTTATGTTAAAGGCTCTTATACCACCCACTGGTGCCACCTGCACGGTTTCCTTCTAGCCAAACTCAAGAGTCAAACCCAATCATGACTACGGGATTCAGCAGACTTCCAAGTGGTCACGTGATTTGATGGCAGGCCAAACCCTTGTCCGAACACTCATGTGATTTCAGCTGATGGCAGGCCCAGTGCTTCATTCGTGCCGGGGATTTCCGCTATCCAGCCCCGGAACCTTTGTCGTAGTTTGGGCTGAGCACCGGCACTCTTCACTTGCTGCAATCGGGAGTCTAACCCTACAACACTTGGCTCACGGGCCTTTGCAAGGCGAAGTTGATCCCCAATGTAGATGTGTGTAGAGGTTTGTCTCCTGCTGTGTGCGCAGCCCACAGTTATTTACAAAAAAAAGAAGATAGTCTGCTGCTTTCTTTTTCTCCCCAGGCTTGCTGGGATTTGTGCTTTGGCCCACCTGTCTGTCCGATGGGTGGAGTTTGTTGGGGGACTGAGGGATTGCTTTTGTCCTGCCCTTTTCTCGCGCCCTTGCTACCGCGTGCTACCATATGCTCAGCATCAAGTGACTCTGTGCCATGTAACATCGGAGGCCTGCAGTATGTATTAGGCAGTTTTGCACTTGGAGCCATGGCTGACTGACTGACCACGGTGACCTCGGCTCCCCTCATAGTGCACAAGACAAATAAGCATTTGCCAAGAGAACAGTTTTCACTATTTTATTGCTAGCTAAATATGAAAGGTGCACACCATTTACGTTTAAGAATCTGTAAAAAAAACATGGCCTGACCAGACAGCACAATATCAATAACATACGTTTTATTGCTGTGCAGTGGTGAGCAATTTGAGTGATCCTGTGGCTTAAGTGTCTGGTTTCCCCATCTGCACAACCTAAGTTTGAATCCTGGACACAGAACGGTTTAAGTGGGGGAATTCTTTTTTTTAATACTTTAAAACACACAAGGGCGACAGCGTCCAACTCCTAAAAAAAAGCAGGCGGGTGCTGTTCACCTGCGTGGTCCAATGACTTGTGCGCTGGGGTTGACTGACTGCACCTTTATACGATTACAACTTGGATCAATGTTCTTAATCAACTTGAAACCACTAGTTGACTCCTACAGCTGGAGTTTATTTCTGGTGCAATATTAATGAGTACTCAATTATGCACACTGGTTTCCTTCTATAAAGTGCAATAAATTATACATTAGAACGGATAAAAGCACTTGCATTGTAATGGTCGGCATGATTACACATGGACACATATTTATTTTACTCTAAATATTTTTGTCTAGTCTCTTACAATGTTTTGTATTGACATCACCGAAGGAGGCCACACAAAGATTGCGTTTCTTTAAATGGACTTTTCTAAGCAACTTCAATGCCTAACCTGGCATCTGAAGTATGTTCAGAACTACATGTAAATCTTCTGACTTCTCATTTCATGTAACAAATATGTGTCAGAATGTACCTTTTCAACACATAACTAGTGTATTGGGAGAGACATTTCTCTGCGTCCCCACAAAACCCTCAGGAGAAGGTCTAGACTCTTGTGTCACACACATCAAAGGTTGCCACCCATGTTGAGGGCCATGCATTTTCTGTGCTTTGTGAGGAGACTTAGAGCCATACTTGGTCCATGTGAGGTAAACGTTCGAGGCTGAAGGCCATACTAGCTGTTTTGTTTGAGGTGAGCTATGTATTGTACCTTTGCTGAGGACCACGCTGAGCTGCTTTTACAGAAGCAAAGCTTGTACTACTGTGGTTCCTGCATTACTTGCTCTTTCTGAGGGCGGCTTGCACTGCTTTTAGCCATGCTGACGTGTGAGGCAAACCTTTATTGCTCCAGCCCATGCTGTCCTATTCTCTCGATTTGTAAAAATACAGCCTTTGGGCAGCTACTGGTGCCCTGTGTTGTTAGTGTATAATTAGAAAAGATAAGCAATAGATGCTTGTTGATGTTGTCTTGCTGGCAGCTCAGAATCCAAAAATACAGTCCCCCTTAGGCTGCCCAGGGGTTAGATAATCAAAATAATACAACAATACTGTATTGTTTGGTATGGCGCCTTTTTATTGAACATTCATATTATTATTCACTGCAATAAAATGTCTTGCAGTTAATTTCCACTTTGGTCTACATTGATTATATCCTAAATACTCTGTTTAGGATTTAATTATGTCCTTAGAAATTTCAATTGTAATTGTGTCCTTAATGGCCACTTCTGATGTCCACTTTTACCCTTTTGTTTGGGTTAGTTGTTTCCTAAATATCCTCTTTAGAATTTATAAGTAGCCTGAATGTCCTTGATTAGGTTGTGTCCTTAGGATTTGGTTGTGTCCTTGTTGTCCTCTATTGTCCTCGACACGTGTTTCCCCGTATTTTTATCTGACGGTTCTTCAGGAGGAGCTTGTATAGTTGTTTCTTTCCCCAATTGGTCTGTTTGAATTTCATTATCTTTATATTGACCATATGTCCTTATCAAAAATAATTTGTTTTAATATGGTTCTTCTTTAGATTGGAAATCACTATAACAACTAAATGCGTTGTTTCTTGTTGTGAAATTGCCTGGAATTGCCTTATTTTACTTTCTTTAGAAAACATCCGTTTTGCAGGTTTCCATTCATTGTGTTTTTTCGCTGCTTTCAAATGCTTGTGATGTATTTTGTTATTAAATTGATTTCCGTGATCTCCGTGCTTCTTGTGTGCCTGGTCCGCCTTCTTGTTCTGTGCTATTCTCTGTTGTGTAAGGGAGGTTTGCACTGCTCTGGCCCCTACTGTACCTTTTCCCTATGAGAGATTCACCTACGTCTGGTGAGCCTACACTGCTACGCTTCATGCTGTGCCTCCTCTTTGTGAACTGGAAGCTGGTAGTGATGTTGCCCTGGCTTGCCTGTTCTCTGGGTGTGTGGTGAAAACCTGCACCACCACCGCTCAAAGTGAGATTAAAATGTTGCAGCAGTGAGACATCTATGCTGTAGGAGGGAAGCACCCTCTGGTGATACAACCAATGCAATATCTGTTGCATGTGTGAGATTAAGGTTGCGTTTCCACTTCACCTGTTCCTTGTGAGGGAAGCGTGAGCTGCTGACCTTTCTGGCACTGTTCGATTTTGCAAATGAAGCTTGCACAGCTGCTGCCAATGCTGTGCTTGTTTCCATTGAGAGAGGTTATGCTTCTGCTACTCCTGTATTTTTATATATTCACATCAGAAATGCATTTATTAAAAACTACAAATAGCCATTTGTTTTAACATTTTTGCCGTAAAATGCAACTTGTGGCCCAATTTCTCAATTATCCTGCAGAGAATCCCTACGAAACTGCGTGAAATTCTGGGTGGGTATTTACACACCAGATCATTTAAAAATTCACTAGTCATCACTCTAACATAATAAAAATGTATGTCATGTTGTAATATAGTCACAAGATTACAAGCGAAATAGTCACGAAAGCTTTCAAATCTCACGCCCACTTGTACGTACATAGCACAGATCAGCCCCCTAAGAGAAATGGTGAAGCCTGGGACTTATTCTTTTTCAAATTAAGTACTGGGCAGGCCAATCAAAACCACCAAACCTCTGAAGCGTTTGGTGAGCCCCTCAGAGCCTTGGACTCTCTAAAGAGGTTTGATGGCCCGATACCTTCCTGGCTGGCTCTCTGTGGGGTGTGCTTGGCTACTGGAAGGAGGACAGTGCCCACTCACACAAGTAGAGAGCAGGATTTCTTGTGCTTTAGCAATTCTGAACATTTTTAGTTTTGTGCATTTTTGACATTTTATTTTCTATTTGTGTTATTTTATCTCTTCATTGTACTACTTTGTGAAGTCACATTTATTTCAAACAGCATTTACAGCGGGCCTTAATACCTCAGTAAATCCGTTAGCTCTATCTCTAATTAAGCGCTAACGTCTCCTCATGGGGCAAGCTATCATTGTGGCTTTCATAGATTTTAAAATTGCCTTTGATTCCATCCCCAGAAAATTACTGTTCATGAAATTAGAAGAAGCAAACTGCCCTAACTATGTGCAATCATTAATAACACAATTGTATGCTAACAATTCTGTTCAAATTCGTTTAAACCAAGACGGCCTACTGTCTCAACCAATTATCACGCATATGGGTTTGAAACAGGGCTGCATTTTAGCTGCAACACTTTTTAACTTGTTTATATCAGATCTTGGCAAAGATTTTAAAGAGGTGGTATCAGACTCACCTAAAATAGGCTTAGTTAAAATACCCTGGCTTTTATATGCCGATTATCTAATTTTAATATCTAAAACACCAATAAGTTTGCAAAACCTACTAACTGCTCTTGAATCTTGTGCAAAAAAACTCTCTATTTATAAAATTGGAAAAAAACGAAGTGATGACGTTTAATCCAAACAAATACAAGAAAAAAAGAGCAGCATTTAAATGGATGATACATAACAGCCCTGTTGCCCCGGTTGACGAGTACCGCTATCTTGGTGTAAATATGAATAATAATCCACTTGACCTTCTATATCACTTTGCCTTAAAGAAGAAAATCCAGACATCTGTTTCTCAAGACAGACTGATACATCAGAAATATGGGACATTTTCTTATAAACCGCTTATAACTTATTGTAGACAGCAAACAGTACCGATTGTAACATATGGTGCCAAGACTAGATTGTATCAAGGAGTGTTATATTGGACAAGACTTGAAGGGGCATTCTGGAAAAAAGTGTTAATGCTTCCAACCAGCCAACCAATGGCAATGGTAAGGTATGAATTGGCACTTATTTCGCTGAATATATTGTCTGGAAAATATTATCTCTGTACAGAAAATGTGCGAAGTACCAACATCTATGTTACCTGTCATAGCTTCACTTTTGAATTCTTCGTTAGATAGCTCATTGAAACCATGGATACTTCATGTAACCCAGTATATGGAAATCAGATATATCAGTTGACTTGTTGTTAAATAGTCCAATGAAAGCTAAAACCGAACTGCAGTGGTATGATTGGCGGCTAACGTGGGAAGTGTGCCAAACGTGAACTCCGCATAGCTTTAGCCCGGCCCAGCCTAGAAATATCCCCCTCCACTACCGCCTCCCTATCTGAATATTGTCATGAATGAGCTGCATACTAAATTTCACCCTTTAATATCCATTCTTCCACCATAATGAACTGTATCTTCACAATCTTGTGCGAATTCCATTGTCTACTGTTTGATTTGTTTTCTTCCTTTTCTCTTTTTGCCACTGTTATTGTTTAATATTGAATACAATATATATTTTGAAAAAAAAAGATTAAGGCTAAATGTATGGCCCACTAGAAATCTTCTGGGTTCAAGAGCAAATGCACCAGTGAAGAAAAGAGCATGCCATCACTGTAAAAATATGTTCGAACCAGAAACGTTGAAACATATTTTAGTTTATTGCCCAGCACTCATAGAATTGAGGAAACAGTACTTGTAAGACCTATTCAAAGATTATAGAAGTTTCACACCTGAAAAATCGTGGTTGATAATTTACCAGGGTGTGCATATTTCAGTTACATAAGTGGTAATGACATTTTTAGGAGTCCCTGCCATTGGCTTGGTAGCGCAGTGATCTAATCCTTATGTAGAAAAGACAAATGTAAATTGATAATTAATAGATTTTTTAAAAAAATATTAATATGTGATGATATGGATTTTAAAATACTAATGTATGTATAATTAAGTTTTTTTTGCGATACATATATGTAGATGGAGATGTTCACTGTTTTATCATTATATAAACATTGAAAAGTTGAATTTTGTAACCAAATCAAATAAATAAAAAAATAAAAATAAAATAAAAAAGTCACATTTATTTGTACTCACCCTTTGAAACAAAGAAACCCTTTGTGGTTGAGTTAAACCCCTGTACATTACATTTCATCCTTCAACCCAAAAAAGGGATATAAACATGAAACTATTGGGGAAACGCTTTGTGAAAAGCTTTGGAAAACCCGTTTTTTATTTCTGTAAGGAACTTGTCTTCAGGTTTGTCTTACTGACTAACGCTACCACTGATTCCCTGAAGCTCACCAGGTCGTAGCGTAGCACAGTAGCTCAATCGTAACTCTCAGGAGTACTAGTGTGGTGGTTAACATGTACAGTACACATTTTTAAATACAATTATTTATAAAAAAAATATAATCTTTATTTAAGAAAAGGCAATAAAAAAAATACTACACTCTCTGGTAAATACACTTTGTAATATAGGTGCAGCCTTGTAGCAGGTAAGTAAACAGTTTCAAAGAGTTCTATACAGAGTATTTCCTTTATGCAGTAACAGGTAAGTAAATGACGTAGGCCAGAACAGGTTTTGGCAGACACCATATTGACCAGTTGAGCAGATTTGATCAGTCTTTTGTGGATAAGAAATACCTCCTGCGAAAGAGTGCAAAGGAGCCATCTTTGGAGTTTCAGTGAAAATCGAGTCACAGAAGGACATTGTGAGGATGAGGGGACACAGATAAGAAGAGTCAATTGAATTTGGGACTCACAAGCAATGACAGAGAGTTGGGAGAGCAATACCCTGAGTAAAAAAAGCAGTTCTGTAGCAGGTGATTTGCGGTTCCACAGGCAGTCACTTTGCACATTGTTTTGAGACCATCTTTGGCTCCAGCAATGACACACCAGTGCAAGAGTAACCCCCAAGACAAAGGGGAAGCAAGAATATTTGAGATTCAATAGATCCTTGGTCGAGGGTCTGAGCCAGAGTTGCTGAAAGGCAGGGGCACTGTGGTCGGCGGTAGTTGGTGATGCATGTTTGGCCCATTCTCCTTAGGCACGCAATTCAGCTACCGAGGCGGTGGTGAGCTGCACAAGGCCCCATGGAAGAACTTTTGTTGAACACGTTCTTGTGAAGTAACACTGGAGAGGAACCAGTCATGGAAGAAGAACCAGGAAGAGAGTATGAAAGCACAGTTGCAGGACAAAGAGCAGCACAGGCCTATGGAGCTTCCCAGATGGGGGAAATGAAATCAGGATGCTTGCCTGATGTCTTTGGATGAAGAAACTCTGATCATTTTGGCACAGAGAGACTTCTGGACCTGGGCAGGGAAGGGGTTCCTACTTCTGGATCCAGCAATGCAGGCAAGGTCGGGAGCTTCAGCAAGATGAGGCCTTCAGGCAGGCACTGTGATCTAGTTGTCCCTACCAGATCCAGGGGGAGGGAGCACTGTACTCAGTTTCCTCTGGTCTTCATGGTGAGGCAGAGCTTCAACATCAGACTTGATGGAGCATCAAAGGACGCAGAGCTTCAGACCTGCCTCCAGCAGCATGCCATCCTGGGGCGCAGTTACACAGTTTCAGCAGTAAATAGGTGAGTGGGTAAGAGTGTCTGCGTTTATCCCCCTTTTGAGGTAGGGAGTGAACACAACACAAAATCACACAACAAGCATTCTCTAAACAGAGAGGTGATCATCCAATAGCAGAACATCCCCCAAGCATACTCAGACACTCAGAAAGAACTCTCATACCCAAAAGAGGTGAATCCACACTATCACAGATAGGCATCTGGAAATGCCAGTGCAAATTGGTTTCAGGCAGACTACAGCCCCCAGTCCCAGGAGACAGGCATCCATGTGACCCCTCAGGTTTTCAAGAGAAAATCTCAATGTTGTGCAATGCAGGAGAGGGTCAAACACAACCCAGACAAGTAAAATGCATTGCACCATGTGGAAGTATGTTACATAGGTGAAAAAGACACCATCATCCGTACTACAAGGCTAACAGAGAGTGAGTATCCACTATGGGGAACTATGGGGTAACTTTGGGGTATCCCAGTGTCAAGGGTTTTGACCCATGTTGAACCAATAGACTGGGTAGATGTGGGGATGAGCTGTCGCCGCCCATCATTCCATCCCAGAGTCCAGGAGAACTGCACAGTTGTGCGCACACCAAAATAATCGGCTGACCTGCCACCCACCAGTGCGAGCGTGCTGGGTCAGAAGAGCCATGGGTGAAATGGGGTGCCAAAGAGAAAAACAGCAGTGCCTGTTAGCTAAAAATCACTTTAATAATCACCCTTTGTTTCTCTGAATGCAAGCTCAAAATGCCCATTTCAAACATTGCGAGATATCCAAAAATCTCACTGAACACCAGCAGACATGTGGCAGAATGAATTTTTGTGTGCATACTAAATCTGGAAAGATGAAGAGCCCAAAACAATGTTTATAACAAAACTGGCTGAGCTGTGGATGTCAGCAGCTTAATTGAAATTGGATTTAAAACCACTAAAATCGAAATGTTTAAATTAAATGAGTGACCTACTTTTGAGTGTCACATAGTTTGCAACTGTTAAAAGTCATGGTTTTGAACTTAGAATCAGCATTCTAGCTGGATGTGTAAACATTGTAAGTTTGATTTAAACTGGGAACAAACAGGACATTGAGCTGAAGCTTGGCTTAAAGAAATTGAATTCTGCCTGACAACTACCCCCGACAGGAGTTGAACTGGCTCAACAACTCTTCCCAGGCCTGGCTGCATCCTGCTGCCCCCACCAAAAGGAGATCCCACCTCTCTGATTGAATTAAGGGAGGGGTACCTACAGACTGCAGGAAATTGAACAAAGCCCTGTCCTGGACTCAGGCAAATGTTATATTGGGGGGGGTCGTAAATGGCTTAATCTTGGGAGAAACTGGGAGGGGCAGTGCCTGTGAGAGCAAACTGAGCTTGGGGGAAGTGGACAAACCAGAAACTCCACCATGTGCTTGGGGGAAACCACACCCCTTTGGGCCAGAGCATAATTTAAAAAAAAAGATGGATAATTCATAGTACGGACTTGTCAGAATTATATAAGTAATATCATTATTTGTGTGATTTTTCTGTGCATGTTTTAAGAGGTGTTAGGACCCTGTGGTGTATTCTGGGGGGTTGCTGGCGGAAAATAGGGTCTTACTCCAAATGTCTGCATGTCAAAAATCTGACACTTCATCAATTAATGTCCATACTCCTTGCGCACATTTGTGTAATTTTTGGTAAATGTCCGATATTGGTAAACCGACCAAAAAGCGCAAAATGTTGTCATTTCTGAATCCCAGCTCGCAGGAACATGGGGCTTAACAGAGACCTGTCTTAATTCATCTGTAATATGTACATGTAATGTCAACCGCTTGTGTATCTGGGAAATATGTATTTGAATCAAATATAGATTTGTGGGCAAATTGACCAGGGGAGGATCCTCTGACCCATAAACAGACCTCATCATGATGACAATCCATTTCCTTCCCCCATCATGGGAGAGGGGAGAATTGGGCCAATGACAAATAGAGAGGGGCAGGCTCAGTTATGCCACGCACACACCCACTTTCTAAACACATAAAAGCAGACAGTGCAGGACAGGTGGGGACATTCACTTTCCACTTTCTTGCGGGACGCTTTGCCGGGAGACTTCAGACTTCACATCCAGAGATTCAGACTTCAAATCCATCAATCTCCAGAACCTGTAGCAGAAATTAACTCCAGAATTTGTAGCAGAGAGGCCTGAATCCACAAGCTGAATCCTCTTCAGCAGGCCTCAAAACCAACCAAACTATACAACAGACGGGCGTACGGTTTGAATTTTTGCCAAGAACTTTTGCAAGAACCTGTAGCAGTATCCAGAAAGCAGTGCTGTATCCGGAACCAGAGAGAACCACAAACCAGACCGTTGTGAGCAGAACCGGTGCTTGACAGACCCAGAGAGCAGAGCTGGCCCAGATAGCCGGGACTTCAGAACCACCCGCCGGAAGTCCCGTCCAACCTGACCAGACCTTGAGGGCTTATTTCAAAAATATAGTGTGAGTACTCACTGTGCCAAAACCAATCTCTTTGTTTAAAATAATCTAATCCAAACGATTTTAGCCTATTGGAACTGCCTCCTAGAATCGTGTCATTCTGTCATCTTTAAAACTGAAAACTGTCATCTGTCATTCTGAGCTTTAAAATTTCAAATCCGAAAAACTACCTTGACTAAAACGGCCGTATCTCCGGAACCGTTTGTGCTAGGAGCGTTTTAACTGTCATCTTAAAGCTAAGATTCTAGGCTTTCCAACGAACTTAGAACCGACTTGCTACTCCTTATAGGGCCTCTGTAATTACTCTCGACGCACGCGATTAAATTTGCCACGATTTGACATTTTGCACAATTTCAGCCACGTGTAAAAATCAGCAGCTCCTTGCTTTCCTTTGCTAAAATTCTTTTTAACCTGCTAGTTACTCATAGAGCCTTGCTAAAGTGAGCCTGAAATAATATAAACTAGATATCACCCACCCTGAACCCCCTATAGGGAATTAAAAGCCTTTTTAGCATATTTTTCACTTAATTGCAACCACATCAAAGTATCTTGCCGGTGTTAAAACTCATACCTGTTTCCCTCTAAGCTTGCTAGGGGGGAACTGAATTATATTTGATTGCATTCCTGAGAACTGTGTGTCTTCTTTCCATCTCCTTATATTGCATAAAGGGGGAGTGAATTGTCAAGGAAAAGTGATTACATTGTCTTTTGTTGAAGCCATATCAAGTTGTTTCTGTACTGCATTTCATTCATCATTGCGTTTCCTTGAACCATATAAAGCATTCTTTCCCACCTCATTCTTCTGTTCCTATTCATAAGTAACCAAGAACTGTGCTACTGTAGGATTACCTCTTGCTGATTACTGCTCATATTCACAAGTGTACTATCCATTATCAATTTATTTATAGAAGTGTGATATATATATATATTGTTTAATTTTTCAAATAAACCTTTTAAATTTGCAAAACAAGCCTACTTCTTGGCTCAGTGGGGTCAAGGGGGATTCTAAGAGAGGGGTGTTATACAAGGGTTCATCATCCAGATTATAACATGCCATAAAAATACATAAATAAGGGCTTCCCTTGGGCATCCCTGACAAGGCACTGACTTAGTGGGATTGCTTGATTGGAGTCACTTACAGAGTTGGGGCTCGTAGCCGGGATATTCTGGATTAGATTTACCACTTGTGCAGCTAAATACAGTGTGTCAACTGACCGGATACACATATCTGGTTAGATCACCACGCTGTTTTACACTGTGAAAGCACCCCTCAAAGGAACGCTCTAAGGAAACGGTCTGTTTCGCAAAATAAAATACAAACTTCTGTAAGTCAAGAAGGAACTCAAATTCCAGAATGACGACACTGGTAGACATCAAAATAGCCAGAGAGCACTTCTTACATAAGCTATTTGTGAGAGGTGAATGGACTGAGCAGGGCCAGGATGCGTGGTTGCAGGCAATCACACGACAGGTCACTGCAACTGGGTTAGATATCTGGAGAGATCAGGGTCCCTTACATGTGGCCCTGAGTGAACTATACATGGCACCTAAAGCTAAAGATGAGCACGACAAGATGGTTAGGATAGCGGCATATTTGTATCTATATATGGGAGCCATGCAGGACAAATGTGCTGAAGGCCAAGATCTGGCAAATAGGCAACAGATCGCGTTAGAGAAGGCCCAATCTGACCTGGTCTCTTCTGAGCAGAGGATGCACAGAAGCCAGGAGTCAGAAAATGAGAGCAGACAGTATCTCATTAAAATCAACGAGGACATGTGTATCCCGCAACAGGAAAAGTCTGACCAGGATACCAGATTTCTGGCCTTGCAGAAGGAGTACCAAGAAGGTTTGGACTCCCTACTGCAGAGCCAGAAAAAGCTGGAGCAACAATTAGATTTCAATAGGGCATGTGCTGAGCAAGTAGTCACCCTGCAAAACCACCTAGATAGGGAAATAGCAGAGAGCAATAAACTGATCCTGAAAGACCTGGATACCCAGGCAGAGTTTGATCAGGAGCGCCAGAAAGCTGGTGCCCTTCAAAGGCAAAGGGACGACCTGGCGGCACAGATGCAGACTCTTAGTCAGGAAAGGGACACCTTAGGCCAGGAAGTCTGCTATTTAAAAAGAACAACTGAAGAAAATCACTTCACAAAGAGCATCAGAACCTATTAGAGCACACCGGGAGGGTGGAAGAGGCTCTGGCAAGAAAGGAGCAGGCCAGTAGGGATGGGACGCAGGAGGTAACCCTCCTGCAGCAAAGACTGGCCCAGTGCTCCAGGACCAATCAGGAGGCACAGAGAGAGAATGAGGCTCTCTGCCAGCACAATGATAGGCTCCAGCAACAGGTAGCCATGCAGGAGAGATTGATAGAGTCGAGTAAGGCCTTGGTTGAGGAGCTGAAAGCCCAGGCTCTTGCATTGCAAAAGGGAGCATGGGCTGATAGAGATGAAGTTTGCTGGGAAAGGGAAACGCCTGAGCATAACCTCAGGAGCCCTAGTACCAGAGGCCTTCATCTCTACCAGTCCCTGGACTCTGCCACCCCCATGTTCCCTGGCGCACTGACAGCCAGTACCACCCAGGAATGGACGGGCGGGCATCTGGGTATGGGCACCCAAGCACAGTGCAATTTAGTGGGGAACCCCAGGAGAGTAGGCCCACTAAGGGCATCCTGAAAACCTCTGCCCAGTTAGGTCAGTGGGGGGTGGGGGAGTACCCATCAAATCCTGGCAGCAAGGAGGGATCTGAAGACTCCTCTGAGTGTCACAGGACACAGGAGACCAGGTTCCCACATTCTGCCAGCCATGCCCAGGCTCGCAGAATCTGGGAAAACCTGTTAGATCAGACGGGCACCTCTGGGAGCAGTGCTTCTGAGGCGGAGGATGAATGGACCAGGGTTACCTGAACCAAAAAGGCCAATAAGGCAAAAAGGGCCTTGCTTAAGGACCCATTGAAACAAATAAAGGCAATAAGGAGTGTCATCACGCCTTATCTTAAGAACGCCAAGTATTCTGTTTGGGAACACTTGGAGCTCTATGAGCAAATGATGGAGACGTTCCATTTGAAGGACAGCAGTAGCTGCATCCAGTACGTCAAATGGACATTCTCCCCAGAATACTCCAGGTTCTTTGCAGGGCTGGAGGACCAAAACCATTCAAGATGGTCCGCATATAGGGCGGCCATCTTGAAACATTTTTCTGTTCATAGAAATCCCCAAGTGGCTCGCAAGGCAGCCTACAATTTGCAATGTGGGGAGGATCAGGCCCCACAAGAATTCGTGCAAGAATTGAAGCGTGCCTTTGCACAGACCACTAAAAGGGTGCGCACAGACAGCAAAGAGTTTGTCAATACTTTTTTCCATGCCTTGCCCAAATACATCATGATCCAGCTAGTGAGAGATTTTCACGAGAAGAGGTCACTAGACTGGGTCATTGAACAGGCTACCCGGATCTATGAGGTGCAGAAGCCCATAGAAAATAAAAATAATGCGCAGAAAACCCCCAAAACCAACAGCACCCCTGCTGCTGCCAAGGTGGCAGAGGTAAAGGTTGCCCCCGTTTTAGATTTGGAGATGGGGGGCCTAAAAACCTGCCTGCACCAAATAACTCTAACACCAGAAGGCCCTCGGGCCAGTCACAGACAGGGAGTCAAGGAGGTAGTCCCACAAATGGGGTCCCTCGCTCCCCTGATTATGTAAGTCCCCGCTACAAGCGAAACCGACCCATCCTGGGTTATGTGTGGACTCCTCCAGCCCAAGGGGGGGATTCGGCCAAGCACCTAACCCAGGGAATTTCCCTCCTAACTTCCCCCAGGAGGGCAGAAATTCACCAAACCCTGGGCAGAATTTTTTCCCCAGGTATCCACCCAACTTCCAGCCCCAAAATCATCCATTCTTCTTTCCCCAATTCCCTGAGCCCAGACAACCTAATCCGGGAGAGGGGAGGCCAAGGGTGGAGGGGTACCAAAATCTTCCCAACTCGGGGTATTACCAGAGAAGAGATAGCTAACCTTCCAGGGATCAGCCCAGGGGGGAAAACAGAACCCCATATCAGCCTGAGCGGGTTTCACAACTTGAGCGCCAGGTCCAAAACCTGGCACAGGATCTGGGTCACATGCTGAGGGCGCAACAGAACCCTCAGATGGGCATGCCGGCACAGAACGCCCCAAACTCTGGACCTGGTGCTCCAGAACAATGACAGGGGCAGCACCCCGATAACGCACCGGTTCCCAGGGAGGAGGCACAAAGGGAAGGGGGGTGTAAAGCCTTGGAGGAAGCTTCCTTCCTCACTTGTAAACAGCCCCTGGAAACCCAGGAACCGGACACGAAATCTCCTGCCCCTGAAAGTCTGCCTCCAAAGGAGCAGAGGGGGGGTAGGAGAAACAAAGTACCCAAACTGGCCCAGTTTGTGGAGGAGGTACAGATCTTCCAATTTGAGGGAGAGGGATCCTCAGAGGATCCTGGGAAAAGGATCTTCTCCTTTAGAGATGGGGGAACTCCTCCCAAAGAAAAATGGGTCCCAAGGGATTCCAATCCAGACTGGGGAGATATGGAGACTGAGCTACCGCCGCCCATCATCTCATCCCAGAACCCACAATACCGAAATCCCCTGGTTCAAACCCATCCTGGTGACTGCCTCCAAAAAGGGGGGGGCGGCCCAGAACCGGAACCAGGGGAACCCACAATGGCTCTGATCTCCAGTTGCCAACGTTTTCTTTTAGATTCCCAAGGATCTCCACAGAATTCTGCCCAAATCTCTTCTTTTGCAATGTCCAAAACCAGAAAATTGGCCCACCAGTTGTCCGAAAATGTGCATTATCTGTGCCCCCTTGAGGAGAAGGAGGGAAGATATTATGCCCCGGTACAAGTACAGGGGCAGGGTACAATTTCAGCGCTGGTTGACACTGGATCTCAAGCTACCCTTCTGTCCAGAAGGGCCTTTGATGAACTGAATTCAGGAAGGGGAGAGAATTATCATATTCCTCTCACCTCTCTTCCTGGACAACTCCAGAACTTTGACGGGAAGGAAATTCCCGTCAAGGGGACGGCAGATTTGACCATTAAAATTGGGCGTCACAGGTTGAAACACCCAGTCATAGTAGTGACTCCAGAGGGTACCCCTTGTTTACTAGGGAACAACCTCCTGAGAAGGTTGTCACCCATAATTGATTGTGTAAACAAGGTCCTCTGGACCCAGACTAACCAACCAATAAAATTAAAACAGAGTGTCAACCATGTTAGTTTAAATGGCACCTGCCACATGGTTGAACAAAAATCTGACCAAGTAGAATTTCACATCCAGAACAACCAAATTCCAGACGTGACAGTAATAGCAGTAGGACAACAGACTGGTGGTGGGGGGTCCTCTCTATTTCTGAAAATCAACCTTCCTTCCAGTTTAAGGTGGTACTCCACACTGGAAGGAAACACTCTGAAATTCTTTACCAATCCACAATCAGACACTCCCACTCCTATAGTCCAGAAAGATGTGAAATCAGCTCAGAGCCTGGCTGATATTCAGCAAATTGGAGATCAGTTGTTCATCCCTGTTCAGTTAAATGATGGGAAGGACTCTGTTCTCGCTCGCGTGTCTGTGAACAACGGTAAGAGCTTCATCAGCGAAGCCATGTTCCGCCAACTCCCAAAAGATCCAGCCATTCCCACATTCAAACTGACAGATAAATGGGAAATGGACCTGGAAGCACCCAATTCCAAACATCTCCTGCCAAGCAGGTGTATGCTCAAAATCTCCATTGGCAACAAGAGCATAGTCCATAATTGTTGGGTCGTGCGAGACGTCACTGCCGCCTTTTACTTAGGCAGTGACATTCTCAATCGCTTTGCCATTAGTTTGGACCTAATAAACTTCAAAGCTTGGTCCCGATTAGCGGATAATCCCATGGGCTTTGATGATTCAGAAAAAGCATTTAGGTCAGCTCAATTGCTACCTTATGCAGTTGAAATTCAGATAAAAGAGGAAGTCACCATCCCAGAAAGGACCCGACAATTCTCCCTGGAAGTGAAAGTTAAAAGAGGACAAAAATTGAAAAACCCTGATGCTTATATTCATCTAAATGCTTCTCTCCAACAGCAAGGGTTAGGGGTAAACCCAACACCATTAGTCAACATAGAACATGACACCATTCCAATAGAGGTGGAATACAGCAACTTACAGAGTATTACTCTAGCCGCAGGCACCATCATTGGAATGGCGGTTGATGACCGACATTTCTCCATTGGTTTAGGAAATGAACTGTTAGGACAAATCCCCAAGGACTGTTTTGACAGTGACAGTGATGACAATGCAACACAAGACAGGAGTTTCACCCGGCATGGCGGGAACTTCCTGGTGTACACTTCTTGCCCTTATGGTAAGGAAAATGTGACTTGTGACTTCAGGAGGGATGAGGTGATGTTCCAGGTCCATGAGGGCTGCCTTTCCCACCTGAAGCCTCCAGTCCAAATCAGCACTCTGACCAGGGACTTCTCCGCCCAGCTGGAGGAGGACGCTGAGATAGCCAAACCAGAAGTCTTTCCAGGCTTCAGGCAGATGGTGGAAGAGAGAGTCAACCTATCTGATGCCTGCGTGACTCTGGAACAGAAGCAAAAGTTGAAAGTTTTCTTGGATTTCCAAGATCTCTTTGCGGTAGACTCATATGACTGTGGTCGCACTGACATCCACACCACAACAATTCCCACGGACCCTGGAATGACTCCAGTGTTTGTGAAGCAATATCGTTTGCCTCTCGCATCCATGGAGTCCCTTACTGAAATAATTAAGAACCTTGAGTCCTGGGGAATAATCCGTCCAGTACACAGCACCTTCAATAATCCGGTGCTGGGAATATTGAAGCCAAACGGCCAGTGGAGACTCTGCGCCGACCTTAGGGAGCTCAACAAATGGATCCATACTTCCCAATGGCCTCTGCCCTACATTGACCGAGGGCTTGCCCAGATTCAGGGGTCACAGGTATTCACAGCAATAGACCTGACCAATGGATACTGAACCGTGCCTGTCAGTAGGGAGGACCGATACAAACTGGCTTTTACCTTTGGGGGCCAGCAGTACACATGGACCCGGACTCCCTTCGGATACCTCAACTCCGGCAATGAATTCAACATTTTCCTACATAAGTCCATGCCCGACCTGGATGCGAGGGGTAACCTGGCTTATGTAGATGATGTCCTCATCAAAAGTTCATCTGTGGAGGAACACATAGCGGAGATCCGTTATGTTCTGACACAGTTGAGGGCCGCCAGAGCAAAACTTTCCTTTCAGAAAGCACAGTGGTGTAGAACCCGTGTTAATTTCTTGGGGCATGAGATTACTCCTCAGGGTCTCTGTCCCCAGGAAAAGAAAGTGGAAGCACTCCAGAAACTGAAGGATCCCACAACTCTGCAGGAACTAAGGAGCCTCCTTGGACTGACTAATTACAGCAGAAAGTTCATTGAGGGCTACGCAGAGATCACTAGACTCCTGATTCATCTCTTGAAGAGGGGGGGTCAAGTGGGAATGGGGTCCAGAACAACCCAAGGCAGTAAGACAACGCAAGAGAAGCCTCTCACAAGCGCCTTGCCTAGTTTACCCTGTCAGAAACAAGGAGTTCTTCCTGGAGACAGGGTTCTCTAATACGTGCTTGACGGCAGTATTATACCAAAAGCATGACAAGGTCAATAAAGTTATCTCCTATGCGAGCAAAACTTTATCCTCTGTGGAGGAAAAATTCAACGATTGTGAGAAGGCACTCCTGGAAACGGTGTGGGCATTGAAGAATTACCGCCCGTTTATCCAGGGGAACACATCATAGTGGAGACTCCACACCAGCCTCTGCAATATCTCCAAAGTGACAGAATCCAGGCCGGAAATGTGAGTAATTCCCAAATTACTTCCTGGATTCTGTCAATGCAAGGCTTTCCTGTGGAGGTCAGAAATGGCCAAAACAAGAAGAGTCCCCTCGTGCAAGGTCTGGCTGACTTGCATGATTGTGCCAGAGAAAACTGTCTCGAGGACGAAAGTCTAAAAATCAAGGACAACATGGAGGCATACCTTAATTCCCCACACAAAGTCTTTGAAGAAGATAAGTGTGAGGGAATGCCCACTGTCTATGTGAATGGATGCTCTTACCATGTTGACAACAACGGGGAAAAAGAACTCGTGGCCGGCGTAGGGAACGCATGGGTGAATGAGTCCCCAGAACCCTCCGCTGGATACAAAATTGGTCCCCGAAGTAGTCAGGTGGCAGAATTGATGGCTGTGCATCAAGCCATCCTCACTGCTGTCGAACATCAACTCCACGAACTGGTCATAATCACAGATTCGGATTATGTACGGAACGGGTTCGTGGAGAGCCTGGTTAATTGGAAAACCAGAGGCATGTTATGTGCTAATAACAAACCCTTGAAACATGGGAAGTTAATTCAAAACATTGATGATCTGGTCACCTCGAATGGGATGACCATCTACTGGAAAAAGATCAAGGGTCATTCCAAAGTAGAGGGACAAGACAAAACTGGAAATGGCTTAGCTGATCAGCTGGCCAAAACCGGGGCCATCCAAGGGGAGCTTATAGAAATAGAGTCCCTGTGGGGGAAATCCAGGTCACTGCTATCACTAGATCCCAGACAAATGCTCACAATGATCTTTCAACTGCCCAATGGAGTAAGGAGACCCCTGATGCTGATTTAATTACAGCTCAGAAGGGGGATCCAATCATTGGTAAGTTTTACCAACACCTTGAGGACCCTGAGAACTTTCCCCTGACGGATACCCATTACATTGGGAAAGAGGACCTAAGAGTGTTGATGAAATGTTCAAAAATGTTCCGAATCCAAGACGGTTAGTTGGTAAGGAAATCCCAAGCTGGCCATGATCAGTGGGTGGTTCCTACCTCATTCCGAAGCCTGATGTTAAGTCACGCCCATGATGCGGCCACCGCCGGTCATAGGGGGTTTCATACAACACTTGAAATCTTAAGAGAGGTTGCATACTGGCCACACATGGGGCAGGACCTCGACCAATACTTGAAGGGGTGTCTTGTGTGTGCACAATTTCAGCCAGCATCCCTCACACACTGTGCGCCTCTCCAAAACAGGGGGATGACACTGCCATGGTCAGATTTGCAAATCGACTTTGTAGGCCCTGTAATTCGCTTGTCTAGAGGAAACAAGTACATGTTGACCGTTACATGCTTGTTACCAAGTGGGTGGAATGTCTCCCGGCCCCAAACTGCAAGGCATAAACAGCAGCTGCCCTGATGATTAACCACATCTTTTCCCATTGTGGTCTACCTCAAAGGATTGAGTCAGACAGAGGTAGCCATTTCACCAGCGAGGTAATGACAAAGATGTGGGAGATACTGGGGGTGAAAAGGAAGTTACATATTGCTTACCGGCCAGCTTCCTCTGGGGAGTAGAACGCTACAACCGAACCATTGTGAGCATCTTAAAAAAGTTTGTGGCAGATTCTGGGCCAAGTTGGGTTCGACTACCTCTGGTCCTAATGGCCATCAGATCTACCCCTTTATCTGCAACTAAAATGTCACCATTTGAGTTGATGACCGGATGCAAGATGGTGCTTACCCAGCATTTGCTCTACAGGACCCAAGAGCAGACGTTGATAAATGCCTCCACAACTCATGAGTATGTGGAGAAGTTAAGGAAACACCTTCAACATGCTTTTGCCTATGCTCAGCGGAATCTAGAAAGATCAGCTGATAGCATGAAAACCCACTACGACCTGAAAACCACCAGGAAAGTATACGAGGTGGGGGACCGGGTCTATCTATACAATTTCCAAAGGAACCAGGCCAAACAGTGAACATTTTTGCCTACATGGAAGGGACAGTTTGAAATTATAGACAAGATCTCCCCTGTAGCGTATAAGATCCCCATCCCCAAAGGTAGTCTGGCGGAAGGGGAAGACAAGTGGGTACATATAAATCAGCTAAAGTGTTGCCATCCCAGGCACACTCTGCAGCAACTGGAGGAGTCCTCTGCAATACCAGAGGGGACCGCTCCAGATTAATTCAGTTCCCATCTTAAAATATCCCACATATAGTGTAAAATATTATGATTGGAAAAAAAAATGTTTCATGATGATATCTTGTTTTTCAAAATAAGATTGCTATGATCTATTCTCGTGATTTATAAAATGTACATGTCGCCCCATTATATCAATAGTGGTGGAAAAATGTCTATGAATAGGTATTGCCGCTTTTGCTTTGTCGTCCTAGGAGAAAGAAAACCTGGAGACTGGCCAGGGAGGACGACCGGGGACCGGGAGCAAAGATCCGAGGGGCCCGGTGTACCGCCCAATATTCCCATCAGGACTGGCGAGGAGAACCGATCGATCAAACTGGGTGGAGGAAAAGATGCTGAACTGTGCCATCTACAGAATTGGAAGAAGATAATGCGGACATACCAGCTCAGGGCTCAAAACATCCTTTGCACCCGACTTCCCCTCGACTCAATCAAAGCGCAGTCGGGCGGGGGGGTTTATCAAGGGTTTTGACCCATGTTGAACCAATAGACTGGGTAGATGTGGGGATGAAATGTCGCCGCCCACCATTCCATCCCAGAGTCCAGGAGAACTGCGCAGTTGTGCGCACACCAAAATAATCGGCTGACCTGCCACCCACCAGTGCGAGCGTGCTGGGTCAGAAGAGCCATGGGTGAAATGGGGTGTCAAAGAGAAAAACAGCAGTGCCTGTTAGCTAAAAATCACTTTAAAAATCACCCTTTGTTTCTCTGAATGCAAGCTCAAAATGCCCATTTCAAACATTGCGAGCTATCCAAAATTCTCACTGAACACCAGCAGACATGTGGCAGAATGAATTCTTGCGTGCATACTAAATCTGGAAAGATGAAGAGCCCAAAACAATGTTTATAACAAAACTGGCTGAGCTGTGGATGTCAGCAGCTTAATTGAAATTGGATTTAAAACCACTAAAATCGAAATGTTTAAATTAAATGAGTGACCTACTTTTGAGTGTTACATAGTTTGCAACTGTTAAATGTCATGGTTTTGAACTTAGAATCAGCATTCTAGCTGCATGTGTAAAAATTGTAAGTTTGATTTAAACTGGGAACAAACAGGACATTTAGCTGAAGTTTGGCTTAAAGAAATTGAATTCTGCCTGACAACTACCCCCGACAGGAGTTGAACTGGCTCAACAACTCTTCCCAGGCCTGGCTGCATCTTGCTGCCCCCACCAAAAGGAGATCACACCTCTCTGATTGAATTAAGGGAGGGGTACCTGCAGACTGCAGGAAATTGAACAAAGCCCTGTCCTGGACTCAGGCAAATGTTATATTGGGGGGGTCGTAAATGGCTTCCTCTTGGGAGAAACTGGGAGGGGCAGTGCCTGTGAGAGCAAACTGAGCTTGGGGGAAGTGGACAAACCAGAAACTCCACCATGTGCTTGGGGGAAACCACATCCCTTTGGGCCAGAGCATAATTTAAAAAAAAGATGGATAATTCATAGTACGGACTTGTCAGAATTATATAAGTAATATCATTATTCTTGTGATTTTTCTGTGCACGTTTTCAGAGGTGTTAGGACCGTGTGGTGTATTCTGGGGGGTTGCTAGAGGAAAATAGGGTCTTACTCCAAATGTCTGCATGTTAAAAATCTGACACTTCATCAATTAATGTCCATACTCCTTGCGCACATTTGTTTAATTTTTGGTAAATGTCCGATATTGGTAAACCGACCAAAAATCGCAAAATGTTGTCATTTCTGAATCCCAGCTCGCAGGAACATGGGGCTTGAACAGAGACCTGTCTTAATTCATCTGTAATATGTACATGTAATGTCAACCACTTGTGTATCTGGGAAATATGTATTTGAATCAAATATAGATTTGTGGGCAAATTGACCAGGGGAGGAACCTCTGACCCATAAACAGACCTCATCATGATGACAATCCATTTCCTTCCCCCAATCATGGGAGAGGGGGGAATTGGGCCTATGACAAATAGAGAGGGGCAGGCTCAGTTATGCCACGCACACACCCACTTTCTAAACACATAAAAGCAGACAATGCAGGACAGGTGGGGACATTCACTTTTCACTGTCTTGCGGGACGCTTTGCCGGGAGACTTCAGACTTCACATCCAGAGATCCAGACTTCAAATCCATCTATCTCCAGAACCTGTAGCAGAAATTAACTCCAGAATTTGTAGCAGAGAGGCCTGAATCCACAAGCTGAATCCTCTTCAGCAGGCCTCAAAACCAACCAAACTATTCAACAGCTGGGCGAGCTGTTTGAATTTTTGGCAAGAACTTTTGCAAGAACCTGTAGCAGTATCCAGAAAGCAGTGCTGTATCCGGAACCAGAGAGAACCACAAACCAGACCGTTGTGAGCAGAACCGGTGCTTGACAGACCCAGAGAGCAGAGCTGACCCAGATAGCCGGGACTTCAGAACCACCCGCCGGAAGTCCCATCCAACCTGACCAGAACTTGACGGCTTATTTCAAAAATATAGTGTGAGTACTCACTGTGCCAAAACCAATCTCTTAGTTTAAAATAATCTAATGCAAACGATTTTAGCCTATTAGAACTGCCTCCTAGAATCCTGTCATTCTGTCATCTTTAAAACTGAAAACTGTCATCTGTCATTCTGAGCTTTAAATTTCAAATCCGAAAAACTACCTTGACTAAAACGGCCGTATCTCCGGAACCGTTTGTGCTAGGAGCGAGTTGACTTGCTACTCCTTATAGGGCCTCCGTAATTACGCTCGACGCACGCGATTAAATTTGCCACGATTTGACATTTTGCACATTTTCAGCCACGTGTAAAAATCAGCAGCTCCTTGCTTTCCTTTGCTAAAATTTGTTTTAACCTGCTAGTTACTCATAGAGCATTGCTAAAGTGAGCCTGAACTAATATAAACTATATATCACCCAACCTGAACCCCCTATCGGGAATTAAAAGCCTTTTTAGCATATTTTTCACTTAATTGCAACCACATCAAAGTATCTTGCCTGTGTTAAAACTCATACCTGTTTTCCTCTAAGCTTGCTAGGTGGGAACTGAATTATATTTGATTGCATTCCTGAGAACTGTGTGTCTTCTTTCCATCTCCTTATATTGCATAAAGGGGGGAAGTGAATTGTCAAGGAAAAGTGATTACATTGTCTTTTGTTGAAGCCATATCAAGTTATTTTCTGTACTGCATTTCATTCATCATTGCGTTTCCTTGAACCATATAAAGCATTCTTTCCCACCTCATTCTTCTGTTCCTATTCATAAGTAACCAAGAACTGTGCTACTGTAGGATTACCTCTTGCTGATTACTGCTCATATTCACAAGTGTACTATCCATTATCAATTTATTTATAGAAGTGTGATATATATATTGTTTAATTTTTCAAATAAACCTTTTAAATTTGCAAAACAAGCCTATTTCTTGGCTCAGTGGGGTCAAGGGGGATTCTAAGAGAGGGGTGTTATACAAGGGTTCATCATCCAGATTATAACATGCCATAAAAATACATAAATAAGGGCTTCCCTTGGGCATCCCAGACAAGGCACTGACTTAGTGGGATTGCTTGATTGGAGTCACTTACAGAGTGGGGTCTCGTAGCCGGGATATTCTGGATTAGATTTACCACTTGTGCAGCTTAATACAGTGTGTCAACTGACCGGATACACATATCCGGTTAGATCACCACGCTGTTTTACACTGTGAAAGCACCCCTCAAAGGAACGCTCTAAGGAAACGGTCTGTTTCGCAAAATAAAATACAAACTTCTGTAAGTCAGGAAGGAACTCAAATTCCAGAATGACGACACTGGTAGACATGAAAATAGCCAGAGAGCACTTCTTACATTGCTGATTACTGCTCATATTCACAAGTGTACTATCCATTATCAATTTATTTATAGAAGTGTGATATATATATTGTTTAATTTTTCAAATAAACCTTTTAAATTTGCAAAACAAGCCTACTTCTTGGCTCAGTGGGATCAAGGGGGATTCTAAGAGAGGGGTGTTATACAAGGGTTCATCATCCAGATTATAACTTGCCATAAAATACATACATAAGGGCTTCCCTTGGGCATCCCAGACAAGTCACTGACTTAGTGGGATTGCTTGATTGGAGTCACTTACACCAGCAATATTTATTTTACTTTATTAACAGAAATGTACATAGCACTTTCATCCAAAACACAAAAGAGAGAATTATGGTACAATCAAAGCAAATGATAATATCAGGATAACACGCAAATACAGCAACAATGTTACATCAAGCATTAAGAAACTGATTGAAGAAGATGAAGTTTAAGACGTTTTTTGAATTGGGAGAGATTTGAAGTGGAGTGAATTGGAAGAGGAAGAGAGTTCCAGATGGATGGTGCAAGCAGTTGAATGAGCGGAACCGGGAGGCAGCACAAGGAGGCCAAAGAACAGAAAGACTGGTAGGCAGAACTTAAGTCTCTAGAGGGATTGTATAAAGAAACCAAGAATGATACACAACATTTTTTTACTCCAGACGTTGCTTGATTGTGAGCCAATGAGGTCATGCCAGAAAGGGAGAAATGCTGGCAGACGAGCGAAAACGCAACAGAATACGAACTGAAAAATGGACAATGGAGCGCAGAGGGAGAAAAGCAAAATTAGACAAGCCAACATGGAGGGAACAGCAGTAGTTAAGATGAGACAGGACGATGGATTGAAGAAGAGTTTTAGTGGAAGAAAAAGTTAATAGACGCCTAATTTTCCCAATAATGAACAAATGAAAACTGCACAACTGAGCAATGGAAGTAATTTGGAGTTGTAGAGAAAAGGAGGTATAAAAAATAGCACATAGGTTGCGAGCCTGCATCATAATCGCAAGCTCCAGAGGAGGAAAAGAAATGGTCAAGGGAAAAGGAATAGATGAATTAGCTGGAAAATATAAGATTTCCATCTTTTCTGTATTGAGGTAGAGAAACCTAGAAGCCAACCAGGATTGAACAGCAAAGAGACAAGAAGAAAGGCGATAATGAATAACATCGGGAAAGAAGGAAAAGAGAATGGACAGAGACATGGGCAAACCAGCACTTCTCTTTTCTCTTACTTCTTGACCTATCCGCGGCTTTCGACCTCGTGGATCATGACGTCCTATGCCACCACCTCTCCTCTACTGCCAAATTCTCCCCTGAATCCACAGCATGGGTCACTTCCTTCCTACAAGACAGAACCATGCAAGTATTCTCGGACTTAGCATCCGCATCACCAACTATCATTCTCTGCGGTGTGCCCCAAGGCTCCTGCCTTTCACCCACCCTCTACAACATCTTCACACGACCACTTTTTCTCATCCTCGACGCCATGGGCACTTCATACACTAACTACGCCGACGACACACAGATCCTCCTCACCCTCACTGGCAACTATGACACTGACTCCATGACCGTCAACAACCTCTACAACACCATCCAAGCCTGGATGGCAGACAATGGACTATGCCTCAACTCAGACAAGATTGAACTCCTTTTGGTAGGCTCACCCGACACGCTGAAAAATCTAGACTCCCAATTCAGTCATTTCACCATAGACTCCATCAAAATACCTGTCTCAGAATCAGTCAAAACCCTTGGAGTCTACTTGGATTCCAACCTATCCATGGATAAACAAGTCAACACTATAGCCTCTGCAGCTGCATACCATGCCAAACTTATCAACGCAGTCAGGCCCTTTCTCTCCAAAGAGAACTGCACTAACATAGCCAGAGCCATCACTGGATCTAGGCTTGACTATTGTAATGTACTCTTTCTGGGCACCTCCAACAAAAACCTAGAGAGGTTACAAATCATTCAGAATAGTGCTCTCCGGGCAGCCCAAGGCATTGCCAAAAGAGAACACATCTCGGAGGCCAGAAAACTAGCACACTGGCTCCCAATAAAAGAAAGGATCATCTTCAAGACTCTGACACTGACCCACAAGTGCATTCACCTTACTGCCCCTGACTACCTCTCCCAAAGGATCCATCCCGTCTCTTCTACGAGGCCAACCAGATCACCATATACTAACATGCTCTCTGTGCCATTAGTAAAAAAAGTCAAAGCGGGCGGATCCAGCTTCCCATATCTCGCACCCACTCATTGGAACGCCCTACCTCCCACAATCCGAGGTGAGGCCTCCCTCAGCACCTTCCGCAAAACCATGAAAACCATCTTATTCACATAAGATGCCTCGCACCAGTCGAATACATCTCATATGTTCCTAATGCATAAACTGTATTGTAATGACCAACTGTACCAACCAAAATGTCAGCTCTATGCTTTGTCGAATTCATAATGTACCACTGAATGACTCTATGCCTGTAACTAAGCTCTTGCAAGTAACAGCGCCTCAATGCCCATGGGTTACTTGCGCGCTATATAAATATAAATAAATAAAATAAATAAATAAAAAATGGTTAGCACTAGGAGTCATAGGGACTCATAATGAACAGAGCCACTCTCTCAGTCAGGCTTTGCGTTAAGAGTGGCTGAGAAGAAAAGGTGAGCGAGAACCGTGGAATTATGCAAGTAGAGAAGAGACTCTTCCAAATTAGGCAAGTTAAAACAACAAATTGAATTTTGCCCTCACAAGCACGATTTGTGATTGTTTTCTTTCTTTAATCCCTTTCAATACCTTTCCTCTTCCTACTCATAAAAACAATAAATCCAAAACTAAACCATTTGTGAAAACCATTGAGATTGTTTTTTAATATTTTCCCTTGCAACCCTCTTTCCACCCAAAAAAAGAATATGAAACTCTTCGTCATTTTTTGTGCCTTTACTTCAACCTTCCTACTTCCACTGAAAAACAAGAACAAAGAAAACCTTTTTGGAACCTTCCCCCTAGTATATCTCACACATGTCTATTTATCAATGTGGGTACATTTCATCCTCACATAAGGAGGAGGCAGTGTTACGGGTTCTTAGCTGAAGGCATTTTTTCTATCTAAAAACAGGCAAATACTGCCAGCAAAAAAAATGAGGCAGCAAAAATACTCTCAGCAAAACATATGAAACAAAAGTCATATATGAGCTTGCCTTTTGCATCCACCCACACAACTCCACCGATATCTTCGGATGAGTGGTTTAACAGAATAATGCAATAGGAAGAAGCTCTAATACTATTACAAGTGGCCGATCTGAAGAGGAGCTTTGAAGTAGAAATGCACCTGTTGATTGCATGAATTACTAGGTGAACAAATATAGCTGTTTAAAAATAAACATATATTTTAGGCTGACTAGAAATTACTTGTTTACTAAACTTGAGGCACACACTTATGAGAAGGTCTACATATTCAGTAGAGATACTATTTTGCCTCCAGATAAAACCTCGCATGAAACCTGAGGGCATTTTGATCCTTAGTATATGTGAATCAAGGTGTTCTGATTATTTCCAGAAATATATTGTTGTGTCTATTTGGTGTTAGAGAGATTTGACAGAAACAGCCCCGGTGATGGACCTCCCGTCCGAAATGCATTGCCTGGGGTCTCTGCTACTTATTCTGTAAAAGAAAATAAACACCATTAAAAAGGTTACCACAAGAAGATGTATGTATTAGTGCCATGTGGTTCGGTAGTCTGAGTATGTATAAAATGCAGTAGTGATTACTACAACTTGGCGTCTACAGATCTGATGATGCTTTCATCAGAATAGCAGCATATCCCTACACAATACTCCCATTGTGATTGGAAATAGCTTCATTACTCCCAATAAAATAATTCTACTCTCAATTTAATGAAATAGAGAGTACAATATTCTCATTTCAAAATCATATCTGAAGGCCTGGGAGGAACTTATGGCCTGGGTGAGATGAGGCCAGAGAGTATGCACAGCCCTTTGAGATTGAGGCCAACACCTTGTATATGGATGTCAATGTGATGGGTGATGGTCACGGTTTAGAACTGCCAAGCAATGAACATCAACAACATGAGAATGAGGCAGGGTGGGTGAGGGCACACAACAGAAGCTTGGAGTTGTTGGGGAAGCTCCCTCAACTGATGTGGGAGGAGGTTGCCACAGAGTCTGGGCTTTTCTGGAAGAGTCGTTGGCTGCCTGGCAGGCCAAGGTGGCAGCCGAAATGGGGAGATACTGCAGTGGGCGGCTGATTGTGAAAGGAAGCATGACAACGAGGCAGCTATTTGAGAAGAAAAGGAGGAGATTGTGGGGCACAAAGGGGAACAGGATGAAGTAGAGGTAGAGGGGTCACAGGCTGGACAACATGAGCCAGCTATGGTTAGAGAGACAGCGGGAAGTGCAATTTGAAGGGGTAGATGTGAGGCAGGAGGAGGAGGAACACAATAATACATGTGTGGGGCAGCAGGTGGAACAAGAGGAGGAGGTGGAAAATGAGATGGCAGAGATGTCCACCAGACATAACAATATGAAACAGTGGTACATGAGAAGGAATATGTAGGGCAGCAAGAGGAGCATGAGGAGTGGCATCAGGGAGTGGAACACTTGAAATATGTAGGGCAGGAGGAGGAAGATGAGAACGAGGAAGAGGGACAGGAGGAGGGGGGTGAATAGCAGCCAGGGACAGAGGGGGAGGAGAATGCATCCATCTGGTGGAAAGGGAAAGGCTTGCCCAAAGGATGGGGCAAAAGACAGCCAGCTGCCACTTCAAAGTCTACAATGTGCTCTTCATGATTGGCAATACTTCCCAATAACTGAGGAGAATATGCAGGCAGAGGAGTGCAGAGTTTGAACAATCTTTGCAGAAAGAGTGGGGCAAGAAGAGCGAGCATTATGCATTGGGCACAATTGCAATGCATAATCAAATTTGGTGGTGGTATGAAGAAACATTTAAAATGTGTTTGGCATCTGATAAGATGGATTTCTAAACTCTGACCTGGTGGGCAGATGTTTAGGAGGCCACCCTCAGTTTAGTGAAACAGGGGAATCTTCTGGATAAGCCAGACCAACCTAGTTTGCTTGGTAGGCGGTCAAGACTAAGGCTCAGGAGGGGTGAGAGAGATCGGACGACCACAATGAGCACACACAGCAACAAACCACAAATTACTCTTAGACAAGTGTATATGAAAAATATCTATACATTTATTGTCAACCAGACCAATTGACACAAGTAAACTTCAGTTATATAAAAACAGTTACCAAACGAATACTATACTAAATAATATATATATATACAAATATATATATATAATACATTTCCCATTTCCTAATGAGACAAAGGAGTAAAACACAGCCACAACCTTTAAAGAGAAGGGTGAGATAACACGTTAGGAGCATTAGACGATTCTTCTGAGTCGTTCCCCAATTCTTGAGTCCAGCCCTAAGAAGTGCAGAGCCTTGTGCTCAACTGTACAGTTGTGTGTAAAAATGCACAATTGTGCAGGCAGAACACAAAACAAGTCTTCTTGGGAGAGCTGTAGCAAGTCAGGAAGGGGCTTGAAGCGATGAAGTATTGGTTCCCACTATTTGAATAGGATCTGCCCTTGGCTACATAGCAGTTTTCAAATGGTGAAAATAGCTAGGGAGCGTAGGCTAATCCAGCCAAAAGCAAATATCTTTTCAGGGATATTCGTGTGTATAAGAGATTGGTTGTGCCAGGGGACAACTGGTAAGTGATGCAAGTACTCACCCACACTCAGCACAGTCCGGACCAAACTTTGCCAGTTTAGTCGAGGTTGCTAGTAGGTTCGAGTCCTGCAGTTTCACAGCTCTCTGGCTCTCAGCGGTTGCAGTTGCCTTTTCTCCACTTTCGAAGGAGAAACAAAGAAAATTCTGGTGCAGCAAGCTTCAGAGCACGGGAGAGCAGGTCAGCAAGACACCACCAGTGACCATCACCAACAGGTAGTGATGCGGGAATCACAGATGTGTGCAGAGAGGTGTGCAGCATTACGCACTCTCCTAATTCGTGACCTAGAAGCCTGCAAAATTTGGTGGGAGAGGGCACGGGACTGCAAGCAAGCACGTCTCCGGTTTTAACTCAAGACGGCAGCGATTCTGCAGGATACCCTGGGGTAGAGCTGGACAGTTCACTGGATGGCCCAGGAACACTTCCAAAGGGGCTCACTTGATGGGTAAGGAGGGGGCACTAAGAGTAGTTGTTTCCACTACTACAAAGGGGTGAAGCACTCTGGCAGGCCTTCTTGATCCAATGGGACAGCAGAGGCCAAAGGGTGCCAAAACCTTCTAGTGCATCTACGGAATCTAAGTGATTTGGCCGCGGCTGAAACTACAGCGGCCAAAACGTTTGCATGAGAAAGGTGCAAACTACCAAAAGTTTGCACCTTTCTCATGCAAACACACATACATACTCACACCCAAACACACAGCACACCCATAACACCCCCCCACCCACAACCTCAGCACACCCCCACCCACACCCCAACATAAACAAACCTATACCATAAAGTATAGTGAGCAGGGCGATGTGAAGGACACCACCGCATCCCCTGTTTTTTTTTTTAGAATGCTACCCCAAAGGTTCAAACTTTTGCTGTTCGAACCTTTGGTGGTAGCATTTTTAGAACTTTTGGTCATTGTGACAATTTTTTGACGGTAACATTGGCCTATACCCATCTATGGCGGTTTCACAAGTCTGTTTCTTTATACAGGATACTTGGCTCGTTCTGTAGTTTGGGGAGAACTCAGATGATTGACCTGGAATGGATGCAGAGGCCCTTCGCTTATCCAAGATTAGTTTTGCGCCAAAATTGAGGACATCCAAGCAAAGATCTGCTCTCCTACAGGCGTCCCAGTTGTGGACTAATCATGGCCCACGGTGCTCCGAGTCATACAGGCACTCCAGACATCCTGGTACCAGTAGTGTGGATTGGAACCAGACAGTCCCAACCCACTTCCTGGGCACACACACGTGACATGCAGAAGCCTGTGAAAGAGATCAGTTTTCGAGGGAGGATCCATGCCCAAATAAGGAAAACCTGGGTTACTCGACCGGGGTGAAAGCAAGGGACAAAATGCCCATGGGACAGATCAAAAGACTTTGTGGTTTGGCCATTTTTGGACCTGGCCAGAGTCTTGAACCAAACACGTTAAACGCACTGTGATTCAGAAAAAAGAAGTGAAACACTTATAAGAAGTAACTGTTGCCACCAGTTCATCCCAGGCACACTCATACAGTCACCAAAAAATCCTTTGAGAGTGTCCAGGGCCATAAAACAAAAAGGACCCCAGCGCATGGTACTGGAAGGTACATTGTGTGCTGTTAAAAAGTTACCAAGAAATTACAACATAGTCGAAGACATAGTTTACCGGCACTGACAGTCTGAAGGACGTGTCAGTTTCCCCATAACAAGTGAGCAAAAGCCCAGAATAGCACAGCTGTAGACTGTGCTCCACTGGCAAAAGTCCGGATAGGATAGCCGCACAAAAGCAAAATGTTTAAGGGGTCCACAAATGGAGGAAAAATTACACATCTAACACTCATCCCACCTTGGAACCCTTTGTGCTTGTTTAGATGAAGCATCGGCAACATGCGCAAAAGCGATTTAACCACAGCTAAACTATCTGGCTACAGTTTTCAAGCATGTGTTGGCTCGCCATCACCCTCTGGTTAAAAGGTGGACTGTACCTCCATAAGGCAGCAACCAGCATGACCGCCTGTTCCAACATACAGACACAAATTGCCTGAATTCCAGGGTGGAGACTAGTCAGAGGAAAGTCGAGGAAGACCATGCTGCTGTGTAGGCTCACCTTCCTGCCCATCAGACCAACATCGCCCACTAAATGGGGCAGCAAGAACCATACATTGGTTCTAAAAGGAAATGGGCAGGAAGCAGCTGCTAAATATTATGAAACTCTGTTTAATATTTGTGATTTAGCTTTTACAATGCAGGGAGACCCTGAGAAATAGAAGCAGAGAAACCATGGGAAATAGTAGCAGGGAGACACTAAGAAATGACAGCAGGAGACTTGTGGATGCAGACAGTTATTGCATAGCATTGAGACACTAGATAATAGTTTCAGGTTTCGTTGTTGATCTACAGGAAGACCCTGAGAAGGATTTGAAGATGCAGCTATTGTGTAGCAGGGAAACTGAGATATATATGTGTGGTTGCAGATATTGCTTACCTGGGAGACCCCAAGAACATTTGCAGTTGAATCCATTGTTCAGCAGAGCGGACATTAGTAATATTTATGGTTCCAGGTAAGGTGTAACATGGAGATCCAGAGAAATGTTTTTGTTTCAACCATTACGTAGCAGGCAGACCTACAACAATAGTTGTGGTTGCAATTTTTGAATATCAGCGAGACTGAGAAATATTTGCCATTGCAGCTTTTGCATCACAGGCATCCGCTGACAAACATTGTAGAAATAACAGGGGAATTCAGAGCGAGCCTACAAGATGTTTGCTGTTGCGGGTATTGAGAAATAGGGAGATCAATTGCAATATTTGTGACTGCAACTATTGCTTAGCAGGGAGACCCAGAGGAAAATGTTCTTACGCAATAGGGAGAACTGAAGACCTGCTCACATTTGTAGCTCTCATGTTCTGAGGGAACATAAAATATTTGCCTGTCTGTGACTCTCATGCAACAGAGAGAAACTGGACATTTCTAATGTTTATGGTTCTCATGCAGCATGGGGTAAAGAAATCATCATGCTTATGGTTCTAATGTTGCTGTAAAAACCCGAAAAGGTCTCATTTTTGCAGCTCTCGCATTGCTGGGAGAACTCAAACAAATTCTCATGGTTTGGGATCTTGTGCAGTACGGAGCCCCCTTGGAAGGTGGATCTCCAAGCATTGGTATGGTCCTAAAATAGCAGAGAAGTACTTAAGAACAGAATAGTAGTAGCACAAATGCTGATGGCAACTGATATCGAAAGCATCATCAGCAGTCAGTTAATAGAGCTATCTGCTTCACAAATACAAGCACTTCTTAATAACCCTGCTCCATTTCAACATTTGCGGCTTAACCTAGACAACAAGACATCATCATTGGAGCTAGTGTCTTGGCTATGGCCAGGTGTCTTGCCGTAGTCTTCCACAATGTATTGCTCATTCATCTTAATGAACGTAAATTGCAAATATGGTGCAATGCAAGGCTTCTCCTGCAGTCAGACACAATAGTCCTGCAGTACCAAAGACTCAGGACCTCATTAGTCTCTGGCGGTAAGGGGTTAATGGTGCTGGTAAAGGTGCCGGCGCGTTAACCCCTTACCGCCCTATTACAAGGTCTCCTCGCAGGACCCCCGAGCAGCCCAGCTCATTAACAGGCCCGTTGCTAGCATGCTCCCCATTCCCATTGAGCCCTATGGGGGCTCGAATGGGAATGGGGATGTACCGAGTCCGGGTTCCCTGGATGGGGAAATACCAGGCCCTCCAAGGGCGGAATGGCCTGGTATTTCCCCATTCAGGGAACCCGGACCCGAGTTCGGAGGCAGCCATGCCCTTAATAAGGGCATGGCTGCCTCCAAACTCGTAATGAGGCCCTCAGACTGTACACTGGTGGGAGGGTGTCTCAAGAATGCTATGCTGCTGGGAAGATGTACCCCTTACTGTACCAGTACTGCAGTGGACCCATGTGAGATGTACCAAGTAGACAAGCATCCACCATCTGTGGTGCTGATGGTCCCCTGCATGTTTTGTAGACCTATCCGCATTAAAGATTCCCAACTCAGTGAGAAGTATGGCCCATCTGCTCTCCCATCATCACTCTCAGCAGTAGATGATGTTTCAAGTGGTTTAGGCAACATTAGCTAATGTACCTCCTGATGACAAAGAAGACACGTTTCTTTACCCCTCTAGTGCTTTTTTGAGTACATGGGTTGCTGCATTTACTTCCTGATGCTGTTCTTAACACAAGTTATTTTCTAACCACTGCATTAGTGCATTGTTACACTTTTAACTGTATCTCGTTCTGCTTGGTTCTCCAAGTTCACATACCCCCCATATGGAGGAAAAGCTGCCACTTCAATCTTACAACATGGATGGAGAATTGGGTTAGGAGCAGTTGAATGTTATTATTAATTGACGCTATGTATAGCTCCCCATGTAAGGTAGAGTGTACATCCCTGACCGTTTGTGCTGCATTTGCCTAGACACCCAAATTATGTGTTCGTCTCATGTTTGACAGGTTCAGTTCTAGCTGGTACTCCAGTGCATTCGCAGTCTACAGGCTCTGGAACCGGGTGCACAAAAGGTTGATGTACCGTATGTGGTGGTTCTGGATTCTGCAAGGACATATATAGCATTTTAACAAAATATAATAGCATTTTGATACTATGCAATATAGCATTTTTTTCCAGTTGATATAGCATTATTGGTAGTATGCAAAGTACAGGATTTACAACACAGCCAAGCCCAACTTGAAATTGCAGATATTCAGAGCACACATAGAAAAACTTAATGTGCTGCCAGGTTCAAATAATGAAGTGCACCATGTATTTTGGGATACTTCATGTATGGAAACTGCATTATAATATATAACCGACTAACATTATTAACATTACTAAAATACTAATTCTAACTTTTCTAACATTAAAATGCAGCCTCAAATGCAAAATGAGGTGAAATCCATGTTTTGGTGGCACTGCTAAGATTCATTTTTAAATGCACACCTGCGTTTTCTTCAGCTTGTGGAGAGCAGAAAGAATGCAAGCAGCAGGAAACAGATTGAAACAGTAACAGCGAGTCCTAATGCTTTCATTGTTCTGAAAATGAGGGCTGATACAGAGCACAATTTCTTTTACTATGATTGGTGGAAATTATAGGCAGACAAGCCACGTCAACGAGGGGATGGATTGGAGATTTCTTAGTAACAAGAAATGCGGAGAGCAGTTAGTTCATGCTGGGCTGAGAAGACTGACAGCGTTCATAGGGGTAGAGCTCTAGCTGCGCTCCCCACACAAGCTTGCTGAAGAATTTCGCGCTGACACTGGGTCTGCAATTGCGAACATAGCAAGGTCGTGCGGGATATTTCAAAGAAATACCAATTTTGGTAAAATAAGTGCTAAGTGAGGACCATGTGAAACGCTGTATGTGTGACTAAGATTTATTACAGTGTAGGGAAGTTAGGAAATCATTGCATGTTTATTTTTCTTCAATTTCAGAATGTGTGAACATTAATCCATGTTTCAAAAATACCTGCTTGTTCTGTTTTATTCTCTTGTATTACAGATGGTGCTGTAATTTAACTCATGGTAAGACTTGGTGACTTGTAAATAAGATAAAATACTTTTTGTATTTATAAAAACCAATGGAATTTTGTGTCATTCATGCATCTGTTTATTTACATAAGTGATGTATAAAGGGGAGGCTCATATCAGTGCAGCAGTGCATTTTCCAGTTTACCAATGCAAGTAAAATAGCAAACAAGAAAAAGCTAGCAATAAACAGTTATAAAGCAGAGGTTTGTGTGCGGTGTGATGAATGTTTCCTTCCTTGCATGCTGAAGGGAAGGTGTCTGATCTGATACATAGATTACTGGATGTAAATAAGCCAGTAATGTTTTATGGCACATAGATTACTGGATGTACATAAGCCAGTAGTACCAGCCACAAACTATAGGTGATGCTCTGAATAAAATCATTGGGTTCTGACAGTGCATAAGTCTGGGGCCCTCTACAGACAACTAGGAGGTATTCTAATAGAAAGGAAAGGTTTGTTTTATGATGGGGTATAGTATTAAAATAAACATGCTCACCACTATACCACAGGTATAAATACAGCAAAACAAGATACCACTAAAATTACCACCAATATAAGCTAACAAAGTATGGTCACTAAAATAGTGTGATACCAAACCCAATATAAATGCAAGACTAATTTACCACCAAATTATTGCCAATATTTTTACGGTAAGAAAATACTGCCAAATCCTGAATTTACCCCAATGAAACAAAATCTCTTACAATTCCCAGCCTGCAGACAAACGAGGGAGAAAGACCGAGCGGCATCTGGTAAGTGGAAGAGGTTGGAGGGTGGGGGCATGAATGGGGCCAGCTAGCAGAGGGGCATGCATGGTACTGCCATATCATAGGGCAAGATGGATATTGGACCCATTGTCATCATAAACAAATCCCGGCTGCAGCTGTCAGATGGCTTATCTACTGTGCCGCCACCCACACTACCTTCTACCGGATATCAACTCCCCTATGGTCTCTACCATCAAATCCTGCATGCACAAAGCAGCGTTGTGTGGGACTGAATGCACCTACTTCCCTCATGGATTACTTGGTGATCAGGGCCCTCTCAGCTGGCAAGCAAAGGAAAGGTCACCCAGTACACAGTCACAGCCATCTAGTTAATACTCTGTCTGCTAGTTCACATGTCAAAGGTGAAGGTGGTCTTTCAGGCCCCTGGGTTTGCCTAAAATTAGTGAATCTTGTTGTGCAATTCTGGTACAGCCATGTTTCATAAATACTGGTAACCGGGAATTTTGCAGTGGTAATCAACAGCACTGACAAAACATGGGGTCTTCTACAAAAGAACATGAAGAGAGGTCCATAGACAACATCACTGCCAAGTTAGCATTGGGCAAGCAGACTCTGCCATGCAACCTGACCTATTTGTAGCCACACTCAAATGCCTCTTTCACATTGACCTCTTGCACAGGGGGCTACAGGAAGAGGAGCTGAGCCTCAGAGTCCCATGCAAGGGCACAGCAGCAATGTTCCCTGGTGTGGCAGTATGGGGTGACGTGATATATCAATGTGTGGCTGGCAGACTGCCCCAGAGAAGTCTGGGGCTCTCTACAGACAACTGGGAGGTATTCTAATAGAAAGGAAAGGTTTGTTTTATGATGGGGTTATAGTATAAAAAAAACATGCTCACCGCTATACCACAGGTATAAATATTGCAAAACAAGATACCACTAAAATCTCCACCAATATAAGCTAACAATGTATGGTACCTAAAATAGTATGATGCCAAACCCAATATAAATGCAAGTCTAATTTACCACCAAATTACAGCCAATATTTTTACGGTAAGAAAATACCGCCAAATCCCGAATGTACCCCTATGAAACAAAATCTCTTACAAATAATGGTGCGTTGGCCGGGAAAGTGACTGTAGAACACCTACTGGGTGTGGCAAGTGTGCCTAACACTACCATACATGCATTAAAGGGAGCCCATTTTATGAGAGCAGTGTGACACTGGAAGTGAATCTCAGAATGTCTCAAATGGAGGCCACATTCTCAGAGTTAGTGCAATATCTGGAGGCAAAGTTATATGCACATGGGACATGGTCATCAAATAACGCCACAGAGTGGCATGACTGCATCTATGGGGAAGTGCAGAAAGAACCATTGGACAACATTTTTGCAGAAGGTAGCATAATTCATGTCTGTCTTTTGAGATTATTAAATGCTGCTGATAAACATGCAGAGAAAGATTGTCTGATACGGTTATGTGCCAAGACATGGTTCATTTTAAATAGGTGTATGCGAATGCAAGAAAATTATGCCAAGCTGATTAGCAGATTAAAAATTGAACTAGATGGAGCTAGTGAACAGGAAGAAAAGTTACGGGCAGAACTGGAGGTATGTCAAAAGGACATGCAGTCAAAGCGTAAAGATCTTGACACTCAATTGTCCCAAAGAAAGAAACAGTTTGAGGATAGTGAGCAAGAATTAAAACACTTGAAAGGATTGGCAGATCATATTAGACAAGATAAAGACAAGGTTATTTTGGAAATGCAGATTTTACAAAAAGAACATTTTGAGAAAGAAAGTGATCTACAAAATGCTGAACAAGAGATAGTTAAAATGTTTCAAGAAAGAGACAAATGAGACAAAGGGGGTCATTCCGAGTTTGGAGGTAGCCATGGTGCGATTTGCAAACTCGGATCCGGGTCGGGAAGTCGGAATGGGGACTTAACGGGACATTCTGACCTATGCGACCCGGTAAGTCCCCATTTCGAAAACCATTCCCCATACCTATTTGTGCCTCCATGCGGGCCCGTTATTAGCTCCATGGTCCATTAACGGGTCCCGCTAAGGGCGGCTGGTAAAACCAGCCGGCCCTAGTGGGACCCGCTAAGAGACCTCGGAATGCGGCGGCAGGGGGTTAACGGCACTGGCATCCTTACCGGTGCCGTTAACCCCCTACCGGCATACTCGAATGACCCCAAAGAGTTCAATGAATGCCAAATGCAAATGAGCGATATGCAAAATGTGATTAATAAGATGGGTGATGAAAACAATTACTCGCGTAAGGAGGCGGATCAGCTCCTTAAAAAGTGCAAGGATTTGGAACAGCAAATATGCACTTCCAGGTCTCAGGGCAAACGACAGGGCACCACATTCAATGGAATTGAGGTGAATTCTATTTCTACACAGAGAGATAATGCCCCAGTGGCGTGCCGGTGTCTGAACTTGGTTGTAGCGCCTTGGGGGATTTGACACACCCATTGGGGGCCGCCACCAATCGCATACTCCTGAAACAAGGGTTGAATCAAAAAGTAGTGCCATCCCAAGCATAGCAATAAGTAGCCCTATCAAAATAATGAAATCAATCAAGGCCCTAATCACACCATTCAAAAAAGGAGGGGAGTGCTGTATAGAAGACCATTTAGAAGCGGTGCACGATATATTTACAGCCCTCCAGATACGCAAGGAACAATACAGACAATACTTTCACTTAACTCTGGACGCTCCCACAGCCAGTATCATTAGAAGATTAAGTAAACAGCAGAACATGACATGGGCAGAGTTTGAAAAAGAGATTAGACGTAATTTTTCTCCATTCCAGTCATTGCAGGAGGCAAAGAAAGTTGCATACACGATCATGGCTGGGCCAAATACATCCCCTCGCCAGTTTTTGCAAGACTTAAAAAGAGCTTTTTCTCGCTTTGATATATGTTTTGACCCCAATTCCAATGAGTTTAAAACTGCCTATTTCTATGGGTTGCAGAAAGACATTATATCACAGTTAGTCCGTGAATTTGATCGTGACAAGACCCTTGAGTGGATTTGTGCACCAAAGTACAAAACTATATGAAGTGCTATACTGTCAGGGTAAAGAGAGTGATAAAATGAAAGATACTAGACCAATATCTAAAGAATTCTTGGCAACAGTAATGGAGATCAGGTCAGCTAAAATGTCACTTGAGTCCGCTCAAAGTCCAGGCAAAAATAATGTGGTAACCAAACAGAGGGGTAATCAACAGAGGTTGCCGCTCTCTGCACTAATGTTTCAGTCACATGATCCTAGTAATAGGGAGAGCTACATTAGCCCTAGGTACTTAGGAGACAGGCCCCGGGCAGGATATCGGCCTGATATGTCAGGTATGAACAATAATCAGAGACAAAATCAAGACCAAAGAAATAATGGTCCCTACCAGACATTGGGGACACAGAGCAGATTTGACCCCAATACCATGATATATGGTAATCAGAACAGACCCCTGTATGTGGATCGATTTACTGAAAATGGGAATCACCATAGGGGACAATACTCACAAAATGAGAGAGAGGACATGAGGCAGAGTATGAATTATCCCCATCTCAATACAATCAATCACTGCCACCAGGGGATTATAACCAAAGGATAGGTACACCCGGCTCCCCGCCCCACACGAATCAAGAGTTCAGAAACAACCCCAGTAGAATCACTCTCCTGAGAGATATCAGAATAGATTCAACCAGGGAGAAAACAACCAATATCGATAAAGGGCCACAGAGAGAAGATTCTAGAGAGATGGAAAGATTCCAGTGTCTCGAGGCCCAAGTGAAAATGTTGGCTGAACAAATGGGAAAGCTCTGTACGGCCCAAAAACAGTCATCAAAAGAGGGGGCAGAAAGCCATCGTAGTGACCGGGTGGCTTCAGATAATAAGTAACCAAAATCTTCATGATACCTGCAATGCTAAAAAGACAGATTGCCCTGAGCTGGTTTTGCATAATGACTCTGAGATGCTTAATGATTTAAAAATGAAAATACCGGCAAATGAACATGTGACAGAAATTGCGAATGCATCTAAAAAAGAAGTTTGGTTTAATCTGGAGTTAAATCAAACAGTGGAGATTTGCATAATTGAAAAAGGAAAACATGAAATTCCAAAAGAACAAAGAGACAGATTTAAGAAAGACAACTCATGCATGGGTAATACAATTGATCAGGGAGTAAGTGTGGATGTTAGAACGCTCTACCTAGACAATCAAGACGCTAATAAAATACAGGCAGGAAGAATAAGTACTCAAAAGGAGGGTACAGATCAGTCACCTGAAGAGTTCTTGGAACCACAGGTTTTTGAGGAAATTAAAAAGATTGGGACCATGCCAAATACCCACAAATGCCCAGAATTAGAAAATGACATTTTCAGGTGATGTTTCTATGCATATTCTGTTGGAGGATTGTAGTGTGAACTCTAATGAACCCCCCTAATGGAAGGGCAAACAGTGGCCACACTCCAAAGGACCCCTGAATATGGGGAGATGAGTAACGTTTTTCAAACGGAAATGGACAGAAAGTAGGGAAAAATGTCCTTTCATTTACCAATGTGCTTAGCCAAAAGTGCGAAGGGTCTGAGAAAAGTGAATCCTGAAATCAGTAAGAATTTACACTTTTTGTGTGTGTTAGAGGAAGTTGAAGACAGATATTATGCTCCCATTAATGTGGAAGAGAAATGCAATACATTTGCAATTATTGACACAGGCACACAGGCCACAATTATGTCCAAAGAATTGGTAAAACGTATCAATGAAGGGGGATCTCCACAGAATCAGATCACAGTGAGGAAGAGTGAAGGCCCAGTGCATAACTTTAACGGTGAGGAGGTGCCTATCGCGGGTGTTACTGAGGTTGAAATAAAGATAGGAAAACACAGAATGAAACAGGAAGTATTGATCACATCTATTTGTGAAAGTCCATTTTTGATGGGGACAGATTGCCTAAAAAGATTGTCTCCTCTCTTAGATGGGGTAAATGGAGTACTGTGGTCTCTAACCAAAAAAACACTAAGACCTAAGAAAATGAAGTCCCAAAACAGCAGTGTAAATGAATGCCATACGGTAGCCAAATCGAATGATTGAGGTGTACCTACAGAATAGCTGTGTGCCTAGTGTCACTGTCATTTTGAAGTGTCAGGACAAAATGCAGAGTGAAAAAGAAAAACAATCTGTGCAAATTTATTTCGATCCTAGGAAGAAATGTCTAACTGAAATAGATGAACACACATCGTGTTTCTATTTAAAAGAGAAGAAATGCAAACAGAACACTATTCCTAAAGCAGACATAGAAAAACACACCACCACCCTTACTGAAATACACATGGAAGATGAGCAGTCATGGGTTCACATTGGTATAAATGATAAAAGCCACTTTGGCGCTTGAACAGGAAAGGAGTTTTATTAATGAGAAATTACTGCAGAGAATAATGGAAAGGGAGGAGATCCCAAAATTTAGAATTTAAAACCAATATGTCTCTGGTTTGGACAATCCAGATTTTGAAAATCGAATTGCAAGAAGGTGCATGCTAAAGATTAATATTGGACAAAAAAACCATCTACCACAATGTGTGGATAGTGTGTGCAACACAAAATGATTTTTATATGGGCAATGATATAATGCACAGAATGTGCATGGTGTTAGATTTCCTTAACCAAAAAATAAAGTCCCGATTAGGTGGGCCTGCGCCCGAATTTGAAGACAAGAGAAAGGCTTATCATTGTGCACAATTGGTACCATATGCAATTGAATTACAGGCGAAGAAGGATATTACTATTCCTGCATTCACCAAGCAGGTTGCTATAACAGTAGAGTGCAAGAATGGACAGCAAATGAAAAATTCTGATGCATTTGTGTGCTTGAATGAATCCATGAAACAACAAGGCCTGCATTATTAATATACTGTCAGGATCTCTGCTTCCAAAAGATCAGGACTTGCCCGACTCCCTTGGAAGCAGACCCATAACCCCGGTTCCGAGTGCCAGCCAGTCCCAATTGGGACCTTTTGGACCCTGTCCTGGCGCCAGTGGCACCAGGCTCATAAAGATGCCCAGTCCCAGCGCTGGAAGCGCCGGGCTCATAATGCTTGGGTGGACTTACCTGCAGCAGACCATGCTGCTTACTTACCTGCCAGTTGAACCCCTGATCCTCTTCTGTTTGGGACTACTTTTCCTGTTGGGTGGGGCAGGAGCCACTCCCTAGGTTCAGAACACTGGAACTCTTCTGGAAAGCAGGAACTCTTTTCTTACCTAGGCTAAGCACTACAGGAGGCTATTTAAACCACACCCGATGGATGAATCTTGCTTTGCGTTATTCTACATTCTCTGCAGCAGAACGCTCATCGTGTCTTCTGCTTCTGATCCTGGGCCTAAGAGAACAAAGGCTTACCATCCTGGAATCCAGTCTTCAGCAGCACCTGTAAAGACAAAGAAAGAACAGGTTAGCACTACGGTCTTCAGTGGCAGCGCATCTCTTACCTGGTCCATCGGCTGTCACCAACGCCTCGCGCTGCATTCTGGCATCTGAAAGACAAAGGCTTACCTACTCTTCGCATGCTCCGGAGGTCTTCGCACTGCATTCCGGCATCTGAAAGACAAAAGCTTACCAGCTCTTCGCACGCTCCGGAGGCCTTCGGCGCTGCATCCCGCATCTGAAAGACAAAAGAAGGTGCGTTTAAAGACATTGGGCAACTTTATTACTCACGTGCCATTACTCCTTCCCACGCCGAATCCAGTGGGTATTCCAGCACCCTTCAGCTTCTCTAAAGCTCCGAACTTGTACCTGCAAGATAAAAGGGACAGTTAGTGCGCATCGTGAAGCAGGCTACAAGCGCTTACTTACGTGCTTCCAGGCGCTTCTATTCCTCAGCGGGTTCGATCCTCAACTCTCATCAGCCCGCCATCCGCCATCGCCGGAACCCTGCAAAACAAGAGATATCATTACAAAAGACTTTTAAGACATTTGAAGTGCCCAGAACTTACCGTTCGTGCAGTTAACGACGGACAGCAGTCCTCTGAGGTCAAGAGGCCTGCACCCTTATCCAGTGAAGAAACTGGTTACGGCACCCTGCCCCGAGGCAGATGGAGAGCTCGGCGTTCACTTACCTAAGGTGAGGGTGTTAACCTTTGGGGTTCTACAGGAGAAGAGAAAGGGAAGAGGAGAGAGGCACCCAATAACCCCAGTTCATTAATCCCATATTTTCTATCTGCAGACATCTTACTCTTCGAGTCAGACATACAGTGCACAGAGGTCCAGCCCAAAGAGCCAACCGTGTGTTACACATCACCTTTGAAGATACGGCATTCACCCAGTCAAGACCGGCGCCTCTGCGGGAATCAGGTGAGCGTTACAGAACGCAAAGCCTATCGCAAAACTCCCACCCAGGCGCTATGGAAACCTCGGATACCGACCAGCTAGCCCAGTTACTTGGGGAACTAAGAGCAGAAGTGCATGCAGCCCGTCAGGAAACGAATGCTCTAAGAAGGGAACTGATTATTTCCAAGGAGCGAACAGACGATCTTGCTAGACAATTGCTACAGTCACAAGCCGGACAAACTCCGTTACCCGCATCAGGGGCAAATATTCCTTCAACATCCTCTACGAACCCAGTGCAGATCAACCTACCTGGGAATGTACCTCTGGCTCCGCCCGAACGATTTTATGGTGACCCAAAGAGGTTTGCAGTATTTATTAATCAGTGCCGGTTGCACTTCTTATGCCGGCCAGCAGCCTTTCCAACTGATCAAGCTAAGGTAGCTTTCGTGCTTTCGTACCGTAGTGGCAATGCGGCAGACTGGTCGATCCCTCTAGTTAATCAAGATGATCCGGTTCTCCATGATTTTCAAGCTTTTCAGCTCAGTATGGAAAAACTGTTTGCAAGACATTCACTGGGGCAGGCCTTGGACAATGAGCTCCTTTCATTGTGACAGGGTAATCAAGACCTTTTGGCTTATATTGCGTCTTTCAACAGACTGATAGTGGAAACTCGATGGCCTGAGGACAAAAGGATTACGCTGTTTTATAGAGGTCTACGTGGAGAGCTCAAAGATGTGTTAGCCCAAGTAGTGAATCCCCCGCAAGACTGTTCGGACTATATTGACTTAGTCGTTCAAATTGACCACAGACTGCAGAACAGGAAGGCCGATCGTTCCAAGTTTGATGCTCGAGTATTTTCCAAACCACCAACTCCTACCAAAGGAGTCGACACCGGGGAACCCATGCAAATAGGGGGCCTGAAAGGACCACTAACACAAAAGGAGCGGGAAAGGAGAAAACAGCTGCAATTATGCCTCTATTGCGGAAACTCGGGGCACTTTCTTCGAGGCTGTCCAGTGAAACCAGCCAAGAAGGCAGTAGGAGCTGCAGTTACCAGGGTCACAAACTATGAGCAGGGAAACGACCTCGCCCGACAAGAATAGAGGTCCTCTTGCCGAGCGTTAAAACCAGTTCCGTGACCTCGCATTTCGTGACACCTATGGTCCTCATTAGCCCTGAACATCCGGATCGATTACATGCGATTGAAGCTTACGTCGACAGCGGTGCCATCAGCAATTATGTGGATCATGAAATGGTTTTGAGGATGAATCTGACTCTTTGTCCAAAGGCTGTAAAGGACGTCATTACTACGGTGGATGGTACGGAGATAGCCTCCGGACCAGTAACGCATACCACCCAAGAAGTGACGCTAGTAAGTCAAGATGGACACCATGAGAAGATCGTGTTCGATGTGATCAAGGCCCCTCAGTTCCAGATTATTCTAGGAATTCCTTGGTTAGAGAAGCACAATCCTCAGATCGATTGGCGAGCAAGAACGGTTCAGTTTCCAGAATGTGTCTCTATTTGTCACCCTCGACCTGGTGTTGCACTGGCAGCAATTTCCTCGGAGGCTCCTCAGTTACCTCCTGAATACCTAGAATTCCAAGATGTTTTCCGGAAGGATCAGGCTAACTCTCTACCTCCTCATAGGTCTTATGACTGCCAGATAGACCTGATACCTGGATCTACTCCTCCTTGTAGTAGAATGTATGCCCTCACCGAGCCTGAGAATCTTCACCTCCGACAATACCTGGATCAATACCTAGCGAATGGGTTTATTCGTCCTTCCAAGTCCCCTGCTTCCTCAGCTTTGTTCTTCGTTCCAAAAAAAGAAGGGGACCTTAGAACTTGTATAGATTATCGTGCCCTGAACCAGATCACCGTTAAGAATAGATATCCATTACCTTTGATCCCTGAACTCCTGGACCAAGTCAGAAAAGCATGCATATATACAAAGCTGGATCTTAGAGGAGCCTACCACTTGGTACGAGTAAAAGAGGGCGATGAATGGAAGACGGCCTTCCACACCAAGTATGGGCTATTTGAATATCAGGTCATGCCCTTCGGACTTTGCAATGCCCCGGCCGCCTTTCAATATTTTATGAACGATGTCCTCAGAGAGCTCATAGATGTGTGTGTTGTTGTTTACATTGACGACATCCTCGTTTATTCTTCATCGGAAACTGAACATCGGAAACACGTGAAAATGGTCCTCGAGAGATTGCGTCAACACAAACTTTTCGCTAAATTGGAAAAATGTGTTTTCAACGTGACTGAAGTTGAATTCTTGGGATTCATATTATCACCTAGCGGAGTGCGTATGGATTCAAAGAAGGTCGATGCAATTCTCAAATGGCCATCGCCATCCTCCGTAAAAGGTGTTCAAAGCATGTTAGGCTTCGCTAACTTTTACCGCAGGTTTATCCCCGAATTCTCTCGAATAGTCCAGCCCATCACCGCCTTGTTAAAGAAAAACAAACGTTTTGAATGGTCTACCGAGGCGGAACAAGCTTTCTAGAATTTGAAGACTAGATTTATCTCTGCACCGATCTTAAAACATCCTCGCCCAGAACTCCCCTACATCGTTGAAACTGATGCTTCGAGCCTTGCCATGGGGGCAGTTCTATCACAAAAGGACCCAGTAACCAATCAGTTGCATCCCGTGGCATTTTGGTCCCGCAAATTCTCGCCTCCTGAAATCAATTACACTATTACTGATAAGGAACTTCTAGCTATCAAGTCCACCTTTAAGGCTTGGCGGCATTATCTTCTGGGGGCCCGACACACCGTTACTGTGATTACAGATCACCGAAACCTGCAATATTTGAAAACCGCAAAAGCTCAATCCTCTAGGCAACTCCGTTGGGCACTATTATTTGCCGAGTTTGATTTCATAATTACCTATCGACCTGGTACAAAAAACGGTAAAGCTGATGCCCTTTCTCGGATGGGAGTGGAAGAACATTTGATCAATCCTAAACCTGTACCTATCATTCCCGAACAAAGAATTCTAGGTGTAATCGCCACACAATCCATAGAGGAAGTTAAGGATAAAGCCAGGCTACTGGTAACTCCAGCAGACATACAGAATTGGCATCTGCAGGGAAAGGACTTTACGGTGAAGGACAACCTATTATATTTCCAAGAACGGTTATACCTGCCCAGCACAGATTTACAGAAAAAGGTAATCTCTTCTTATCACGATTCTTTAATGGAAGGACATCCCAGTATGACCAAGACCTCGGAAAAGATCAAGCGCTACTTCTGGTGGCCGTCTTGGAAAAAAGATATCAGAGACTTTATTATGTCCTGTGGAGTATGCGCCCAAAACAAGAGTCAAAAGGAAAAACCAGCCAGCCTCTTACGCCCTATTGACATCCCGCCTCGCCCTTGGCATACGCTTTCTATGGACTTCATCACCGATCTACCTCCATGCTCCGGATACAATACGATCCTAGTAATCGTGGACCTATTCTCCAAGATGGCGCATTTCATTCCACTCAAAGGCTTACCAACAGCAGCAACTCTGGCCCGAGAATTTCTCGAAAACATCGTCCGACTGCACGGTTTTCCTTCAGTTCTAATTTCGGATCGAGGTAGTCAATTTATTTCTCATTTTTGGCGAAGTTGCTGTCGGTCGGCTCAAATGGATGTGAGACTTTCGACCAGCCACCACCCTCAAACCGACGGACAAACCGAGAGGACCAATCAAACTCTGGAACAGTATTTGCGCTGCATGCTACAACAAACTGAAAAAACTTGGAAAGATATCCTTTGGATAGCCGAATATGCCTACAATAACTCTGTCCACTCAGGAACTGGGAAGACCCCGTTTTTTCTTTTATACGGTAGTCACCCTCGAACCTCGGATTTGGATCCACTCCAAGATCTTGGAACACCAGCAGTAGACCACCTGCATTCTACAATCACCGAAGCCTTTAAGGAAGCCGTTTCTCACCTTCAAAGGGCTAAAGAACAATACAAGAAAGGAGCAGACCAACATCGGAAGGAAGCCCCCCAATATCAAGTAGGAGATCAAGTCTGGTTATCCACCAAATATCTACCTCTAAAAGGACCACGCACATTCAACCCAAGATATCTTGGTCCCTATTCCATCACTACCATAGTAAATCCAGTAGCGGTCAAGTTGGACTTGCCCCTTCACATGAAGATACATCCGGTCTTCCACGTCTCTCTATTAAAACCCGTGCAACCTCAAACCCGACTAACTACATCTCCAAAACCTATTCTAGTTGATGGAGAACTCGAGTTTGAAGTCAAAAGCATCCTGGATTCCAAGATCTCCAAATCTAAACTATTTTACCTGATTGACTGGAAAGGCTACGGTCCCCAAGAAAGATCCTGGGAACCTGCAGAATATGTCCACGCGCCTCGTCTAATCAAAAGATTTCATCGAACATTTCCTAACAAGCCCAAACCCCCGGAGAAGCCTGGTTTGGGAGGGGCCTTGAGGGGGGGTGCTGTCATGATCTCTGCTTCCAAAAGATCAGGACTTGCCCGACTCCCTTGGAAGCAGACCCATAACCCCGGTTCTGAGTGCCAACCAGTCCCAATTGGGACATTTTGGACCCTGTCCTGGCGCCAGTGGCACCAGGCTCATAAAGATGCCCAGTCCCAGCGCTGGAAGCGCCGGGCTCATAATGCTTGGGTGGACTTACCTGCAGCAGACCATGCTGCTTACTTACCTGCCAGTTGAACCCCTGATCCTCTTCTGTTTGGGACTACTTTTCCTGTTGGGTGGGGCAGGAGCCACTCCCTAGGTTCAGAACACTGGAACTCTTCTGGAAAGCAGGAACTCTTTTCTTACCTAGGCTAAGCACTACAGGAGGCTATTTAAACCACACCCGATGGATGAATCTTGCTTTGCGTTATTCTGCATTCTCTGCAGCAGAACGCTCATCGTGTCTTCTGCTTCTGATCCTGGGCCTAAGGGAACAAAGGCTTACCATCCTGGAATCCAGTCTTCAGCAGCACCTGTAAAGACAAAGAAAGAACAGGTTAGCACTACGGTCTTCAGTGGCAGCGCATCTCTTACCTGGTCCATCGGCTGTCACCAACGCCTCGCGCTGCATTCTGACATCTGAAAGACAAAGGCTTACCTACTCTTCGCATGCTCCGGAGGTCTTCGCACTTCATTCCGGCATCTGAAAGACAAAAGCTTACCAGCTCTTCGCACGCTCCGGAGGCCTTCGGCGCTGCATCCCGCATCTGAAAGACAAAAGAAGCTGCGTTTAAAGACATTGTGCAACTTTATTACTCACGTGCCATTACTCCTTCCCACGCCGAATCCAGTGGGTATTCCAGCACCCTTCAGCTTCTCTAAAGCTCCGAACTTGTACCTGCAAGATAAAAGGGACAGTTAGTGCGCATCGTGAAGCAGGCTACAAGCGCTTACTTACGTGCTTCCAGGCGCTTCTATTCCTCACGCGGGTTCGATCCTCAACTCTCATCAGCCCGCCATCCGCCATCGCCGGAACCCTGCAAAACAAGAGATATCATTACAAAAGACTTTTCATTTGAAGTGCCCAGAACTTACCGTTCGTGCAGTTAACGACGGACAGCAGTCCTCTGAGGTCAAGAGGCCTGCACCCTTATCCAGTGAAGAAACTGGTTACGGCACCCTGCCCCGAGGCAGATGGAGAGCTCGGCGTTCACTTACCTAAGGTGAGGGTGTTAACCTTTGGGGTTCTACAGGAGAAGAGAAAGGGAAGAGGAGAGAGGCACCCAATAACCCCAGTTCATTAATCCCATATTTTCTATCTGCAGACATCTTACTCTTCGAGTCAGACATACAGTGCACAGAGGTCCAGCCCAAAGAGCCAACCGTGTGTTACACATCACCTTTGAAGATACGGCATTCACCCAGTCAAGACCGGCGCCTCTGCGGGAATCAGGTGAGCGTTACATATACCCCATTGATAGATGTTGGGGAAGGGTCTGTCAAAATTATGGTGAATAATAAAGGGTGCCAGGATATTCATTTAGAAGAGAATTATTTATTAGGAATGGCCACAAAAAATCACATCATACTGCAGATTTCAATAACACAGTGATTGGAAATATCCCTGAGAGAAATGTAGATGCACAGGGTGTGTTGCCAGAATATCTGGATTCCCAACCCAAAGGGTTCTTTAAAATTCAATCTGTGTACCCTTATGATTCCAATGAGACAGTGTGCTGTCACCAAGAGAATTGTATAGCATTTGATTTAAATGAAAATGAAACAGAAAATCAGCACATTGAAGTGGAAGCTGATATGCCAAAATATTTAAAAGTGGCAGCTTTGCAAAGAGATACAACCACACAGTTGGAAGAGAGCACAGAGGTTCCTCCACTGGAGGATTTCCCAGAATTTTCAAAAATGGTAGAGGAGCAGATTCTGTTACCAGATGCATGTGATAGCGAAGAGGATAAAAATGAGTTGAGAAAAATATTTATGGAATTTAAAGAAGTTTTTGCCAAAGATGCATATGATTGCGGCCTAACTAATTTACATGTTGCCACACTACCAGAGGGGTGTGGTAGAAATCCCATATTTGTGTGCCAATAGTGATTGCCACTGGCATTCCTAGAGTCATTAGCAGAGATAATTAAGAACTTGGAATCTAGGGGAATTATCAGACCCATTCATAGTACCTCCAACACTCCTATTGTGGGTGCGTTAAAGCCAAATGGTCAATGGCATCTGAGTGCAGACTTGAGGGAGTTAAATAAAAGAGTGCCAGTGTCTAGATGGCCACTGCTATTCATTGATCAAGGCCTTGCTCAGGTGCATGGTTCAAAGGTATTTACCACATTAGATCTTACATCTGGATATTGGTGTGTGCCACTGGCAGAGGATATTCAGAATTTATTTTCATTTTCATTTGATAAAACACAATACGCATGGGCTAGAACACCATTCGGGTATGTCAATAGTGGGAGCGAATTTGGCATATTTTTGAGAAAAGCTATGCCAGATGCAGTGGAAAGAGGAACTATAGTTCATGTGGCTGATGTCCGGATAAAAAATTAAAACTTGAAAAGCCATTTTGATGAAATTAGACATGTAGTTGACCAATTGCAAAAGGCGGGTGCCAAAGTATCTTTGCAGAAAGCACAATGGTGCAAGAAAAAGGGGAATTTCCTAGGCCATGAGGTAACTGAACATGGGCTAAATCCACAAAAGAAAAAGGTGGAGGCCATACAGAAATTGAAAGATCCTAGAAATGTGAAAGGTTTAAAAAGTTTATTAGGAATGACGGGATATAACAGGAAGTTTATTGAAAATTATGCTGAAATTACTCAACCATTGACTAAGCTATTGAAGCTGAATATGCCCTGGAAATGGGAAAAGGAGCAATCTAAGGCAGTTGCTAAATTGAAGGAATGTCTCATAAAGGCACCATGCTTAGCATATCCCATGAAAAACAGAGATTTCTTTATAGAAATAGGTTTCACTGAACATTGTATGTCAGCAGTGTTATCTCAAAAACATGATTTGAACCACAAAACCATTGCTTGTGCAAGTAAGGCATTTTCCCAGGTTGAGATTAAATTCAGTGAATGAGAAAAGGCCCTTTTGACCACTGTGTGGGTGTTGCAGTATTTCCGCCCCATTGTTCAAGCGGAAAAGGTAATCATTGAGACAAATCATCAACCATTGCAGTTTTTACAGCGTAAAATGATTAGGTCAGGCAATCTAGCACAGTCCAGAATTACTTCATGGACATTGGCATTGCAAGGCTTTCCTGTAGAAGTGAGGCATGGCCAGAATAAAAATAGCACAGTTTCTCAAGGATTAGCAGATTTACATGACTGTGCAGCTGAATGTGTATCAGACTAAGTAGAGGAAGACTCTAGTTTGCAGGAGTTTGAACAATTACCACACAAAGCTTTTGATGAAAATACATGTAAGAATTTACCAACTGTATATGTTGGTGGATGTGCCTTCCACATTGAGAATGACAGCAATAAAAAGCTGGTATAAGGGATAGGAAATGTCTGGTTGAAATGTGAGGGCATTCCTAGTATAGGGATGAGAATTGGGCTAGGAGTAGCCAGGTAGCGGAATTAGCAGCCATTTATAAAGCAATTACTACTGCAGTTGATAATAAATTCAGTGAAATTGTCCTGGTGACTGATTCTGATTATGCACGAAACAGCTTTGTAGAATATTTGCCTGGCTGGAAAGCAAGAGGCATGATCACATATAATAAAAAGCCCCCCAAGCATGGGAAAATTATACAAGCTATAGACAAATTAGTGTCAGAGAATGATTTAACAGTATACTGGAGGAAAATGTATGGACATTTGAAAACTCCAGGAGAGGATAAGGAAGGAAATGATAAAGCAGATCAATTAGCCAGGATTGGGGCTGTCATGGGAGAGTTGTTACCCACTGAACACTTAATTGGTGAAATACAAATAGATGCAGTTACACGCTCTAACTGCACAGATGTACAGATAACAATGAACAACCCTATTTCGAAAACCTACAGATCGCAACAATCTGCTTCACCGCTTGAGCTCCCACCAGCCTAGCTTACTCAGGAACTTGCCATATAGTCAACTCTTACGGGTTAAGAGAATCGTCAGCGATCCGGAAGATTGCATAGCACAACAACTTTTGATGAAAGAAAAATTCCTACAACGAGGTTACCACCAAGAAGAATTGGACCTTGCTCCCAGCAAAATTAATATCCTCGATCACGATACTCTACTCTCTGCACCAAAGAAACCAGCTAGAGAGTTGAAATCACCCGTTTATGTGTCTAAATTTTCCACACAAAGCACTAAAATCATGAAGACTATTAAAAAACATTGGAATATTTTCAAAAATGACACAAGAGTGCAAGACTTATTTACAGAACCACCTGTGTTCGCCTTCCAAAGAAGTAGGAATCTAAGGGACGAACTTGTACAAACTAGAGTACCTAACACAAAATTGTCCACACAACGTACTGGGACATTCCCATGTTTGCATTGTGTGAATTGTAATTCTGTAATCAAAGGCAACATTGTTTTTCACCCACGAAAAGGTCAAAAGATTACTCTGAAAACATATGGTACCTGCGATAGTATCAACATCATATATGGCATTAAATGCCCCTGTGGAAAATACTATGTGGGCCAGTCCACAAGAGTGGCAAAGATCAGGTGGAATGAACACCGTTCCTGTATCCGGAATTCCAATCCAAATTCAGCCGTGGCCCGCCATTGGGCCACGTAAATCACAATTTGTCACAGATTAAGTTTCTGGTGTTGGAAGTGCTAACGAGAAACAATCCTCATGAAGATCTCAGTTTACGATTAAACCGGAGAGAAACATTCTGGATCGACAAACTGTGCAGTCTGGTCCCTAATGGATTAAATGAGGAAATTAATTACCACTGCTATGTCTAAAAAATATGTTCTGTGAAGTGCACGCCTATTGTATTGTTTGATTTCCATGTGGTTCTCCTACCGGCTGTGTGCCCTAGTATTTTTACTCGGTCTTCTGCTTGTGGTTATATTTAGATGCATGCCCTGTATCAGCATACTTAGTTCTATTGCTGTTAACATTGGGGTTATCTGTGACCTACCTACCAATATTCAGGCTTTTTCTATTCTGACCCTAATCTATCTTAACTGTAACCTCGTTGCATATCCCGGACTGAGGTCTGGGACCCAAGGTGTACGCTCATTGGGGCGGCACCTTCCTCGACGAGGTTATTCTGAAGCAAATCTCTGGTTTGTATTACATTGTGGTTTCTATATTGTATGCAATTTATTTTTTCATGTGTTAACCGTTTGATTTTACATTACACTTTCATCTGAGCAATATGTTAGATTCTTTTACCGTTTTGAGTTATGTTATCAGCATATTCTATGTATATTGGCACTTTTCCGGTTCTTATAACAATTGTGCTTTGTCTCATTTTTTATTTTTTTATTCTGCTGGGCTCCCTCACGGAGTATTTCTTCCACTTTTATGCCTCATTTAGGTCATTTTTTAAATGGTGTCTTAATTCCTTTTTTGGATAGGATTTAGTGAGTACATGCCCCATAATTACTTATTAGCCCTTAACTCACAGCCACACTCCTGCTTGTCACCTTGTTACGCGACCATCGGACACTCGAGCGCGAGGCGATGGTCACGTGCGCATAAAACCCCGGGTTTCCAAGGCGACCGCCTAACACGGCGTTTCGCTGTCGGATACTCCCTGCAGCAGTACCCACTCGCTCCGAGCGGATCCTGGTAAGAGACGCGCTCGCGTCAATTCACATCGTACTGAGGTCTTTTACCTCCCTCTACCATACTTACCCTTATCCACGTTTCCCTATTAGATTACGAGATTATTGTGGCGACCCATCTTGCGTGTAGGCACCCAACGTTTTTTTGAACCTTAGCAACACAATTAAGGTAATCGTACCCTTTTTTTCCTTTATTCATTTTTTCATTTTTTCTGTATTTTATTTTCAATTTTCTCATGTTTTTGTTCCTTTCTTTTTTACATTCTGCATCTTCTATTGGATTATCCACCAACTGGTATGTGTATATTTTGTTACTCTACATCATGCATATGCAATGACATTATTTGTGTGTTATGCCTTTTGTTGTCTGTAATTGCATAGACTTGCCCTGAAGAAGGAAACCTTTCCGAAATGCATTGGCCCTAGTCTATTGTACACATCTATTGTACATATGTGTTGCGGTTCACTCTCCTCTCACTAAGAAAATATTAGTGACAGCTATATTTATCTTCTGGATAAACCAAAAACTTTTGAAAAAACAACGGATGACTCATTGCATTTATTCTATTGACAACCTTTATTACTATGGATACAACTAAACCTTTTGAACTATATAACTTTACGCCCTCCTCTGGGCATTTTTTGAGAGCGGCTGCGTGACCTAGTATTTTTACTCGGTCTCCTGCTTGTTGTTCATGGTGTCCCACCCCATAAAAATAAAAATAGATATAATGATTATGGTGCAGATAAATGCAGAGGAAAATACCACATTTAAGAAAGGTGCAGTGATAAAAATTGATAGAAGGTGCTGAATCAGGTTGAATTACTATGGTACAATGCTGAAATATTTTACATGAAAATTATTTTAATGTATGATGATGTCATATGTATGTGATTGTTTCTCTCTAACGTGTGCTTAGTTACAGAAATCGGAAAAATCAATTGGAATATTTTGGACTACATTTTGTTTTTGTGTGGTAGAAAGGGTAAAATTGATATTGTGCTACATACTTAATCTGTCTTTTTTCTATTTAATTTATAGTATTAAGAAATATTTGTTAGAGTCGGAGGTCGCAGGACCAGAGGACACGAGAGATGATGGAGACCTGGAGTCCACGGATGAAGCTCAAGTAAAGCCTCTGGACTGAAGTATGGAGGTGAAGACAGAGCTATAGGGATGCCTAAAGAGTTGATTTCTATGGAAAAGCACCCAAGAACGCCAGGATGAAAGAGTTTCACTGAATGAACCAGATGGTGAAAAATTGACAATCAGGACACCTGCAGTCATAAAGATGGTAAAGGTCATTAAAGGAACAATAGTAAATTGAACTTAATTCTACAGCGTTCCTGATGAAGCATAGTATTATTCTATGGGACAGAAAATAAGTGTGTTGGAGAATCACATGTTTGTTATTTTAATTATTTTCTTTAGGTAGTTATATTAGTCATTTATTTTATCTATTTATTTTATTTTATTATTTTTGTTATCATATATGAAATATTGATGTCACATATATAAAGACTATGAGTAAAAGAACATTCAAACCTACGCGGACACTTCGGTTGGAAAGAAAGACGTGTGGATCTTTCGTTATATATGCACATGCTTTTATTATGATTAAGCAGTGGTTAGTTATGAAATGTTTAAATGTTCATTTTAGGTTGCTGTTATTTCAATTGTGATTCATATGATGGAAAAAGAAAGAAGAACAATTTGGGTTTCCTCCTATTGTGGATTTGGGTAGCCAGAATTGTCGGAAAAAAGGAGGGTATGTAAGGACATATACAGAATTTTAACAAAATATAATAGTATTTTGATAGTATGTAATATAGCATTTTTTTGCCAGTATAATATAGCTTTATTGTTAGTATGCAAAGTACAGGATTTACAACACAGCCAGGCCCAACTTGAAATTGCAGATATTCAGAGCACACATAGAAAAACTTATGTGCCGCCAGGTTCAAATAATGACGTGCACCATGTATTTTTGGATACTTCATGTATGGCAACTGCATTATAATATATAACCGACTAACGTTATTAACATTACTAAAATACTAATTCTAACTTCTGTAACATTAAAATGCAGTCTCATATGCAAAATGAGGTGAAATCCATGTTTTGGTGGCACTGCTAAGATTCATTTTTAAATGCACACCTGCCTTTTCTTCAGCTTGTGGAGAGCAGAAAGAATGCAAGCAGCAGGAAAAAGATTGAAACAGTAACACGGAGGCCTAACGCTTTCATTGTTCTGAAAATGAGGGCTGATACAGAGAACAATTTATTTTACTATGATTGGTGGAAATTATAGGCAGACAAGCCATGTCAACAAGGGGATGGATCGGAGCTTTCTTAGTAACAAAAAATGGGGAGAGTAGTTAGTTCATGCTGGGCTGAGAAGACTGACGGAGTTCAAAGGGGTAGAGCGTTAGCTGTGGGACATGAAACGCTGGCGCTCCCCACAGAAGCTTGCTGAAGAAATTCGCGCTGACACTGGGTCTGCAATTGCGAACATAGAAAGGTCGTGCGGGGGATTTCAAAGAAATACCAATCTTGGTAAAATAAGTGCTAAGTGAGCACCATGTGAAACGCTGTATGCGTGACTAAGATTTATTAGAGTATAGGGAAGTTAGGAAATCATTGCATGTTTATTTTTCTTCAATTTCGGAATGTGTAAACATTAATCCATGTTTCAAAATACCTACTTGTTCTGTTTTATTCTCTTGTGTTACAAATGGTGCTGTAATTTAACACATGGTAAGACTTGGTGACTTGTAAATAAGATAAAATACGTTTTGTATTTATAAAAACCAATGGCATTTTGTGTCATTCATGCATCTGTTTATTTACATAAGTGATGTATAAAAGGGTGGCTCATATCAGTGCAGTAGTGCATTTTCCAGTTTACAAATGCAAGAAAAATAGCAAACAAGAAAAGGCTAGCAATAAACAGTTATAAAGCAGAGGTTTGTGTGCGGTGTGATGAATGTTTCCTTCCTTGCATGCTGAGGGGAAGGTGTCTGATCTGATACATAGATTACTGGATGTAAATAAGCCAGTAATGTCTTATGGCACATAGATTACTGGATGTACATAAGCCAGTAGTACCAGCCACAAACTGTAGGTGGCGCTCTGAATAAAATCATTGGGTTCTGACAGTGCATAAGTCTGGGCCTCTCTACAGACAGCTAGGAGGTATTCTAATAGAAAGGAAAGGTTTGTTTTATGATGGGTTATAGTATAAAAAAAAACTAGCCCCCTGCTATACCACAGGTATAAATACCGCAAAACAAGATACCACTAAAATTACCACCAATATAAGCTAACAAGGTTTGGTCACTAAAATAGTGTGATACCAAACCCAATATAAATGCAAGACTAATTTACTGCCAAATTACTGCCAATATTTTTACGGTAAGAAAATACCACCAAATCCCGAATTTACCCCAATGAAACAAAATCTCTTACAATTCCCAGCCTGCAGACAAACGAGGGAGAAAGCCTGAGCGGCATCTGGTAAGTGGAGGAGGTTGGAGGGTGGGGGCATGAATGGGGCCACCTAGCAGAGAGGCATGAATGGTTCTGCCAATTCATAGGGCAAGATGGATTTTAGACCCATTGTCATCATAAACAAATCCCGGCTGCAGCTGTCAGATGGCTTATCTACTGTGCCGCCACACACACTACCTTCTACCGGATATCAATTCCCCTATGGTCTCTACCATCAAATCCTGCATGCACAAAGCAGCGTTGTGTGGGACTGAATGCACCTACTTCCCTCATGGATTACTTGGTGATCAGGGCCCTCTCAGCTGGCAAGCAAAGGAAAGGTCACCCAGTACACAGTCACAGCCATCTAGTTAATACTCTGTCTGCTAGTTCACATGTCAAAGGTGAAGGTGGTCTTTCAGGCCCCTGGGTTTGCCTAAAAGAAGTGAATCTGTTGTGCAATTCTGGTACAGCCATGTTTCATAAGTACTGGTAGCTGGGAATTTTGCAGTGGTAATCAACAGCACTGACAAAACATGGGGTCCTCTACAAAAGAACATGAAGAGAGGTCCATAGACAACATCACTGCCAAGTTAGCATTGAGCAAGCAGACTCTGCCATGCAACCTGACCTATTTGTAGCCACACTCAAATGTCTCTTTCACATTGACCTCTTGCACAGGGGGCTGCAGAAAGAGGAGCTGAGCCTCAGAGTCCCATACAAGAGCACAGCAGCAACGTTCCCTGGTGTGGCAGTATGCGGTGACAATGTGTGGCTGGCAGACTGCCCCAGAGACAATGGACATAACCTCCTGACTGTCTGCAAGGCCTGAGCATGTAATACTGTATTCATCACACCAGACTGATGTGTAGCAGAAGGTGTTACTGAATGATAGATTGATGCTTTCGATATGACAGACACAGTGCAGGCCCGGCTCCAGCAGGGGGGGAAGGAGGCCAGGCCCCCCCAGAGCCAGCCTCTGCCTCCCCACAGAAAGAAGGCCAGGTCAGTGGTGTTATACACCACTGGTAACCGAGGCAGTGGGGGTGGATGTCACTCTAAACATTCAGCAGCAACCTCAGAGACATCATTCTGAGAGGGTGAATTGCAGGAGGCCTGGCCAGTATTTGTTTTCTTGCCCTAGACAATGATTTATGCCCCACAACCATAAAAGTACAAATGACCAGGGAGATGGAGGACCATTCGCAACTCTAAGTGAAGTAGCACACTTAAGCAGGCTGCCTACAACTATTTTCTCAAACCTAAAATCACAATTTCTGTTTCTGTAATTTAAAGTATGTTTATTTTTGTGGGAATACAGTGGTTTTTCACATCATGCTTAATAAAATGGTTAACTATATCAAACAATAAATGACAGGTAAAGTTGCTTGAAGACAGATTTCTGCAGAAGGTGCGTCAACTGACTGGGGGCCCTTACAAATTACTCTCCATATTCTGCTGCATTAACTACTTCAGTATATGTGAAAAGATAAGGTTGATAGTAACAAAAATGCAATTCTGGAGGGGAGAGTGTAGTAAAATCAAAAAGTGATGAATGCAAGGCTTTGAATTACACATTAGCACTACCGTTGCTCTGCGCAACATTCCATGCCATAATTCTGTAATTTGTCTGTGTGATTTAGAGAAGGGGACCAGCCATTAGAAAATGACCTTTGTTGCGGCCACCAAAAGGTGCAGTTCAATCTCAATTGCTACGCCGTGTTCCATCTGCACTGGAACACAACAACCATATAAATATTTAGGCCCTGTGGTCTAGCAGTTTGGGAAGGGCTTCTTACATTAGTGACAGGGCCAAGGCTGATATGCAAACAATGGTATGCAAGGGTAGCCAGAGCAATGATGGTGGTTGTAATTGATTCAGATACTTTTTACCTATTAGGTACAACCAGAACGCATGCTGTGGAACACAGATCGGATGGCAATAAAATGTGAGGAGGAACACACACCCTATGGGTGTGTCTGGTCATTTACCCACCTAACGATTTGCCATGGCTATGTCGATGCCTCACCACCTAAACCTAACCTTTCTAGAACTCTTTGACCAAGCTCTATCACAAAGCAACACCAAATGTGTTGTTGCATAGGGCCTGTCAGTGTTATATCTAGGCATTCTTTTGAGTGTTTAATTACTTAATTGCCTCTGTAAATGAGCTCCTGGTGTAGCACAATTCTCTTAATGTGTGTCTTCAGCCAGTCGATTTTATAAGCAATATATTTGTCAATGCCTCTGTGGCTTGCACTTGTAAAGGTATTAGCAGACATTTGCCAAGCAATGCCATCACATGCCCAGTTACTGGCACCATTTTCCAGCTGTTCCCATTTTATGGTCAGATGGCACCCTTATGGCAGTGCCTGGCAAATGCCTATCCATACCTAATCTAAAGCCCAAGCTGTTGGCTTTGCCAGTGCATGTTGGCCTCCATTTGTCTCCCTAAGTGAATGTGTATATGCCCAGATGTGGGTGTCTTGATTGCTATGCCTAGGGAATCAAGCTGCACCCCACTGAGCTGGTCCAACAAAGCCCTACCTGAAAATGATAATGCTAGGTTGGCAAGTATTGACCAGTTTCAGATCTTCTCATGCAAACTTACCAGTGGGGCTCCAACCTAAATAGAATGTATCTTTGTTTGGAAGCATAGTCTACTCTGACAGAACGTTTCACGATTCAAACTGATAAGTACTAACTTGATAACCTCTTTCTGTTTGAGTACATTTACAGAGTGTGCATGCAAACAGAATATGGCATGTGTGTTGTGGGATTTGTTTGGAAAGTATGATGTAAATCCTGGGTGCTAGGTGTTTAGGCAGGGCCGGAATGAAACATGAACACCCGTAAAATAACAAAAAAGAAGAGCTTTTTCTATAATGTTGCAGGCAAAGTATAAAAGGTGTACATCTTTTATAACTAAAAAGCAGTATTTAAATATTTTCTAAAGAGTGCAATCAGAGGTGGATTTAACATTTGGACAAGGGACAAATGACAATGCCCCTCCCCACCCCCGCTCTACTCTCTCCCCTCAAATCCAAAAAGCTGGGCTGATCAGGCCCTAACAGTGAGATTGTATCTTTTTAACGTGTCTCAGAGGCTGATTATTTAAAACAGGAAGTGATTAGAGATTAAGAAAAGGTAAAAAGGTAGTGAGCATTGCTGAGGCACTTTAAAAAAAATCATATAGGGTTTTAAGAAGCTTCTTAATTGTGATTGTTGGGTGCTTAGTAAGTAAGGGGATACACAACAAGCTGTGTGAAACAATAACCTTGTCATGCATTTAATTTCACTGTGTGTCTGTATCATTAATTGATATGCTGGAGCTTGTAGGCTTACATTCAGGATGGGAACAATAAAGCTACAGTCGTAAGGGAACATTTTCCAGGTCAAGCAGACTGGAAGAACTGGTGCTAAATGCATGTAGCTGCACTTTTTATGAGCTGCAGGATTGTGTATGATTTGACAGGTGAAGTTGGAGAGCAGATCGAACCTCTGATTGGTATTCCACCAGCATGTATTTTTACGTTTGCAGAAAATAGATTCCTATGGAACCTGCCTGACTTTTACACCTGGAAAAAGCGGACAGAGTCCAAAGGAATCCATTGTGGATGGCTCCCGCAATAGTTAATTGTGGCAGTGATTTACACTTTTCCAGACACGTAGTGGTAAAGTAAAGATCAAAGGCGATTTTCGCCTGTGTTTTAGTCTTTACTTTTCCTGTACTTGGTGGAAACAATTTAAATTAATGAATGGCCCCTTTTGCAAAAAAAGTGCAAACAGGAGAATTCCGATCTGTGCAATTTAGGATTCAAAACAAAATGCCCCCTTAATCTTTTCATCAACATGTTTCTACAATGATGAATACATTGTCAGGTTGGTTTATCATATGACACGTGCATTTTTAAAACTCATCTGTAGACAATTTAGTATTATTTTAGGTATTCAAAGCCAAACTTCAACACATATTTGTATCAACTTGAGGTCGGAAGATGTGTGGACAAGTATCTAAATTACAGGCTAGGCTCAAATTATGGCTTTACCACTTGACCAACGTGTGTGAACCTGGGCATATTTTTTATTGCACTATGCCTTCCTTAAAATTAGGTGCCCCTAGAAGTGATTCCGTTCACATTATAAGCTATTCCAAAAAGCCTTACTCATGGTTTAATAGATGGGCAGCACAGGGATTAGGAAACACACATCTAACTTTGAAAATATCCGGGCCGCATTTATTGAACACAATTGTGTCATTCAATAGCAAATCAAAGGAAACATCTCAAACAAAGAGTCATCATGGACAATTGCAGATTATAACTAATATGTACCAGACAATGATGTACAGGGGCACGCCCCACCAGGAACGATACCAGGAGGCTGCAAACCCCTCAACCAGCACTATCTGCCTCCTGATGCAACCCTTACATCTCTAGCACTCCCTTGCACGCTCAACTCAATTAAAATGTGCTGCAAAAATGCAACAAAAACTGTCATTTTGGACATGAACCAATGATGGGAGACATTCAGAATGGGACTACCTCAGGGGTTCAGTTGGAAAGGAAGGGGGGTGGAATGGGTGGGTGAAGAGAGCATGCATCTGTATGTTATTGGATGCTATGTTGTAGACTACCTGTATTGATTGGACATGGTATGTTCTGTTCTTGAAATTTAAAGAAGTTTGAAAAAAATGTAGTTTTGTAGGAAACAAAATCTCCTAATTCCTTGCTTCAGTATTCTGGGTTGGGGGTCTATCTTTCACAACAAGATGGAGGCACCACAAGCATCTCCTCCGAGGCCTGCTGGGAGTAGCCACAGTGCTCAGGAAGGTATTGTTGGGTGGACACCATCTGTGGTGGTACAAAGACTGGGTGCCTCACTGCTCAGCCCTCTCGGAGGAGGAGGAGGAGGAGGAGGCATCACCCTCAATTCTCCCAAGCCAGTCCAGGAAAGGCATACTGGGTGCTGGTGTGAATAGGTGGGAGGGGAGGTAAATGGGAACAGTGGTTAGGGCAGCTAAGGGAAGGTGACTGGACGGTGAAAGGTGAAGGAGGATCAGATATAACAGAAAGGGGAGAGCAGATGAGAAGGAAAGGTAGGTAGATTGATGTTGCACACTATTTTCCATGCTTTTCTTTTGCTATGTACATTTTTTTTATGAGGGGTGCAAATGTATTTTTGCAGATCTGGGAAGACATTTTTTACTGGATCACGGATTCGGGAAATCTGGATCAACGCCAGCACTTTGTGTAGGGTACTCCTAGACACACACCCAATGGAATGTGGGCCCCCCATGATCACAACCGTGGCCCACCCAGATGAAAATTCCTGGAGCCGGGCCTGCAGTGCAGACACAACTGGCATCCTGGTGCTGTGGTGGCTGATGTAAAACAAACACCCTCTGGCCACATGCCCCCCTATCCCCTGGCACATTTAAGTGCTCCAGACATGTTGGAGCTCATGGTGAGTATATGTCCTCCCTGAAGAGATATGCCATGTGCAAGTATGTCATTGAAGATGTCATAGGCATGCTTTCCTTCCTAGAACGTATAGCCACGCCTATACAGCATGTTTGGTGCACACTGAGTTGCAGCCCCTGAATTTAGCCTTCATGAGGTTCTATTTGCTACGATTCTCACTTGCCGCTGCAGTCCCTTTGAGCCACTAAAAAGAAATGGTGCATGCCTAGTCAGCAAAACAGTCGTAAATGCCTTACCGCATTCTTTACACTGATGTCACTGCCGCAGAGCATTTTACAAAAAATATTGAAGGCAGAGTGTGGGACTGGCAGGGAAATATGTTTCCACTACCTCTTTTCCACAGTTTTATGCCTGCATGATATTTTCACGCAGGCCTCAAACTAATGGATTCCCATGGAATCCGCCTGCATTTAGCTCCTGCTCACAGCAGTCACGTTCATAGGGATACATTGTCTCTGCAAAGCATGGCTTCCAGGCAGCATTTACATATGTCACAAAATAGAGAGAGTAAAAGGAAAGAGTAAAGGTTATTTTGTCTGAATGTACTCTTTCCTTTTGCACTCGGTTTTTGTGAAAGTAGAACATAGTGGACCCAAAAGCATGTAATTGCTAATGTTGGCTTTGCCCTGCAAACAATTAGTAGTTTTTTTAAAATCAGTCTGTAATTGTAAACTCCTGCCTCAAACCAAATCCTAGTCACTGCCATGCACTGTTACATGGGTGTGAGGCATGCAGAGTGGTCACTGGGGTTCTATGCTATCTAGTAGTCACAAAAATAGGGCCTAACCGATTTCAATTTGGTAGCACTCCTTCAACTGGACCAAATTTAAATGTTCTTCTTCTCCCTCAACTGCTCTGACAACCTCCTGCCTCTTCCTCTGCCTACAAGACTGATTGCAAACTCCAATATCTCACATAATCTGAAAGGCTGACGGTACCCACACTACCTCACCGGATCCTTGAAGGAAGTTCTGGAAAGTTTGGTTAAACGGGAAATTCGGGTAAATTGAAAATTGACTGAATAAGTTTGCTTATGCTTAGTGGGCATTTCGAATTCAGTCTACTAACTCCCCCAACAATTTCTGTTTGCACTGAAACAAGAAAACAGGACTGCAGAAGAAAAATCTATGGTGGGAAAAGAAATTCCCTTTGCCAAGGGCAACAGGAATATTACAAGTTGGCTGGTACACGGGCAAAGTGCCGGTAACATTTACTGACATTTTTACCTCACTGGCCAACTACACATTTGCTGGTAGGGGTGAAGGATTTACCTGCAGCTAAAAGCTGGAGGTAAATCTGCCCCCTACTAGGAAACTACTGCCTGTATTACCGGCACAGTAATACCGTTGCCGGTAATAGCAGCAGAATCCCCACATGAAGTCCTATGGGACTCAATGGCATGGTTATTTACTGCCCTTAACTGGCACTTGCAATCTGCTGGTAATTCCGGCAGACCAAGTGCTGGTAACAACAATTCCGTTTGCTGGTATCCTGGTGGTAATACCGCCAGGATACCGCCAAACTCATAATGAGGGTGAATGTCCCCACAGCCAATTGAATCAACAATGGGCTTCATTACGAATTTGCCAGTCTGGAAACAAGGGTGCTGGTGAGATTACCAGCACCCTTGTTTCCAGATCGGCAAACTCTGAGTCTGCCTGCCATGGTTGCTGTGCCCGACAGGGCTGAACCTGCCGGGCGCTGCTGCCACGGTAGGCAGAGAGTTCATAGAAGCACCGTTGCTAACGGTGCCGGTGCTTCCGTGTCCCCACTCCCATAGAGTCCCACAGGACTCTATGGGAATGGGGACTTACAATGTGCCGGCGCCTGACTTTCTGGGCTATCGGATTCATAATGTGCCGGTGGCACTAGGAAGTCAGGCGGCAGTAAAATATTATGGGTCTGGCGGCAACCAGCTGGTAGTACCGGCAGGGTTACCGCCAGACCCGTACGGGTCCAGCGGTAACACTGGCGGTGCTACAGGCGGGTCGTAGCCAGACATGTAATATAATTTACAGGCGTCCGACTTCCCGGTGCCACTTAGCTATTACAATTCCGGCAGCCGGAAGGCGCTGGTACATTTGTTGATCCCCATTCCTGGAAGTGGGGTCACGGGAGCACTGGCACTGTTAGCAACGGTGTTGGTGCTCCTGTGACAAATCTGCCTACTGTGGCCGCTATGCCTGGAAGGGTCAGATCTGTGGGCACAGCGGCTCAGGCAGGCAGACTTGTAGTTTGCCGGTCCGGATACAAGGGTGCCGGTGAGCTTACCAGCAGCCTTGTTTCCAGACCGGCAAACATGTAATGAGCCCCAATGGGTTTTTATGGAGAAGAGGCAAGAGGAAACGCACGTACGACTACAACCATGCATCATACCATTGCACCCATCCGTAATCATTCTGCTCGTG